>NC_090824.1:143336293-143955127 GCF_028021215.1 Eschrichtius robustus | reverse complement strand
TAGGCACTGTCCCCGAGTACCACAGACAGACTTTCAACGGAAAAACTTTGCCACACGAGGGGACCTGGAAGCTTGAAAGGGTACAGTGGCTATCCACGTCAGTGCATCTGGCGTCGCAACAGTCCCCCCACCTCTGTCCTGCTAACGGACTGCTCCAGATAAACCTCTGGCTGTTCGCTAGCCGAGTCATGCCCCCCCCAGGAGAAGCACTTTCGCTTTACGCATTCCCAAACAAGGGAACAAAGCGGCCAAATGGGATGTTCGCATAACTAACCATCCTCCCAGGAGGCCGGCACAGACGTGTCACCATGTCGAACTTCTTTGCGTCTCGCAAGACACCCTTTGGTTGTCTTTCCTCTGGCAACGGGATCGCAACTCTACACAGGTTACCTACCTCACCTCATCCACTTGAACTGCCAAAGCCATCCCCTCCATAGGCAGCTGATGCCAGCCAATCACGCACATGTCACATCCTTGGGAAGCCGAGGCCAGCACCTGCAACCCAATTATGATAGCCTATTCCACGACATCACAAAGAACATGTCCTCTTCTATCCTTACCTTCCTGTGCGGGCCATCAGTGATCCACGCAGGTTTAATTTCAGCACTCGATCTTCTCCCCACTCCGCGATGACCCACTTGGCATCAACATTGTGCCGGGAGTTAAAGTAGAGAAGCAAACAAGGGCAGCAGCGAGGCCTAATCCATCAGCCCCTTTCCACCGATGCCCAACCGAGCTCAACCCCGCCCATTGCTCTAGCCTCACTAGGCACTCAAGAACCTCACCGTGAAAAACGCAAGAACAGGGAGGGCCACAGGCCTGGCCTGAGGTTCCAGGCACCAACCAAGGACGCTTGCTCATTTTGGCTTCCAGAATCAACCCCCAAAACGGCAGGCACGATGCGTGATCCTGGCCAAAACTCACCTCCCAACTGCAGGCTAACTGGTCCTAGACCAGCACACACTTCGACTCTTAAAACCAGCAGGAGAGCCTGCCCCCTCACATTCCCTCAACAGCCATTCAACAGGGACCCGGGATTCACAGATAACACAGCTTATGTGCAGACACGGTCAACCCTCAGACAGGAGCCCCTCCAATACTGGAGTCCTTGGTGGTGTTTGCATACATGTCGGCAGGGGACGCTGACCCTCATTCCGAACTGTCATCTCCCCCTGAGAGAGGAAACGTGCTGAACCTCAGTTTCGATGACGAGACGGTAGAGTGTTCTCACTCATTTTGTTCAGATTTTCCAAGGAATGCATGCAAGGGTGTCATCATCGATCCAAGCACATGCTGGGACGCTGCAGCACACAACCGGGGTGTGCGCAGGGCCCTGTACAGGAGCCATGAGCCTGGGCTACCCCAAAACCCTGGAAAATCCACAGCCCTCAGGCCACTCGGCAATAGGAACTATCAATCCACTCTTGCAGCCACTGGGCCCGTCTGAGGAAAACCTAATATCTAATGGCACATCATGGGGTGCTTGAATACCTACCGTCCTGAGTTATCCACGACCATGCTCGGGGACATGGGCCCGCCTCAATTTTTCCAGTTCTTCTTAGCACCTCCAGTCATCAGAGCACACGAAGGTCTTCTTGTTTGTGCCGACGGCCAGCCTTTCCCAGCAACTGCACCTGAGAAGTGGACAGAAATCACCGAGGCTTCATAAATGGACTGGTGTCCTCAGAGGACATGATCCATAAAAACATTGACCTGGCCTTGAGCTCTGAAACTGCTTCCCAAGGACCTCTATCCCTTACCGAGAATTGACTGCATGTCTGATAGTATGACTGCAGGAAGTTAGGCACATACGTTGGCCGGTGTGTGAGAGGCTACATGTGTGTGTTCATGCGTGTGGGCGTGTGTGACTGTGACTGCGCATGCGGACGTGCTTGTGGGTTTCTCTGTGTGCCGCTGAATACGCGTCTCGGTATCAGTGTGTCCCTATGGCCCTGTGAGGAGGAGTCCAAGAATAAAAGAAATAGTTTATACACAGCACCCTGGTTAGACCCCCCAACTGAAAGGAGAAAGACCCCTGTCAGCTTCAAGAGGCCGCAGGCAAACTTGGACCCCCAGGGGTTGTTGAAAGAGTCCCCGGACTCCCGCTCTCCCACAACCACGCCTTCTGACCAAAACACAAAGACTCGATGAGACCTTCCTCCGGGACTTGGCTGTGACCTCGACATGCACCTCGAGACTCTGTCAGCTACCAGTATATCTGATGGGCATTTGGGATCACTCGCAGCACTTCCGGAAGCAAGGGAACTCCCATGGTCGGGCCGACACCGACCGGCAGGTGTCTACTGCCAATTTGCAGCCTGAAACCACTCAAGGAGCTAACGAACGTGGGCCCATGTGCCACTTCTCGCCAACTAGGCCTAATCACTTTCCATTGACCCGTGGGAATGCCCACCACAGGAAGTGGTGGGCTTCAGCCACCATGACCCATGTCGGATCCCCACGGCGGAAACTAGTCCACATTCCCAGCCACGTCTCAGGCAGCTCCCATCTTGAATGTTTGCGGCCCTGACCCCTAAGGAACCGCTCAAACCCTAGAAAGCCTCGTCCTGCGTGCCCTCCTCCAGCCCACAGGGCGACACGAACCTACTGGAAAACACAAACATCTTCAGAACACGGGAACACTGAACACCAGGGAAGACAGACCGCAAGCCTGTCTCCTTCGTTGAGGCTGATCCCACACCATGCATCCTGGCAATTCTCCACTGCCACGGTGACACTACCGAGTAACCCACAGTGATCAAAGGCATGGTCCCCGAGGTCCACAGACAGACTTTCAACAGAAGCCCTCTGCCATGCGAGGGGACTTGGAAGCCTGAAAGGGAACAGTGGCTGGCCACGGCAGCACAGCAGGCATGGCAATGGGGCCCCCATCTCTGCCCCACCAATGGACTGCTCCAGATAAACCTCTGGCTGTTCGAATGGCCTGCATGCTACACTGGCCGGTCTCCTCATTCCCCCACAGGCGAAAGAGCTTTGCTTTACACATTGCCAAACAAGGGAACAAAGCGGCCAAAGGGGATATTCGCATAACTCAACTACCTCCAAGGGGGCCGGCACAGACGCCTCACCATGTCGGTCTTCTCTACTTCCCGCAAGACACCCTTTGGGTGTCATTCCTTGGGCAACGGGATCGCAACTCTACACAGGTTACCTGCCTCAACTCACCCACTTGAACTGCCAACGCCATCCACTCCATAGGCAGCTTATGCCAGCCCATCACGAACAAGACACATTCCTGGGAAGCCGAGACCAGTGCCTGCAACCCAATGATGACAGCCCATCCCACGACATCACACAGGACCTTTCCTCATGATACCTTACCTTTCTCTCCAGGCCAGCAGCCACCACCCAGGCTGAAATGCTTCACTCGATCCACACCCCAGTCCACGAACATCCACTTAGCGCCAACAGTGTGCCGGCAACTTCAGCAGAGGAGCTGACAGCGGCAGCACTGAGGCCTAAACCATCAGCCCCCTTCCGCCATCGCCCAACTCCAGCCCACGCCCGCCCACTGCTCCAGTCACACCAGGCAGTCAAGAACCTCACTGCGTGAAACACAACAACAGAGAGGGCCACAGGCCTGGCCTGAGGCTCCAGGCTCCAACCAGGGAAACTTGCTCATTTTGGCTTCTATAATCAACCTCAGAAGCAAGCAGGCACAAAGCGTGATCCTCTCCAAATATCACCTCTCCAAGCTGCAAGCTTACTGGGTCTATACCAGAAGACACTCCGACCCTGAAGACTAGCAGGAAAGCCTGCCCTCTTGCATTCCCTCAACGGCCTTTTTGCAGGCACCGGGGATTCTTAGGTGACCCAGCTTATGAGCAGACATGCTCGACCCTCAGACAGGAGCCCCTCCAATGCTGGAGCCCTTAGTGGTGTTTGCATGCCTGACAGCAGGGGACGTTGGCCCTCACTCCTAACTGTCCCGTACCCCCGAGAGAGAAAACGTGTTGGACCTCAGTTTCGATGAGGAGACGGTAGAGCGTTCTCACTCATTTCGGTCAGATTTTCCAAGGAATGCATACAAGGGTGTCATCATTGATCCAAGCACATGCTGGGATGCTGCAGAACACAAAAGGGAAGGCCGTGGAGCTCTGCAGAGGAGCCATGACCTGGAAGTACTCCAACTGCCTGGGGAATCCACAGTCCTCAGGCCACTCAGCAAGACCAGCAATCAATCCACTCTTGCAACCATTGGGCCCATCTGTGGAAAACCTAATATCCAATGGCACATCTTAGTACGGGTGAATGCCTACCGTCCTGAGATATCCACAGCCACGCTCGGCAACGTGCACCCGCCCCACTTTTTCCAGTTCTCCTTAGCACATCCAGTCATCAGACAACGCGAAGGTCTTCTTCTCTTTGCCGACAGCCAGCCTTACCCTGCAACTGCACCTGAGAAGTGGACAGAAATCACGCAGGTTTCTGATTTGCACCAGGGTCCTCAGAGAACATGATTATTATGAACACATAACCTGGGCGTGAGCCTGGAACCTGCTTCCCAAGTACCACTTTCCCCTACCGAAAACTGATTGTGTGTCTCACAGCACGACTGAAGAAAGTTACGCACGTACGTTGGTCGGTGTGTGAGAGGCTGTATGTGTCTATTCACACGTGTGGGCGTGTGTGACTGAGACTTTGCACGAGGATGCGTTTGTGGATTCCTGTGTGTGCTGCTAAATACGCGTCTTGGTCTCTGGGTGTCCCTGTGGCGCTTTGCAGATGCCTCTAACAGTAAACGTCATAGTTTATACACAGCACACTGGTTGGACCCCCAACTGAAAGGAGAAAGACCTCTGTCAGTTTCATGAGGCCGCATGCAAACTTTGACCCCCAGGGCTGTCAAAATAGGCCACAGACTCCCGCTCTCCCACAGCCACGCCTTCTGACCAAAGCACAAAGTCTGCACGAGACCTCCCTCCCGGCCGTGGGTGTCAAACCTATGTGGACCTGGAGATCCTGCCACCTACCACCACAACTGATGTGCCCTTGGGGTCACTCCCAGAGCTCGCGGAAGCAAGGTAACCTCCCATGGGCGTGCTGACACCGATCTGCAGTTGCTGACAGGCAAGATGCAGCCTGGGAATTCTCAAGGGGTTAACGGACTTGGGCCCAAGTGCCTCATCTCGCCAACTAGACCAAATCACTTTCCATGACCCCGTGGGAATGCCCTCAATGGGAAGAGTTGGGCTTCAGCAACCATGACACAGGTTGGAACCCCACAGCAGAAATTAGGCCACCTTCCCGGCCACGTAAAGGAAAGCTTCCAACTGGTAGTGTTTGCGGCCCTGACCATTGAGGAAACGCTCAAACGCTGCACAGCCTCGTCCTAAGTGACCTCCTCCTGCCTGCAGGGCGACTCCACTCGACTTGAAGCCACAGACATCATGCGAACACGGAGACACTGAACAGCAGGGAAGACACACCGCAAGCCTGTCTGCTTTGATGGTGCCCACCCCACCCCATGCATCCTGGTAATTCTCCACTGCCACAGCGACACTACCGATGAACTCACAGTGATCAAAGGCACTGTCCCCGAGTACCACAGACAGACTTTCAACGGAAAAACTTTGCCACACGAGGGGACCTGGAAGCTTGAAAGGGTACAGTGGCTATCCACGTCAGTGCATCTGGCGTCGCAACAGTGCCCCCACCTCTGTCCTGCCAACGGACTGCTCCAGATAAACCTCTGGCTGTTCGCTAGCCGAGTCATGCCCCCCCCAGGAGAAGCACTTTCGCTTTACGCATTCCCAAACAAGGGAACAAAGCGGCCAAATGGGATGTTCGCATAACTAACCATCCTCCCAGGAGGCCGGCACAGACGTGTCACCATGTCGAACTTCTTTGCGTCTCGCAAGACACCCTTTGGTTGTCTTTCCTCTGGCAACGGGATCGCAACTCTACACAGGTTACCTACCTCACCTCATCCACTTGAACTGCCAAAGCCATCCCCTCCATAGGCAGCTGATGCCAGCCAATCACGCACATGTCACATCCTTGGGAAGCCGAGGCCAGCACCTGCAACCCAATTATGATAGCCTATTCCACGACATCACAAAGAACATGTCCTCATCTATCCTTACCTTCCTGTGCGGGCCATCAGTGATCCACGCAGGTTTAATTTCAGCACTCGTTCTTCTCCCCACTCCGCGATGACCCACTTGGCATCAACATTGTGCCGGGAGTTAAAGTAGAGAAGCAAACAAGGGCAGCAGCGAGGCCTAATCCATCAGCCCCTTTCCACCGAAGCCCAACCGAGCTCACCCCCGCCCATTGCTCCAGCCTCACTAGGCACTCAAGAACCTCACCGTGAAAAACGCAAGAACAGGGAGGGCCACAGGCCTGGCCTGAGGTTCCAGGCACCAACCAAGGACGCTTGCTCATTTTGGCTTCCAGAATCAACCCCCAAAACGGTAGGCATGATGCGTGATCCTGGCCAAAACTCACCTCCCAACTGCAAGCTAACTGGTCCTAGACCAGCACACACTTCGACTCTTAAAACCAGCAGGAGAGCCTGCCCCCTCACATTCCCTCGACAGCCATTCAACAGGGACCCGGGATTCACAGATAACACAGCTTATGTGCAGACACGGTCAACCCTCAGACAGGAGCCCCTCCAATACTGGAGTCCTTGGTGGTGTTTGCATACATGTCGGCAGGGGACGCTGACCCTCATTCCGAACTGTCATCTCCCCCTGAGAGAGGAAACGTGCTGAACCTCAGTTTCGATGACGAGACGGTAGAGTGTTCTCACTCATTTTGTTCAGATTTTCCAAGGAATGCATGCAAGGGTGTCATCATCGATCCAAGCACATGCTGGGACGCTGCAGCACACAACCGGGGTGTGCGCAGGGCTCTGTACAGGAGCCATGAGCCTGGGCTACCCCAAAACCCTGGAGAATCCACAGCCCTCAGGCCACTCGGCAAGAGGAACAATCAATCCACTCTTGCAGCCACTGGGCCCGTCTGAGGAAAACCTAATATCTAATGGCACATCATGGGGTGCTTGAATACCTACCGTCCTGAGTTATCCACGACCATGCTCGGGGACATGGGCCCGCCTCACTTTTTCCAGTTCTTCTTAGCACCTCCAGTCATCAGAGCACACGAAGGTCTTCTTGTTTGTGCCGACGGCCAGCCTTTCCCAGCAACTGCACCTGAGAAGTGGACAGAAATCACCGAGGCTTCATAAATGGACTGGTGTCCTCAGAGGACATGATCCATAAAAACATTGACCTGGCCTTGAGCTCTGAAACTGCTTCCCAAGGACCTCTATCCCTTACCGAGAAATGACTGCATGTCTGATAGTATGACTGCAGGAAGTTAGGCACATACGTTGGCCGGTGTGTGAGAGGCTCTATGTGTGTGTTCATGCGTGTGGGCGTGTGTGACTGTGACTGCGCATGCGGACGTGCTTGTGGGTTTCTCTGTGTGCCGCTGAATACGCGTCTCGGTATCAGTGTGTCCCTATGGCCCTGTGAGGAGGAGTCCAAGAATAAAAGAAATAGTTTATACACAGCACCCTGGTTGGACCCCCAACTGAAAGGAGAAAGACCTCTGTCAGTTTCATGAGGCCGCATGCAAACTTTGACCCCCAGGGCTGTCGAAATAGGCCACAGACTCCCGCTCTCCCACAGCCACGCCTTCTGACCAAAGCACAAAGTCTGGACGAGACCTCCCTCCCGGCCGTGGGTGTCAAACCTATGTGGACCTGGAGATCCTGCCACCTACCACCACAACTGATGTGCCCTTGGGGTCACTCCCAGAGATCCCGAAAGCAAGGTAACCTCCCATGGGCGTGCTGACACCGATCTGCAGTTGCTGACAGGCAAGATGCAGCCTGGGAATTCTCAAGGGGTTAACGGACTTGGGCCCAAGTGCCTCATCTCGCCAACTAGACCAAATCACTTTCCATGACCCCGTGGGAATGCCCTCAATGGGAAGAGTTGGGCTTCAGCAACCATGACACAGGTTGGAACCCCACAGCAGAAATTAGGCCACCTTCCCGGCTACGTAAAGGAAAGCTTCCAACTGGTAGTGTTTGCGGCCCTGACTATTGAGGAAACGCTCAAACGCTGCACAGCCTCGTCCTAAGTGACCTCCTCCTGCCTGCAGGGCGACTCCACTCGACTTGAAGCCACAGACATCATGCGAACACGGAGACACTGAACAGCAGGGAAGACACACCACAAGCCTGTCTGCTTTGATGGTGCCCACCCCACCCCATGCATCCTGGTAATTCTCCACTGCCACAGCGACACTACCGATCAACTCACAGTGATCAAAGGCACTGTCCCCGAGTACCACAGACAGACTTTCAACGGAAAAACTTTGCCACACGAGGGGACCTGGAAGCTTGAAAGGGTACAGTGGCTATCCACGTCAGTGCATCTGGCGTCGCAACAGTCCCCCCACCTCTGTCCTGCTAACGGACTGCTCCAGATAAACCTCTGGCTGTTCGCTAGCCGAGTCATGCCCCCCCCAGGAGAAGCACTTTCGCTTTACGCATTCCCAAACAAGGGAACAAAGCGGCCAAATGGGATGTTCGCATAACTAACCATCCTCCCAGGAGGCCGGCACAGACGTGTCACCATGTCGAACTTCTTTGCGTCTCGCAAGACACCCTTTGGTTGTCTTTCCTCTGGCAACGGGATCGCAACTCTACACAGGTTACCTACCTCACCTCATCCACTTGAACTGCCAAAGCCATCCCCTCCATAGGCAGCTGATGCCAGCCAATCACGCACATGTCACATCCTTGGGAAGCCGAGGCCAGCACCTGCAACACAATTATGATAGCCTATTCCACGACATCACAAAGAACATGTCCTCATCTATCCTTACCTTCCTGTGCGGGCCATCAGTGATCCACGCAGGTTTAATTTCAGCACTCGATCTTCTCCCCACTCCGCGATGACCCACTTGGCATCAACATTGTGCCGGGAGTTAAAGTAGAGAAGCAAACAAGGGCAGCAGCGAGGCCTAATCCATCAGCCCCTTTCCACCGATGCCCAACCGAGCTCACCCCCGCCCATTGCTCCAGCCTCACTAGGCACTCAAGAACCTCACCATGAAAAACGCAAGAACAGGGAGGGCCACAGGCCTGGCCTGAGGTTCCAGGCACCAACCAAGGACGCTTGCTCATTTTGGCTTCCAGAATCAACCCCCAAAATGGCAGGCACGATGCGTGATCCTGGCCAAAACTCACCTCCCAACTGCAAGCTAACTGGTCCTAGACCAGCACACACTTCGACTCTTAAAACCGGCAGGAGAGCCTGCCCCCTCACATTCCCTCAACAGCCATTCAACAGGGACCCGGGATTCACAGATAACACAGCTTATGTGCAGACACGGTCAACCCTCAGACAGGAGCCCCTCCAATACTGGAGTCCTTGGTGGTGTTTGCATACATGTCGGCAGGGGACGCTGACCCTCATTCCGAACTGTCATCTCCCCCTGAGAGAGGAAACGTGCTGAACCTCAGTATCGATGACGAGACGGTAGAGTGTTCTCACTCATTTTGTTCAGATTTTCCAAGGAATGCATGCAAGGGTGTCATCATCGATCCAAGCACATGCTGGTACGCTGCAGCACACAACCGGGGTGTGTGCAGGGCTCTGTACAGGAGCCATGAGCCTGGGCTACCCCAAAACCCTGGAGAATCCACAGCCCTCAGGCCACTCGGCAAGAGGAACAATCAATCCACTCTTGCAGCCACTGGGCCCGTCTGAGGAAAACCTAATATCTAATGGCACATCATGGGGTGCTTGAATACCTACCGTCCTGAGTTATCCACGACCATGCTCGGGGACATGGGCCCGCCTCACTTTTTCCAGTTCTTCTTAGCACCTCCAGTCATCAGAGCACACGAAGGTCTTCTTGTTTGTGCCGACGGCCAGCCTTTCCCAGCAACTGCACCTGAGAAGTGGACAGAAATCACCGAGGCTTCATAAATGGACTGGTGTCCTCAGAGGACATGATCCATAAAAACATTGACCTGGCCTTGAGCTCTGAAACTGCTTCCCAAGGACCTCTATCCCTTACCGAGAATTGACTGCATGTCTGATAGTATGACTGCAGGAAGTTAGGCACATACGTTGGCCGGTGTGTGAGAGGCTCTATGTGTGTGTTCATGCGTGTGGGCGTGTGTGACTGTGACTGCGCATGCGGACGTGCTTGTGGGTATCTCTGTGTGCCGCTGAATACGCGTCTCGGTATCAGTGTGTCCCTATGGCCCTGTGAGGAGGAGTCCAAGAATAAAAGAAATAGTTTATACACAGCACCCTGGTTAGACCCCCCAACTGAAAGGAGAAAGACCCCTGTCAGCTTCAAGAGGCCGCAGGCAAACTTGGACCCCCAGGGGTTGTTGAAAGAGTCCCCGGACTCCCGCTCTCCCACAACCACGCCTTCTGACCAAAACACAAAGACTCGATGAGACCTTCCTCCGGGATTTGGCTGTGACTTCGACATGCACCTCGAGACTCTGTCAGCTACCAGTATATCTGATGGGCATTTGGGATCACTCGCAGCACTTCCGGAAGCAAGGGAACTCCCATGGTCGGGCCGACACTGACCGGCAGGTGTCTACTGCCAATTTGCAGCCTGAAACCACTCAAGGGGCTAACGAACGTGGGCCCATGTGCCACTTCTCGCCAACTAGGCCTAATCACTTTGCATTGATCCGTGGGAATGCCCACCACAGGAAGTGGTGGGCTTCAGCCACCATGACCCATGTCGGATCCCCACGGCGGAAACTAGTCCACATTCCCAGCCACGTCTCAGGCAGCTCCCATCTTGAATGTTTGCGGCCCTGACCCCTAAGGAAACGCTCAAACCCTTGAAAGCCTCGTTCTACGTGCCCTCCTCCAGCCCACAGGGCGACACGAACCTACTGGAAAACACAAACATCTTCAGAACACGGGAACACTGAACACCAGGGAAGACAGACCGCAAGCCTGTCTCCTTCGTTGATGCTGATCCCACACCATGCATCCTGGCAATTCTCCACTGCCACGGTGACACTACCGAGTAACCCACAGTGATCAAAGGCATGGTCCCCGAGGTCCACAGACAGACTTTCAACAGAAGCCCTCTGCCATGCGAGGGGACTTGGAAGCCTGAAAGGGAACAGTGGCTGGCCACGGCAGCACAGCAGGCATGGCAATGGGGCCCCCATTTCTGCCCCACCAATGGACTGCTCCAGATAAACCTCTGGCTGTTCGAATGGCCTGCATGCTACACTGGCCGGTCTCGTCATTCCCCCACAGGCGAAACAGCTTTGCTTTACACATTGCCAAACAAGGGAACAAAGCGGCCAAAGGGGATATTCGCATAACTCCACTACCTCCAAGGGGGCCGGCACAGACGCCTCACCATGTCGATCTTCTCTACTTCCCGCAAGACACCCTTTGGGTGTCATTCCTTGGGCAACGGGATCACAACTCTACACAGGTTACCTACCTCAACTCACCCACTTGAACTGCCAACGCCATCCACTCCATAGGCAGCTTATGCCAGCCCATCACGAACAAGACACATTCCTGGGAAGCCGAGACCAGTGCCTGCAACCCAATGATGACAGCCCATCCCACGACATCACACAGGACCTTTCCTCATGATACCTTACCTTTCTCTCCAGGCCAGCAGCCACCACCCAGGCTGAAATGCTTCACTCGATCCACACCCCAGTCCACGAACATCCACTTAGCGCCAACAGTGTGCCGGCAACTTCAGCAGAAGAGCTGACAGCGGCAGCACTGAGGCCTAAACCATCAGCCCCCTTCCGCCATCGCCCAACTCCAGCCCACGCCCGCCCACTGCTCCAGTCACACCAGGCAGTCAAGAACCTCACTGCGTGAAACACAACAACAGAGAGGGCCACAGGCCTGGCCTGAGGCTCCAGGCTCCAACCAGGGAAACTTGCTCATTTTGGCTTCTATAATCAACCTCAGAAGCAAGCAGGCACAAAGCGTGATCCTCTCCAAATATCACCTCTCCAAGCTGCAAGCTTACTGGGTCTATACCAGAAGACACTCCGACCCTGAAGACTAGCAGGAAAGCCTGCCCTCTTGCATTCCCTCAACGGCCTTTTAGCAGGCACCGGGGATTCTTAGGTGACCCAGCTTATGAGCAGACATGCTCGACCCTCAGACAGGAGCCCCTCCAATGCTGGAGCCCTTAGTGGTGTTTGCATGCCTGACAGCAGGGGACGTTGGCCCTCACTCCTAACTGTCCCGTACCCCCGAGAGAGAAAACGTGCTGGACCTCAGTTTCGATGAGGAGACGGTAGAGCGTTCTCACTCATTTCGGTCAGATTTTCCAAGGAATGCATACAAGGGTGTCATCATTGATCCAAGCACATGCTGGGATGCTGCAGAACACAAAAGGGAAGGCCGTGGAGCTCTGCAGAGGAGCCATGACCTGGAAGTACTCCAACTGCCTGGGGAATCCACAGTCCTCAGGCCACTCAGCAAGACCAGCAATCAATCCACTCTTGCAACCATTGGGCCCATCTGTGGAAAACCTAATATCCAATGGCACATCTTAGTACGGGTGAATGCCTACCGTCCTGAGATATCCACAGCCACGCTCGGCAACGTGCACCCGCCCCACTTTTTCCAGTTCTCCTTAGCACATCCAGTCATCAGACAACGCGAAGGTCTTCTTCTCTTTGCCGACAGCCAGCCTTACCCTGCAACTGCACCTGAGAAGTGGACAGAAATCACGCAGGTTTCTGATTTGCACCAGGGTCCTCAGAGAACATGATTCTTATGAACACATAACCTGGGCGTGAGCCTGGAACCTGCTTCCCAAGTACCACTTTCCCCTACCGAAAACTGATTGTGTGTCTCACAGCACGACTGAAGAAAGTTACGCACGTACGTTGGTCGGTGTGTGAGAGGCTGTATGTGTCTATTCACACGTGTGGGCGTGTGTGACTGAGACTTTGCACGAGGATGCGTTTGTGGATTCCTGTGTGTGCTGCTAAATACGCGTCTTGGTCTCTGGGTGTCCCTGTGGCGCTTTGCAGATGCCTCTAACAGTAAACGTCATAGTTTATACACAGCAACCTGGTTGGACCCCCAACTGAAAGGAGAAAGACCTCTGTCAGTTTCATGAGGCCGCATGCAAACTTTGACCCCCAGGGCTGTCGAAATAGGCCACAGACTCCCGCTCTCCCACAGCCACGCCTTCTGACCAAAGCACAAAGTCTGGACGAGACCTCCCTCCCGGCCGTGGGTGTCAAACCTATGTGGACCTGGAGATCCTGCCACCTACCACCACAACTGATGTGCCCTTGGGGTCACTCCCAGAGATCCCGGAAGCAAGGTAACCTCCCATGGGCGTGCTGACACCGATCTGCAGTTGCTGACAGGCAAGATGCAGCCTGGGAATTCTCAAGGGGTTAACGGACTTGGGCCCAAGTGCCTCATCTCGCCAACTAGACCAAATCACTTTCCATGACCCCGTGGGAATGCCCTCAATGGGAAGAGTTGGGCTTCAGCAACCATGACACAGGTTGGAACCCCACAGCAGAAATTAGGCCACCTTCCCGGCCACGTAAAGGAAAGCTTCCAACTGGTAGTGTTTGCGGCCCTGACCATTGAGGAAACGCTCAAACGCTGCACAGCCTCGTCCTAAGTGACCTCCTCCTGCCTGCAGGGCGACTCCACTCGACTTGAAGCCACAGACATCATGCGAACACGGAGACACTGAACAGCAGGGAAGACACACCGCAAGCCTGTCTGCTTTGATGTTGCCCACCCCACCCCATGCATCCTGGTAATTCTCCACTGCCACAGCGACACTACCGATGAACTCACAGTGATCAAAGGCACTGTCCCCGAGTACCACAGACAGACTTTCAACGGAAAAACTTTGCCACACGAGGGGACCTGGAAGCTTGAAAGGGTACAGTGGCTATCCACGTCAGTGCATCTGGCGTCGCAACAGTGCCCCCACCTCTGTCCTGCCAACGGACTGCTCCAGATAAACCTCTGGCTGTTCGCTAGCCGAATCATGCCCCCCCCAGGAGAAGCACTTTCGCTTTACGCATTCCCAAACAAGGGAACAAAGCGGCCAAATGGGATGTTCGCATAACTAACCATCCTCCCAGGAGGCCGGCACAGACGTGTCACCATGTTGAACTTCTTTGCGTCTCGCAAGACACCCTTTGGTTGTCTTTCCTCTGGCAACGGGATCGCAACTCTACACAGGTTACCTACCTCACCTCATCCACTTGAACTGCCAAAGCCATCCCCTCCATAGGCAGCTGATGCCAGCCAATCACGCACATGTCACATCCTTGGGAAGCTGAGGCCAGCACCTGCAACCCAATTATGATAGCCTATTCCACGACATCACAAAGAACATGTCCTCATCTATCCTTACCTTCCTGTGCGGGCCATCAGTGATCCACGCAGGTTTAATTTCAGCACTCGATCTTCTCCCCACTCCGCGATGACCCACTTGGCATCAACATTGTGCCGGGAGTTAAAGTAGAGAAGCAAACAAGGGCAGCAGCGAGGCCTAATCCATCAGCCCCTTTCCACCGATGCCCAACCGAGCTCACCCCCGCCCATTGCTCCAGCCTCACTAGGCACTCAAGAACCTCACCGTGAAAAACGCAAGAACAGGGAGGGCCACAGGCCTGGCCTGAGGTTCCAGGCACCAACCAAGGACGCTTGCTCATTTTGGCTTCCAGAATCAACCCCCAAAACGGCAGGCACGATGCGTGATCCTGGCCAAAACTCACCTCCCAACTGCAAGCTAACTGGTCCTAGACCAGCACACACTTCGACTCTTAAAACCAGCAGGAGAGCCTGCCCCCTCATATTCCCTCAACAGCCATTCAACAGGGACCCGGGATTCACAGATAACACAGCTTATGTGCAGACACGGTCAACCCTCAGACAGGAGCCCCTCCAATACTGGAGTCCTTGGTGGTGTTTGCATACATGTCGGCAGGGGACGCTGACCCTCATTCCGAACTGTCATCTCCCCCTGAGAGAGGAAACGTGCTGAACCTCAGTTTCGATGACGAGACGGTAGAGTGTTCTCACTCATTTTGTTCAGATTTTCCAAGGAATGCATGCAAGGGTGTCATCATCGATCCAAGCACATGCTGGGACGCTGCAGCACACAACCGGGGTGTGCGCAGGGCTCTGTACAGGAGCCATGAGCCTGGGCTACCCCAAAACCCTGGAAAATCCACAGCCCTCAGGCCACTCGGCAATAGGAACAATCAATCCACTCTTGCAGCCACTGGGCCCGTCTGAGGAAAACCTAATATCTAATGGCACATCATGGGGTGCTTGAATACCTACCGTCCTGAGTTATCCACGACCATGCTCGGGGACATGGGCCCGCCTCACTTTTTCCAGTTCTTCTTAGCACCTCCAGTCATCAGAGCACACGAAGGTCTTCTTGTTTGTGCCGACGGCCAGCCTTTCCCAGCAACTGCACCTGAGAAGTGGACAGAAATCACCGAGGCTTCATAAATGGACTGGTGTCCTCAGAGGACATGATCCATAAAAACATTGACCTGGCCTTGAGCTCTGAAACTGCTTCCCAAGGACCTCTATCCCTTACCGAGAATTGACTGCATGTCTGATAGTATGACTGCAGGAAGTTAGGCACATACGTTGGCCGGTGTGTGAGAGGCTACATGTGTGTGTTCATGCGTGTGGGCGTGTGTGACTGTGACTGCGCATGCGGACGTGCTTGTGGGTTTCTCTGTGTGCCGCTGAATACGCGTCTCGGTATCAGTGTGTCCCTATGGCCCTGTGAGGAGGAGTCCAAGAATAAAAGAAATAGTTTATACACAGCACCCTGGTTAGACCCCCCAACTGAAAGGAGAAAGACCCCTGTCAGCTTCAAGAGGCCGCAGGCAAACTTGGACCCCCAGGGGTTGTTGAAAGAGTCCCCGGACTCCCGCTCTCCCACAACCACGCCTTCTGACCAAAACACAAAGACTCGATGAGACCTTCCTCCGGGACTTGGCTGTGACCTCGACATGCACCTCGAGACTCTGTCAGCTACCAGTATATCTGATGGGCATTTGGGATCACTCGCAGCACTTCCGGAAGCAAGGGAACTCCCATGGTCGGGCCGACACTGACCGGCAGGTGTCTACTGCCAATTTGCAGCCTGAAACCACTCAAGGGGCTAACGAACGTGGGCCCATGTGCCACTTCTCGCCAACTAGGCCTAATCACTTTCCATTGACCCGTGGGAATGCCCACCACAGGAAGTGGTGGGCTTCAGCCACCATGACCCATGTCGGATCCCCACGGCGGAAACTAGTCCACATTCCCAGCCACGTCTCAGGCAGCTCCCATCTTGAATGTTTGCGGCCCTGACCCCTAAGGAACCGCTCAAACCCTAGAAAGCCTCGTCCTGCGTGCCCTCCTCCAGCCCACAGGGCGACACGAACCTACTGGAAAACACAAACATCTTCAGAACACGGGAACACTGAACACCAGGGAAGACAGACCGCAAGCCTGTCTCCTTCGTTGAGGCTGATCCCACACCATGCATCCTGGCAATTCTCCACTGCCACGGTGACACTACCGAGTAACCCACAGTGATCAAAGGCATGGTCCCCGAGGTCCACAGACAGACTTTCAACAGAAGCCCTCTGCCATGCGAGGGGACTTGGAAGCCTGAAAGGGAACAGTGGCTGGCCACGGCAGCACAGCAGGCATGGCAATGGGGCCCCCATCTCTGCCCCACCAATGGACTGCTCCAGATAAACCTCTGGCTGTTCGAATGGCCTGCATGCTACACTGGCCGGTCTCGTCATTCCCCCACAGGCGAAAGAGCTTTGCTTTACACATTGCCAAACAAGGGAACAAAGCGGCCAAAGGGGATATTCGCATAACTCAACTACCTCCAAGGGGGCCGGCACAGACGCCTCACCATGTCGGTCTTCTCTACTTCCCGCAAGACACCCTTTGGGTGTCATTCCTTGGGCAACGGGATCGCAACTCTACACAGGTTACCTGCCTCAACTCACCCACTTGAACTGCCAACGCCATCCACTCCATAGGCAGCTTATGCCAGCCCATCACGAACAAGACACATTCCTGGGAAGCCGAGACCAGTGCCTGCAACCCAATGATGACAGCCCATCCCACGACATCACACAGGACCTTTCCTCATGATACCTTACCTTTCTCTCCAGGCCAGCAGCCACCACCCAGGCTGAAATGCTTCACTCGATCCACACCCCAGTCCACGAACATCCACTTAGCGCCAACAGTGTGCCGGCAACTTCAGCAGAGGAGCTGACAGCGGCAGCACTGAGGCCTAAACCATCAGCCCCCTTCCGCCATCGCCCAACTCCAGCCCACGCCCGCCCACTGCTCCAGTCACACCAGGCAGTCAAGAACCTCACTGCGTGAAACACAACAACAGAGAGGGCCACAGGCCTGGCCTGAGGCTCCAGGCTCCAACCAGGGAAACTTGCTCATTTTGGCTTCTATAATCAACCTCAGAAGCAAGCAGGCACAAAGCGTGATCCTCTCCAAATATCACCTCTCCAAGCTGCAAGCTTACTGGGTCTATACCAGAAGACACTCCGACCCTGAAGACTAGCAGGAAAGCCTGCCCTCTTGCATTCCCTCAACGGCCTTTTAGCAGGCACCGGGGATTCTTAGGTGACCCAGCTTATGAGCAGACATGCTCGACCCTCAGACAGGAGCCCCTCCAATGCTGGAGCCCTTAGTGGTGTTTGCATGCCTGACAGCAGGGGATGTTGGCCCTCACTCCTAACTGTCCCGTACCCCCGAGAGAGAAAACGTGCTGGACCTCAGTTTCGATGAGGAGACGGTAGAGCGTTCTCACTCATTTCGGTCAGATTTTCCAAGGAATGCATACAAGGGTGTCATCATTGATCCAAGCACATGCTGGGATGCTGCAGAACACAAAAGGGAAGGCCGTGGAGCTCTGCAGAGGAGCCATGACCTGGAAGTACTCCAACTGCCTGGGGAATCCACAGTCCTCAGGCCACTCAGCAAGACCAGCAATCAATCCACTCTTGCAACCATTGGGCCCATCTGTGGAAAACCTAATATCCAATGGCACATCTTAGTACGGGTGAATGCCTACCGTCCTGAGATATCCACAGCCACGCTCGGCAACGTGCACCCGCCCCACTTTTTCCAGTTCTCCTTAGCACATCCAGTCATCAGACAACGCGAAGGTCTTCTTCTCTTTGCCGACAGCCAGCCTTACCCTGCAACTGCACCTGAGAAGTGGACAGAAATCACGCAGGTTTCTGATTTGCACCAGGGTCCTCAGAGAACATGATTCTTATGAACACATAACCTGGGCGTGAGCCTGGAACCTGCTTCCCAAGTACCACTTTCCCCTACCGAAAACTGATTGTGTGTCTCACAGCACGACTGAAGAAAGTAACGCACGTACGTTGGTCGGTGTGTGAGAGGCTGTATGTGTCTATTCACACGTGTGGGCGTGTGTGACTGAGACTTTGCACGAGGATGCGTTTGTGGATTCCTGTGTGTGCTGCTAAATACGCGTCTTGGTCTCTGGGTGTCCCTGTGGCGCTTTGCAGATGCCTCTAACAGTAAACGTCATAGTTTATACACAGCACCCTGGTTGGACCCCCAACTGAAAGGAGAAAGACCTCTGTCAGTTTCATGAGGCCGCATGCAAACTTTGACCCCCAGGGCTGTCGAAATAGGCCACAGACTCCCGCTCTCCCACAGCCACGCCTTCTGACCAAAGCACAAAGTCTGGACGAGACCTCCCTCCCGGCCGTGGGTGTCAAACCTATGTGGACCTGGAGATCCTGCCACCTACCACCACAACTGATGTGCCCTTGGGGTCACTCCCAGAGCTCGCGGAAGCAAGGTAACCTCCCATGGGCGTGCTGACACCGATCTGCAGTTGCTGACAGGCAAGATGCAGCCTGGGAATTCTCAAGGGGTTAACGGACTTGGGCCCAAGTGCCTCATCTCGCCAACTAAACCAAATCACTTTCCATGACCCCGTGGGAATGCCCTCAATGGGAAGAGTTGGGCTTCAGCAACCATGACACAGGTTGGAACCCCACAGCAGAAATTAGGCCACCTTCCCGGCCACGTAAAGGAAAGCTTCCAACTGGTAGTGTTTGCGGCCCTGACCATTGAGGAAACGCTCAAACGCTGCACAGCCTCGTCCTAAGTGACCTCCTCCTGCCTGCAGGGCGACTCCACTCGACTTGAAGCCACAGACATCATGCGAACACGGAGACACTGAACAGCAGGGAAGACACACCGCAAGCCTGTCTGCTTTGATGGTGCCCACCCCACCCCATGCATCCTGGTAATTCTCCACTGCCACAGCGACACTACCGATGAACTCACAGTGATCAAAGGCACTGTCCCCGAGTACCACAGACAGACTTTCAACGGAAAATCTTTGCCACACGAGGGGACCTGGAAGCTTGAAAGGGTACAGTGGCTATCCACGTCAGTGCATCTGGCGTCGCAACAGTGCCCCCACCTCTGTCCTGCCAACGGACTGCTCCAGATAAACCTCTGGCTGTTCGCTAGCCGAGTCATGCCCCCCCCAGGAGAAGCACTTTCGCTTTACGCATTCCCAAACAAGGGAACAAAGCGGCCAAATGGGACGTTCGCATAACTAACCATCCTCCCAGGAGGCCGGCACAGACGTGTCACCATGTCGAACTTCTTTGCGTCTCGCAAGACACCCTTTGGTTGTCTTTCCTCTGGCAACGGGATCGCAACTCTACACAGGTTACCTACCTCACCTCATCCACTTGAACTGCCAAAGCCATCCCCTCCTTAGGCAGCTGATGCCAGCCAATCACGCACATGTCACATCCTTGGGAAGCCAAGGCCAGCACCTGCAACCCAATTATGATAGCCTATTCCACGACATCACAAAGAACATGTCCTCATCTATCCTTACCTTCCTGTGCGGGCCATCAGTGATCCACGCAGGTTTAATTTCAGCACTCGATCTTCTCCCCACTCCGCTATGACCCACTTGGCATCAACATTGTGCCGGGAGTTAAAGTAGAGAAGCAAACAAGGGCAGCAGCGAGGCCTAATCCATCAGCCCCTTTCCACCGATGCCCAACCGAGCTCAACCCCGCCCATTGCTCTAGCCTCACTAGGCACTCAAGAACCTCACCGTGAAAAACGCAAGAACAGGGAGGGCCACAGGCCTGGCCTGAGGTTCCAGGCACCAACCAAGGACGCTTGCTCATTTTGGCTTCCAGAATCAACCCCCAAAACGGCAGGCACGATGCGTGATCCTGGCCAAAACTCACCTCCCAACTGCAAGCTAACTGGTCCTAGACCAGCACACACTTCGACTCTTAAAACCAGCAGGAGAGCCTGCCCCCTCACATTCCCTCAACAGCCATTCAACAGGGACCCGGGATTCACAGATAACACAGCTTATGTGCAGACACGGTCAACCCTCAGACAGGAGCCCCTCCAATACTGGAGTCCTTGGTGGTGTTTGCATACATGTCGGCAGGGGACGCTGACCCTCATTCCGAACTGTCATCTCCCCCTGAGAGAGGAAACGTGCTGAACCTCAGTTTCGATGACGAGACGGTAGAGTGTTCTCACTCATTTTGTTCAGATTTTCCAAGGAATGCATGCAAGGGTGTCATCATCGATCCAAGCACATGCTGGGACGCTGCAGCACACAACCGGGGTGTGCGCAGGGCCCTGTACAGGAGCCATGAGCCTGGGCTACCCCAAAACCCTGGAAAATCCACAGCCCTCAGGCCACTCGGCAATAGGAACTATCAATCCACTCTTGCAGCCACTGGGCCCGTCTGAGGAAAACCTAATATCTAATGGCACATCATGGGGTGCTTGAATACCTACCGTCCTGAGTTATCCACGACCATGCTCGGGGACATGGGCCCGCCTCACTTTTTCCAGTTCTTCTTAGCACCTCCAGTCATCAGAGCACACGAAGGTCTTCTTGTTTGTGCCGACGGCCAGCCTTTCCCAGCAACTGCACCTGAGAAGTGGACAGAAATCACCGAGGCTTCATAAATGGACTGGTGTCCTCAGAGGACATGATCCATAAAAACATTGACCTGGCCTTGAGCTCTGAAACTGCTTCCCAAGGACCTCTATCCCTTACCGAGAATTGACTGCATGTCTGATAGTATGACTGCAGGAAGTTAGGCACATACGTTGGCCGGTGTGTGAGAGGCTACATGTGTGTGTTCATGCGTGTGGGCGTGTGTGACTGTGACTGCGCATGCGGACGTGCTTGTGGGTTTCTCTGTGTGCCGCTGAATACGCGTCTCGGTATCAGTGTGTCCCTATGGCCCTGTGAGGAGGAGTCCAAGAATAAAAGAAATAGTTTATACACAGCACCCTGGTTAGACCCCCCAACTGAAAGGAGAAAGACCCCTGTCAGCTTCAAGAGGCCGCAGGCAAACTTGGACCCCCAGGGGTTGTTGAAAGAGTCCCCGGACTCCCGCTCTCCCACAACCACGCCTTCTGACCAAAACACAAAGACTCGATGAGACCTTCCTCCGGGACTTGGCTGTGACCTCGACATGCACCTCGAGACTCTGTCAGCTACCAGTATATCTGATGGGCATTTGGGATCACTCGCAGCACTTCCGGAAGCAAGGGAACTCCCATGGTCGGGCCGACACTGACCGGCAGGTGTCTACTGCCAATTTGCAGCCTGAAACCACTCAAGGTGCTAACGAACGTGGGCCCATGTGCCACTTCTCGCCAACTAGGCCTAATCACTTTCCATTGACCCGTGGGAATGCCCACCACAGGAAGTGGTGGGCTTCAGCCACAATGACCCATGTCGGATCCCCACGGCGGAAACTAGTCCACATTCCCAGCCACGTCTCAGGCAGCTCCCATCTTGAATGTTTGCGGCCCTGACCCCTAAGGAACCGCTCAAACCCTAGAAAGCCTCGTCCTGCGTGCCCTCCTCCAGCCCACAGGGCGACACGAACCTACTGGAAAACACAAACATCTTCAGAACACGGGAACACTGAACACCAGGGAAGACAGACCGCAAGCCTGTCTCCTTCGTTGAGGCTGATCCCACACCATGCATCCTGGCAATTCTCCACTGCCACGGTGACACTACCGAGTAACCCACAGTGATCAAAGGCATGGTCCCCGAGGTCCACAGACAGACTTTCAACAGAAGCCCTCTGCCATGCGAGGGGACTTGGAAGCCTGAAAGGGAACAGTGGCTGGCCACGGCAGCACAGCAGGCATGGCAATGGGGCCCCCATCTCTGCCCCACCAATGGACTGCTCCAGATAAACCTCTGGCTGTTCGAATGGCCTGCATGCTACACTGGCCGGTCTCCTCATTCCCCCACAGGCGAAAGAGCTTTGCTTTACACATTGCCAAACAAGGGAACAAAGCGGCCAAAGGGGATATTCGCATAACTCAACTACCTCCAAGGGGGCCGGCACAGACGCCTCACCATGTCGGTCTTCTCTACTTCCCGCAAGACACCCTTTGGGTGTCATTCCTTGGGCAACGGGATCGCAACTCTACACAGGTTACCTGCCTCAACTCACCCACTTGAACTGCCAACGCCATCCACTCCATAGGCAGCTTATGCCAGCCCATCACGAACAAGACACATTCCTGGGAAGCCGAGACCAGTGCCTGCAACCCAATGATGACAGCCCATCCCACGACATCACACAGGACCTTTCCTCATGATACCTTACCTTTCTCTCCAGGCCAGCAGCCACCACCCAGGCTGAAATGCTTCACTCGATCCACACCCCAGTCCACGAACATCCACTTAGCGCCAACAGTGTGCCGGCAACTTCAGCAGAGGAGCTGACAGCGGCAGCACTGAGGCCTAAACCATCAGCCCCCTTCCGCCATCGCCCAACTCCAGCCCACGCCCGCCCACTGCTCCAGTCACACCAGGCAGTCAAGAACCTCACTGCGTGAAACACAACAACAGAGAGGGCCACAGGCCTGGCCTGAGGCTCCAGGCTCCAACCAGGGAAACTTGCTCATTTTGGCTTCTATAATCAACCTCAGAAGCAAGCAGGCACAAAGCGTGATCCTCTCCAAATATCACCTCTCCAAGCTGCAAGCTTACTGGGTCTATACCAGAAGACACTCCGACCCTGAAGACTAGCAGGAAAGCCTGCCCTCTTGCATTCCCTCAACGGCCTTTTAGCAGGCACCGGGGATTCTTAGGTGACCCAGCTTATGAGCAGACATGCTCGACCCTCAGACAGGAGCCCCTCCAATGCTGGAGCCCTTAGTGGTGTTTGCATGCCTGACAGCAGGGGATGTTGGCCCTCACTCCTAACTGTCCCGTACCCCCGAGAGAGAAAACGTGCTGGACCTCAGTTTCGATGAGGAGACGGTAGAGCGTTCTCACTCATTTCGGTCAGATTTTCCAAGGAATGCATACAAGGGTTTCATCATTGATCCAAGCACATGCTGGGATGCTGCAGAACACAAAAGGGAAGGCCGTGGAGCTCTGCAGAGGAGCCATGACCTGGAAGTACTCCAACTGCCTGGGGAATCCACAGTCCTCAGGCCACTCAGCAAGACCAGCAATCAATCCACTCTTGCAACCATTGGGCCCATCTGTGGAAAACCTAATATCCAATGGCACATCTTAGTACGGGTGAATGCCTACCGTCCTGAGATATCCACAGCCACGCTCGGCAACGTGCACCCGCCCCACTTTTTCCAGTTCTCCTTAGCACATCCAGTCATCAGACAACGCGAAGGTCTTCTTCTCTTTGCCGACAGCCAGCCTTACCCTGCAACTGCACCTGAGAAGTGGACAGAAATCACGCAGGTTTCTGATTTGCACCAGGGTCCTCAGAGAACATGATTCTTATGAACACATAACCTGGGCGTGAGCCTGGAACCTGCTTCCCAAGTACCACTTTCCCCTACCGAAAACTGATTGTGTGTCTCACAGCACGACTGAAGAAAGTAACGCACGTACGTTGGTCGGTGTGTGAGAGGCTGTATGTGTCTATTCACACGTGTGGGCGTGTGTGACTGAGACTTTGCATGAGGATGCGTTTGTGGATTCCTGTGTGTGCTGCTAAATACGCGTCTTGGTCTCTGGGTGTCCCTGTGGCGCTTTGCAGATGCCTCTAACAGTAAACGTCATAGTTTATACACAGCACCCTGGTTGGACCCCCAACTGAAAGGAGAAAGACCTCTGTCAGTTTCATGAGGCCGCATGCAAACTTTGACCCCCAGGGCTGTCGAAATAGGCCACAGACTCCCGCTCTCCCACAGCCACGCCTTCTGACCAAAGCACAAAGTCTGGACGAGACCTCCCTCCCGGCCGTGGGTGTCAAACCTATGTGGACCTGGAGATCCTGCCACCTACCACCACAACTGATGTGCCCTTGGGGTCACTCCCAGAGCTCGCGGAAGCAAGGTAACCTCCCATGGGCGTGCTGACACCGATCTGCAGTTGCTGACAGGCAAGATGCAGCCTGGGAATTCTCAAGGGGTTAACGGACTTGGGCCCAAGTGCCTCATCTCGCCAACTAGACCAAATCACTTTCCATGACCCCGTGGGAATGCCCTCAATGGGAAGAGTTGGGCTTCAGCAACCATGACACAGGTTGGAACCCCACAGCAGAAATTAGGCCACCTTCCCGGCCACGTAAAGGAAAGCTTCCAACTGGTAGTGTTTGCGGCCCTGACCATTGAGGAAACGCTCAAACGCTGCACAGCCTCGTCCTAAGTGACCTCCTCCTGCCTGCAGGGCGACTCCACTCGACTTGAAGCCACAGACATCATGCGAACACGGAGACACTGAACAGCAGGGAAGACACACCGCAAGCCTGTCTGCTTTGATGGTGCCCACCCCACCCCATGCATCCTGGTAATTCTCCACTGCCACAGCGACACTACCGATGAACTCACAGTGATCAAAGGCACTGTCCCCGAGTACAACAGACAGACTTTCAACGGAAAATCTTTGCCACACGAGGGGACCTGGAAGCTTGAAAGGGTACAGTGGCTATCCACGTCAGTGCATCTGGCGTCGCAACAGTGCCCCCACCTCTGTCCTGCCAACGGACTGCTCCAGATAAACCTCTGGCTGTTCGCTAGCCGAGTCATGCCCCCCCCAGGAGAAGCACTTTCGCTTTACGCATTCCCAAACAAGGGAACAAAGCGGCCAAATGGGACGTTCGCATAACTAACCATCCTCCCAGGAGGCCGGCACAGACGTGTCACCATGTCGAACTTCTTTGCGTCTCGCAAGACACCCTTTGGTTGTCTTTCCTCTGGCAACGGGATCGCAACTCTACACAGGTTACCTACCTCACCTCATCCACTTGAACTGCCAAAGCCATCCCCTCCTTAGGCAGCTGATGCCAGCGAATCACGCACATGTCACATCCTTGGGAAGCCAAGGCCAGCACCTGCAACCCAATTATGATAGCCTATTCCACGACATCACAAAGAACATGTCCTCATCTATCCTTACCTTCCTGTGCGGGCCATCAGTGATCCACGCAGGTTTAATTTCAGCACTCGATCTTCTCCCCACTCCGCGATGACCCACTTGGCATCAACATTGTGCCGGGAGTTAAAGTAGAGAAGCAAACAAGGGCAGCAGCGAGGCCTAATCCATCAGCCCCTTTCCACCGATGCCCAACCGAGCTCAACCCCGCCCATTGCTCTAGCCTCACTAGGCACTCAAGAACCTCACCGTGAAAAACGCAAGAACAGGGAGGGCCACAGGCCTGGCCTGAGGTTCCAGGCACCAACCAAGGACGCTTGCTCATTTTGGCTTCCAGAATCAACCCCCAAAACGGCAGGCACGATGCGTGATCCTGGCCAAAACTCACCTCCCAACTGCAAGCTAACTGGTCCTAGACCAGCACACACTTCGACTCTTAAAACCAGCAGGAGAGCCTGCCCCCTCACATTCCCTCAACAGCCATTCAACAGGGACCCGGGATTCACAGATAACACAGCTTATGTGCAGACTCGGTCAACCCTCAGACAGGAGCCCCTCCAATACTGGAGTCCTTGGTGGTGTTTGCATACATGTCGGCAGGGGACGCTGACCCTCATTCCGAACTGTCATCTCCCCCTGAGAGAGGAAACGTGCTGAACCTCAGTTTCGATGACGAGACGGTAGAGTGTTCTCACTCATTTTGTTCAGATTTTCCAAGGAATGCATGCAAGGGTGTCATCATCGATCCAAGCACATGCTGGGACGCTGCAGCCCACAACCAGGGTGTGCGCAGGGCTCTGTACAGGAGCCATGAGCCTGGGCTACCCCAAAACCCTGGAAAATCCACAGCCCTCAGGCCACTCGGCAATAGGAACAATCAATCCACTCTTGCAGCCACTGGGCCCGTCTGAGGAAAACCTAATATCTAATGGCACATCATGGGGTGCTTGAATACCTACCGTCCTGAGTTATCCACGACCATGCTCGGGGACATGGGCCCGCCTCACTTTTTCCAGTTCTTCTTAGCACCTCCAGTCATCAGAGCACACGAAGGTCTTCTTGTTTGTGCCGACGGCCAGCCTTTCCCAGCAACTGCACCTGAGAAGTGGACAGAAATCACCGAGGCTTCATAAATGGACTGGTGTCCTCAGAGGACATGATCCATAAAAACATTGACCTGGCCTTGAGCTCTGAAATTGCTTCCCAAGGACCTCTATCCCTTACCGAGAATTGACTGCATATCTGATAGTATGACTGCAGGAAGTTAGGCACATACGTTGGCCGGTGTGTGAGAGGCTCTATGTGTGTGTTCATGCGTGTGGGCGTGTGTGACTGTGACTGCGCATGCGGACCTGCTTGTGGGTTTCTCTGTGTGCCGCTGAATACGCGTCTCGGTATCAGTGTGTCCCTATGGCCCTGTGAGGAGGAGTCCAAGAATAAAAGAAATAGTTTATACACAGCACCCTGGTTAGACCCCCCAACTGAAAGGAGAAAGACCTCTGTCAGCTTCAAGAGGCCGCAGGCAAACTTGGACCCCCAGGGGTTGTTGAAAGAGTCCCCGGACTCCCGCTCTCCCACAACCACGCCTTCTGACCAAAACACAAAGACTCGATGAGACCTTCCTCCGGGACTTTGCTGTGACCTCGACATGCACCTCGAGACTCTGTCAGCTACCAGTATATCTGATGGGCATTAGGGATCACTCGCAGCACTTCCGGAAGCAAGGGAACTCCCATGGTCGGGCCGACACTGACCGGCAGGTGTCTACTGCCAATTTGCAGCCTGAAACCACTCAAGGGGCTAACGAACGTGGGCCCATGTGCCACTTCTCGCCAACTAGGCCTAATCACTTTCCATTGACCCGTGGGAATGCCCACCAAAGGAAGTGGTGGGCTTCAGCCACCATGACCCATGTCGGATCCCCACGGCGGAAACTAGTCCACATTCCCAGCCACGTCTCAGGCAGCTCCCATCTTGAATGTTTGCGGCCCTGACCCCTAAGGAAACGCTCAAACCCTAGAAAGCCTCGTCCTGCGTGCCCTCCTCCAGCCCACAGGGCGACACGAACCTGCTGGAAAACACAAACATCTTCAGAACTCGGGAACACTGAACACCAGGGAAGACAGACCGCAAGCCTGTCTCCTTCGTTGATGCTGATCCCACCCCATGCATCCTGGCAATTCTCCACTGCCACGGTGACACTACCGAGTAACCCACAGTGATCAAAGGCATGGTCCCCGAGGTCCACAGACAGACTTTCAACAGAAGACCTCTGCCATGCGAGGGGACTTGGAAGCCTGAAAGGGAACAGTGGCTGGCCACGGCAGCACAGCAGGCATGGCAATGGGGCCCCCATCTCTGCCCCACCAATGGACTGCTCCAGATAAACCTCTGGCTGTTCGAATGGCCTGCATGCTACACTGGCCGGTCTCGTCATTCCCCCACAGGCGAAACAGCTTTGCTTTACACATTGCCAAACAAGGGAACAAAGCGGCCAAAGGGGATATTCGCATAACTCAACTACCTCCAAGGGGGCCGGCACAGACGCCTCACCATGTCGGTCTTCTCTACTTCCCGCAAGACACCCTTTGGGTGTCATTCCTTGGGCAACGGGATCGCAACTCTACACAGGTTACCTACCTCAACTCACCCACTTGAACTGCCAACGCCATCCACTCCATAGGCAGCTTATGCCAGCCCATCACGAACAAGACACATTCTTGGGAAGCAGAGACCAGTGCCTGCAACCCAATGATGACAGCCCATCCCACGACATCACACAGGACCTTTCCTCATGATACCTTACCTTTCTCTCCAGGCCAGCAGCCACCACCCAGGCTGAAATGCTTCACTCGATCCACACCCCAGTCCACGAACATCCACTTAGCGCCAACAGTGTGCCGGCAACTTCAGCAGAGGAGCTGACAGCGGCAGCACTGAGGCCTAAACCATCAGCCCCCTTCCGCCATCGCCCAACTCCAGCCCACGCCCGCCCACTGCTCCAGTCACACCAGGCAGTCAAGAACCTCACTGCGTGAAACACAACAACAGAGAGGGCCACAGGCCTGGCCTGAGGCTCCAGGCTCCAACCAGGGAAACTTGCTCATTTTGGCTTCTATAATCAACCTCAGAAGCAAGCAGGCACAAAGCGTGATCCTCTCCAAATATCACCTCTCCAAGCTGCAAGCTTACTGGGTCTATACCAGAAGACACTCCGACCCTGAAGACTAGCAGGAAAGCCTGCCCTCTTGCATTCCCTCAACGGCCTTTTAGCAGGCACCGGGGATTCTTAGGTGACCCAGCTTATGAGCAGACATGCTCGACCCTCAGACAGGAGCCCCTCCAATGCTGGAGCCCTTAGTGGTGTTTGCATGCCTGACAGCAGGGGACGTTGGCCCTCACTCCTAACTGTCCCGTACCCCCGAGAGAGAAAACGTGCTGGACCTCAGTTTCGATGAGGAGACGGTAGAGCGTTCTCACTCATTTCGGTCAGATTTTCCAAGGAATGCATACAAGGGTGTCATCATTGATCCAAGCACATGCTGGGATGCTGCAGAACACAAAAGGGAAGGCCGTGGAGCTCTGCAGAGGAGCCATGACCTGGAAGTACTCCAACTGCCTGGGGAATCCACAGTCCTCAGGCCACTCAGCAAGACCAGCAATCAATCCACTCTTGCAACCATTGGGCCCATCTGTGGAAAACCTAATATCCAATGGCACATCTTAGTACGGGTGAATGCCTACCGTCCTGAGATATCCACAGCCACGCTCGGCAACGTGCACCCGCCCCACTTTTTCCAGTTCTCCTTAGCACATCCAGTCATCAGACAACGCGAAGGTCTTCTTCTCTTTGCCGACAGCCAGCCTTACCCTGCAACTGCACCTGAGAAGTGGACAGAAATCACGCAGGTTTCTGATTTGCACCAGGGTCCTCAGAGAACATGATTCTTATGAACACATAACCTGGGCGTGAGCCTGGAACCTGCTTCCCAAGTACCACTTTCCCCTACCGAAAACTGATTGTGTGTCTCACAGCACGACTGAAGAAAGTTACGCACGTACGTTGGTCGGTGTGTGAGAGGCTGTATGTGTCTATTCACACGTGTGGGCGTGTGTGACTGAGACTTTGCACGAGGATGCGTTTGTGGATTCCTGTGTGTGCTGCTAAATACGCGTCTTGGTCTCTGGGTGTCCCTTTGGCGCTTTGCAGATGCCTCTAACAGTAAACGTCATAGTTTATACACAGCAACCTGGTAGGACCCCCAACTGAAAGGAGAAAGACCTCTGTCAGTTTCATGAGGCCGCATGCAAACTTTGACCCCCAGGGCTGTCAAAATAGGCCACAGACTACGGCTCTCCCACAGCCACGCCTTCTGACCAAAGCACAAAGTCTGGACGAGACCTCCCTCCCGGCCGTGGGTGTCAAACCTATGTGGACCTGGAGATCCTGCCACCTACCACCACATCTGATGTGCCCTTGGGGTCACTCCCAGAGCTCCCGGAAGCAAGGTAACCTCCCATGGGCGTGCTGACACCGATCTGCAGTTGCTGACAGGCAAGATGCAGCCTGGGAATTCTCAAGGGGTTAACGGACTTGGGCCCAAGTGCCTCATCTCGCCAACTAGACCAAATCACTTTCCATGACCCCGTGGGAATGCCCTCAATGGGAAGAGTTGGGCTTCAGCAACCATGACACAGGTTGGAACCCCACAGCAGAAATTAGGCCACCTTCCCGGCCACGTAAAGGAAAGCTTCCAACTGGTAGTGTTTGCGGCCCTGACCATTGAGGAAACGCTCAAACGCTGCACAGCCTCGTCCTAAGTGACCTCCTCCTGCCTGCAGGGCGACTCCACTCGACTTGAAGCCACAAACATCATGCGAACACGGAGACACTGAACAGCAGGGAAGACACACCGCAAGCCTGTCTGCTTTGATGTTGCCCACCCCACCCCATGCATCCTGGTAATTCTCCACTGCCACAGCGACACTACCGATGAACTCACAGTGATCAAAGGCACTGTCCCCGAGTACCACAGACAGACTTTCAACGGAAAAACTTTGCCACACGAGGGGACCTGGAAGCTTGAAAGGGTACAGTGGCTATCCACGTCAGTGCACCTGGCGTCGCAACAGTGCCCCCACCTCTGTCCTGCCAACGGACTGCTCCAGATAAACCTCTGGCTGTTCGCTAGCCGAGTCATGCCCCCCCCAGGAGAAGCACTTTCGCTTTACGCATTCCCAAACAAGGGAACAAAGCGGCCAAATGGGATGTTCGCATAACTAACCATCCTCCCAGGAGGCCGGCACAGACGTGTCACCATGTCGAACTTCTTTGCGTCTCGCAAGACACCCTTTGGTTGTCTTTCCTCTGGCAACGGGATCGCAAATCTACACAGGTTACCTACCTCACCTCATCCACTGGAACTGCCAAAGCCATCCCCTCCATAGGCAGCTGATGCCAGCCAATCACGCACATGTCACATCCTTGGGAAGCCGAGGCCAGCACCTGCAACCCAATTATGATAGCCTATTCCACGACATCACAAAGAACATGTCCTCATCTATCCTTACCTTCCTGTGCGGGCCATCAGTGATCCACGCACGTTTAATTTCAGCACTCGATCTTCTCCCCACTCCGCGATGACCCACTTGGCATCAACATTGTGCCGGGAGTTAAAGTAGAGAAGCAAACAAGGGCAGCAGCGAGGCCTAATCCATCAGCCCCTTTCCACCGATGCCCAACCGAGCTCACCCCCGCCCATTGCTCCAGCCTCACTAGGCACTCAAGAACCTCACCGTGAAAAACGCAAGAACAGGGAGGGCCACAGGCCTGGCCTGAGGTTCCAGGCACCAACCAAGGACGCTTGCTCATTTTGGCTTCCAGAATCAACCCCCAAAATGGCAGGCACGATGCGTGATCCTGGCCAAAACTCACCTCCCAACTACAAGCTAACTGGTCCTAGACCAGCACACACTTCGACTCTTAAAACCAGCAGGAGAGCCTGCCCCCTCACATTCCCTCGACAGCCATTCAACAGGGACCCGGGATTCACAGATAACACAGCTTATGTGCAGACACGGTCAACCCTCAGACAGGAGCCCCTCCAATACTGGAGTCCTTGGTGGTGTTTGCATACATGTCGGCAGGGGACGCTGACCCTCATTCCGAACTGTCATCTCCCCCTGAGAGAGGAAACGTGCTGAACCTCAGTTTCGATGACGAGACGGTAGAGTGTTCTCACTCATTTTGTTCAGATTTTCCAAGGAATGCATGCAAGGGTGTCATCATCGATCCAAGCACATGCTGGGACGCTGCTGCACACAACCGGGGTGTGCGCAGGGCTCTGTACAGGAGCCTTGAGCCTGGGCTACCCCAAAACCCTGGAGAATCCACAGCCCTCAGGCCACTCGGCAAGAGGAACAATCAATCCACTCTTGCAGCCACTGGGCCCGTCTGAGGAAAACCTAATATCTAATGGCACATCATGGGGTGCTTGAATACCTACCGTCCTGAGTTATCCACGACCATGCTCGGGGACATGGGCCCGCCTCACTTTTTCCAGTTCTTCTTAGCATTTCCAGTCATCAGAGCACACGAAGGTCTTCTTGTTTGTGCCGACGGCCAGCCTTTCCCAGCAACTGCACCTGAGAAGTGGACAGAAATCACCGAGGCTTCATAAATGGACTGGTGTCCTCAGAGGACATGATCCATAAAAACATTGACCTGGCCTTGAGCTTTGAAACTGCTTCCCAAGGACCTCTATCCCTTACCGAGAATTGACTGCATGTCTGATAGTATGACTGCAGGAAGTTAGGCACATACGTTGGCCGGTGTGTGAGAGGCTCTATGTGTGTGTTCATGCGTGTGGGCGTGTGTGACTGTGACTGCGCATGCGGACGTGCTTGTGGGTTTCTCTGTGTGCCACTGAATACGCGTCTCGGTATCAGTGTGTCCCTATGGCCCTGTGAGGAGGAGTCCAAGAATAAAAGAAATAGTTTATACACAGCCCCATGGTTAGACCCCCCAAGTGAAAGGAGAAAGACCCCTGTCAGCTTCAAGAGGCCGCAGGCAAACTTGGACCCCCAGGGGCTGTTGAAAGAGTCCCCGGACTCCCGCTCTCCCACAACCACGCCTTCTGACCAAAACACAAAGACTCGATGAGACCTTCCTCCGGGACTTGGCTGTGACTTCGACATGCACCTCGAGACTCTGTCAGCTACCAGTATATCTGATGGGCATTTGGGGTCGCTCGCAGCACTTCCGGAAGCAAGGGAACTCCCATGGTCGGGCCGACACTGACCGGCAGGTGTCTACTGCCAATTTGCAGCCTGAAACCACTCAAGGGGCTAACGAACGTGGGCCCATGTGCCACTTCTCGCCAACTAGGCCTAATCACTTTGCTTTGACCCGTGGGAATGCCCACCACAGGAAGTGGTGGGCTTCAGCCACCATGACCCATGTCGGATCCCCACGGCGGAAACTAGTCCACATTCCCAGCCACGTCTCAGGCAGCTCCCATCTTGAATGTTCGCGGCCCTGACCCCTAAGGAAACGCTCAAACCCTTGAAAGCCTCGTCCTATGTGCCCTCCTCCAGCCCACAGGGCGACACGAACCTACTGGAAAACACAAACATCTTCAGAACATGGGAACACTGAACACCAGGGAAGACAGACCGCAAGCTAGTCTCCTTCGTTGATGCTGATCCCACCCCATGCATCCTGGCAATTCTCCACTGCCACGGTGACACTACCGAGTAACCCACAGTGATCAAAGGCATGGTCCCCGAAGTCCACAGACAGACTTTCAACAGAAGACCTCTGCCATGCGAGGGGACTTGGAAGCCTGAAAGGGAACAGTGGCTGGCCACGGCAGCACAGCAGGCATGGCAATGGGGCCCCCATCTCTGCCCCACCAATGGACTGCTCCAGATAAACCTCTGGCTGTTCGAATGGCCTGCATGCTACACTGGCCGGTCTCGTCATTCCCCCACAGGCGAAACAGCTTTGCTTTACACATTGCCAAACAAGGGAACAAAGCGGCCAAAGGGGATATTCGCATAACTCAACTACCTCCAAGGGGGCCGGCACAGACGCCTCACCATGTCGATCTTCTCTACTTCCCGCAAGACACCCTTTGGGTGTCATTCCTTGGGCAACGGGATCGCAACTCTACACAGGTTACCTACCTCAACTCACCCACTTGAACTGCCAACGCCATCCACTCCATAGGCAGCTTATGCCAGCCCATCACGAACAAGACACATTCCTGGGAAGCCGAGACCAGTGCCTGCAACCCAATGATGACAGCCCATCCCACGACATCACACAGGACCTTTCCTCATGATACCTTACCTTTCTCTCCAGGCCAGCAGCCACCACCCAGGCTGAAATGCTTCACTCGATCCACACCCCAGTCCACGAACATCCACTTAGCGCCAACAGTGTGCCGGCCACTTCAGCAGAGGAACTGACAGCGGCAGCACTGAGGCCTAAACCATCAGCCCCCTTCCGCCATCGCCCAACTCCAGCCCACGCCCGCCCACTGCTCCAGTCACACCAGGCAGTCAAGAACCTCACTGCGTGAAACACAACATCAGAGAGGGCCACAGGCCTGGCCTGAGGCTCCAGGCTCCAACCAGGGAAACTTGCTCATTTTGGCTTCTATAATCAACCTCAGAAGCAAGCAGGCACAAAGCGTGATCCTCTCCAAATATCACCTCTCCAAGCTGCAAGCTTACTGGGTCTATACCAGAAGACACTCCGACCCTGAAGACTAGCAGGAAAGCCTGCCCTCTTGCATTCCCTCAACGGCCTTTTAGCAGGCACCGGGGATTCTTAGGTGACCCAGCTTATGAGGAGACATGCTCGACCCTCAGACAGGAGCCCCTCCAATGCTGGAGCCCTTAGTGGTGTTTGCATGCCTGACAGCAGGGGACGTTGGCCCTCACTCCTAACTGTCCCGTACCCCCGAGAGAGAAAACGTGCTGGACCTCAGTTTCGAGGAGGAGACGGTAGAGCGTTCTCACTCATTTCGGTCAGATTTTCCAAGGAATGCATACAAGGGTGTCATCATTGATCCAAGCACATGCTGGGATGCTGCAGAACACAAAAGGGAAGGCCGTGGAGCTCTGCAGAGGAGCCATGACCTGGAAGTACTCCAACTGCCTGGGGAATCCACAGTCCTCAGGCCACTCAGCAAGACCAGCAATCAATCCACTCTTGCAACCATTGGGCCCATCTGTGGAAAACCTAATATCCAATGGCACATCTTAGTACGGGTGAATGCCTACCGTCCTGAGATATCCACAGCCACGCTCGGCAACGTGCACCCGCCCCACTTTTTCCAGTTCTCCTTAGCACATCCAGTCATCAGACAACGCGAAGGTCTTCTTCTCTTTGCCGACAGCCAGCCTTACCCTGCAACTGCACCTGAGAAGTGGACAGAAATCACGCAGGTTTCTGATTTGCACCAGGGTCCTCAGAGAACATGATTCTTATGAACACATAACCTGGGCGTGAGCCTGGAACCTGCTTCCCAAGTACCACGTTCCCCTACCGAAAACTGATTGTGTGTCTCACAGCACGACTGAAGAAAGTTACGCACGTACTTTGGTCGGTGTGTGAGAGGCTGTATGTGTCAATTCACACGTGTGGGCCTGTGTGACTGAGACTTTGCACGAGGATGCGTTTGTGGATTCCTGTGTGTGCTGCTAAATACGCGTCTTGGTCTGTGGGTGTCCCTTTGGCGCTTTGCAGATGCCTCTAACAGTAAACGTCATAGTTTATACACAGCAACCTGGTAGGACCCCCAACTGAAAGGAGAAAGACCTCTGTCAGTTTCATGAGGCCGCATGCAAACTTTGACCCCCAGGGCTGTCGAAATAGGCCACAGACTCCCGCTCTCCCACAGCCACGCCTTCTGACCAAAGCACAAAGTCTGGACGAGACCTCCCTCCCGGCCGTGGGTGTCAAACCTATGTGGACCTGGAGATCCTGCCACCTACCACCACATCTGATGTGCCCTTGGGGTCACTCCCAGAGCTCCCGGAAGCAAGGTAACCTCCCATGGGCGTGCTGACACCGATCTGCAGTTGCTGACAGGCAAGATGCAGCCTGGGAATTCTCAAGGGGTTAACGGACTTGGGCCCAAGTGCCTCATCTCGCCAACTAGACCAAATCACTTTCCATGACCCCGTGGGAATGCCCTCAATGGGAAGAGTTGGGCTTCAGCAACCATGACACAGGTTGGAACCCCACAGCAGAAATTAGGCCACCTTCCCGGCCACGTAAAGGAAAGCTTCCAACTGGTAGTGTTTGCGGCCCTGACCATTGAGGAAACGCTCAAACGCTGCACAGCCTCGTCCTAAGTGACCTCCTCCTGCCTGCAGGGCGACTCCACTCGACTTGAAGCCACAGACATCATGCGAACACGGAGACACTGAACAGCAGGGAAGACACACCGCAAGCCTGTCTGCTTTGATGTTGCCCACCACACCCCATGCATCCTGGTAATTCTCCACTGCCACAGCGACACTACCGATGAACTCACAGTGATCAAAGGCACTGTCCCCGAGTACCACAGACAGACTTTAAACGGAAAAACTTTGCCACACGAGGGGACCTGGAAGCTTGAAAGGGTACAGTGGCAATCCACGTCAGTGCATCTGGCGTCGCAACAGTGCCCCCACCTCTGTCCTGCCAACGGACTGCTCCAGATAAACCTCTGGCTGTTCGCTAGCCGATTCATGCCCCCCCCAGGAGAAGCACTTTCGCTTTACGCATTCCCAAACAAGGGAACAAAGCGGCCAAATGGGATGTTCGCATAACTAACCATCCTCCCAGGAGGCCGGCACAGACGTGTCACCATGTCGAACTTCTTTGCGTCTCGCAAGACACCCTTTGGTTGTCTTTCCTCTGGCAACGGGATCACAACTCTACACAGGTTACCTACCTCACCTCATCCACTTGAACTGCCAAAGCCATCCCCTCCTTAGGCAGCTGATGCCAGCCAATCACGCACATGTCACATCCTTGGGAAGCCGAGGCCAGCACCTCCAACCCAATTATGATAGCCTATTCCACGACATCACAAAGAACATGTCCTCATCTCTCCTTACCTTCCTGTGCGGGCCATCAGTGATCCACGCAGGTTTAATTTCAGCACTCGATCTTCTCCCCACTCCGCGATGACCCACTTGGCATCAACATTGTGCCGGGAGTTAAAGTAGAGAAGCAAACAAGGGCAGCAGCGAGGCCTAATCCATCAGCCCCTTTCCACCGATGCCCAACCGAGCTCACCCCCGCCCATTGCTCCAGCCTCACTAGGCACTCAAGAACCTCACCGTGAAAAACGCAAGAACAGGGAGGGCCACAGGCCTGGCCTGAGGTTCCAGGCACCAACCAAGGACGCTTGCTCATTTTGGCTTCCAGAATCAACCCCCAAAACGGCAGGCATGATGCGTGATCCTGGCCAAAACTCACCTCCCAACTGCAAGCTAACTGGTCCTAGACCAGCACACACTTCGACTCTTAAAACCAGCAGGAGAGCCTGCCCCCTCACATTCCCTCAACAGCCATTCAACAGGGACCCGGGATTCACAGATAACACAGCTTATGTGCAGACACGGTCAACCCTCAGAGAGGAGCCCCTCCAATACTGGAGTCCTTGGTGGTGTTTGCATACATGTCGGCAGGGGACGCTGACCCTCATTCCGAACTGTCATCTCCCCCTGAGAGATTAAACGTGCTGAACCTCAGTTTCGATGACGAGACGGTAGAGTGTTCTCACTCATTTTGTTCAGATTTTCCAAGGAATGCATGCAAGGGTGTCATCATTGATCCAAGCACATGCTGGGACGCTGCAGCACACAACCGGGGTGTGCGCAGGGCTCTGTACAGGAGCCATGATCCTGGGCTACCCCAAAACCCTGGAAAATCCACAGCCCTCAGGCCCCTCGGCAATAGGAACAATCAATCCACTCTTGCAGCCACTGGGCCCGTCTGAGGAAAACCTAATATCTAATGGCACATCATGGGGTGCTTGAATACCTACCGTCCTGAGTTATCCACGACCATGCTCGGGGACATGGGCCCGCCTCACTTTTTCCAGTTCTTCTTAGCAACTCCAGTCATCAGAGCACACGAAGGTCTTCTTGTTTGTGCCGACGGCCAGCCTTTCCCAGCAACTGCACCTGAGAAGTGGACAGAAATCACCGAGGCTTCATAAATGGACTGGTGTCCTCAGAGGACATGATCCATAAAAACATTGACCTGGCCTTGAGCTCTGAAACTGCTTCCCAAGGACCTCTATCCCTTACCGAGAATTGACTGCATGTCTGATAGTATGACTGCAGGAAGTTAGGCACATACGTTGGCCGGTGTGTGAGAGGCTACATGTGTGTGTTCATGCGTGTGGGCGTGTGTGACTGTGACTGCGCATGCGGACGTGCTTGTGGGTTTCTCTGTGTGCCGCTGAATACGCGTCTCGGTATCAGTGTGTCCCTATGGCCCTGTGAGGAGGAGTCCAAGAATAAAAGAAATAGTTTATACACAGCACCCTGGTTAGACCCCTCAACTGAAAGGAGAAAGACCTCTGTCAGCTTCAAGAGGCCGCAGGCAAACTTGGACCCCCAGGGGTTGTTGAAAGAGTCCCCGGACTCCCGCTCTCCCACAACCACGCCTTCTGACCAAAACACAAAGACTCGATGAGACCTTCCTCCGGGACTTGGCTGTGACCTCGACATGCACCTCGAGACTCTGTCAGCTACCAGTATATCTGATGGGCATTAGGGATCACTCGCAGCACTTCCGGAAGCAAGGGAACTCCCATGGTCGGGCCGACACTGACCGGCAGATGTCTACTGCCAATTTGCAGCCTGAAACCACTCAAGGGGCTAACGAACGTGGGCCCATGTGCCACTTCTCGCCAACTAGGCCTAATCACTTTCCATTGACCCGTGGGAATGCCCACCACAGGAAGTGGTGGGCTTCAGCCACCATGACCCATGTCGGATCCCCACGGCGGAAACTAGTCCACATTCCCAGCCACGTCTCAGGCAGCTCCCATCTTGAAAGTTCGCGGCCCTGACCCCTAAGGAAACGCTCAAAACCTTGAAAGCCTCGTCCTACGTGCCCTCCTCCAGCCCACAGGGCGACACGAACCTACTGGAAAACACAAACATCTTCAGAACACGGGAACACTGAACACCAGGGAAGACAGACCGCAAGCCTGTCTCCTTCGTTGATGCTGATACCACCCCATGCATCCTGGCAATTCTCCACTGCCACGGTGACACTACCGAGTAACCCACAGTGATCAAAGGCATGGTCCCCGAGGTCCACAGACAGACTTTCAACAGAAGACCTCTGCCATGCGAGGGGACTTGGAAGCCTGAAAGGGAACAGTGGCTGGCCACGGCAGCACAGCAGGCATGGCAATGGGGCCCCCATCTCTGCCCCACCAATGGACTGCTCCAGATAAACCTCTGGCTGTTCGAATGGCCTGCATGCTACACTGGCCGGTCTCGTCATTCCCCCACAGGCGAAACAGCTTTGCTTTACACATTGCCAAACAAGGGAACAAAGCGGCCAAAGGGGATATTCGCATAACTCAACTACCTCCAAGGGGGCCGGCACAGACGCCTCACCATGTCGATCTTCTCTACTTCCCGCAAGACACCCTTTGGGTGTCATTCCTTGGGCAACGGGATCGCAACTCTACACAGGTTACCTACCTCAACTCACCCACTTGAACTGCCAACGCCATCCACTCCATAGGCAGCTTATGCCAGCCCATCACGAACAAGACACATTCCTGGGAAGCCGAGACCAGTGCCTGCAACCCAATGATGACAGCCCATCCCACGACATCACACAGGACCTTTCCTCATGATACCTTACCTTTCTCTCCAGGCCAGCAGCCACCACCCAGGCTGAAATGCTTCACTCGATCCACACCCCAGTCCACGAACATCCACTTAGCGCCAACAGTGTGCCGGCAACTTCAGCAGAGGAGCTGACAGCGGCAGCACTGAGGCCTAAACCATCAGCCCCCTTCCGCCATCGCCCAACTCCAGCCCACGCCCGCCCACTGCTCCAGTCACAGCAGGCAGTCAAGAACCTCACTGCGTGAAACACAGCAACAGCGAGGGCCACAGGCCTGGCCTGAGGCTCCAGGCTCCAACCAGGGAAACTTGCTCATTTTGGCTTCTATAATCAACCTCAGAAGCAAGCAGGCACAAAGCGTGATCCTCTCCAAATATCACCTCTCCAAGCTGCAAGCTTACTGGGTCTATACCAGAAGACACTCCGACCCTGAAGACTAGCAGGAAAGCCTGCCCTCTTGCATTCCCTCAACGGCCTTTTAGCAGGCACCGGGGATTCTTAGGTGACCCAGCTTATGAGCAGACATGCTCGACCCTCAGACAGGAGCCCCTCCAATGCTGGAGCCCTTAGTGGTGTTTGCATGCCTGACAGCAGGGGACGTTGGCCCTCACTCCTAACTGTCCCGTACCCCCGAGAGAGAAAACGTGCTGGACCTCAGTTTCGAGGAGGAGACGGTAGAGCGTTCTCACTCATTTCGGTCAGATTTTCCAAGGAATGCATACAAGGGTGTCATCATCGATCCAAGAACATGCTGGGATGCTGCAGAACACAAAAGGGAAGGCCGTGGAGCTCTGCAGAGGAGCCATGACCTGCAAGTACTCCAACTGCCTGGGGAATCCACAGTCCTCAGGCCACTCAGCAAGACCAGCAATCAATCCACTCTTGCAACCATTGGGCCCATCTGTGGAAAACCTAATATCCAATGGCACATCTTAGTACGGGTGAATGCCTACCGTCCTGAGATATCCACAGCCACGCTCGGCAACGTGCACCCGCCCCACTTTTTCCAGTTCTCCTTAGCACATCCAGTCATCAGACAACGCGAAGGTCTTCTTCTCTTTGCCGACAGCCAGCCTTACCCTGCAACTGCACCTGAGAAGTGGACAGAAATCACGCAGGTTTCTGATTTGCACCAGGGTCCTCAGAGAACATGATTCTTATGAACACATAACCTGGGCGTGAGCCTGGAACCTGCTTCCCAAGTACCACTTTCCCCTACCGAAAACTGATTGTGTGTCTCACAGCACGACTGAAGAAAGTTACGCACGTACGTTGGTCGGTGTGTGAGAGGCTGTATGTGTCTATTCACACGTGTGGGCGTGTTTGACTGAGACTTTGCACGAGGATGCGTTTGTGGATTCCTGTGTGTGCTGCTAAATACGCGTCTTGGTCTCTGGGTGTCCCTGTGGCGCTTTGCAGATGCCTCTAACAGTAAACGTCATAGTTTATACACAGCAACCTTGTTGGACCCCCAACTGAAAGGAGAAAGACCTCTGTCAGTTTCATGAGGCCTCATGCAAACTTTGACCCCCAGGGCTGTCGAAATAGGCCACAGACTCCCGCTCTCCCACAGCCACGCCTTCTGACCAAAGCACAAAGTCTGGACGAGACCTCCCTCCCGGCTGTGGGTGTCAAACCTATGTGGACCTGGAGATCCTGCCACCTACCACCACATCTGATGTGCCCTTGGGGTCACTCCCAGAGCTCCCGGAAGCAAGGTAACCTCCCATGGGCGTGCTGACACCGATCTGCAGTTGCTGACAGGCAAGATGCAGCCTGGGAATTCTCAAGGGGTTAACGGACTTGGGCCCAAGTGCCTCATCTCGCCAACTAGACCAAATCACTTTCCATGACCCCGTGGGAATGCCCTCAATGGGAAGAGTTGGGCTTCAGCAACCATGACACAGGTTGGAACCCCACAGCAGAAATTAGGCCACCTTCCCGGCCACGTAAAGGAAAGCTTCCAACTGGTAGTGTTTGCGGCCCTGACCATTGAGGAAACGCTCAAACGCTGCACAGCCTCGTCCTAAGTGACCTCCTCCTGCCTGCAGGGCGACTCCACTCGACTTGAAGCCACAGACATCATGCGAACACGGAGACACTGAACAGCAGGGAAGACACACCGCAAGCCTGTCTGCTTTGATGGTGCCCACCCCACCCCATGCATCCTGGTAATTCTCCACTGCCACAGCGACACTACCGATGAACTCACAGTGATCAAAGGCACTGTCCCCGAGTACCACAGACAGACTTTCAACGGAAAAACTTTGCCACACGAGGGGACCTGGAAGCTTGAAAGGGTACAGTGGCTATCCACGTCAGTGCATCTGGCGTCGCAACAGTGCCCCCACCTCTGTCCTGCCAACGGACTGCTCCAGATAAACCTCTGGCTGTTCGCTAGCCGAGTCATGCCCCCCCCAGGAGAAGCACTTTCGCTTTACGCATTCCCAAACAAGGGAACAAAGCGGCCAAATGGGATGTTCGCATAACTAAACATCCTCCCAGGAGGCCGGCACAGACGTGTCACCATGTCGAACTTCTTTGCGTCTCGCAAGACACCCTTTGGTTGTCTTTCCTCTGGCAACGGGATCGCAACTCTACACAGGTTACCTACCTCACCTCATCCACTTGAACTGCCAAAGCCATCCCCTCCATAGGCAGCTGATGCCAGCCAATCACGCACATGTCACATCCTTGGGAAGCCGAGGCCAGCACCTCCAACCCAATTATGATAGCCTATTCCACGACATCACAAAGAACATGTCCTCATCTCTCCTTACCTTCCTGTGCGGGCCATCAGTGATCCACGCAGGTTTAATTTCAGCACTCGATCTTCTCCCCACTCCGCGATGACCCACTTGGCATCAACATTGTGCCGGGAGTTAAAGTAGAGAAGCAAACAAGGGCAGCAGCGAGGCCTAATCCATCAGCCCCTTTCCACCGATGCCCAACCGAGCTCACCCCCGCCCATTGCTCCAGCCTCACTAGGCACTCAAGAACCTCACCGTGAAAAACGCAAGAACAGGGAGGGCCACAGGCCTGGCCTGAGGTTCCAGGCACCAACCAAGGACGCTTGCTCATTTTGGCTTCCAGAATCAACCCCCAAAACGGCAGGCATGATGCGTGATCCTGGCCAAAACTCACCTCCCAACTGCAAGCTAACTGGTCCTAGACCAGCACACACTTCGACTCTTAAAACCAGCAGGAGAGCCTGCCCCCTCACATTCCCTCAACAGCCATTCAACAGGGACCCGGGATTCACAGATAACACAGCTTATGTGCAGACACGGTCAACCCTCAGAGAGGAGCCCCTCCAATACTGGAGTCCTTGGTGGTGTTTGCATACATGTCGGCAGGGGACGCTGACCCTCATTCCGAACTGTCATCTCCCCCTGAGAGAGGAAACGTGCTGAACCTCAGTTTCGATGACGAGACGGTAGAGTGTTCTCACTCATTTTGTTCAGATTTTCCAAGGAATGCATGCAAGGGTGTCATCATTGATCCAAGCACATGCTGGGACGCTGCAGCACACAACCGGGGTGTGTGCAGGGCTCTGTACAGGAGCCATGATCCTGGGCTACCCCAAAACCCTGGAAAATCCACAGCACTCAGGCCACTCGGCAAGAGGAACAATCAATCCACTCTTGCAGCCACTGGGCCCGTCTGAGGAAAACCTAATATCTAATGGCACATCATGGGGTGCTTGAATACCTACCGTCCTGAGTTATCCACGACCATGCTCGGGGACATGGGCCCGCCTCACTTTTTCCAGTTCTTCTTAGCACCTCCAGTCATCAGAGCACACGAAGGTCTTCTTGTTTGTGCCGACGGCCAGCCTTTCCCAGCAACTGCACCTGAGAAGTGGACAGAAATCACCGAGGCTTCATAAATGGACTGGTGTCCTCAGAGGACATGATCCATAAAAACATTGACCTGGCCTTGAGCTCTGAAACTGCTTCCCAAGGACCTCTATCCCTTACCGAGAATTGACTGCATGTCTGATAGTATGACTGCAGGAAGTTAGGCACATACGTTGGCCGGTGTGTGAGAGGCTACATGTGTGTGTTCATGCGTGTGGGCGTGTGTGACTGTGACTGCGCATGCGGACGTGCTTGTGGGTTTCTCTGTGTGCCGCTGAATACGCGTCTCGGTATCAGTGTGTCCCTATGGCCCTGTGAGGAGGAGTCCAAGAATAAAACAAATAGTTTATACACAGCACCCTGGTTAGACCCCTCAACTGAAAGGAGAAAGACCTCTGTCAGCTTCAAGAGGCCGCAGGCAAACTTGGACCCCCAGGGGTTGTTGAAAGAGTCCCCGGACTCCCGCTCTCCCACAACCACGCCTTCTGACCAAAACACAAAGACTCGATGAGACCTTCCTCCGGGACTTGGCTGTGACCTCGACATGCACCTCGAGACTCTGTCAGCTACCAGTATATCTGATGGGCATTTGGGATCACTCGCAGCACTTCCGGAAGCAAGGGAACTCCCATGGTCGGGCCGACACTGACCGGCAGGTGTCTACTGCCAATTTGCAGCCTGAAACCACTCAAGGGGCTAACGAACGTGGGCCCATGTGCCACTTCTCGCCAACTAGGCCTAATCACTTTCCATTGACCCGTGGGAATGCCCACCACAGGAAGTGGTGGGCTTCAGCCACCATGACCCATGTCGGATCCCCACGGCGGAAACTAGTCCACATTCCCAGCCACGTCTCAGGCAGCTCCCATCTTGAAAGTTCGCGGCCCTGACCCCTAAGGAAACGCTCAAAACCTTGAAAGCCTCGTCCTACGTGCCCTCCTCCAGCCCACAGGGCGACACGAACCTACTGGAAAACACAAACATCTTCAGAACACGGGAACACTGAACACCAGGGAAGACAGACCGCAAGCCTGTCTCCTTCGTTGATGCTGATACCACCCCATGCATCCTGGCAATTCTCCACTGCCACGGTGACACTACTGAGTAACCCACAGTGATCAAAGGCATGGTCCCCGAGGTCCACAGACAGACTTTCAACAGAAGACCTCTGCCATGCGAGGGGACTTGGAAGCCTGAAAGGGAACAGTGGCTGGCCACGGCAGCACAGCAGGCATGGCAATGGGGCCCCCATCTCTGCCCCACCAATGGACTGCTCCAGATAAACCTCTGGCTGTTCGAATGGCCTGCATGCTACACTGGCCGGTCTCGTCATTCCCCCACAGGCGAAACAGCTTTGCTTTACACATTGCCAAACAAGGGAACAAAGCGGCCAAAGGGGATATTCGCATAACTCAACTACCTCCAAGGGGGCCGGCACAGACGCCTCACCATGTCGATCTTCTCTACTTCCCGCAAGACACCCTTTGGGTGTCATTCCTTGGGCAACGGGATCGCAACTCTACACAGGTTACCTACCTCAACTCACCCACTTGAACTGCCAACGCCATCCACTCCATAGGCAGCTTATGCCAGCCCATCACGAACAAGACACATTCCTGGGAAGCCGAGACCAGTGCCTGCAACCCAATGATGACAGCCCATCCCACGACATCACACAGGACCTTTCCTCATGATACCTTACCTTTCTCTCCAGGCCAGCAGCCACCACCCAGGCTGAAATGCTTCACTCGATCCACACCCCAGTCCACGAACATCCACTTAGCGCCAACAGTGTGCCGGCAACTTCAGCAGAGGAGCTGACAGCGGCAGCACTGAGGCCTAAACCATCAGCCCCCTTCCGCCATCGCCCAACTCCAGCCCACGCCCGCCCACTGCTCCAGTCACAGCAGGCAGTCAAGAACCTCACTGCGTGAAACACAGCAACAGCGAGGGCCACAGGCCTGGCCTGAGGCTCCAGGCTCCAACCAGGGAAACTTGCTCATTTTGGCTTCTATAATCAACCTCAGAAGCAAGCAGGCACAAAGCGTGATCCTCTCCAAATATCACCTCTCCAAGCTGCAAGCTTACTGGGTCTATACCAGAAGACACTCCGACCCTGAAGACTAGCAGGAAAGCCTGCCCTCTTGCATTCCCTCAACGGCCTTTTAGCAGGCACCGGGGATTCTTAGGTGACCCAGCTTATGAGCAGACATGCTCGACCCTCAGACAGGAGCCCCTCCAATGCTGGAGCCCTTAGTGGTGTTTGCATGCCTGACAGCAGGGGACGTTGGCCCTCACTCCTAACTGTCCCGTACCCCCGAGAGAGAAAACGTGCTGGACCTCAGTTTCGAGGAGGAGACGGTAGAGCGTTCTCACTCATTTCGGTCAGATTTTCCAAGGAATGCATACAAGGGTGTCATCATCGATCCAAGAACATTGTGGGATGCTGCAGAACACAAAAGGGAAGGCCGTGGAGCTCTGCAGAGGAGCCATGACCTGCAAGTACTCCAACTGCCTGGGGAATCCACAGTCCTCAGGCCACTCAGCAAGACCAGCAATCAATCCACTCTTGCAACCATTGGGCCCATCTGTGGAAAACCTAATATCCAATGGCACATCTTAGTACGGGTGAATGCCTACCGTCCTGAGATATCCACAGCCACGCTCGGCAACGTGCACCCGCCCCACTTTTTCCAGTTCTCCTTAGCACATCCAGTCATCAGACAACGCGAAGGTCTTCTTCTCTTTGCCGACAGCCAGCCTTACCCTGCAACTGCACCTGAGAAGTGGACAGAAATCACGCAGGTTTCTGATTTGCACCAGGGTCCTCAGAGAACATGATTCTTATGAACACATAACCTGGGCGTGAGCCTGGAACCTGCTTCCCAAGTACCACTTTCCCCTACCGAAAACTGATTGTGTGTCTCACAGCACGACTGAAGAAAGTTACGCACGTACGTTGGTCGGTGTGTGAGAGGCTGTATGTGTCTATTCACACGTGTGGGCGTGTTTGACTGAGACTTTGCACGAGGATGCGTTTGTGGATTCCTGTGTGTGCTGCTAAATACGCGTCTTGGTCTCTGGGTGTCCCTGTGGCGCTTTGCAGATGCCTCTAACAGTAAACGTCATAGTTTATACACAGCAACCTTGTTGGACCCCCAACTGAAAGGAGAAAGACCTCTGTCAGTTTCATGAGGCCTCATGCAAACTTTGACCCCCAGGGCTGTCGAAATAGGCCACAGACTCCCGCTCTCCCACAGCCACGCCTTCTGACCAAAGCACAAAGTCTGGACGAGACCTCCCTCCCGGCCGTGGGTGTCAAACCTATGTGGACCTGGAGATCCTGCCACCTACCACCACATCTGATGTGCCCTTGGGGTCACTCCCAGAGCTCCCGGAAGCAAGGTAACCTCCCATGGGCGTGCTGACACCGATCTGCAGTTGCTGACAGGCAAGATGCAGCCTGGGAATTCTCAAGGGGTTAACGGACTTGGGCCCAAGTGCCTCATCTCGCCAACTAGACCAAATCACTTTCCATGACCCCGTGGGAATGCCCTCAATGGGAAGAGTTGGGCTTCAGCAACCATGACACAGGTTGGAACCCCACAGCAGAAATTAGGCCACCTTCCTGGCCACGTAAAGGAAAGCTTCCAACTGGTAGTGTTTGCGGCCCTGACCATTGAGGAAACGCTCAAACGCTGCACAGCCTCGTCCTAAGTGACCTCCTCCTGCCTGCAGGGCGACTCAACTCGACTTGAAGCCACAGACATCATGCGAACACGGAGACACTGAACAGCAGGGAAGACACACCGCAAGCCTGTCTGCTTTGATGTTGCCCACCCCACCCCATGCATCCTGGTAATTCTCCACTGCCACAGCGACACTACCGATGAACTCACAGTGATCAAAGGCACTGTCCCCGAGTACCACAGACAGACTTTCAACGGAAAAACTTTGCCACACGAGGGGACCTGGAAGCTTGAAAGGGTACAGTGGCTATCCACGTCAGTGCATCTGGCGTCGCAACAGTGCCCCCACCTCTGTCCTGCCAACGGACTGCTCCAGATAAACCTCTGGCTGTTCGCTAGCCGAGTCATGCCCCCCCCAGGAGAAGCACTTTCGCTTTACGCATTCCCAAACAAGGGAACAAAGCGGCCAAATGGGATGTTCGCATAACTAACCATCCTCCCAGGAGGCCGGCACAGACGTGTCACCATGTCGAACTTCTTTGCGTCTCGCAAGACACCCTTTGGTTGTCTTTCCTCTGGCAACGGGATCGCAACTCTACACAGGTTACCTACCTCACCTCATCCACTTGAACTGCCAAAGCCATCCCCTCCATAGGCAGCTGATGCCAGCCAATCACGCACATGTCACATCCTTGGGAAGCCGAGGCCAGCACCTGCAACCCAATTATGATAGCCTATTCCACGACATCACAAAGAACATGTCCTCATCTATCCTTACCTTCCTGTGCGGGCCATCAGTGATCCACGCAGGTTTAATTTCAGCACTCGATCTTCTGCCCACTCCGCGATGACCCACTTGGCATCAACATTGTGCCGGGAGTTAAAGTAGAGAAGCAAACAAGGGCAGCAGCGAGGCCTAATCCATCAGCCCCTTTCCACCGATGCCCAACCGAGCTCACCCCCGCCCATTGCTCCAGCCTCACTAGGCACTCAAGAACCTCACCGTGAAAAACGCAAGAACAGGGAGGGCCACAGGCCTGGCCTGAGGTTCCAGGCACCAACCAAGGACGCTTGCTCATTTTGGCTTCCAGAATCAACCCCCAAAACGGCAGGCATGATGCGTGATCCTGGCCAAAACTCTCCTCTCAACTGCAAGCTAACTGGTCCTAGACCAGCACACACTTCGACTCTTAAAACCAGCAGGAGAGCCTGCCCCCTCACATTCCGTCAACAGCCATTCAACAGGGACCCGGGATTCACAGATAACACAGCTTATGTGCAGACACGGTCAATCCTCAGACAGGAGCCCCTCCAATACTGGAGTCCTTGGTGGTGTTTGCATACATGTCGGCAGGGGACGCTGACCCTCATTCCGAACTGTCATCTCCCCCTGAGAGAGAAAACGTGCGGAACCTCAGTTTCGATGACGAGACGGTAGAGTGTTCTCACTCATTTTGTTCAGATTTTCCAAGGAATGCATGCAAGGGTGTCATCATCGATCCAAGCACATGCTGGGACGCTGCAGCACACAACCGGGGTGTGTGCAGGGCTCTGTACAGGAGCCATGATCCTGGGCTACCCCAAAACCCTGGAAAATCCACAGCACTCAGGCCACTCGGCAAGAGGAACAATCAATCCACTCTTGCAGCCACTGGGCCCGTCTGAGGAAAACCTAATATCTAATGGCACATCATGGGGTGCTTGAATACCTACCGTCCTGAGTTATCCACGACCATGCTCGGGGACATGGGCCCGCCTCACTTTTTCCAGTTCTTCTTAGCACCTCCAGTCATCAGAGCACACGAAGGTCTTCTTGTTTGTGCCGACGGCCAGCCTTTCCCAGCAACTGCACCTGAGAAGTGGACAGAAATCACCGAGGCTTTATAAATGGACTGGTGTCCTCAGAGGACATGATCCATAAAAACATTGACCTGGCCTTGAGCTCTGAAACTGCTTCCCAAGGACCTCTATCCCTTACCGAGAATTGACTGCATGTCTGATAGTATGACTGCAGGAAGTTAGGCACATACGTTGGCCGGTGTGTGAGAGGCTACATGTGTGTGTTCATGCGTGTGGGCGTGTGTGACTGTGACTGCGCATGCGGACGTGCTTGTGGGTTTCTCTGTGTGCCGCTGAATACGCGTCTCGGTATCAGTGTGTCCCTATGGCCCTGTGAGGAGGAGTCCAAGAATAAAAGAAATAGTTTATACACAGCACCCTGGTTAGACCCCCCAACTGAAAGGAGAAAGACCCCTGTCAGCTTCAAGAGGCCGCAGGCAAACTTGGACCCCCAGGGTTTGTTGAAAGAGTCCCCGGACTCCCGCTCTCCCACAACCACGCCTTCTGACCAAAACACAAAGGCTCGATGAGACCTTCCTCCGGGACTTGGCTGTGACCTCGACATGCACCTCGAGACTCTGTCAGCTACCAGTATATCTGATGGGCATTTGGGATCACTCGCAGCACTTCCGGAAGCAAGGGAACTCCCATGGTCGGGCCGACACTGACCGGCAGGTGTCTACTGCCAATTTGCAGCCTGAAACCACTCAAGGGGCTAACGAACGTGGGCCCATGTGCCACTTCTCGCCAACTAGGCCTAATCACTTTGCATTGACCCGTGGGAATGCCCACCACAGGAAGTGGTGGGCTTCAGCCACCATGACCCATGTCGGATCCCCACGGCGGAAACTAGTTCACATTCCCAGCCACGTCTCAGGCAGCTCCCATCTTGAAAGTTCGCGGCCCTGACCCCTAAGGAAACGCTCAAACCCTTGAAAGCCTCGTCCTACGTGCCCTCCTCCAGCCCACAGGGCGACACGAACCTACTGGAAAACACAAACATCTTCAGAACACGGGAACACTGAACACCAGGGAAGACAGACCGCAAGCCTGTCTCCTTCGTTGATGCTGATCCCACCCCATGCATCCTGGCAATTCTCCACTGCCACGGTGACACTACCGAGTAACCCACAGTGATCAAAGGCATGGTCCCTGAGGTCCACAGACAGACTTTCAACAGAAGACCTCTGCCATGCGAGGGGACTTGGAAGCCTGAAAGGGAACAGCGGCTGGCCACGGCAGCACAGCAGGCATGGCAATGGGGCCCCCATCTCTGCCCCACCAATGGACTGCTCCAGATAAACCTCTGGCTGTTCGAATGGCCTGCATGCTACACTGGCCGGTCTCGTCATTCCCCCACAGGCGAAAGAGCTTTGCTTTACACATTGCCAAACAAGGGAACAAAGCGTCCAAAGGGGATATTTGCATAACTCAACTACCTCCAAGGGGGCCGGCACAGACGCCTCACCATGTCGATCTTCTCTACTTCCCGCAAGACACCCTTTGGGTGTCATTCCTTGGGCAACGGGATCGCAACTCTACACAGGTTACCTACCTCAACTCACCCACTTGAACTGCCAATGCCATCCACTCCATAGGCAGCTTATGCTAGCCCATCACGAACAAGACACATTCCTGGGAAGCCGAGACCAGTGCCTGCAACCCAATGATGACAGCCCATCCCACGACATCACACAGGACCTTTCCTCATGATACCTTACCTTTCTCTCCAGGCCAGCAGCCACCACCCAGGCTGAAATGCTTCACTCTATCCACACCCCAGTCCACGAACATCCACTTAGCGACAACAGTGTGCCGGCAACTTCAGCAGAGGAGCTGACAGCGGCATCACTGAGGCCTAAACCATCAGCCCCCTTCCGCCATCGCCCAACTCCAGCCCACGCCCGCCCACTGCTCCAGCCACACCAGGCAACCAAGAACCTCACCACGTGAAACACAACAACAGAGAGGGCCACAGGCCTGGCCTGAGGCTCCAGGCTCCAACCAGGGAAACTTGCTCATTTTGGCTTCCATAATCAACCTCAGAAGCGGCATGCACAAAGCGTGATCCTCTCCAAATATCACCTCTCCAAGCTGCAAGCTTACTGGGTCTATACCAGAAGACACTCCGACCCTGAAGACTAGCAGGAAAGCCTGCCCTCTTGCATTCCCTCAACGGCCTTTTAGCACGCACCGGGGATACTTAGGCGACCCGGCTTATGGGCAGACATGCTCGACCCTCAGACAGGAGCCCCTCCAATGCTGGAGCCCTTAGTGGTGTTTGCATGCCTGACAGCAGGGGACGTTGGCCCTCACTCCTAACTGTCCCGTACCCCCGAGAGAGGAAACGTGCTGGTCCTCAGTTTCGAGGAGGAGACGGTAGAGCGTTCTCACTCATTTCGGTCAGATTTTCCAAGGAATGCATACAAGGGTGTCATCATCGATCCAAGCACATGCTGGGATGCTGCAGAACACAAAAGGGAAGGCCGTGGAGCTCTGCAGAGGAGCCATGACCTGGAAGTACTCCAAATGCCTGGGGAATCCACAGTCCTCAGGCCACTCAGCAAGACCAGCATTCAATCCACTGTTGCAACCATTGGGCCCATCTGTGGAAAACCTAATATTCAATGGCACATCTTAGTACGGGTGAATGCCTACCGTCCTGAGATATCCACAGCCACGCTCGGCAACGTGCACCCGCCCCACTTTTTCCAGTTCTCCTTAGCACATCCAGTCATCAGACAACGCGAAGGTCTTCTTCTCTTTGCCGACAGCCAGCCTTACCCTGCAACTGCACCTGAGAAGTGGACAGAAATCACGCAGGTTTCCGATTTGCACCAGGGTCCTCAGAGAACATGATTCTTATGAACACATAACCTGGGCGTGAGCCTGGAACCTGCTTCCCAAGTACCACTTTCCCCTACCGAAAACTGATTGTGTGTATCACAGCACGACTGAAGAAAGTTACGCACGTACGTTGGTCGGTGTGTGAGAGGCTGTATGTGTCTATTCACACGTGTGGGCGTGTGTGACGAGAACTTTGCACGAGGATGCGTTTGTGGATTCCTGTGTGTGCTGCTAAATACGCGTCTTGGTCTCTGGGTGTCCCTGTAGCGCTTTGCAGATGCCTCTAACAGTAAACGTCATAGTTTATGCACAGCACCCTGGTTGGACCCCCAACTGAAAGGAGAAAGACCTCTGTCAGTTTCATAAGGCCGCATGCAAACTTTGACCCCCAGGGCTGTCGAAATAGGCCACAGACTCCCACTCGCCCACAGCCAAGCCTTCTGACCAAAGCACAAAGTCTGGACGAGACCTCCCTACCGGACGTGGGTGTCAAACCTATGTGGACCTGGAGATCCTGCCACCTACCACCACATCTGATGTGCCCTTGGGGTCACTCCCAGAGCTCCCGGAAGCAAGGTAACCTCCCATGGGCGTGCTGACACCGATCTGCAGTTGCTGACAGGCAAGATGCAGCCTGGGAATTCTCAAGGGGTTAACGGACTTGGGCCCAAGTGCCTCATCTCGCCAACTAGACCAAATCACTTTCCATGACCCCGTGGGAATGCCCTCAATGGGAAGAGTTGGGCTTCAGCAACCATGACACAGGTTGGAACCCCACAGCAGAAATTAGGCCACCTTCCCGGCCACGTAAAGGAAAGCTTCCAACTGGTAGTGTTTGCGGCCCTGACCATTGAGGAAACGCTCAAACGCTGCACAGCCTCGTCCTAAGTGACCTCCTCCTGCCTGCAGGGCGACTCCACTCGACTTGAAGCCACAGACATCATGCGAACACGGAGACACTGAACAGCAGGGAAGACACACCGCAAGCCTGTCTGCTTTGATGTTGCCCACCCCACCCCATGCATCCTGGTAATTCTCCACTGCCACAGCGACACTACCGATGAACTCACAGTGATCAAAGGCACTGGCCCCGAGTACCACAGACAGACTTTCAACGGAAAAACTTTGCCACACGAGGGGACCTGGAAGCTTGAAAGGGTACAGTGGCTATCCACGTCAGTGCATCTGGCGTCGCAACAGTACCCCCACCTCTGTCCTGCCAACGGAATGCTCCAGATGAACCTCTGGCTGTTCGCTAGCCGAGTCATGCCCCCCCCAGGAGAAGCACTTTCGCTTTACGCATTCCCAAACAAGGGAACAAAGCGGCCAAATGGGATGTTCGCATAACTAACCATCCTCCCAGGAGGCCGGCACAGACGTGTCACCATGTCGAACTTCTTTGCGTCTCGCAAGACACCCTTTGGTTGTCTTTCCTCTGGCAACGGGATCGCAACTCTACACAGGTTACCTACCTCACCTCATCCACTTGAACTGCCAAAGCCATCCCCTCCTTAGGCAGCTGATGCCAGCCAATCACGCACATGTCACATCCTTGGGAAGCCGAGGCCAGCACCTCCAACCCAATTATGATAGCCTATTCCACGACATCACAAAGAACATGTCCTCATCTATCCTTACCTTCCTGTGCGGACCATCAGTGATCCACGCAGGTTTAATTTCAGCACTCGATCTTCTCCCCACTCCGCGATGACCCACTTGGCATCAACATTGTGCCGGGAGTTAAAGTAGAGAAGCAAACAAGGGCAGCAGCGAGGCCTAATCCATCAGCCCCTTTCCACCGATGCCCAACCGAGCTCACCCCCGCCCATTGCTCCAGCCTCACTAGGCACTCAAGAACCTCACCGTGAAAAACGCAAGAACAGGGAGGGCCACAGGCCTGGCCTGAGGTTCCAGGCACCAACCAGGGACGCTTGCTCATTTTGGCTTCCAGAATCAACCCCCAAAATGGCAGGCACGATGCGTGATCCTGGCCAAAACTCACCTCCCAACTGCAAGCTAACTGGTCCTAGACCAGCACACACTTCGACTCTTAAAACCAGCAGGAGAGCCTGCCCCCTCACATTCCCTCAACAGCCATTCAACAGGGACCCGGGATTCACAGATAACACAGCTTATGTGCAGACACGGTCAACCCTCAGACAGGAGCCCCTCCAATACTGGAGTCCTTGGTGGTGTTTGCATACATGTCGGCAGGGGACGCTGACCCTCATTCCGAACTGTCCTCTCCCCCTGAGAGAGGAAACGTGCTGAACCTCAGTTTCGATGACGAGACGGTAGAGTGTTCTCACTCATTTTGTTCAGATTTTCCAAGGAATGCATGCAAGGGTGTCATCATCGATCCAAGCACATGCTGGGACGCTGCAGCACACAACCGGGGTGTGCGCAGGGCTCTGTACAGGAGCCATGAGCCTGGGCTACCCTAAAACCCTGGAGAATCCACAGCCCTCAGGCCACTCGGCAAGAGGAACAATCAATCCACTCTTGCAGCCACTGGGCCCGTCTGAGGAAAACCTAATATCTAATGGCACATCATGGGGTGCTTGAATACCTACCGTCCTGAGTTATCCACGACCATGCTCGGGGACATGGGCCCGCCTCACTTTTTCCAGTTCTTCTTAGCACCTCCAGTCATCAGAGCACACGAAGGTCTTCTTGTTTGTGCCGACGGCCAGCCTTTCCCAGCAACTGCACCTGAGAAGTGGACAGAAATCACCGAGGCTTCATAAATGGACTGGTGTCCTCAGAGGCCATGATCCATAAAAACATTGACCTGGCCTTGAGCTCTGAAACTGCTTCCCAAGGACCTCTATCCCTTACCGAGAATTGACTGCATGTCTGATAGTATGACTGCAGGAAGTTAGGCACATACGTTGGCCGGTGTGTGAGAGGCTACATGTGTGTGTTCATGCGTGTGGGCGTGTGTGACTGTGACTGCGCATGCGGACGTGCTTGTGGGTTTCTCTGTGTGCCGCTGAATACGCGTCTCAGTATCAGTGTGTCCCTATGGCCCTGTGAGGAGGAGTCCAAGAATAAAAGAAATAGTTTATACACAGCACCCTGGTTAGACCCCCCAACTGAAATGAGAAAGACCCCTGTCAGCTTCAAGAGGCCGCAGGGAAACTTGGACCCCCAGGGGTTGTTGAAAGAGTCCCCGGACTCCCGCTCTCCCACAACCACGCCTTCTGACCAAAACACAAAGACTCGATGAGACCTTCCTCCGGGACTTGGCTGTGACCTCGACATGCACCTCGAGACTCTGTCAGCTACCAGTATATCTGATGGGCATTTGGGATCACTCGCAGCAATTCCGGAAGCAAGGGAACTCCCATGGTCGGGCCGACACTGAACGGCAGGTGTCTACTGCCAATTTGCAGCCAGAAACCACTCAAGGGGCTAACGAACGTGGGCCCATGTGCCACTTCTCGCCAACTAGGCCTAATCACTTTGCATTGACCCGTGGGAATGCCCACCACAGGAAGTGGTGGGCTTCAGCCACCATGACCCATGTCGGATCCCCACGGCGGAAACTAGTCCACATTCCCAGCCACGTCTCAGGCAGCTCCCATCTTGAAAGTTCGCGGCCCTGACCCCTAAGGAAACGCTCAAACCCTTGAAAGCCTCGTCCTACGTGCCCTCCTCCAGCCCACAGGGCGACACGAACCTACTGGAAAACACAAACATCTTCAGAACACGGGAACACTGAACACCAGGGAAGACAGACCGCAAGCCTGTCTCCTTCGTTGATGCTGATCCCACCCCATGCATCCTGGCAATTCTCCACTGCCACGGTGACACTACCGAGTAACCCACAGTGATCAAAGGCATGGTCCCTGAGGTCCACAGACAGACTTTCAACAGAAGACCTCTGCCATGCGAGGGGACTTGGAAGCCTGAAAGGGAACAGCGGCTGGCCACGGCAGCACAGCAGGCATGGCAATGGGGCCCCCATCTCTGCCCCACCAATGGACTGCTCCAGATAAACTTCTGGCTGTTCGAATGGCCTGCATGCTACACTGGCCGGTCTCGTCATTCCCCCACAGGCGAAAGAGCTTTGCTTTACACATTGCCAAACAAGGGAACAAAGCGTCCAAAGGGGATATTCGCATAACTCAACTACCTCCAAGGGGGCCGGCACAGACGCCTCACCATGTCGATCTTCTCTACTTCCCGCAAGACACCCTTTGGGTGTCATTCCTTGGGCAACGGGATCGCAACTCTACACAGGTTACCTACCTCAACTCACCCACTTGAACTGCCAATGCCATCCACTCCATAGGCAGCTTATGCCAGCCCATCACGAACAAGACACATTCCTGGGAAGCCGAGACCAGTGCCTGCAACCCAATGATGACAGCCCATCCCACGACATCACACAGGACCTTTCCTCATGATACCTTACCTTTCTCTCCAGGCCAGCAGCCACCACCCAGGCTGAAATGCTTCACTCGATCCACACCCCAGTCCACGAACATCCACTTAGCGCCAACAGTGTGCCGGCAACTTCAGCAGAGGAGCTGACAGCGGCAGCACTGAGGCCTAAACCATCAGCCCCCTTCCGCCATCGCCCAACTCCAGCCCACGCCCGCCCACTGCTCCAGTCACACCAGGCAGTCAAGAACCTCACTGCGTGAAACACAACAACAGAGAGGGCCACAGGCCTGGCCTGAGGCTCCAGGCTCCAACCAGGGAAACTTGCTCATTTTGGCTTCTATAATCAACCTCAGAAGCAAGCAGGCACAAAGCGTGATCCTCTCCAAATATCACCTCTCCAAGCTGCAAGCTTACTGGGTCTATACCAGAAGACACTCCGACCCTGAAGACTAGCAGGAAAGCCTGCCCTCTTGCATTCCCTCAAAGGCCTTTTAGCAGGCACCGGGGATTCTTAGGTGACCCAGCTTATGAGCAGACATGCTCGACCCTCAGACAGGAGCCCCTCCAATGCTGGAGACCTTAGTGGTGTTGGCATGCCTGACAGCAGGGGACGTTGGCCCTCACTCCTAACTGTCCCGTACCCCCGAGAGAGAAAAAGTGCTGGACCTCAGTTTCAGGAGGAGACGGTAGAGCGTTCTCACTCATTTCGGACAGATTTTCCAAGGAATGCATACAAGGGTGTCATCATTGATCCAAGCACATGCTGGGATGCTGCAGAACACAAAAGGGAAGGCCGTGGAGCTCTGCAGAGGAGCCATGACCTGGAAGTACTCCAACTGCCTGGGGAATCCACAGTCCTCAGGCCACTCAGCAAGACCAGCAATCAATCCACTCTTGCAACCATTGGGCCCATCTGTGGAAAACCTAATATCCAATGGCACATCTTAGTACGGGTGAATGCCTACCGTCCTGAGATATCCACAGCCACGCTCGGCAACGTGCACCCGCCCCACTTTTTCCAGTTCTCCTTAGCACATCCAGTCATCAGACAACGCGAAGGTCTTCTTCTCTTTGCCGACAGCCAGCCTTACCCTGCAACTGCACCTGAGAAGTGGACAGAAATCACGCAGGTTTCTGATTTGCACCAGGGTCCTCAGAGAACATGATTCTTATGAACACATAACCTGGGCGTGAGCCTGGAACCTGCTTCTCAAGTACCACTTTCCCCTACCGAAAACTGATTGTGTGTCTCACAGCACGACTGAAGAAAGTTACGCACGTACGTTGGTCGGTGTGTGAGAGGCTGTATGTGTCTATTCACACGTGTGGGCGTGTGTGACTGAGACTTTGCACGAGGATGCGTTTGTGGATTCCTGTGTGTGCTGCTAAATACGCGTCTTGGTCTCTGGGTGTCCCTGTGGCGCTTTGCAGATGCCTCTAACAGTAAACGTCATAGTTTACACACAGCAACCTGGTTGGACCCCCAACTGAAAGGAGAAAGACCTCTGTCAGTTTCATGAGGCCGCATGCAAACTTTGACCCCCAGGGCTGTCGAAATAGGCCACAGACTCCCGCTCTCCCACAGCCACGCCTTCTGACCAAAGCACAAAGTCTGGACGAGACCTCCCTCCCGGCCGTGGGTGTCAAACCTATGTGGACCTGGAGATCCTGCCACCTACCACCACATCTGATGTGCCCTTGGGGTCACTCGCAGAGCTCCCGGAAGCAAGGTAACCTCCCATGGGCGTGCTGACACCGATCTGCAGTTGCTGACAGGCAAGATGCAGCCTGGGAATTCTCAAGGGGTTAACGGACTTGGGCCCAAGTGCCTCATCTCGCCAACTAGACCAAATCACTTTCCATGACCCCGTGGGAATGCCCTCAATGGGAAGAGTTGGGCTTCAGCAACCATGACACAGGTTGGAACCCCACAGCAGAAATTAGGCCACCTTCCCGGCCACGTAAAGGAAAGCTTCCAACTGGTAGTGTTTGCGGCCCTGACCATTGAGGAAACGCTCAAACGCTGCACAGCCTCTTCCTAAGTGACCTCCTCCTGCCTGCAGGGCGACTCCACTCGACTTGAAGCCACAGACATCATGCGAACACGGAGACACTGAACAGCAGGGAAGACACACCGCAAGCCTGTCTGCTTTGATGTTGCCCACCCCACCCCATGCATCCTGGTAATTCTCCACTGCCACAGCGACACTACCGATGAACTCACAGTGATCAAAGACACTGGCCCCGAGTACCACAGACAGACTTTCAACGGAAAAACTTTGCCACACGAGGGGACCTGGAAGCTTGAAAGGGTACAGTGGCTATCCACGTCAGTGCAACTGGCGTCGCAACAGTACCCCCACCCCTGTCCTGCCAACGGAATGCTCCAGATAAACCTCTGGCTGTTCGCTAGCCGAGTCATGCCCCCCCCAGGAGAAGCACTTTCGCTTTACGCATTCCCAAACAAGGGAACAAAGCGGCCAAATGGGATGTTCGCATAACTAACCATCCTCCCAGGAGGCCGGCACAGACGTGTAACCATGTCGAACTTCTTTGCGTCTCGCAAGACACCCTTTGGTTGTCTTTCCTCTGGCAACGGGATCGCAACTCTACACAGGTTACCTACCTCACCTCATCCACTTGAACTGCCAAAGCCATCCCCTCCTTAGGCAGCTGATGCCAGCCAATCACGCACATGTCACATCCTTGGGAAGCCGAGGCCAGCACCTGCAACCCAATTATGATAGCCTATTCCACGACATCACAAAGAACATGTCCTCATCTATCCTTACCTTCCTGTGCGGGCCATCAGTGATCCACGCAGGTTTAATTTCAGCACTCGATCTTCTCCCCACTCCGCGATGACCCACTTGGCATCAACATTGTGCCGGGAGTTAAAGTAGAGAAGCAAACAAGGGCAGCAGCGAGGCCTAAACCATCAGCCCCTTTCCACCGATGCCCAACCGAGCTCACCCCCGCCCATTGCTCCAGCCTCACTAGGCACTCAAGAACCTCACCGTGAAAAACGCAAGAACAGGGAGGACCACAGGCCTGGCCTGAGGTTCCAGGCACCAACCAGGGACGCTTGCTCATTTTGGCTTCCAGAATCAACCCCCAAAATGGCAGGCACGATGCGTGATCCTGGCCAAAACTCACCTCCCAACTGCAAGCTACCTGGTCCTAGACCAGCACACACTTCGACTCTTAAAACCAGCAGGAGAGCCTGCCCCCTCACATTCCCTCAACAGCCATTCAACAGGGACCCGGGATTCACAGATAACACAGCTTATGTGCAGACACGGTCAACCCTCAGACAGGAGCCCCTCCAATACTGGAGTCCTTGGTGGTGTTTGCATACATGTCGGCAGGGGACGCTGACCCTCATTCCGAACTGTCCTCTCCCCCTGAGAGAGGAAACGTGCTGAACCTCAGTTTCGATGACGAGACGGTAGAGTGTTCTCACTCATTTTGTTCAGATTTTCCAAGGAATGCATGCAAGGGTGTCATCATCGATCCAAGCACATGCTGGGACGCTGCAGCACACAACCGGGGTGTGCGCAGGGCTCTGTACAGGAGCCATGAGCCTGGGCTACCCCAAAACCCTGGAGAATCCACAGCCCTCAGGCCACTCGGCAAGAGGAACAATCAATCCACTCTTGCAGCCACTGGGCCCGTCTGAGGAAAACCTAATATCTAATGGCACATCATGGGGTGCTTGAATACCTACCGTCCTGAGTTATCCACGACCATGCTCGGGGACATGGGCCCGCCTCACTTTTTCCAGTTCTTCTTAGCACCTCCAGTCATCAGAGCACACGAAGGTCTTCTTGTTTGTGCCGACGTCCAGCCTTTCCCAGCAACTGCACCTGAGAAGTGGACAGAAATCCCCGAGGCTTCATAAATGGACTGGTGTCCTCAGAGGCCATGATCCATAAAAACATTGACCTGGCCTTGAGCTCTGAAACTGCTTCCCAAGGACCTCTATCCCTTACAGAGAATTGACTGCATGTCTGATGGTATGACTGCAGGAAGTTAGGCACATACGTTGGCCGGTGTGTGAGAGGCTACATGTGTGTGTTCATGCGTGTGGGCGTGTGTGACTGTGACTGCGCATGCGGACGTGCTTGTGGGTTTCTCTGTGTGCCGCTGAATACGCGTCTCGGTATCGGTGTGTCCCTATGGCCCTGTGAGGAGGAGTCCAAGAATAAAAGAAATAGTTTATACACAGCACCCTGGTTAGACCCCCCAACTGAAAGGAGAAAGACCCCTGTCAGCTTCAAGAGGCCGCAGGCAAACTTGGACCCCCAGGGGTTGTTGAAAGAGTCCCCGGACTCCCGCTCTCCCACAACCACGCCTTCTGACCAAAACACAAAGGCTCGATGAGACCTTCCTCCGGGACTTGGCTGTGACCTCGACATGCACCTCGAGACTCTGTCAGCTACCAGTATATCTGATGGGCATTTGGGATCACTCGCAGCAATTCCGGAAGCAAGGGAACTCCCATGGTCGGGCCGACACTGACCGGCAGGTGTCTACTGCCAATTTGCAGCCTGAAACCACTCAAGGGGCTAACGAACGTGGGCCCATGTGCCACTTCTCGCCAACTAGGCCTAATCACTTTGCATTGACCCGTGGGAATGCCCACCACAGGAAGTGGTGGGCTTCAGCCACCATGACCCATGTCGGATCCCCACGGCGGAAACTAGTCCACAGTCCCAGCCACGTCTCAGGCAGCTCCCATCTTGAATGTTCGCGGCCCTGACCCCTAAGGAAACGCTCAAACCCTTGAAAGCCTCGTCCTACGTGCCCTCCTCCAGCCCACAGGGCGACACGAACCTACTGGAAAACACAATCATCTTCAGAACACGGGAACACTGAACACCAGGGAAGACAGACCGCAAGCCTGTCTCCTTCGTTGATGCTGATCCCACCCCATGCATCCTGGCAATTCTCCACTGCCACGGTGACACTACCGAGTAACCCACAGTGATCAAAGGCATGGTCCCCGAGGTCCACAGACCTCTTCTTTCAACAGAAGACCTCTGCCATGCGAGGGGACTTGGAAGCCTGAAAGGGAACAGTGGCTGGCCACGGCAGCACAGCAGGCATGGCAATGGGGCCCCCATCTCTGCCCCACCAATGGACTGCTCCAGATAAACCTCTGGCTGTTCGAATGGCCTGCATGCTACACTGGCCGGTCTCGTCATTCCCCCACAGGCGAAACAGCTTTGCTTTACACATTGCCAAACAAGGGAACAAAGTGGCCAAAGGGGATATTCGCATAACTCAACTACCTCCAAGGGGACAGGCACAGACGCCTCACCATGTCGATCTTCTCTACTTCCCGCAAGACACCCATTGGGTGTCATTCCTTGGGCAACGGGATCGCAACTCTACACAGGTTACCTACCTCAACTCACCCACTTGAACTGCCAACGCCATCCACTCCATAGGCAGCTTATGCCAGCCCATCACGAACAAGACACATTCTTGGGAAGCCGAGACCAGTGCCTGCAACCCAATGATGACAGCCCATCCCACGACATCACACAGGACCTTTCCTCATGATACCTTACCTTTCTCTCCAGGCCAGCAGCCACCACCCAGGCTGAAATGCTTCACTCGATCCACACCCCAGTCCACGAACATCCACTTAGCGCCAACAGTGTGCCGGCAACTTCATCAGAGGAGCTGACAGCGGCAGCACTGAGGCCTAAACCATCAGCCCCCTTCCGCCATCGCCCAACTCCAGCCCACGCCCGCCCACTGCTCCAGTCACACCAGGCAGTCAAGAACCTCACTGCGTGAAACACAACAACAGACAGGGCCACAGGCCTGGCCTGAGGCTCCAGGCTCCAACCAGGGAAACTTGCTCATTTTGGCTTCTATAATCAACCTCAGAAGCAAGCAGGCACAAAGCGTGATCCTCTCCAAATATCACCTCTCCAAGCTGCAAGCTTACTGGGTCTATACCAGAAGACACTCCGACCCTGAAGCCTAGCAGGAAATCCTGCCCTCTTGCATTCCCTCAACGGCCTTTTAGCAGGCACCGGGGATTCTTAGGTGACCCAGCTTATGAGCAGACATGCTCGACCCTCAGACAGGAGCCCCTCCAATGCTGGAGCCCTTAGTGGTGTTGGCATGCCTGACAGCAGGGGACGTTGGCCCTCACTCCTAACTGTCCCGTACCCCCGAGAGAGAAAACGTGCTGGACCTCAGTTTCGAGGAGGAGACGGTAGAGCGTTCTCACTCATTTCGGTCAGATTTTCCAAGGAATGCATACAAGGGTGTCATCATTGATACAAGCACATGCTGGGATGCTGCAGAACACAAAAGGGAAGGCCGTGGAGCTCTGCAGAGGAGCCATGACCTGGAAGTACTCCAACTGCCTGGGGAATCCACAGTCCTCAGGCCACTCAGCAAGACCAGCAATCAATCCACTCTTGCAACCATTGGGCCCATCTGTGGAAAACCTAATATCCAATGGCACATCTTAGTACGGGTGAATGTCTACCGTCCTGAGATATCCACAGCCACGCTCGGCAACGTGCACCCGCCCCACTTTTTCCAGTTCTCCTTAGCACATCCAGTCATCAGACAACGCGAAGGTCTTCTTCTCTTTGCCGACAGCCAGCCTTACCCTGCAACTGCACCTGAGAAGTGGACAGAAATCACGCAGGTTTCTGATTTGCACCAGGGTCCTCAGAGAACATGATTCTTATGAACACATAACCTGGGCGTGAGCCTGGAACCTGCTTCCCAAGTACCACTTTCCCCTACCGAAAACTGATTGTGTGTCTCACAGCACGACTGAAGAAAGTTACGCACGTACGTTGGTCGGTGTGTGAGAGGCTGTATGTGTCTATTCACACGTGTGGGCGTGTGTGACTGAGACTTTGCATGAGGATGCGTTTGTGGATTCCTGTGTGTGCTGCTAAATACGCGTCTTGGTCTCTGGGTGTCCCTGTGGCGCTTTGCAGATGCCTCTAACAGTAAACGTCATAGTTTATACACAGCACCCTGGTTGGACCCCCAACTGAAAGGAGAAAGACCTCTGTCAGATTCATGAGGCCGCATGCAAACTTTGACCCCCAGGCTGTCGAAATAGGCCACAGACTCCCGCTCTCCCACAGCCACGCCTTCTGACCAAAGCACAAAGTCTGGACGAGACCTCCCTCCCGGCCGTTGGTGTCAAACCTATGTGGACCTGGAGATCCTGCCACCTACCACCACATCTGATGTGCCCTTGGGGTCACTCCCAGAGCTCCCGGAAGCAAGGTAACCTCCCATGGGCGTGCTGACACCGATCTGCAGTTGCTGATAGGCAAGATGCAGCCTGGGAATTCTCAAGGGGTTAACGGACTTGGGCCCAAGTGCCTCATCTCGCCAACTATACCAAATCACTTTCCATGACCCCGTGGGAATGCCCTCAATGGGAAGAGTTGGGCTTCAGCAACCATGACACAGGTTGGAACCCCACAGCAGAAATTAGGCCACCTTCCCGGCCACGTAAAGGAAAGCTTCCAACTGGTAGTGTTTGCGGCCCTGACCATTGAGGAAACGCTCAAACGCTGCACAGCCTCGTCCTAAGTGACCTCCTCCTGCCTGCAGGGCGACTCGACTCGACTTGAAGCCACAGACATCATGCGAACACGGAGACACTGAACAGCAGGGAAGACACACCGCAAGCCTGTCTGCTTTGATGGTGCCCACCCCACCCCATGCATCCTGGTAATTCTCCACTGCCACAGCGACACTACCGATGAACTCACAGTGATCAAAGGCACTGTCCCCGAGTACCACAGACAGACTTTCAACGGAAAAACTTTGCCACACGAGGGGACCTGGAAGCTTGAAAGGGTACAGTGGCTATCCACGTCAGTGCATCTGGCGTCGCAACAGTGCCCCCACCTCTGTCCTGCCAACGGACTGCTCCAGATAAACCTCTGGCTGTTCGCTAGCCGAGTCATGCCCCCCCCCAGGAGAAGCACTTTCGCTTTACGCATTCCCAAACAAGGGAACAAAGCGGCCAAATGGGATGTTCGCATAACTAACCATCCTCCCAGGAGGCCGGCACAGACGTGTCACCATGTCGAACTTCTTTGCGTCTCGCAAGACACCCTTTGGTTGTCTTTCCTCTGGCAACGGGATCGCAACTCTACACAGGTTACCTACCTCACCTCATCCACTTGAACTGCCAAAGCCATCCCCTCCATAGGCAGCTGATGCCAGCCAATCACGCACATGTCACATCCTTGGGAAGCCGAGGTCAGCACCTGCAACCCAATTATGATAGCCTATTCCACGACATCACAAAGAACATGTCCTCATCTATCCTTACCTTCCTGTGCGGGCCATCAGTGATCCACGCAGGTTTAATTTCAGCACTCGTTCTTCTCCCCACTCCGCGATGACCCACTTGGCATCAACATTGTGCCGGGAGTTAAAGTAGAGAAGCAAACAAGGGCAGCAGCGAGGCCTAATCCATCAGCCCCTTTCCACCGATGCCCAACCGAGCTCACCCCCGCCCATTGCTCCAGCCTCACTAGGCACTCAAGAACCTCACCGTGAAAAACGCAAGAACAGGGAGGGCCACAGGCCTGGCCTGAGGTTCCAGGCACCAACCAAGGACGCTTGCTCATTTTGGCTTCCAGAATCAACCCCCAAAATGGCAGGCACGAAGCGTGATCCTGGCCAAAACTCACCTCCCAACTGCAAGCTAACTGGTCCTAGACCAGCACACACTTCGACTCTTAAAACCAGCAGGAGAGCCTGCCCCCTCACATTCCCTCGACAGCCATTCAACAGGGACCTGGGATTCACAGATAACACAGCTTATGTGCAGACACGGTCAACCCTCAGACAGGAGCCCCTCCAATACTGGAGTCCTTAGTGGTGTTTGCATACATGTCGGCAGGGGACGCTGACCCTCATTCCGAACTGTCATCTCCCCCTGAGAGAGGAAACGTGCTGAACCTCAGTTTCGATGACGAGACGGTAGAGTGTTCTCACTCATTTTGTTCAGATTTTCCAAGGAATGCATGCAAGGGTGTCATCATCGATCCAAGCACATGCTGGGACGCTGCAGCACACAACCGGGGTGTGTGCAGGGCTCTGTACAGGAGCCATGAGCCTGGGCTACCCCAAAACCCTGGAGAATCCACAGCCCTCAGGCCACTCGGCAAGAGGAACAATCAATCCACTCTTGCAGCCACTGGGCCCGTCTGAGGAAAACCTAATATCTAATGGCACATCATGGGGTGCTTGAATACCTACCGTCCTGAGTTATCCACGACCATGCTCGGGGACATGGGCCCGCCTCACTTTTTCCAGTTCTTCTTAGCACCTCCAGTTATCAGAGCACACGAAGGTCTTCTTGTTTGTGCCGACGGCCAGCCTTTCCCAGCAACAGCACCTGAGAAGTGGACAGAAATCACCGAGGCTTCATAAATGGACTGGTGTCCTCAGAGGCCATGATCCATAAGAACATTGACCTGGCCTTGAGCTCTGAAACTGCTTCCCAAGGACCTCTATCCCTTACCGAGAATTGACTGCATGTCTGATAGTATGACTGCAGGAAGTTAGGCACATACGTTGGCCGGTGTGTGAGAGGCTACATGTGTGTGTTCATGCGTGTGGGCGTGTGTGACTGTGACTGCGCATGCGGACGTGCTTGTGGGTTTCTCTGTGTGCCGCTGAATACGCGTCTCGGTATCAGTGTGTCCCTATGGCCCTGTGAGGAGGAGTCCAAGAATAAAAGAAATAGTTTATACACAGCACCCTGGTTAGACCCCCCAACTGAAAGGAGAAAGACCCCTGTCAGCTTCAAGAGGCCGCAGGCAAACTTGGAACCCCAGGGGTTGTTGAAAGAGTCCCCGGACTCCCGCTCTCCCACAACCACGCCTTCTGACCAAAACACAAAGACTCGATGAGACCTTCCTCCGGGACTTGGCTGTGACATCGACATGCACCTCGAGACTCTGTCAGCTACCAGTATATCTGATGGGCATTTGGGATCACTCGCAGCACTTCCGGAAGCAAGGGAACTCCCATGGTCGGGCCGACACCGACCGGCAGGTGTCTACTGCCAATTTGCAGCCTGAAACCACTCAAGGGGCTAACGAACGTGGGCCCATGTGCCACTTCTCGCCAACTAGGCCTAATCACTTTGCATTGACCCGTGGGAATGCCCACCAAAGGAAGTGGTGGGCTTCAGCCACCATGACCCATGTCGGATCCCCACGGCGGAAACTAGTCCACATTCCCAGCCACGTCTCAGGCAGCTCCCATCTTAAAAGTTCGCGGCCCTGACCCCTAAGGAAACGCTCAAACCCTTGAAAGCCTCGTCCTACGTGCCCTCCTCCAGCCCACAGGGCGACACGAACCTACTGGAAAACACAAACATCTTCAGAACACGGGAACACTGAACACCAGGGAAGACAGACCGCAAGCCTGTCTCCTTCGTTGATGCTGATCCCACCCCATGCATCCTGGAAATTCTCCACTGCTACGGTGCCACTACCGAGTAACCCACAGTGATCAAAGGCATGGTCCCCGAGGTCCACAGACAGACTTTCAACAGAAGACCTCTGCCATGCGAGGGGACTTGGAAGCCTGAAAGGGAACAGCGGCTGGCCACGGCCGCACAGCAGGCATGGCAATGGGACCCGCATCTCTGCCCCACCAATGGACTGCTCCAGATAAACCTCTGGCTGTTCGAATGGCCTGCATGCTACACTGGCCGGTCTCGTCATTCCCCCACAGGCGAAAGAGCTTTGCTTTACACATTGCCAAACAAGGGAACAAAGCGGCCAAAGGGGATATTCGCATAACTCAACTACCTCCAAGGGGGCCGGCACAGACGCCTCACCATGTCGATCTTCACTACTTCCCGCAAGACACCCTTTGGGTGTCATTACTTGGGCAACGGGATCGCAACTCTACACAGGTTACCTACCTCAACTCACCCACTTGAACTGCCAACGCCATCCACTCCATAGGCAGCTTATGCCAGCCCATCACGAACAAGACACATTCTTGGGAAGCCGAGACCAGTGCCTGCAACCCAATGATGACAGCCCATCCCACGACATCACACAGGAACTTTCCTTATGATACCTTACCTTTCTCTCCAGGCCAGCAGCCACCACCCAGGCTGAAATGCTTCACTCGATCCACACCCCAGTCCACGAACATCCACTTAGCGCCAACAGTGTGCCAGCAACTTCAGCAGAGGAGCTGACAGCGGCAGCACTGAGGCCTAAACCATCAGCCCCCTTCCGCCATCGCCCAACTCCAGCCCACGCCCGCCCACTGCTCCAGTCACACCAGGCAGTCAAGAACCTCACTGCGTGAAACACAACAACAGAGAGGGCCACAGGCCTGGCCTGAGGCTCCAGGCTCCAACCAGGGAAACTTGCTCATTTTGGCTTCTATAATCAACCTCAGAAGCAAGCAGGCACAAAGCGTGATCCTCTCCAAATATCACCTCTCCAAGCTGCAAGCTTACTGGGTCTATACCAGAAGACATTCTGACCCTGAAGACTAGCAGGAAAGCCTGCCCTCTTGCATTCCCTCAACGGCCTTTTAGCAGGCACCGGGGATTCTTAGGTGACCCAGCTTATGAGGAGACATGCTCGACCCTCAGACAGGAGCCCCTCCAATGCTGGAGCCCTTAGTGGTGTTTGCATGCCTGACAGCAGGGGACGTTGGCCCTCACTCCTAACTGTCCCGTACCCCCGAGAGAGAAAACGTGCTGGACCTCAGTTTCGATGAGGAGACGGTAGAGCGTTCTCACTCATTTCGGTCAGATTTTCCAAGGAATGCATACAAGGGTGTCATCATTGATCCAAGCACATGCTGGGATGCTGCAGAACACAAAAGGGAAGGCCGTGGAGCTCTGCAGAGGAGCCATGACCTGGAAGTACTCCAACTGCCTGGGGAATCCACAGTCCTCAGGCCACTCAGCAAGACCAGCAATCAATCCACACTTGCAACCATTGGGCCCATCTGTGGAAAACCTAATATCCAATGGCACATCTTAGTACGGGTGAATGCCTACTGTCCTGAGATATCCACAGCCACGCTCGGCAACGTGCACCCGCCCCACTTTTTCCAGTTCTCCTTAGCACATCCAGTCATCAGACAACGCGAAGGTCTTCTTCTCTTTGCCGACAGCCAGCCTTACCCTGCAACTGCACCTGAGAAGTGGACAGAAATCACGCAGGTTTCTGATTTGCACCAGGGTCCTCAGAGAACATGATTCTTATGAACACATAACCTGGGCGTGAGCCTTGAACCTGCTTCCCAAGTACCACTTTCCCCTACCGAAAACTGATTGTGTGTCTCACAGCACGACTGAAGAAAGTTACGCACGTACGTTGGTCGGTGTGTGAGAGGCTGTATGTGTCTATTCACACGTGTGGGCGTGTGTGACTGAGACTTTGCACGAGGATGCGTTTGTGGATTCCTGTGTGTGCTGCTAAATACGCGTCTTGGTCTCTGGGTGTCCCTGTGGCGCTTTGCAGATGCCTCTAACAGTAAACGTCATAGTTTATACACAGCACCCTGGTTGGACCCCCAACTGAAAGGAGAAAGACCTCTGTCAGTTTCATGAGGCCGCATGCAAACTTTGACCCCCAGGGCTGTCGAAATAGGCCACAGACTCCCGCTCTCCCACAGCCACGCCTTCTGACCAAAGCACAAAGTCTGGACGAGACCTCCCTCCCGGCCGTGGGTGTCAAACCTATGTGGACCTGGAGATCCTGCCACCTACCACCACATCTGATGTGCCCTTGGGGTCACTCCCAGAGCTCCCGGAAGCAAGGTAACCTCCCATGGGCGTGCTGACACCGATCTGCAGTTGCTGACAGGCAAGATGCAGCCTGGGAATTCTCAAGGGGTTAACGGACTTGGGCCCAAGTGCCTCATCTCGCCAACTAAACCAAATCACTTTCCATGACCCCGTGGGAATGCCCTCAATGGGAAGAGTTGGGCTTCAGCAACCATGACACAGGTTGGAACCCCACAGCAGAAATTAGGCCACCTTCCCGGCCACGTAAAGGAAAGCTTCCAACTGGTAGTGTTTGCGGCCCTGACCATTGAGGAAACGCTCAAACGCTGCACAGCCTCGTCCTAAGTGACCTCCTCCTGCCTGCAGGGCGACTCGACTCGACTTGAAGCCACAGACATCATGCGAACACGGAGACATTGAACAGCAGGGAAGACACACCGCAAGCCTGTCTGCTTTGATGTTGCCCACCCCACCCCATGCATCCTGGTAATTCTCCACTGCCACAGCGACACTACCGATGAACTCACAGTGATCAAAGGCACTGGCCCCGAGTACCACAGACAGACTTTTAACGGAAAAACTTTGTCACACGAGGGGACCTGGACGCTTGAAAGGGTACAGTGGCTATCCACGTCAGTGCACCTGGCGTCGCAACAGTGCCCCCACCTCTGTCCTGCCAACGGACTGCTCCAGATAAACCTCTGGCTGTTCGCTAGCCGAGTCATGCCCCCCCCAGGAAAAGCACTTTCGCTTTACGCATTCCCAAACAAGGGAACAAAGCGGCCAAATGGGATGTTCGCATAACTAACCATCCTCCCAGGAGGCCGGCACAGACGTGTCACCATGTCGAACTTCTTTGCGTCTCGCAAGACACCCTTTGGTTGTCTTTCCTCTGGCAACGGGATCGCAACTCTACACAGGTTACCTACCTCACCTCATCCACTTGAACTGCCAAAGCCATCCCCTCCATAGGCAGCTGATGCCAGCCAATCACGCACATGTCACATCCTTGGGAAGCCGAGGCCAGCACCTGCAACCCAATTATGATAGCCTATTCCACGACTTCACAAAGAACATGTCCTCATCTATCCTTACCTTCCTGTGTGGGCCATCAGTGATGCACGCAGGTTTAATTTCAGCACTCGATCTTCTCCCCACTCCGCGATGACCCACTTGGCATCAACATTGTGCCGGGAGTTAAAGTAGAGAAGCAAACAAGGGCAGCAGCGAGGCCTAATCCATCAGCCCCTTTCCACCGATGCCCAAACGAGCTCACCCCCGCCCATTGCTCCAGCCTCACTAGGCACTCAAGAACCTCACCGTGAAAAACGCAAGAACAGGGAGGGCCACAGGCCTGGCCTGAGTTTCCAGGCACCAACCAGGGACGCTTGCTCATTTTGGCTTCCAGAATCAACCCCCAAAATGGCAGGCACGATGCGTGATCCTGGCCAAAACTCACCTCCCAACTGCAAGCTAACTGGTCCTAGACCAGCACACACTTCGACTCTTAAAACCAGCAGGAGAGCCTGCCCCCTCACATTCCCTCAACAGCCATTCAACAGGGACCCGGGATTCACAGATAACACAGCTTATGTGCAGACACGGTCAACCCTCAGACAGGAGCCCCTCCAATACTGGAGTCCTTGGTGGTGTTTGCATACATGTCGGCAGGGGACGCTGACCCTCATTCTGAACTGTCATCTCCCCCTGAGAGAGGAAACGTGCTGAACCTCAGTTTCGATGACGAGACGGTAGAGTGTTCTCACTCATTTTGTTCAGATTTTCCAAGGAATGCATGCAAGGGTGTCATCATCGATCCAAGCACATGCTGGGACGCTGCAGCACACAACCGGGGTGTGTGCAGGGCTCTGTACAGGAGCCATGAGCCTGGGCTACCCCAAAACCCTGGAGAATCCACAGCCCTCAGGCCACTCGGCAAGAGGAACAATCAATCCACTCTTGCAGCCACTGGGCCCGTCTGAGGAAAACCTAATATGTAATGGCACATCATGGGGTGCTTGAATACCTACCGTCCTGAGTTATCCACGACCATGCTCGGGGACATGGGCCCGCCTCACTTTTTCCAGTTCTTCTTAGCACCTCCAGTCATCAGAGCACACGAAGGTCTTCTTGTTTGTGCCGACGGCCAGCCTTTCCCAGCAACTGCACCTGAGAAGTGGACAGAAATCACCGAGGCTTCATCAATGGACTGGTGTCCTCAGAGGACATTATCCATAAAAACATTGACCTGGCCTTGAGCTCTGAAACTGCTTCCCAAGGACCTCTATCCCTTACCGAGAATTGACTGCATGTCTGATAGTATGACTGCAGGAAGTTAGGCACATACGTTGGCCGGTGTGTGAGAGGCTACATGTGTGTGTTCATGCGTGTGGGCGTGTGTGACTGTGACTGCGCATGCGGACGTGCTTGTGGGTTTCTATGTGTGCCGCTGAATACGCGTCTCGGTATCAGTGTGTCCCTATGGCCCTGTGAGGAGGAGTCCAAGAATAAAAGAAATAGTTTATACACAGCACCCTGGTTAGACCCCCCAACTGAAAGGAGAAAGACCCCTGTCAGCTTCAAGAGGCCGCAGGCAAACTTGGACCCCCAGGGGTTGTTGAAAGAGTCCCCGGACTCCCGCTCTCCCACAACCACGCCTTCTGACCAAAACACAAAGACTCGATGAGACCTTCCTCCGGGACTTGGCTGTGACTTCGACATGCACCTCGAGACTCTGTCAGCTACCAGTATATCTGATGGGCATTTGGGATCACTCGCAGCACTTCCGGAAGCAAAGGAACTCCCATGGTCGGGCCGACACCGACCGGCAGGTGTCTACTGCCAATTTGCAGCCTGAAACCACTCAAGGGGCTAACGAACGTGGGCCCATGTGCCACTTCTCGCCAACTAGGCCTAATCACTTTGCATTGACCCGTGGGAATGCCCACCAAAGGAAGTGGTGGGCTTCAGCCACCATGACCCATGTCGGATCCCCACGGCGGAAACTAGTCCACATTCCCAGCCACGTCTCAGGCAGCTCCCATCTTGAAAGTTCGCGGCCCTGACCCCTAAGGAAACGCTCAAACCCTTGAAAGCCTCGTCCTACGTGCCCTCCTCCAGCCCACAGGGCGACACGAACCTACTGGAAAACACAAACATCTTCAGAACACGGGAACACTGAACACCAGGGAAGACAGACCGCAAGCCTGTCTCCTTCGTTGATGCTGATCCCACCCCATGCATCCTGGCAATTCTCCACTGCCACGGTGACACTACCGAGTAACCCACAGTGATCAAAGGCATGGTCCCCGAGGTCCACAGACAGACTTTCAACAGAAGACCTCTGCCATGCGAGGGGACTTGGAAGCCTGAAAGGGAACAGCGGCTGGCCACGGCAGCACAGCAGGCATGGCAATGGGGCCCCCATCTCTGCCCCACCAATGGACTGCTCCAGATAAACCTCTGGCTGTTCGAATGGCCTGCATGCTACACTGGCCGGTCTCGTCATTCCCCCACAGGCGAAAGAGCTTTGCTTTACACATTGCCAAACAAGGGAACAAAGCGGCCAAAGGGGATATTCGCATAACTCAACTACCTCCAAGGGGGCCGGCACAGACGCCTCACCATGTCGGTCTTCTCTACTTCCCGCAAGACACCCTTTGGGTGTCATTCCTTGGGCAACGGGATCGCAACTCTACACAGGTTACCTGCCTCAACTCACCCACTGGAACTGCCAACGCCATCCACTCCATAGGCAGCTTATGCCAGCCCATCACGAACAAGACACATTCTTGGGAAGCCGAGACCAGTGCCTGCAACCCAATGATGACAGCCCATCCCACGACATCACACAGGACCTTTCCTCATGATACCTTACCTTTCTCTCCAGGCCAGCAGCCACCACCCAGGCTGAAATGCTTCACTCGATCCACACCCCAGTCCACGAACATCCACTTAGCGCCAACAGTGTGCCGGCAACTTCAGCAGAGGAGCTGACAGCGGCAGCACTGAGGCCTAAACCATCAGCCCCCTTCCGCCATCGCCCAACTCCAGCCCACGCCCGCCCACTGCTCCAGTCACACCAGGCAGTCAAGAACCTCACTGCGTGAAACACAACAACAGAGAGGGCCACAGGCCTGGCCTGAGGCTCCAGGCTCCAACCAGGGAAACTTGCTCATTTTGGCTTCTATAATCAACCTCAGAAGCAAGCAGGCACAAAGCGTGATCCTCTCCAAATATCACCTCTCCAAGCTGCAAGCTTACTGGGTCTATACCAGAAGACACTCTGACCCTGAAGACTAGCAGGAAAGCCTGCCCTCTTGCATTCCCTCAACGGCCTTTTAGCAGGCACCGGGGATTCTTAGGTGACCCAGCTTATGAGGAGACATGCTCGACCCTCAGACAGGAGCCCCTCCAATGCTGGAGCCCTTAGTGGTGTTTGCATGCCTGACAGCAGGGGACGTTGGCCCTCACTCCTAACTGTCCCGTACCCCTGAGAGAGAAAACGTGCTGGACCTCAGTTTCGATGAGGAGACGGTAGAGCGTTCTCACTCATTTCGGTCAGATTTTCCAAGGAATGCATACAAGGGTGTCATCATTGATCCAAGCACATGCTGGGATGCTGCAGAACACAAAAGGGAAGGCCGTGGAGCTCTGCAGAGGAGCCATGACCTGGAAGTACTCCAACTGCCTGGGGAATCCACAGTCCTCAGGCCACTCAGCAAGACCAGCAATCAATCCACTCTTGCAACCATTGGGCCCATCTGTGGAAAACCTAATATCCAATGGCACATCTTAGTACGGGTGAATGCCTACCGTCCTGAGATATCCACAGCCACGCTCGGCAACGTGCACCCGCCCCACTTTTTCCAGTTCTCCTTAGCACATCCAGTCATCAGACAACGCGAAGGTCTTCTTCTCTTTGCCGACAGCCAGCCTTACCCTGCAACTGCACCTGAGAAGTGGACAGAAATCACGCAGGTTTCTGAATTGCACCAGGGTCCTCAGAGAACATGATTTTTATGAACACATAACCTGGGCGTGAGCCTGGAACCTGCTTCCCAAGTACCACTTTCCCCTACCGAAAACTGATTTTGTGTCTCACAGCACGACTGAAGAAATTTACGCACGTACGTTGGTCGGTGTGTGAGAGGCTGTATGTGTCTATTCACACGTGTGGGCGTGTGTGACTGAGACTTTGCACGAGGATGCGTTTGTGGATTCCTGTGTGTGCTGCTAAATACGCGTCTTCGTCTCTGGGTGTCCCTGTGGCGCTTTGCAGATGCCTCTAACAGTAAACGTCATAGTTTATACACAGCACCCTGGTTGGACCCCCAACTGAAAGGAGAAAGACCTCTGTCAGTTTCATGAGGCCGCATGCAAACTTTGACCCCCAGGGCTGTCGAAATAGGCCACAGACTCCCGCTCTCCCACAGCCACGCCTTCTGACCAAAGCACAAAGTCTGGACGAGACCTCCCTCCCGGCCGTGGGTGTCAAACCTATGTGGACCTGGAGATCCTGCCACCTACCACCACATCTGATGTGCCCTTGGGGTCACTCCCAGAGCTCCCGGAAGCAAGGTAACCTCCCATGGGCGTGCTGACACCGATCTGCAGTTGCTGACAGGCAAGATGCAGCCTGGGAATTCTCAAGGGGTTAACGGACTTGGGCCCAAGTGCCTCATCTCGCCAACTAGACCAAATCACTTTCCATGACCCCGTGGGAATGCCCTCAATGGGAAGAGTTGGGCTTCAGCAACCATGACACAGGTTGGAACCCCACAGCAGAAATTAGGCCACCTTCCCGGCCACGTAAAGGAAAGCTTCCAACTGGTAGTGTTTGCGGCCCTGACCATTGAGGAAACGCTCAAACGCTGCACAGCCTCGTCCTAAGTGACCTCCTCCTGCCTGCAGGGCGACTCCACTCGACTTGAAGCCACAGACATCATGCGAACACGGAGACACTGAACAGCAGGGAAGACACACCGCAAGCCTGTCTGCTTTGATGTTGCCCACCACACCCCATGCATCCTGGTAATTCTCCACTGCCACAGCGACACTACCGATGAACTCACAGTGATCAAAGGCACTGTCCCCGAGTACCACAGACAGACTTTCAACGGAAAAACTTTGCCACACGAGGGGACCTGGAAGCTTGAAAGGGTACAGTGGCTATCCACGTCAGTGCACCTGGCGTCGCAACAGTGCCCCCACCTCTGTCCTGCCAACGGACTGCTCCAGATAAACCTCTGGCTGTTCGCTAGCCGAGTCATGCCCCCCCCATGAAAAGCACTTTCGCTTTACGCATTCCCAAACAAGGGAACAAAGCGGCCAAATGGGATGTTCGCATAACTAACCATCCTCCCAAGAGGCCGGCACAGACGTGTCACCATGTCGAACTTCTTTGCGTCTCGCAAGACACCCTTTGGTTGTCTTTCCTCTGGCAACGGGATCGCAACTCTACACAGGTTACCTACCTCACCTCATCCACTTGAACTGCCAAAGCCATCCCCTCCATAGGCAGCTGATGCCAGCCAATCACGCACATGTCACATCCTTGGGAAGCCGAGGCCAGCACCTGCAACCGAATTATGATAGCCTATTCCACGACATCACAAAGAACATGTCCTCATCTCTCCTTACCTTCCTGTGCGGGCCATCAGTGATGCACGCAGGTTTAATTTCAGCACTTGATCTTCTCCCCACTCCGCGATGACCCACTTGGCATCAACATTGTGCCGGGAGTTAAAGTAGAGAAGCAAACAAGGGCAGCAGCGAGGCCTAATCCATCAGCCCCTTTCCACCGATGCCCAACCGAGCTCACCCCCGCCCATTGCTCCAGCCTCACTAGGCACTCAAGAACCTCACCGTGAAAAACGCAAGAACAGGGAGGGCCACAGGCCTGGCCTGAGGTTCCAGGCACCAACCAAGGACGCTTGCTCATTTTGGCTTCCAGAATCAACCCCCAAAACGGCAGGCATGATGCGTGATCCTGGCCAAAACTCTCCTCCCAACTGCAAGCTAACTGGTCCTAGACCAGCACACACTTCGACTCTTAAAACCAGCAGGAGAGCCTGCCCCGTCACATTCCCTCAACAGCCATTCAACAGGGACCCGGGATTCACAGATAACACAGCTTATGTGCAGACACGGTCAACCCTCAGACAGGAGCCCCTCCAATACTGGAGTCCTTGGTGGTGTTTGCATACATGTCGGCAGGGGACGCTGACCCTCATTCCGAACTGTCATCTCCCCCTGAGAGAGGAAACGTGCTGAACCTCAGTTTCGATGACGAGACGGTAGAGTGTTCTCACTCATTTTGTTCAGATTTTCCAAGGAATGCATGCAAGGGTGTCATCATCGATCCAAGCACATGCTGGGACGCTGCAGCACACAACCGGGGTGTGCGCAGGGCTCTGTACAGGAGCCATGAGCCTGGGCTACCCCAAAACCCTGGAGAATCCACAGCCCTCAGGCCACTCGGCAAGAGGAACAATCAATCCACTCTTGCAGCCACTGGGCCCGTCTGAGGAAAACCTAATATCTAATGGCACATCATGGGGTGCTTGAATACCTACCGTCCTGAGTTATCCACGACCATGCTCGGGGACATGGGCCCGCCTCACTTTTTCCAGTTCTTCTTAGCACCTCCAGTCATCAGAGCACACGAAGGTCTTCTTGTTTGTGCCGACGGCCAGCCTTTCCCAGCAACGGCACCTGAGAAGTGGACAGAAATCACCGAGGCTTCATCAATGGACTGGTGTCCTCAGAGGCCATGATCCATAAAAACATTGACCTGGCCTTGAGCTCTGAAACTGCTTCCCAAGGACCTCTATCCCTTACCGAGAATTGACTGCATGTCTGATAGTATGACTGCAGGAAGTTAGGCACATACGTTGGCCGGTGTGTGAGAGGCTACATGTGTGTGTTCATGCGTGTGGGCGTGTGTGACTGTGACTGCGCATGCGGACGTGCTTGTGGGTTTCTCTGTGTGCCGCTGAATACGCGTCTCGGTATCAGTGTGTCCCTATGGCCCTGTGAGGAGGAGTCCAAGAATAAAAGAAATAGTTTATACACAGCACCCTGGTTAGACCCCCCAACTGAAAGGAGAAAGACCCCTGTCAGCTTCAAGAGGCCGCAGGCAAACTTGGACCCCCAGGGGTAGTTGAAAGAGTCCCCGGACTCCCGCTCTCCCACAACCACTCCTTCTGACCAAAACACAAAGACTCGATGAGACCTTCCTCCGGGACTTGGCTGTGACCTCGACATGCACCTCGAGACTCTGTCAGCTACCAGTATATCTGATGGGCATTTGGGATCACTCGCAGCACTTCCGGAAGCAAGGGAACTCCCATGGTCGGGCCGACACTGACCGGCAGGTGTCTACTGCCAATTTGCAGCCTGAAACCACTCAAGGGGCTAACGAACGTGGGCCCATGTGCCACTTCTCGCCAACTAGGCCTAATCACTTTCCATTGACCCGTGGGAATGCCCACCACAGGAAGTGGTGGGCTTCAGCCACCATGACCCATGTCGGATCCCCACGGCGGAAACTAGTCCACATTCCCAGCCACGTCTCAGGCAGCTCCCATCTTGAATGTTCGCGGCCCTGACCCCTAAGGAAACGCTCAAACCCTTGAAAGCCTCGTCCTACGTGCCCTCCTCCAGCCCACAGGGCGACACGAACCTACTGGAAAACACAAACATCTTCAGAACACGGGAACACTGAACACCAGGGAAGACAGACCGCAAGCCGGTCTCCTTCGTTGATGCTGATCCCACCCCATGCATCCTGGCAATTCTCCACTGCCACGGTGACACTACCGAGTAACCCACAGTGATCAAAGGCATGGTCCCCGAGGTCCACAGACCTCTTCTTTCAACAGAAGACCTCTGCCATGCGAGGGGACTTGGAAGCCTGAAAGGGAACAGTGGCTGGCCACGGCAGCACAGCAGGCATGGCAATGGGGCCCCCATCTCTGCCCCACCAATTGACTGCTCCAGATAAACCTCTGGCTGTTCGAATGGCCTGCATGCTACACTGGCCGGTCTCGTCATTCCCCCACAGGCGAAACAGCTTTGCTTTACACATTGCCAAACAAGGGAACAAAGCGGCCAAAGGGGATATTCGCATAACTCAACTACCTCCAAGGGGGCCGGCACAGACGCCTCACCATGTCGATCTTCTCTACTTCCCGCAAGACACCCTTTGGGTGTCATTCCTTGGGCAACGGGATCGCAACTCTACACAGGTTACCCACCTCAACTCACCCACTTGAACTGCCAACGCCATCCACTCCATAGGCAGCTTATGCCAGCCCATCACGAACAAGACACATTCTTGGGAAGCCGAGACCAGTGCCTGCAACCCAATGATGACAGCCCATCCCACGACATCACACAGGACCTTTCCTCATGATACCTTACCTTTCTCTCCAGGCCAGCAGCCACCACCCAGGTTGAAATGCTTCACTCGATCCACACCCCAGTCCACGAACAGCCACTTAGCGCCAACAGTGTGCCGGCAACTTCAGCAGAGGAGCTGACAGCGGCAGCACTGAGGCCTAAACCATCAGCCCCCTTCCGCCATCGCCCAACTCCAGCCCACGCCCGCCCACTGCTCCAGTCACAGCAGGCAGTCAAGAACCTCACTGCGTGAAACACAGCAACAGCGAGGGCCACAGGCCTGGCCTGAGGCTCCAGGCTCCAACCAGGGAAACTTGCTCATTTTGGCTTCTATAATCAACCTCAGAAGCAAGCAGGCACAAAGCGTGATCCTCTCCAAATATCACCTCTCCAAGCTGCAAGCTTACTGGGTCTATACCAGAAGACACTCCGACCCTGAAGACTAGCAGGAAAGCCTGCCCTCTTGCATTCCCTCAACGGCCTTTTTGCAGGCACCGGGGATTCTTAGGTGACCCAGCTTATGAGCAGACATGCTCGACCCTCAGACAGGAGCCCCTCCAATGCTGGAGCCCTTAGTGGTGTTTGCATGCCTGACAGCAGGGGACGTTGGCCCTCACTCCTAACTGTCCCGTACCCCCGAGAGAGAAAACGTGCTGGACCTCAGTTTCGAGGAGGAGACGGTAGAGCGTTCTCACTCATTTCGGTCAGATTTTCCAAGGAATGCATACAAGGGTGTCATCATTGATCCAAGCACATGCTGGGATGCTGCAGAACACAAAAGGGAAGGCCGTGGAGCTCTGCAGAGGAGCCATGACCTGGAAGTACTCCAACTGCCTGGGGAATCCACAGTCCTCAGGCCACTCAGCAAGACCAGCAATCAATCCACTCTTGCAACCATTGGGCCCATCTGTGGAAAACCTAATATCCAATGGCACATCTTAGTACGGGTGAATGCCTACCGTCCTGAGATATCCACAGCCACGCTCAGCAACGTGCACCCGCCCCACTTTTTCCAGTTCTCCTTAGCACATCCAGTCATCAGACAACGCGAAGGTCTTCTTCTCTTTGCCGACAGCCAGCCTTACCCTGCAACTGCACCTGAGAAGTGGACAGAAATCACGCAGGTTTCTGATTTGCACCAGGGTCCTCAGAGAACATGATTCTTATGAACACATAACCTGGGCGTGAGCCTGGAACCTGCTTCCCAAGTACCACTTTCCCCTACCGAAAACTGATTGTGTGTCTCACAGCACGACTGAAGAAAGTTACGCACGTACGTTGGTCGGTGTGTGAGAGGCTGTATGTGTCTATTCACACGTGTGGGCGTGTGTGACTGAGACTTTGCACGAGGATGCGTTTGTGGATTCCTGTGTGTGCTGCTAAATACGCATCTTGGTCTCTGGGTGTCCCTGTGGCGCTTTGCAGATGCCTCTAACAGTAAACGTCATAGTTTATACACAGCACCCTTGTTGGACCCCCAACTGAAAGGAGAAAGACCTCTGTCAGTTTCATGAGGCCGCATGCAAACTTTGACCCCCAGGGCTGTCGAAATAGGCCACAGACTCCCGCTCTCCCACAGCCACGCCTTCTGACCAAAGCACAAAGTCTGGACGAGACCTCCCTCCCGGCCGTGGGTGTCAAACCTATGTGGACCTGGAGATCCTGCCACCTACCACCACATCTGATGTGCCCTTGGGGTCACTCCCAGAGCTCCCGGAAGCAAGGTAACCTCCCATGGGCGTGCTGACACCGATCTGCAGTTGCTGATAGGCAAGATGCAGCCTGGGAATTCTCAAGGGGTTAACGGACTTGGGCCCAAGTGCCTCATCTCGCCAACTAGACCAAATCACTTTCCATGACCCCGTGGGAATGCCCTCAATGGGAAGAGTTGGGCTTCAGCAACCATGACACAGGTTGGAACCCCACAGCAGAAATTAGGCCACCTTCCCGGCCACGTAAAGGAAAGCTTCCAACTGGTAGTGTTTGCGGCCCTGACCATTGAGGAAACGCTCAAACGCTGCACAGCCTCGTCCTAAGTGACCTCCTCCTGCCTGCAGGGCGACTCCACTCGACTTGAAGCCACAGACATCATGCGAACACGGAGACACTGAACAGCAGGGAAGACACACCGCAAGCCTGTCTGCTTTGATGTTGCCCACCCCACCCCATGCATCCTGGTAATTCTCCACTGCCACAGCGACACTACCGATGAACTCACAGTGATCAAAGGCACTGTCCCCGAGTACCACAGACAGACTTTCAACGGAAAAACTTTGCCACACGAGGGGACCTGGAAGCTTGAAAGGGTACAGTGGCTATCCACGTCAGTGCACCTGGCGTCGCAACAGTGCCCCCACCTCTGTCCTGCCAACGGACTGCTCCAGATAAACCTCTGGCTGTTCGCTAGCCGAGTCATGCCCCCCCCAGGAGAAGCACTTTCGCTTTACGCATTCCCAAACAAGGGAACAAAGCGGCCAAATGGGATGTTCGCATAACTAACCATCCTCCCAGGAGGCCGGCACAGACGTGTCACCATGTCGAACTTCTTTGCGTCTCGCAAGACACCCTTTGGTTGTCTTTCCTCTGGCAACGGGATCGCAACTCTACACAGGTTACCTACCTCACCTCATCTACTTGAACTGCCAAAGCCATCCCCTCCATAGGCAGCTGATGCCAGCCAATCACGCACATGTCACATCCTTGGGAAGCCGAGGCCAGCACCTGCAACCCAATTATGATAGCCTATTCCACGACATCACAAAGAACATGTCCTCATCTATCCTTACCTTCCTGTGCGGGCCATCAGTGATGCACGCAGGTTTAATTTCAGCACTCGATCTTCTCCCCACTCCGCGATGACCCACTTGGCATCAACACTGTGCCGGGAGTTAAAGTAGAGAAGCAAACAAGGGCAGCAGCGAGGCCTAATCCATCAGCCCCTTTCCACCGATGCCCAACCGAGCTCACCCCCGCCCATTGCTCCAGCCTCACTAGGCACTCAAGAACCTCACCGTGAAAAACGCAAGAACAGGGAGGGCCACAGGCCTGGCCTGAGGTTCCAGGCACCAACCAGGGACGCTTGCTCATTTTGGCTTCCAGAATCAACCCCCAAAATGGCAGGCACGATGCGTGATCCTGGCCAAAACTCACCTCCCAACTGCAAGCTAACTGGTCCTAGACCAGCACACACTTCGACTCTTAAAACCAGCAGGAGAGCCTGCCCCCTCACATTCCCTCAACAGCCATTCAACAGGGACCCGGGATTCACAGATAACACAGCTTATGTGCAGACACGGTCAACCCTCAGACAGGAGCCCCTCCAATACTGGAGTCCTTGGTGGTGTTTGCATACATGTCGGCAGGGGACGCTGACCCTCATTCCGAACTGTCATCTCCCCCTGAGAGAGGAAACGTGCTGAACCTCAGTTTCGATGACGAGACGGTAGAGTGTTCTCACTCATTTTGTTCAGATTTTCCAAGGAATGCATGCAAGGGTGTCATCATCGATCCAAGCACATGCTGGGACGCTGCAGCACACAACCGGGGTGTGTGCAGGGCTCTGTACAGGAGCCATGAGCCTGGGCTACCCCAAAACCCTGGAGAATCCACAGCCCTCAGGCCACTCGGCAAGAGGAACAATCAATCCACTCTTGCAGCCACTGGGCCCGTCTGAGGAAAACCTAATATCTAATGGCACATCATGGGGTGCTTGAATACCTACCGTCCTGAGTTATCCACGACCATGCTCGGGGACATGGGCCCGCCTCACTTTTTCCAGTTCTTCTTAGCACCTCCAGTCATCAGAGCACACGAAGGTCTTCTTGTTTGTGCCGACGGCCAGCCTTTCCCAGCAACTGCACCTGAGAAGTGGACAGAAATCACCGAGGCTTCATCAATGGACTGGTGTCCTCAGAGGCCATGATCCATAAAAACATTGACCTGGCCTTGAGCTCTGAAACTGCTTCCCAAGGACCTCTATCCCTTACCGAGAATTGACTGCATGTCTGATAGTATGACTGCAGGAAGTTAGGCACATACGTTGGCCGGTGTGTGAGAGGCTACATGTGTGTGTTCATGCGTGTGGGCGTGTGTGACTGTGACTGCGCATGCGGACGTGCTTGTGGGTTTCTCTGTGTGCCGCTGAATACGCGTCTCGGTATCAGTGTGTCCCTATGGCCCTGTGAGGAGGAGTCCAAGAATAAAAGAAATAGTTTATACACAGCACCCTGGTTAGACCCCCCAACTGAAAGGAGAAAGACCCCTGTCAGCTTCAAGAGGCCGCAGGCAAAATTGGACCCCCAGGGGTTGTTGAAAGAGTCCCCGGACTCCCGCTCTCCCACAACCACGCCTTCTGACCAAAACACAAAGACTCGATGAGACCTTCCTCCGGGACTTGGCTGTGACCTCGACATGCACCTCGAGACTCTGTCAGCTACCAGTATATCTGATGGGCATTTGGGATCACTCGCAGCACTTCCGGAAGCAAGGGAACTCCCATGGTCGGGCCGACACCGACCGGCAGGTGTCTACTGCCAATTTGCAGCCTGAAACCACTCAAGGGGCTAACGAACGTGGGCCCATGTGCCACTTCTCGCCAACTAGGCCTAATCACTTTCCATTGACCCGTGGTAATGCCCACCACAGGAAGTGGTGGGCTTCAGCCACCATGACCCATGTCGGATCCCCACGGCGGAAACTAGTCCACATTCCCAGCCACGTCTCAGGCAGCTCCCATCTTGAATGTTCGCGGCCCTGACCCCTAAGGAAACGCTCAAACCCTTGAAAGCCTCGTCCTACGTGCCCTCCTCCAGCCCACAGGGCGACACGACCCTACTGGAAAACACAAACATCTTCAGAACACGGGAACACTGAACACCAGGGAAGACAGACCGCAAGCCTGTCTCCTTCGTTGATGCTGATCCCACCCCATGCATCCTGGCAATTCTCCACTGCCACGGTGACACTACCGAGTAACCCACAGTGATCAAAGGCATGGTCCCCGAGGTCCACAGACAGACTTTCAACAGAAGACCTCTGCCATGCGAGGGGACTTGGAAGCCTGAAAGGGAACAGCGGCTGGCCACGGCAGCACAGCAGGCATGGCAATGGGGCCCCCATCTCTGCCCCACCAATGGACTGCTCCAGATAAACCTCTGGCTGTTCGAATGGCCTGCATGCTACACTGGCCGGTCTCGTCATTCCCCCACAGGCGAAAGAGCTTTGCTTTACACATTGCCAAACAAGGGAACAAAGCGGCCAAAGGGGATATTCGCATAACTCAACTACCTCCAAGGGGGCCGGCACAGACGCCTCACCATGTCGATCTTCTCTACTTCCCGCAAGACACCCTTTGGGTGTCATTCCTTGGGCAACGGGATCGCAACTCTACACAGGTTACCTACCTCAACTCACCCACTGGAACTGCCAACGCCATCCACTCCATAGGCAGCTTATGCCAGCCCATCACGAACAAGACACATTCTTGGGAAGCCGAGACCAGTGCCTGCAACCCAATGATGACAGCCCATCCCACGACATCACACAGGACCTTTCCTCATGATACCTTACCTTTCTCTCCAGGCCAGCAGCCACCACCCAGGCTGAAATGCTTCACTCGATCCACACCCCAGTCCACGAACATCCACTTAGCGCCAACAGTGTGCCGGCAACTTCAGCAGAGGAGCTGACAGCGGCAGCACTGAGGCCTAAACCATCAGCCCCCTTCCGCCATCGCCCAACTCCAGCCCAGGCCCGCCCACTGCTCCAGTCACACCAGGCAGTCAAGAACCTCACTGCGTGAAACACAACAACAGAGAGGGCCACAGGCCTGGCCTGAGGCTCCAGGCTCCAACCAGGGAAACTTGCTCATTTTGGCTTCTATAATCAACCTCAGAAGCAAGCAGGCACAAAGCGTGGTCCTCTCCAAATATCACCTCTCCAAGCTGCAAGCTTACTGGGTCTATACCAGAAGACACTCTGACCCTGAAGACTAGCAGGAAAGCCTGCCCTCTTGCATTCCCTCAACGGCCTTTTAGCAGGCACCGGGGATTCTTAGGTGACCCAGCTTATGAGCAGACATGCTCGACCCTCAGACAGGAGCCCCTCCAATGCTGGAGCCCTTAGTGGTGTTTGCATGCCTGACAGCAGGGGACGTTGGCCCTCACTCCTAACTGTCCCGTACCCCCGAGAGAGAAAACGTGCTGGACCTCAGTTTCGAGGAGGAGACGGTAGAGCGTTCTCACTCATTTCGGTCAGATTTTCCAAGGAATGCATACAAGGGTGTCATCATTGATCCAAGCACATGCTGGGATGCTGCAGAACACAAAAGGGAAGGCCGTGGAGCTCTGCAGAGGAGCCATGACCTGGAAGTACTCCAACTGCCTGGGGAATCCACAGTCCTCAGGCCACTCAGCAAGACCAGCAATCAATCCACTCTTGCAACCATTGGGCCCATCTGTGGAAAACCTAATATCCAATGGCACATCTTAGTACGGGTGAATGCCTACCGTCCTGAGATATCCACAGCCACGCTCGGCAACGTGCACCCGCCCCACTTTTTCCAGTTCTCCTTAGCACATCCAGTCATCAGACAACGCGAAGGTCTTCTTCTCTTTGCCGACAGCCAGCCTTACCCTGCAACTGCACCTGAGAAGTGGACAGAAATCACGCAGGTTTCTGATTTGCACCAGGGTCCTCAGAGAACATGATTCTTATGAACACATAACCTGGGCGTGAGCCTGGAACCTGCTTCCCAAGTACCACTTTCCCCTACCGAAAACTGATTGTGTGTCTCACAGCACGACTGAAGAAAGTTACGCACGTACGTTGGTCGGTGTGTGAGAGGCTGTATGTGTCTATTCACACGTGTGGGCGTGTGTGACTGAGACTTTGCACGAGGATGCGTTTGTGGATTCCTGTGTGTGCTGCTAAATACGCGTCTTGGTCTCTGGGTGTCCCTGTGGCGCTTTGCAGATGCCTCTAACAGTAAACGTCATAGTTTATACACAGCAACCTGGTTGGACCCCCAACTGAAAGGAGAAAGACCCCTGTCAGTTTCATGAGGCCGCATGCAAACTTTGACCCCCAGGGCTGTCGAAATAGGCCACAGACTCCCGCTCTCGCACAGCCACGCCTTCTGACCAAAGCACAAAGTCTGGACGAGACCTCCCTCCCAGCCGTGGGTGTCAAACCTATGTGGACCTGGAGATCCTGCCACCTACCACCACATCTGATGTGCCCTTGGGGTCACTCCCAGAGCTCCCGGAAGCAAGGTAACCTCCCATGGGCGTGCTGACACCGATCTGCAGTTGCTGACAGGCAAGATGCAGCCTGGGAATTCTCAAGGGGTTAACGGACTTGGGCCCAAGTGCCTCATCTCGCCAACTAGACCAAATCACTTTCCATGACCCCGTGGGAATGCCCTCAATGGGAAGAGTTGGGCTTCAGCAACCATGACACAGGTTGGAACCCCACAGCAGAAATTAGGCCACCTTCCCGGCCACGTAAAGGAAAGCTTCCAACTGGTAGTGTTTGCGGCCCTGACCATTGAGGAAACGCTCAAACGCTGCACAGCCTCGTCCTAAGTGACCTCCTCCTGCCTGCAGGGCGACTCCACTCGACTTGAAGCCACAGACATCATGCGAACACGGAGACACTGAACAGCAGGGAAGACACACCGCAAGCCTGTCTGCTTTGATGGTGCCCACCCCACCCCATGCATCCTGGTAATTCTCCACTGCCACAGCGACACTACCGATGAACTCACAGTGATCACATGTTCTGGCCCCGAGTACCACAGACAGACTTTTAACGGAAAAACTTTGTCACACAAGGGGACCTGGAAGCTTGAAAGGGTACAGTGGCTATCCACGTCAGTGCACCTGGCGTCGCAACAGTTCCCCCACCTCTGTCCTGCCAACGGACTGCTCCAGATAAACCTCTGGCTGTTCGCTAGCCAAGTCATGCCCCTCCAGGAAAAGCACTTTCGCTTTACACAATCCCAAACAAGGGAACAAAGCGGCCAAATGGGATGTTCGCATAACTAACCATCCTCCCAGGAGGCCGGCACAGACGTGTCACCATGTCGAACTTCTTTGCGTCTCGCAAGACACCCTTTGGTTGTCTTTCCTCTGGCAACGGGATCGCAACTCTACACAGGTTACCTACCTCACCTCATCCACTTGAACTGCCAAAGCCATCCCCTCCATAGGCAGCTGATGCCAGCCAATCACGCACATGTCACATCCTTGGGAAGCCGAGGCCAGCACCTGCAACCCAATTATGATAGCCTATTCCACGACATCACAAAGAACATGTCCTCATCTATCCTTACCTTCCTGTGCGGGCCATCAGTGATGCACGCAGGTTTAATTTCAGCACTCGATCTTCTCCCCACTCCGCGATGACCCACTTGGCATCAACATTGTGCCGGGAGTTAAAGTAGAGAAGCAAACAAGGGCAGCAGCGAGGCCTAATCCATCAGCCCCTTTCCACCGATGCCCAACCGAGCTCACCCCCGCCCATTGCTCCAGCCTCACTAGGCACTCAAGAACCTCACCGTGAAAAACGCAAGAACAGGGAGGGCCACAGGCCTGGCCTGAGGTTCCAGGCACCAACCAGGGACGCTTGCTCATTTTGGCTTCCAGAATCAACCCCCAAAATGGCAGGCACGATGCGTGATCCTGGCCAAAACTCACCTCCCAACTGCAAGCTAACTGGTCCTAGACCACCACACACTTCGACTCTTAAAACCAGCAGGAGAGCCTGCCCCCTCACATTCCCTCAACAGCCATTCAACAGGGACCCGGGATTCACAGATAACACAGCTTATGTGCAGACACGGTCAACCCTCAGACAGGAGCCCCTCCAATACTGGAGTCCTTGGTGGTGTTTGCATACATGTCGGCAGGGGACGCTGACCCTCATTCCGAACTGTCATCTCCCCCTGAGAGAGGAAACGTGCTGAACCTCAGTTTCGATGACGAGACGGTAGAGTGTTCTCACTCATTTTGTTCAGATTTTCCAAGGAATGCATGCAAGGGTGTCATCATCGATCCAAGCACATGCTGGGACGCTGCAGCACACAACCGGGGTGTGTGCAGGGCTCTGTACAGGAGCCATGAGCCTGGGCTACCCCAAAACCCTGGAGAATCCACAGCCCTCAGGCCACTCGGCAAGAGGAACAATCAATCCACTCTTGCAGCCACTGGGCCCGTCTGAGGAAAACCTAATATCTAATGGCACATCATGGGGTGCTTGAATACCTACAGTCCTGAGTTATCCACGACCATGCTCGGGGACATGGGCCCGCCTCACTTTTTCCAGTTCTTCTTAGCACCTCCAGTCATCAGAGCACACGAAGGTCTTCTTGTTTGTGCCGACGGCCAGCCTTTCCCAGCAACTGCACCTGAGAAGTGGACAGAAATCACCGAGGCTTCATCAATGGACTGGTGTCCTCAGAGGCCATGATCCATAAAAACATTGACCTGGCCTTGAGCTCTGAAACTGCTTCCCAAGGACCTCTATCCCTTACCGAGAATTGACTGCATGTCTGATAGTATGACTGCAGGAAGTTAGGCACATACGTTGGCCGGTGTGTGAGAGGCTACATGTGTGTGTTCATGCGTGTGGGCGTGTGTGACTGTGACTGCGCATGCGGACGTGCTTGTGGGTTTCTCTGTGTGCCGCTGAATACGCGTCTCGGTATCAGTGTGTCCCTATGGCCCTGTGAGGAGGAGTCCAAGAATAAAAGAAATAGTTTATACACAGCACCCTGGTTAGACCCCCCAACTGAAAGGAGAAAGACCCCTGTCAGCTTCAAGAGGCCGCAGGCAAACTTGGACCCCCAGGGGTTGTTGAAAGAGTCCCCGGACTCCCGCTCTCCCACAACCACGCCTTCTGACCAAAACACAAAGACTCGATGAGACCTTCCTCCGGGACTTGGCTGTGACCTCGACATGCACCTCGAGACTCTGTCAGCTACCAGTATATCTGATGGGCATTTGGGATCACTCGCAGCACTTCCGGAAGCAAGGGAACTCCCATGGTCGGGCCGACACCGACCGGCAGGTGTCTACTGCCAATTTGCAGCCTGAAACCACTCAAGGGGCTAACGAACGTGGGCCCATGTGCCACTTCTCGCCAACTAGGCCTAATCACTTTCCATTGACCCGTGGTAATGCCCACCACAGGAAGTGGTGGGCTTCAGCCACCATGACCCATGTCGGATCCCCACGGCGGAAACTAGTCCACATTCCCAGCCACGTCTCAGGCAGCTCCCATCTTGAATGTTCGCGGCCCTGACCCCTAAGGAAACGCTCAAACCCTTGAAAGCCTCGTCCTACGTGCCCTCCTCCAGCCCACAGGGCGACACGACCCTACTGGAAAACACAAACATCTTCAGAACACGGGAACACTGAACACCAGGGAAGACAGACCGCAAGCCTGTCTCCTTCGTTGATGCTGATCCCACCCCATGCATCCTGGCAATTCTCCACTGCCACGGTGACACTACCGAGTAACCCACAGTGATCAAAGGCATGGTCCCCGAGGTCCACAGACAGACTTTCAACAGAAGACCTCTGCCATGCGAGGGGACTTGGAAGCCTGAAAGGGAACAGCGGCTGGCCACGGCAGCACAGCAGGCATGGCAATGGGGCCCCCATCTCTGCCCCACCAATGGACTGCTCCAGATAAACCTCTGGCTGTTCGAATGGCCTGCATGCTACACTGGCCGGTCTCGTCATTCCCCCACAGGCGAAAGAGCTTTGCTTTACACATTGCCAAACAAGGGAACAAAGCGGCCAAAGGGGATATTCGCATAACTCAACTTCCTCCAAGGGGGCCGGCACAGACGGCTCACCATGTCGATCTTCTCTACTTCCCGCAAGACACCCTTTGGGTGTCATTCCTTGGGCAACGGGATCGCAACTCTACACAGGTTACCTACCTCAACTCACCCACTTGAACTGCCAACGCCATCCACTCCATAGGCAGCTTATGCCAGCCCATCACGAACAAGACACATTCTTGGGAAGCCGAGACCAGTGCCTGCAACCCAATGATGACAGCCCATCCCACGACATCACACAGGACCTTTCCTCATGATACCTTACCTTTCTCTCCAGGCCAGCAGCCACCACCCAGGCTGAAATGCTTCACTCGATCCACACCCCAGTCCACGAACATCCACTTAGCGCCAACAGTGTGCCGGCAACTTCAGCAGAGGAGCTGACAGCGGCAGCACTGAGGCCTAAACCATCAGCCCCCTTCCGCCATCGCCCAACTCCAGCCCACGCCGCCCACTGCTCCAGTCACACCAGGCAGTCAAGAACCTCACTGCGTGAAACACAACAACAGAGAGGGCCACGGCCTGGCCTGAGGCTCCAGGCTCCAACCAGGGAAACTTGCTCATTTTGGCTTCTATAATCAACCTCAGAAGCAAGCAGGCACAAAGCGTGATCCTCTCCAAATATCACCTCTCCAAGCTGCAAGCTTACTGGGTCTATACCAGAAGACACTCCGACCCTGAAGACTAGCAGGAAAGCCTGCCCTCTTGCATTCCCTCAAAGGCCTTTTAGCAGGCACCGGGGATTCTTAGGTGACCCAGCTTATGAGCAGACATGCTCGACCCTCAGACAGGAGCCCCTCCAATGCTGGAGCCCTTAGTGGTGTTTGCATGCCTGACAGCAGGGGACGTTGGCCCTCACTCCTAACTGTCCCGTACCCCCGAGAGAGAAAACGTGCTGGACCTCAGTTTCGAGGAGGAGACGGTAGAGCGTTCTCACTCATTTCGGTCAGATTTTCCAAGGAATGCATACAAGGGTGTCATCATTGATCCAAGCACATGCTGGGATGCTGCAGAACACAAAAGGGAAGGCCGTGGAGCTCTGCAGAGGAGCCATGACCTGGAAGTATTCCAACTGCCTGGGGAATCCACAGTCCTCAGGCCACTCAGCAAGACCAGCAATCAATCCACTCTTGCAACCATTGGGCCCATCTGTGGAAAACCTAATATCCAATGGCACATCTTAGTACGGGTGAATGCCTACCGTCCTGAGATATCCACAGCCACGCTCGGCAACGTGCACCCGCCCCACTTTTTCCAGTTCTCCTTAGCACATCCAGTCATCAGACAACGCGAAGGTCTTCTTCTCTTTGCCGACAGCCAGCCTTACCCTGCAACTGCACCTGAGAAGTGGACAGAAATCACGCAGGTTTCTGATTTGCACCAGGGTCCTCAGAGAACATGATTCTTATGAACACATAACCTGGGCGTGAGCCTGGAACCTGCTTCCCAAGTACCACTTTCCCCTACCGAAAACTGATTGTGTGTCTCACAGCACGACTGAAGAAAGTTACGCACGTACGTTGGTCGGTGTGTGAGAGGCTGTATGTGTCTATTCACACGTGTGGGCGTGTGTGACTGAGACTTTGCACGAGGATGCGTTTGTGGATTCCTGTGTGTGCTGCTAAATACGCGTCTTCGTCTCTGGGTGTCCCTGTGGCGCTTTGCAGATGCCTCTAACAGTAAACGTCATAGTTTATACACAGCACCCTGGTTGGACCCCCAACTGAAAGGAGAAAGACCTCTGTCAGTTTCATGAGGCCGCATGCAAACTTTGACCCCCAGGGCTGTCGAAATAGGCCACAGACTCCCGCTCTCCCACAGCCACGCCTTCTGACCAAAGCACAAAGTCTGGACGAGACCTCCCTCCCGGCCGTGGGTGTCAAACCTATGTGGACCTGGAGATCCTGCCACCTACCACCACATCTGATGTGCCCTTGGGGTCACTCCCAGAGCTCCCGGAAGCAAGGTAACCTCCCATGGGCGTGCTGACACCGATCTGCAGTTGCTGACAGGCAAGATGCAGCCTGGGAATTCTCAAGGGGTTAACGGACTTGGGCCCAAGTGCCTCATCTCGCCAACTAGACCAAATCACTTTCCATGACCCCGTGGGAATGCCCTCAATGGGAAGAGTTGGGCTTCAGCAACCATGACACAGGTTGGAACCCCACAGCAGAAATTAGGCCACCTTCCCGGCCACGTAAAGGAAAGCTTCCAACTGGTAGTGTTTGCGGCCCTGACCATTGAGGAAACGCTCAAACGCTGCACAGCCTCGTCCTAAGTGACCTCCTCCTGCCTGCAGGGCGACTCGACTCGACTTGAAGCCACAGACATCATGCGAACACGGAGACACTGAACAGCAGGGAAGACACACCGCAAGCCTGTCTGCTTTGATGTTGCCCACCCCACCCCATGCATCCTGGTAATTCTCCACTGCCACAGCGACACTACCGATGAACTCACAGTGATCAAATGCACTGGCCCCGAGTACCACAGACAGACTTTTAACGGAAAAACTTTGTCACACGAGGGGACCTGGAAGCTTGAAAGGGTACAGTGGCTATCCACGTCAGTGCACCTGGCGTCGCAACAGTTCCCCCACCTCTGTCCTGCCAACGGACTGCTCCAGATAAACCTCTGGCTGTTCGCTAGCCAAGTCATGCCCCTCCAGGAAAAGCACTTTCGCTTTACACAATCCCAAACAAGGGAACAAAGCGGCCAAATGGGATGTTCGCATAACTAACCATCCTCCCAGGAGGCCGGCACAGACGTGTCACCATGTCGAACTTCTTTGCGTCTCGCAAGACACCCTTTGGTTGTCTTTCCTCTGGCAACGGGATCGCAACTCTACACAGGTTACCTACCTCACCTCATCCACTTGAACTGCCAAAGCCATCCCCTCCATAGGCAGCTGATGCCAGCCAATCACGCACATGTCACATCCTTGGGAAGCCGAGGCCAGCACCTGCAACCCAATTATGATAGCCTATTCCACGACATCACAAAGAACATGTCCTCATCTATCCTTACCTTCCTGTGCGGGCCATCAGTGATGCACGCAGGTTTAATTTCAGCACTCGATCTTCTCCCCACTCCGCGATGACCCACTTGGCATCAACATTGTGCCGGGAGTTAAAGTAGAGAAGCAAACAAGGGCAGCAGCGAGGCCTAATCCATCAGCCCCTTTCCACCGATGCCCAACCGAGCTCACCCCCGCCCATTGCTCCAGCCTCACTAGGCACTCAAGAACCTCACCGTGAAAAACGCAAGAACAGGGAGGGCCACAGGCCTGGCCTGAGGTTCCAGGCACCAACCAGGGACGCTTGCTCATTTTGGCTTCCAGAATCAACCCCCAAAATGGCAGGCACGATGCGTGATCCTGGCCAAAACTCACCTCCCAACTGCAAGCTAACTGGTCCTAGACCACCACACACTTCGACTCTTAAAACCAGCAGGAGAGCCTGCCCCCTCACATTCCCTCAACAGCCATTCAACAGGGACCCGGGATTCACAGATAACACAGCTTATGTGCAGACACGGTCAACCCTCAGACAGGAGCCCCTCCAATACTGGAGTCCTTGGTGGTGTTTGCATACATGTCGGCAGGGGACGCTGACCCTCATTCCGAACTGTCATCTCCCCCTGAGAGAGGAAACGTGCTGAACCTCAGTTTCGATGACGAGACGGTAGAGTGTTCTCACTCATTTTGTTCAGATTTTCCAAGGAATGCATGCAAGGGTGTCATCATCGATCCAAGCACATGCTGGGACGCTGCAGCACACAACCGGGGTGTGTGCAGGGCTCTGTACAGGAGCCATGAGCCTGGGCTACCCCAAAACCCTGGAGAATCCACAGCCCTCAGGCCACTCGGCAAGAGGAACAATCAATCCACTCTTGCAGCCACTGGGCCCGTCTGAGGAAAACCTAATATCTAATGGCACATCATGGGGTGCTTGAATACCTACAGTCCTGAGTTATCCACGACCATGCTCGGGGACATGGGCCCGCCTCACTTTTTCCAGTTCTTCTTAGCACCTCCAGTCATCAGAGCACACGAAGGTCTTCTTGTTTGTGCCGACGGCCAGCCTTTCCCAGCAACTGCACCTGAGAAGTGGACAGAAATCACCGAGGCTTCATCAATGGACTGGTGTCCTCAGAGGCCATGATCCATAAAAACATTGACCTGGCCTTGAGCTCTGAAACTGCTTCCCAAGGACCTCTATCCCTTACCGAGAATTGACTGCATGTCTGATAGTATGACTGCAGGAAGTTAGGCACATACGTTGGCCGGTGTGTGAGAGGCTACATGTGTGTGTTCATGCGTGTGGGCGTGTGTGACTGTGACTGCGCATGCGGACGTGCTTGTGGGTTTCTCTGTGTGCCGCTGAATACGCGTCTCGGTATCAGTGTGTCCCTATGGCCCTGTGAGGAGGAGTCCAAGAATAAAAGAAATAGTTTATACACAGCACCCTGGTTAGACCCCCCAACTGAAAGGAGAAAGACCCCTGTCAGCTTCAAGAGGCCGCAGGCAAACTTGGACCCCCAGGGGTTGTTGAAAGAGTCCCCGGACTCCCGCTCTCCCACAACCACGCCTTCTGACCAAAACACAAAGACTCGATGAGACCTTCCTCCGGGACTTGGCTGTGACCTCGACATGCACCTCGAGACTCTGTCAGCTACCAGTATATCTGATGGGCATTTGGGATCACTCGCAGCACTTCCGGAAGCAAGGGAACTCCCATGGTCGGGCCGACACCGACCGGCAGGTGTCTACTGCCAATTTGCAGCCTGAAACCACTGAAGGGGCTAACGAACGTGGGCCCATGTGCCACTTCTCGCCAACTAGGCCTAATCACTTTCCATTGACCCGTGGTAATGCCCACCACAGGAAGTGGTGGGCTTCAGCCACCATGACCCATGTCGGATCCCCACGGCGGAAACTAGTCCACATTCCCAGCCACGTCTCAGGCAGCTCCCATCTTGAATGTTCGCGGCCCTGACCCCTAAGGAAACGCTCAAACCCTTGAAAGCCTCGTCCTACGTGCCCTCCTCCAGCCCACAGGGCGACACGACCCTACTGGAAAACACAAACATCTTCAGAACACGGGAACACTGAACACCAGGGAAGACAGACCGCAAGCCTGTCTCCTTCGTTGATGCTGATCCCACCCCATGCATCCTGGCAATTCTCCACTGCCACGGTGACACTACCGAGTAACCCACAGTGATCAAAGGCATGGTCCCCGAGGTCCACAGACAGACTTTCAACAGAAGACCTCTGCCATGCGAGGGGACTTGGAAGCCTGAAAGGGAACAGCGGCTGGCCACGGCAGCACAGCAGGCATGGCAATGGGGCCCCCATCTCTGCCCCACCAATGGACTGCTCCAGATAAACCTCTGGCTGTTCGAATGGCCTGCATGCTACACTGGCCGGTCTCGTCATTCCCCCACAGGCGAAAGAGCTTTGCTTTACACATTGCCAAACAAGGGAACAAAGCGGCCAAAGGGGATATTCGCATAACTCAACTTCCTCCAAGGGGGCCGGCACAGACGGCTCACCATGTCGATCTTCTCTACTTCCCGCAAGACACCCTTTGGGTGTCATTCCTTGGGCAACGGGATCGCAACTCTACACAGGTTACCTACCTCAACTCACCCACTTGAACTGCCAACGCCATCCACTCCATAGGCAGCTTATGCCAGCCCATCACGAACAAGACACATTCTTGGGAAGCCGAGACCAGTGCCTGCAACCCAATGATGACAGCCCATCCCACGACATCACACAGGACCTTTCCTCATGATACCTTACCTTTCTCTCCAGGCCAGCAGCCACCACCCAGGCTGAAATGCTTCACTCGATCCACACCCCAGTCCACGAACATCCACTTAGCGCCAACAGTGTGCCGGCAACTTCAGCAGAGGAGCTGACAGCGGCAGCACTGAGGCCTAAACCATCAGCCCCCTTCCGCCATCGCCCAACTCCAGCCCACGCCGCCCACTGCTCCAGTCACACCAGGCAGTCAAGAACCTCACTGCGTGAAACACAACAACAGAGAGGGCCACGGCCTGGCCTGAGGCTCCAGGCTCCAACCAGGGAAACTTGCTCATTTTGGCTTCTATAATCAACCTCAGAAGCAAGCAGGCACAAAGCGTGATCCTCTCCAAATATCACCTCTCCAAGCTGCAAGCTTACTGGGTCTATACCAGAAGACACTCCGACCCTGAAGACTAGCAGGAAAGCCTGCCCTCTTGCATTCCCTCAAAGGCCTTTTAGCAGGCACCGGGGATTCTTAGGTGACCCAGCTTATGAGCAGACATGCTCGACCCTCAGACAGGAGCCCCTCCAATGCTGGAGCCCTTAGTGGTGTTTGCATGCCTGACAGCAGGGGACGTTGGCCCTCACTCCTAACTGTCCCGTACCCCCGAGAGAGAAAACGTGCTGGACCTCAGTTTCGAGGAGGAGACGGTAGAGCGTTCTCACTCATTTCGGTCAGATTTTCCAAGGAATGCATACAAGGGTGTCATCATTGATCCAAGCACATGCTGGGATGCTGCAGAACACAAAAGGGAAGGCCGTGGAGCTCTGCAGAGGAGCCATGACCTGGAAGTATTCCAACTGCCTGGGGAATCCACAGTCCTCAGGCCACTCAGCAAGACCAGCAATCAATCCACTCTTGCAACCATTGGGCCCATCTGTGGAAAACCTAATATCCAATGGCACATCTTAGTACGGGTGAATGCCTACCGTCCTGAGATATCCACAGCCACGCTCGGCAACGTGCACCCGCCCCACTTTTTCCAGTTCTCCTTAGCACATCCAGTCATCAGACAACGCGAAGGTCTTCTTCTCTTTGCCGACAGCCAGCCTTACCCTGCAACTGCACCTGAGAAGTGGACAGAAATCACGCAGGTTTCTGATTTGCACCAGGGTCCTCAGAGAACATGATTCTTATGAACACATAACCTGGGCGTGAGCCTGGAACCTGCTTCCCAAGTACCACTTTCCCCTACCGAAAACTGATTGTGTGTCTCACAGCACGACTGAAGAAAGTTACGCACGTACGTTGGTCGGTGTGTGAGAGGCTGTATGTGTCTATTCACACGTGTGGGCGTGTGTGACTGAGACTTTGCACGAGGATGCGTTTGTGGATTCCTGTGTGTGCTGCTAAATACGCGTCTTCGTCTCTGGGTGTCCCTGTGGCGCTTTGCAGATGCCTCTAACAGTAAACGTCATAGTTTATACACAGCACCCTGGTTGGACCCCCAACTGAAAGGAGAAAGACCTCTGTCAGTTTCATGAGGCCGCATGCAAACTTTGACCCCCAGGGCTGTCGAAATAGGCCACAGACTCCCGCTCTCCCACAGCCACGCCTTCTGACCAAAGCACAAAGTCTGGACGAGACCTCCCTCCCGGCCGTGGGTGTCAAACCTATGTGGACCTGGAGATCCTGCCACCTACCACCACATCTGATGTGCCCTTGGGGTCACTCCCAGAGCTCCCGGAAGCAAGGTAACCTCCCATGGGCGTGCTGACACCGATCTGCAGTTGCTGACAGGCAAGATGCAGCCTGGGAATTCTCAAGGGGTTAACGGACTTGGGCCCAAGTGCCTCATCTCGCCAACTAGACCAAATCACTTTCCATGACCCCGTGGGAATGCCCTCAATGGGAAGAGTTGGGCTTCAGCAACCATGACACAGGTTGGAACCCCACAGCAGAAATTAGGCCACCTTCCCGGCCACGTAAAGGAAAGCTTCCAACTGGTAGTGTTTGCGGCCCTGACCATTGAGGAAACGCTCAAACGCTGCACAGCCTCGTCCTAAGTGACCTCCTCCTGCCTGCAGGGCGACTCCACTCGACTTGAAGCCACAGACATCATGCGAACACGGAGACACTGAACAGCAGGGAAGACACACCGCAAGCCTGTCTGCTTTGATGTTGCCCACCCCACCCCATGCATCCTGGTAATTCTCCACTGCCACAGCGACACTACCGATGAACTCACAGTGATCAAATGCACTGGCCCCGAGTACCACAGACAGACTTTTAACGGAAAAACTTTGTCACACGAGGGGACCTGGAAGCTTGAAAGGGTACAGTGGCTATCCACGTCAGTGCACCTGGCGTCGCAACAGTGCCCCCACCTCTGTCCTGCCAACGGACTGCTCCAGATAAACCTCTGGCTGTTCGCTAGCCGAGTCATGCCCCCCCCAGGAAAAGCACTTTCGCTTTACGCATTCCCAAACAAGGGAACAAAGCGGCCAAATGGGATGTTCGCATAACTAACCATCCTCCCAGGAGGCCGGCACAGACGTGTCACCATGTCGAACTTCTTTGCGTCTCGCAAGACACCCTTTGGTTGTCTTTCCTCTGGCAACGGGATCGCAACTCTACACAGGTTACCTACCTCACCTCATCCACTTGAACTGCCAAAGCCATCCCCTCCATAGGCAGCTGATGCCAGCCAATCACGCACATGTCACATCCTTGGGAAGCCGAGGCCATCACCTGCAACCCAATTATTATAGCCTATTCCACGACATCACAAAGAACATGTCCTCATCTATCCTTACCTTCCTGTGCGGGCCATCAGTGATGCACGCAGGTTTAATTTCAGCACTCGATCTTCTCCCCACTCCGCGATGACCCACTTGGCATCAACATTGTGCCGGGAGTTAAAGTAGAGAAGCAAACAAGGGCAGCAGCGAGGCCTAATCCATCAGCCCCTTTCCACCGATGCCCAACCGAGCTCACCCCCGCCCATTGCTCCAGCCTCACTAGGCACTCAAGAACCTCACCGTGAAAAACGCAAGAACAGGGAGGGCCACAGGCCTGGCCTGAGGTTCCAGGCACCAACCAGGGACGCTTGCTCATTTTGGCTTCCAGAATCAACCCCCAAAATGGCAGGCACGATGCGTGATCCTGGCCAAAACTCACCTCCCAAATGCAAGCTAACTGGTCCTAGACCAGCACACACTTCGACTCTTAAAACCAGCAGGAGAGCCTGCCCCCTCACATTCCCTCAACAGCCATTCAACAGGGACCCGGGATTCACAGATAACACAGCTTATGTGCAGACACGGTCAACCCTCAGACAGGAGCCCCTCCAATACTGGAGTCCTTGGTGGTGTTTGCATACATGTCGGCAGGGGACGCTGACCCTCATTCCGAACTGTCATCTCCCCCTGAGAGAGGAAACGTGCTGAACCTCAGTTTCGATGACGAGACGGTAGAGTGTTCTCACTCATTTTGTTCAGATTTTCCAAGGAATGCATGCAAGGGTGTCAACATCGATCCAAGCACATGCTGGGACGCTGCAGCACACAACCGGGGTGTGTGCAGGGCTCTGTACAGGAGCCATGAGCCTGGGCTACCCCAAAACCCTGGAGAATCCACAGCCCTCAGGCCACTCGGCAAGAGGAACAATCAATCCACTCTTGCAGCCACTGGGCCCGTCTGAGGAAAACCTAATATCTAATGGCACATCATGGGGTGCTTGAATACCTACCGTCCTGAGTTATCCACGACCATGCTCGGGGACATGGGCCCGCCTCACTTTTTCCAGTTCTTCTTAGCACCTCCAGTCATCAGAGCACACGAAGGTCTTCTTGTTTGTGCCGACGGCCAGCCTTTCCCAGCAACTGCACCTGAGAAGTGGACAGAAATCACCGAGGCTTCATCAATGGACTGGTGTCCTCAGAGGCCATGATCCATAAAAACATTGACCTGGCCTTGAGCTCTGAAACTGCTTCCCAAGGACCTCTATCCCTTACCGAGAATTGACTGCATGTCTGATAGTATGACTGCAGGAAGTTAGGCACATACGTTGGCCGGTGTGTGAGAGGCTACATGTGTGTGTTCATGCGTGTGGGCGTGTGTGACTGTGACTGCGCATGCGGACGTGCTTGTGGGTTTCTCTGTGTGCCGCTGAATACGCGTCTCGGTATCAGTGTGTCCCTATGGCCCTGTGAGGAGGAGTCCAAGAATAAAAGAAATAGTTTATACACAGCACCCTGGTTAGACCCCCCAACTGAAAGGAGAAAGACCCCTGTCAGCTTCAAGAGGCCGCAGGCAAACTTGGACCCCCAGGGGTTGTTGAAAGAGTCCCCGGACTCCCGCTCTCCCACAACCACGCCTTCTGACCAAAACACAAAGACTCGATGAGACCTTCCTCCGGGACTTGGCTGTGACTTCGACATGCACCTCGAGACTCTGTCAGCTACCAGTATATCTTATGGGCATTTGGGATCACTCGCAGCACTTCCGGAAGCAAGGGAACTCCCATGGTCGGGCCGACACTGACCGGCAGGTGTCTACTGCCAATTTGCAGCCTGAAACCACTCAAGGGGCTAACGAACGTGGGCTCATGTGCCACTTCTCGCCAACTAGGCCTAATCACTTTCCATTGACCCGTGGGAATGCCCACCACAGGAAGTGGTGGGCTTCAGCCACCATGACCCATGTCGGATCCCCACGGCGGAAACTAGTCCACATTCCCAGCCACGTCTCAGGCAGCTCCCATCATGAATGTTCGCGGCCCTGACCCCTAAGGAAACGCTCAAACCCTTGAAAGCCTCGTCCTACGTGCCCTCCTCCAGCCCACAGGGCGACACGAACCTACTGGAAAACACAAACATCTTCAGAACACGGGAACACTGAACACCAGGGAAGAGAGACCGCAAGCCTGTCTCCTTCGTTGATGCTGATCCCACCCCATGCATCCTGGCAATTCTCCACTGCCACGGTGACACTACCGAGTAACCCACAGTGATCAAAGGCATGGTCCCCGAGGTCCACAGACAGACTTTCAACAGAAGACCTCTGCCATGCGAAGGGACTTGGAAGCCTGAAAGGGAATAGTGGCTGGCCACGGCAGCACAGCAGCCATGGCAATGGGGCCCCCATCTCTGCCCCACCAATGGACTGCTCCAGATAAACCTCTGGCTGTTCGAATGGCCTGCATGCTACACTGGCCGGTCTCGTCATTCCCCCACAGGCGAAAGAGCTTTGCTTTACACATTGCCAAACAAGGGAACAAAGCGGCCAAAGGGGATAGTCGCATAACTCAGCTACCTCCAAGGGGGCCGGCACAGACGCCTCACCATGTCGATCTTCTCTACTTCCCGCAAGACACCCTTTGGGTGTCATTCCTTGGGCAACGGGATCGCAACTCTACACAGGTTACCTACCTCAACTCACCCACTTGAACTGCCAAAGCCATCCACTCCATAGGCAGCTTATGCCAGCCCATCACGAACAAGACACATTCTTGGGAAGCCGAGACCAGCGCCTGCAACCCAATGATGACAGCCCATCCCACGACATCACACAGGACCTTTCCTCATGATACCTTACCTTTCTCTCCAGGCCAGCAGCCACCACCCAGGCTGAAATGCTTCACTCGATCCACACCCCACTCCACGAACATCCACTTAGCGCCAACAGTGTGCCGGCAACTTCAGCAGAGGAGCTGACAGCGGCAGCACTGAGGCCTAAACCATCAGCCCCCTTCCGCCATCGCCCAACTCCAGCCCACGCCCGCCCACTGCTCCAGCCACACCAGGCAGTCAAGAACCTCACCGCGTGAAACACAACAACAGAGAGGGCCACAGGCCTGGCCTGAGGCTCCAGGCTCCAACCAGGGAACCTTGCTCATTTTGGCTTCCATAATCAACCTCAGAAGCGGCATGCACAAAGCGTGATCCTCTCCAAATATCACCTCTCCAAGCTGCAAGCTTACTGGGTCTATACCAGAAGACACTCCGACCCTGAAGTCTAGCAGGAAAGCCTGCCCTCTTGCATTCCCTCAACGGCCTTTTTGCAGGCACCGGTGATTCTTAGGTGACCCAGCTTATGGGCAGAAATGCTCGACCCTCAGACAGGAGCCCCTCCAATGCTGGAGCCCTTAGTGGTGTTTGCATGCCTGACAGCAGGGGACGTTGGCCCTCACTCCTAACTGTCCCGTACCCCTGAGAGAGGAAACGTGCTGGACCTCAGTTTCGATGAGGAGACGGTAGAGCGTTCTCACTCATTTCGGTCAGATTTTCCAAGGAATGCATACAAGGGTGTCATCATCGATCCAAGCACATGCTGGGATGCTGCAGAACACAAAAGGGAAGGCCGTGGAGCTCTGCAGAGGAGCCATGACCTGGAAGTACTCCAACTGCCTGGGGAATCCACAGTCCTCAGGCCACTCAGCAAGACCAGCAATCAATCCACTCTTGCAACCATTGGGCCCATCTGTGGAAAACCTAATATCCAATGGCACATCTTAGTACGGGTGAATGCCTACCCTCCTGAGATATCCCCAGCCACGATCGGCAACGTGCACCCACCCCACTTTTTCCAGTTCTCCTTAGCACATCCAGTCATCAGACAACGCGAAGGTCTTCTTCTCTTTGCCGACAGCCAGCCTTACCCTGCAACTGCACCTGAGAAGTGGACAGAAATCACGCAGGTTTCTGATTTGCACCAGGGTCCTCAGAGAACATGATTCTTATGAACACATAACCTGGGCGTGAGCCTGGAACCTGCTTCCCAAGTACCACTTTCCCCTACCGAAAACTGATTGTGTGTCTCACAGCACGACTGAAGAAAGTTACGCACGTACGTTGGTCGGTGTGTGAGACGCTGTATGTGTCTATTCACACGTGTGGGCGTGTGTGACTGAGACTTTGCACGAGGATGCGTTTGTGGATTCCTGTGTGTGCTGCTAAATACGCGTCTTGGTCTCTGGGTGTCCCTGTGGCCCTTTGCAGATGCCTCTAACAGTAAACGTCATTGTTTATACACAGCACCCTGGTTGGACCCCCAACTGAAAGGAGAAAGACCTCTGTCAGTTTCATGAGGCCGCATGCAAACTTTGACCCCCAGGGCTGTCGAAATAGGCCACAGACTCCCGCTCTCCCACAGCCACGCCTTCTGACCAAAGCACAAAGACTGGACGAGACCTCCCTCCCGGCCTTGGGTGTCAAACCTTTGGGGACCTGGAGATCCTGCCACCTACCACCACATCTGATGTGCCCTTGGGGTCACTCCCAGAGCTCCCGGAAGCAAGGTAACCTCCCATGGGCGGGCTGACACCGACCTGCAGTTGCCGACAGGCAAGATGCCGCCTGGTAATTCTCAAGGGGTTAACGGACTTCGGCCCAAGTGCCTCATCTCGCCAACTAGACCAAATCACTTTCCATGACCCCGTGGGAATGCCCTCAATGGGAAGAGTTGGGCTTCAGCAACCATGACACAGGTTGGAACCCCACAGCAGAAATTAGGCCACCTTCCCGGCCACGTAAAGGAAAGCTTCCAACTGGTAGTGTTTGCGGCCCTGACCATTGAGGAAACGCTCAAACGCTGCACAGCCTCGTCCTAAGTGACCTCCTCCTGCCTGCAGGGCGACTCGACTCGACTTGAAGCCACAGACATCATGCGAACACGGAGACACTGAACAGCAGGGAAGAGACACCGCAAGCCTGTCTGCTTTGATGTTGCCCACCCCACCCCATGCATCCTGGTAATTCTCCACTGCCACAGCGACACTACCGATGAACTCACAGTGATCAAAGGCACTGTCCCCGAATACCACAGACAGACTTTCAACGGAAAAACTTTGCCACACGAGGGGACCTGGAAGCTTGAAAGGGTACAGTGGCTATCCACGTCAGTGCACCTGGCGTCGCAACAGTGCCCCCACCTCTGTCCTGCCAACGGACTGCTCCAGATAAACCTCTGGCTGCTCGCTAGCCGAGTCATGCCCCCCCCAGGAGAAGCACTTTCGCTTTACGCATTCCCAAACAAGGGAACAAAGCGGTCAAAGGGGATGTTCGCGTAACTAACCATCCTCCCAGGAGGCCGGCACAGACGTGTCACCATGTCGAACTTCTTTACGTCTCGCAAGACACCCTTTGGTTGTCTTCCCTCTGGCAATGGGATCGCAACTCTACACAGGTTACCTACCTCACCTCATCCACTTGAACTGCCAAAGCCATCCCCTCCATAGGCAGCTGATGCCAGCCAATCACGCACATGTCACATCCTTGGGAAGCCGAGGCCATCACCTGCAACCCAATTATGATAGCCTATTCCACGACATCACAAAGAACATGTCCTCATCTATCCTTACCTTCCTGTGCGGGCCATCAGTGATGCACGCAGGTTTAATTTCAGCACTCGATCTTCTCCCCACTCCGCGATGACCCACTTGGCATCAACATTGTGCCGGGAGTTAAAGTAGAGAAGCAAACAAGGGCAGCAGCGAGGCCTAATCCATCAGCCCCTTTCCACCGATGCCCAACCGAGCTCACCCCCGCCCATTGCTCCAGCCTCACTAGGCACTCAAGAACCTCACCGTGAAAAACGCAAGAACAGGGAGGGCCACAGCCCTGGCCTGAGGTTCCAGGCACCAACCAGGGACGCTTGCTCATTTTGGCTTCCAGAATCAACCCCCAAAATGGCAGGCACGATGCGTGATCCTGGCCAAAACTCACCTCCCAAATGCAAGCTAACTGGTCCTAGACCAGCACACACTTCGACTCTTAAAACCAGCAGGAGAGCCTGCCCCCTCACATTCCCTCAACAGCCATTCAACAGGGACCCGGGATTCACAGATAACACAGCTTATGTGCAGACACGGTCAACCCTCAGACAGGAGCCCCTCCAATACTGGAGTCCTTGGTGGTGTTTGCATACATGTCGGCAGGGGACGCTGACCCTCATTCCGAACTGTCATCTCCCCCTGAGAGAGGAAACGTGCTGAACCTCAGTTTCGATGACGAGACGGTAGAGTGTTCTCACTCATTTTGTTCAGATTTTCCAAGGAATGCATGCAAGGGTGTCAACATCGATCCAAGCACATGCTGGGACGCTGCAGCACACAACCGGGGTGTGTGCAGGGCTCTGTACAGGAGCCATGAGCCTGGGCTACCCCAAAACCCTGGAGAATCCACAGCCCTCAGGCCACTCGGCAAGAGGAACAATCAATCCACTCTTGCAGCCACTGGGCCCGTCTGAGGAAAACCTAATATCTAATGGCACATCATGGGGTGCTTGAATACCTACCGTCCTGAGTTATCCACGACCATGCTCGGGGACATGGGCCCGCCTCACTTTTTCCAGTTCTTCTTAGCACCTCCAGTCATCAGAGCACACGAAGGTCTTCTTGTTTGTGCCGACGGCCAGCCTTTCCCAGCAACTGCACCTGAGAAGTGGACAGAAATCACCGAGGCTTCATAAATGGACTGGTGTCCTCAGAGGCCATGATCCATAAAAACATTGACCTGGCCTTGAGCTCTGAAACTGCTTCCCAAGGACCTCTATCCCTTACCGAGAATTGACTGCATGTCTGATAGTATGACTGCAGGAAGTTAGGCACATACGTTGGCCGGTGTGTGAGAGGCTACATGTGTGTGTTCATGCGTGTGGGCGTGTGTGACTGTGACTGCGCATGCGGACGTGCTTGTGGGTTTCTCTGTGTGCCGCTGAATACGCGTCTCGGTATCAGTGTGTCCCTATGGCCCTGTGAGGAGGAGTCCAAGAATAAAAGAAATAGTTTATACACAGCACCCTGGTTAGACCCCCCAACTGAAAGGAGAAAGACCCCTGTCAGCTTCAAGAGGCCGCAGGCAAACTTGGACCCCCAGGGGTTGTTGAAAGAGTCCCCGGACTCCCGCTCTCCCACAACCACGCCTTCTGACCAAAACACAAAGACTCGATGAGACCTTCCTCCGGGACTTGGCTGTGACTTCGACATGCACCTCGAGACTCTGTCAGCTACCAGTATATCTTATGGGCATTTGGGATCACTCGCAGCACTTCCGGAAGCAAGGGAACTCCCATGGTCGGGCCGACACTGACCGGCAGGTGTCTACTGCCAATTTGCAGCCTGAAACCACTCAAGGGGCTAACGAACGTGGGCTCATGTGTCACTTCTCGCCAACTAGGCCTAATCACTTTCCATTGACCCGTGGGAATGCCCACCACAGGAAGTGGTGGGCTTCAGCCACCATGACCCATGTCGGATCCCCACGGCGGAAACTAGTCCACATTCCCAGCCACGTCTCAGGCAGCTCCCATCATGAATGTTCGCGGCCCTGACCCCTAAGGAAACGCTCAAACCCTTGAAAGCCTCGTCCTACGTGCCCTCCTCCAGCCCACAGGGCGACACGAACCTACTGGAAAACACAAACATCTTCAGAACACGGGAACACTGAACACCAGGGAAGAGAGACCGCAAGCCTGTCTCCTTCGTTGATGCTGATCCCACCCCATGTATCCTGGCAATTCTCCACTGCCACGGTGACACTACCGAGTAACCCACAGTGATCAAAGGCATGGTCCCCGAGGTCCACAGACAGACTTTCAACAGAAGACCTCTGCCATGCGAAGGGACTTGGAAGCCTGAAAGGGAATAGTGGCTGGCCACGGCAGCACAGCAGCCATGGCAATGGGGCCCCCATCTCTGCCCCACCAATGGACTGCTCCAGATAAACCTCTGGCTGTTCGAATGGCCTGCATGCTACACTGGCCGGTCTCGTCATTCCCCCACAGGCGAAAGAGCTTTGCTTTACACATTGCCAAACAAGGGAACAAAGCGGCCAAAGGGGATAGTCGCATAACTCAGCTACCTCCAAGGGGGCCGGCACAGACGCCTCACCATGTCGATCTTCTCTACTTCCCGCAAGACACCCTTTGGGTGTCATTCCTTGGGCAACGGGATCGCAACTCTACACAGGTTACCTACCTCAACTCACCCACTTGAACTGCCAAAGCCATCCACTCCATAGGCAGCTTATGCCAGCCCATCACGAACAAGACACATTCTTGGGAAGCCGAGACCAGCGCCTGCAACCCAATGATGACAGCCCATCCCACGACATCACACAGGACCTTTCCTCATGATACCTTACCTTTCTCTCCAGGCCAGCAGCCACCACCCAGGCTGAAATGCTTCACTCGATCCACACCCCACTCCACGAACATCCACTTAGCGCCAACAGTGTGCCGGCAACTTCAGCAGAGGAGCTGACAGCGGCAGCACTGAGGCCTAAACCATCAGCCCCCTTCCGCCATCGCCCAACTCCAGCCCACGCCCGCCCACTGCTCCAGCCACACCAGGCAGTCAAGAACCTCACCGCGTGAAACACAACAACAGAGAGGGCCACAGGCCTGGCCTGAGGCTCCAGGCTCCAACCAGGGAACCTTGCTCATTTTGGCTTCCATAATCAACCTCAGAAGCGGCATGCACAAAGCGTGATCCTCTCCAAATATCACCTCTCCAAGCTGCAAGCTTACTGGGTCTATACCAGAAGACACTCCGACCCTGAAGTCTAGCAGGAAAGCCTGCCCTCTTGCATTCCCTCAACGGCCTTTTTGCAGGCACCGGTGATTCTTAGGTGACCCAGCTTATGGGCAGAAATGCTCGACCCTCAGACAGGAGCCCCTCCAATGCTGGAGCCCTTAGTGGTGTTTGCATGCCTGACAGCAGGGGACGTTGGCCCTCACTCCTAACTGTCCCGTACCCCTGAGAGAGGAAACGTGCTGGACCTCAGTTTCGATGAGGAGACGGTAGAGCGTTCTCACTCATTTCGGTCAGATTTTCCAAGGAATGCATACAAGGGTGTCATCATCGATCCAAGCACATGCTGGGATGCTGCAGAACACAAAAGGGAAGGCCGTGGAGCTCTGCAGAGGAGCCATGACCTGGAAGTACTCCAACTGCCTGGGGAATCCACAGTCCTCAGGCCACTCAGCAAGACCAGCAATCAATCCACTCTTGCAACCATTGGGCCCATCTGTGGAAAACCTAATATCCAATGGCACATCTTAGTACGGGTGAATGCCTACCCTCCTGAGATATCCCCAGCCACGATCGGCAACGTGCACCCACCCCACTTTTTCCAGTTCTCCTTAGCACATCCAGTCATCAGACAACGCGAAGGTCTTCTTCTCTTTGCCGACAGCCAGCCTTACCCTGCAACTGCACCTGAGAAGTGGACAGAAATCACGCAGGTTTCTGATTTGCACCAGGGTCCTCAGAGAACATGATTCTTATGAACACATAACCTGGGCGTGAGCCTGGAACCTGCTTCCCAAGTACCACTTTCCCCTACCGAAAACTGATTGTGTGTCTCACAGCACGACTGAAGAAAGTTACGCACGTACGTTGGTCGGTGTGTGAGACGCTGTATGTGTCTATTCACACGTGTGGGCGTGTGTGACTGAGACTTTGCACGAGGATGCGTTTGTGGATTCCTGTGTGTGCTGCTAAATACGCGTCTTGGTCTCTGGGTGTCCCTGTGGCCCTTTGCAGATGCCTCTAACAGTAAACGTCATTGTTTATACACAGCACCCTGGTTGGACCCCCAACTGAAAGGAGAAAGACCTCTGTCAGTTTCATGAGGCCGCATGCAAACTTTGACCCCCAGGGCTGTCGAAATAGGCCACAGACTCCCGCTCTCCCACAGCCACGCCTTCTGACCAAAGCACAAAGACTGGACGAGACCTCCCTCCCGGCCTTGGGTGTCAAACCTTTGGGGACCTGGAGATCCTGCCACCTACCACCACATCTGATGTGCCCTTGGGGTCACTCCCAGAGCTCCCGGAAGCAAGGTAACCTCCCATGGGCGGGCTGACACCGACCTGCAGTTGCCGACAGGCAAGATGCCGCCTGGTAATTCTCAAGGGGTTAACGGACTTCGGCCCAAGTGCCTCATCTCGCCAACTAGACCAAATCACTTTCCATGACCCCGTGGGAATGCCCTCAATGGGAAGAGTTGGGCTTCAGCAACCATGACACAGGTTGGAACCCCACAGCAGAAATTAGGCCACCTTCCCGGCCACGTAAAGGAAAGCTTCCAACTGGTAGTGTTTGCGGCCCTGACCATTGAGGAAACGCTCAAACGCTGCACAGCCTCGTCCTAAGTGACCTCCTCCTGCCTGCAGGGCGACTCGACTCGACTTGAAGCCACAGACATCATGCGAACACGGAGACACTGAACAGCAGGGAAGACACACCGCAAGCCTGTCTGCTTTGATGTTGCCCACCCCACCCCATGCATCCTGGTAATTCTCCACTGCCACAGCGACACTACCGATGAACTCACAGTGATCAAAGGCACTGTCCCCGAATACCACAGACAGACTTTCAACGGAAAAACTTTGCCACACGAGGGGACCTGGAAGCTTGAAAGGGTACAGTGGCTATCCACGTCAGTGCACCTGGCGTCGCAACAGTGCCCCCACCTCTGTCCTGCCAACGGACTGCTCCAGATAAACCTCTGGCTGCTCGCTAGCCGAGTCATGCCCCCCCCAGGAGAAGCACTTTCGCTTTACGCATTCCCAAACAAGGGAACAAAGCGGTCAAAGGGGATGTTCGCGTAACTAACCATCCTCCCAGGAGGCCGGCACAGACGTGTCACCATGTCGAACTTCTTTACGTCTCGCAAGACACCCTTTGGTTGTCTTCCCTCTGGCAATGGGATCGCAACTCTACACAGGTTACCTACCTCACCTCATCCACTTGAACTGCCAAAGCCATCCCCTCCATAGGCAGCTGATGCCAGCCAATCACGCACATGTCACATCCTTGGGAAGCCGAGGCCATCACCTGCAACCCAATTATGATAGCCTATTCCACGACATCACAAAGAACATGTCCTCATCTATCCTTACCTTCCTGTGCGGGCCATCAGTGATGCACGCAGGTTTAATTTCAGCACTCGATCTTCTCCCCACTCCGCGATGACCCACTTGGCATCAACATTGTGCCGGGAGTTAAAGTAGAGAAGCAAACAAGGGCAGCAGCGAGGCCTAATCCATCAGCCCCTTTCCACCGATGCCCAACCGAGCTCACCCCCGCCCATTGCTCCAGCCTCACTAGGCACTCAAGAACCTCACCGTGAAAAACGCAAGAACAGGGAGGGCCACAGCCCTGGCCTGAGGTTCCAGGCACCAACCAGGGACGCTTGCTCATTTTGGCTTCCAGAATCAACCCCCAAAATGGCAGGCACGATGCGTGATCCTGGCCAAAACTCACCTCCCAAATGCAAGCTAACTGGTCCTAGACCAGCACACACTTCGACTCTTAAAACCAGCAGGAGAGCCTGCCCCCTCACATTCCCTCAACAGCCATTCAACAGGGACCCGGGATTCACAGATAACACAGCTTATGTGCAGACACGGTCAACCCTCAGACAGGAGCCCCTCCAATACTGGAGTCCTTGGTGGTGTTTGCATACATGTCGGCAGGGGACGCTGACCCTCATTCCGAACTGTCATCTCCCCCTGAGAGAGGAAACGTGCTGAACCTCAGTTTCGATGACGAGACGGTAGAGTGTTCTCACTCATTTTGTTCAGATTTTCCAAGGAATGCATGCAAGGGTGTCAACATCGATCCAAGCACATGCTGGGACGCTGCAGCACACAACCGGGGTGTGTGCAGGGCTCTGTACAGGAGCCATGAGCCTGGGCTACCCCAAAACCCTGGAGAATCCACAGCCCTCAGGCCACTCGGCAAGAGGAACAATCAATCCACTCTTGCAGCCACTGGGCCCGTCTGAGGAAAACCTAATATCTAATGGCACATCATGGGGTGCTTGAATACCTACCGTCCTGAGTTATCCACGACCATGCTCGGGGACATGGGCCCGCCTCACTTTTTCCAGTTCTTCTTAGCACCTCCAGTCATCAGAGCACACGAAGGTCTTCTTGTTTGTGCCGACGGCCAGCCTTTCCCAGCAACTGCACCTGAGAAGTGGACAGAAATCACCGAGGCTTCATAAATGGACTGGTGTCCTCAGAGGCCATGATCCATAAAAACATTGACCTGGCCTTGAGCTCTGAAACTGCTTCCCAAGGACCTCTATCCCTTACCGAGAATTGACTGCATGTCTGATAGTATGACTGCAGGAAGTTAGGCACATACGTTGGCCGGTGTGTGAGAGGCTACATGTGTGTGTTCATGCGTGTGGGCGTGTGTGACTGTGACTGCGCATGCGGACGTGCTTGTGGGTTTCTCTGTGTGCCGCTGAATACGCGTCTCGGTATCAGTGTGTCCCTATGGCCCTGTGAGGAGGAGTCCAAGAATAAAAGAAATAGTTTATACACAGCACCCTGGTTAGACCCCCCAACTGAAAGGAGAAAGACCCCTGTCAGCTTCAAGAGGCCGCAGGCAAACTTGGACCCCCAGGGGTTGTTGAAAGAGTCCCCGGACTCCCGCTCTCCCACAACCACGCCTTCTGACCAAAACACAAAGACTCGATGAGACCTTCCTCCGGGACTTGGCTGTGACTTCGACATGCACCTCGAGACTCTGTCAGCTACCAGTATATCTTATGGGCATTTGGGATCACTCGCAGCACTTCCGGAAGCAAGGGAACTCCCATGGTCGGGCCGACACTGACCGGCAGGTGTCTACTGCCAATTTGCAGCCTGAAACCACTCAAGGGGCTAACGAACGTGGGCTCATGTGTCACTTCTCGCCAACTAGGCCTAATCACTTTCCATTGACCCGTGGGAATGCCCACCACAGGAAGTGGTGGGCTTCAGCCACCATGACCCATGTCGGATCCCCACGGCGGAAACTAGTCCACATTCCCAGCCACGTCTCAGGCAGCTCCCATCATGAATGTTCGCGGCCCTGACCCCTAAGGAAACGCTCAAACCCTTGAAAGCCTCGTCCTACGTGCCCTCCTCCAGCCCACAGGGCGACACGAACCTACTGGAAAACACAAACATCTTCAGAACACGGGAACACTGAACACCAGGGAAGAGAGACCGCAAGCCTGTCTCCTTCGTTGATGCTGATCCCACCCCATGCATCCTGGCAATTCTCCACTGCCACGGTGACACTACCGAGTAACCCACAGTGATCAAAGGCATGGTCCCCGAGGTCCACAGACAGACTTTCAACAGAAGACCTCTGCCATGCGAAGGGACTTGGAAGCCTGAAAGGGAATAGTGGCTGGCCACGGCAGCACAGCAGCCATGGCAATGGGGCCCCCATCTCTGCCCCACCAATGGACTGCTCCAGATAAACCTCTGGCTGTTCGAATGGCCTGCATGCTACACTGGCCGGTCTCGTCATTCCCCCACAGGCGAAAGAGCTTTGCTTTACACATTGCCAAACAAGGGAACAAAGCGGCCAAAGGGGATAGTCGCATAACTCAGCTACCTCCAAGGGGGCCGGCACAGACGCCTCACCATGTCGATCTTCTCTACTTCCCGCAAGACACCCTTTGGGTGTCATTCCTTGGGCAACGGGATCGCAACTCTACACAGGTTACCTACCTCAACTCACCCACTTGAACTGCCAAAGCCATCCACTCCATAGGCAGCTTATGCCAGCCCATCACGAACAAGACACATTCTTGGGAAGCCGAGACCAGCGCCTGCAACCCAATGATGACAGCCCATCCCACGACATCACACAGGACCTTTCCTCATGATACCTTACCTTTCTCTCCAGGCCAGCAGCCACCACCCAGGCTGAAATGCTTCACTCGATCCACACCCCACTCCACGAACATCCACTTAGCGCCAACAGTGTGCCGGCAACTTCAGCAGAGGAGCTGACAGCGGCAGCACTGAGGCCTAAACCATCAGCCCCCTTCCGCCATCGCCCAACTCCAGCCCACGCCCGCCCACTGCTCCAGCCACACCAGGCAGTCAAGAACCTCACCGCGTGAAACACAACAACAGAGAGGGCCACAGGCCTGGCCTGAGGCTCCAGGCTCCAACCAGGGAACCTTGCTCATTTTGGCTTCCATAATCAACCTCAGAAGCGGCATGCACAAAGCGTGATCCTCTCCAAATATCACCTCTCCAAGCTGCAAGCTTACTGGGTCTATACCAGAAGACACTCCGACCCTGAAGTCTAGCAGGAAAGCCTGCCCTCTTGCATTCCCTCAACGGCCTTTTTGCAGGCACCGGTGATTCTTAGGTGACCCAGCTTATGGGCAGAAATGCTCGACCCTCAGACAGGAGCCCCTCCAATGCTGGAGCCCTTAGTGGTGTTTGCATGCCTGACAGCAGGGGACGTTGGCCCTCACTCCTAACTGTCCCGTACCCCTGAGAGAGGAAACGTGCTGGACCTCAGTTTCGATGAGGAGACGGTAGAGCGTTCTCACTCATTTCGGTCAGATTTTCCAAGGAATGCATACAAGGGTGTCATCATCGATCCAAGCACATGCTGGGATGCTGCAGAACACAAAAGGGAAGGCCGTGGAGCTCTGCAGAGGAGCCATGACCTGGAAGTACTCCAACTGCCTGGGGAATCCACAGTCCTCAGGCCACTCAGCAAGACCAGCAATCAATCCACTCTTGCAACCATTGGGCCCATCTGTGGAAAACCTAATATCCAATGGCACATCTTAGTACGGGTGAATGCCTACCCTCCTGAGATATCCCCAGCCACGATCGGCAACGTGCACCCACCCCACTTTTTCCAGTTCTCCTTAGCACATCCAGTCATCAGACAACGCGAAGGTCTTCTTCTCTTTGCCGACAGCCAGCCTTACCCTGCAACTGCACCTGAGAAGTGGACAGAAATCACGCAGGTTTCTGATTTGCACCAGGGTCCTCAGAGAACATGATTCTTATGAACACATAACCTGGGCGTGAGCCTGGAACCTGCTTCCCAAGTACCACTTTCCCCTACCGAAAACTGATTGTGTGTCTCACAGCACGACTGAAGAAAGTTACGCACGTACGTTGGTCGGTGTGTGAGACGCTGTATGTGTCTATTCACACGTGTGGGCGTGTGTGACTGAGACTTTGCACGAGGATGCGTTTGTGGATTCCTGTGTGTGCTGCTAAATACGCGTCTTGGTCTCTGGGTGTCCCTGTGGCCCTTTGCAGATGCCTCTAACAGTAAACGTCATTGTTTATACACAGCACCCTGGTTGGACCCCCAACTGAAAGGAGAAAGACCTCTGTCAGTTTCATGAGGCCGTATGCAAACTTTGACCCCCAGGGCTGTCGAAATAGGCCACAGACTCCCGGTCTCCCACAGCTACGCCTTCTGACCAAAGCACAAAGACTGGACGAGACCTCCCTCCCGGCCTTGGGTGTCAAACCTTTGGGGACCTGGAGATCCTGCCACCTACCACCACATCTGATGTGCCCTTGGGGTCACTCCCAGAGCTCCCGGAAGCAAGGTAACCTCCCATGGGCGGGCTGACACCGACCTGCAGTTGCCGACAGGCAAGATGCCGCCTGGTAATTCTCAAGGGGTTAACGGACTTGGGCCCAAGTACCTCATCTCGCCAACTAGACCAAATCACTTTCCATGACCCCGTGGGAATGCCCTCAATGGGAAGAGTTGGGCTTCAGCAACCATGACACAGGTTGGAACCCCACAGCAGAAATTAGGCCACCTTCCCGGCCACGTAAAGGAAAGCTTCCAACTGGTAGTGTTTGCGGCCCTGACCATTGAGGAAACGCTCAAACGCTGCACAGCCTCGTCCTAAGTGACCTCCTCCTGCCTGCAGGGCGACTCCACTCGACTTGAAGCCACAGACATCATGCGAACACGGAGACACTGAACAGCAGGGAAGACACACCGCAAGCCTGTCTGCTTTGATGGTGCCCACCCCACACCATGCATCCTGGTAATTCTCCACTGCCACAGCGACACTACCGATGAACTCACAGTGATCAAAGGCACTGTCCCCGAGTACCACAGACAGACTTTCAACGGAAAAACTTTGCCACACGAGGGGACCTGGAAGCTTGAAAGGGTACAGTGGCTATCCACGTCAGTGCACCTGGCGTCGCAACAGTGCCCCCACCTCTGTCCTGCCAACGGACTGCTCCAGATAAACCTCTGGCTGTTCGCTAGCCGAGTCATGCCCCCCCCAGGAAAAGCACTTTCGCTTTACGCATTCCCAAACAAGGGAACAAAGCGGCCAAATGGGATGTTCGCATAACTAACCATCCTCCCAGGAGGCCGGCACAGACGTGTCACCATGTCGAACTTCTTTGCGTCTCGCAAGACACCCTTTGGTTGTCTTTCCTCTGGCAACGGGATCGCAACTCTACACAGGTTACCTACCTCACCTCATCCACTTGAACTGCCAAAGCCATCCCCTCCTTAGGCAGCTGATGCCAGCCAATCACGCACATGTCACATCCTTGGGAAGCCGAGGCCAGCACCTGCAACCCAATTATGATAGCCTATTCCACGACATCACAAAGAACATGTCCTCATCTATCCTTACCTTCCTGTGCGGACCATCAGTGATCCACGCAGGTTTAATTTCAGCACTCGATCTTCTCCCCACTCCGCGATGACCCACTTGGCATCAACATTGTGCCGGGAGTTAAAGTAGAGAAGCAAACAAGGGCAGCAGCGAGGCCTAATCCATCAGCCCCTTTCCACCGATGCCCAACCGAGCTCACCCCCGCCCATTGCTCCAGCCTCACTAGGCACTCAAGAACCTCACCGTGAAAAACGCAAGAACAGGGAGGGCCACAGGCCTGGCCTGAGGTTCCAGGCACCAACCAGGGACGCTTGCTCATTTTGGCTTCCAGAATCAACCCCCAAAATGGCAGGCACGATGCGTGATCCTGGCCAAAACTCACCTCCCAACTGCAAGCTAACTGGTCCTAGACCAGCACACACTTCGACTCTTAAAACCAGCAGGAGAGCCTGCCCCCTCACATTCCCTCAACAGCCATTCAACAGGGACCCGGGATTCACAGATAACACAGCTTATGTGCAGACACGGTCAACCCTCAGACAGGAGCCCCTCCAATACTGGAGTCCTTGGTGGTGTTTGCATACATGTCGGCAGGGGACGCTGACCCTCATTCCGAACTGTCCTCTCCCCCTGAGAGAGGAAACGTGCTGAACCTCAGTTTCGATGACGAGACGGTAGAGTGTTCTCACTCATTTTGTTCAGATTTTCCAAGGAATGCATGCAAGGTTGTCATCATCGATCCAAGCACATGCTGGGACGCTGCAGCACACAACCGGGGTGTGTGCAGGGCTCTGTACAGGAGCCATGAGCCTGGGCTACCCCAAAACCCTGGAGAATCCACAGCCCTCAGGCCACTCGGCAATAGGAACAATCAATCCACTCTTGCAGCCACTGGGCCCGTCTGAGGAAAACCTAATATCTAATGGCACATCATGGGGTGCTTGAATACCTACCGTCCTGAGTTATCCACGACCATGCTCGGGGACATGGGCCCGCCTCACTTTTTCCAGTTCTTCTTAGCACCTCCAGTCATCAGAGCACACGAAGGTCTTCTTGTTTGTGCCGACGGCCAGCCTTTCCCAGCAACTGCACCTGAGAAGTGGACAGAAATCACCGAGGCTTCATAAATGGACTGGTGTCCTCAGAGGACATGATCCATAAAAACATTGACCTGGCCTTGAGCTCTGAAATTGCTTCCCAAGGACCTCTATCCCTTACCGAGAATTGACTGCATATCTGATAGTACGACTGCAGGAAGTTAGGCACATACGTTGGCCGGTGTGTGAGAGGCTATATGTGTGTGTTCACGCGTGTGGGCGTGTGTGACTGTGAGTGCGCATGCGGACGTGCTTGTGGGTTTCTCTGTGTGCCGCTGAATACGCGTCTCGGTATCAGTGTGTCCCTATGGCCCTGTGAGGAGGAGTCCAAGAATAAAAGAAATAGTTTATACACAGCACCCTGGTTAGACCCCCCAACTGAAAGGAGAAAGACCCCTGTCAGCTTCAAGAGGCCGCAGGCAAACTTGGACCCCCAGGGGCTGTTGAAAGAGTCCCCGGACTCCCGCTCTCCCACAACCACGCCTTCTGACCAAAACACAAAGACTCGATGAGACCTTCCTCCGGGACTTGGCTGTGACATCGACATGCACCTCGAGACTCTGTCAGCTACCAGTATATCTCATGGGCATTTGGGGTCACTCGCAGCACTTCCAGAAGCAAGGGAACTCCCATGGTCGGGCCGACACTGACCGGCAGGTGTCTACTGCCAATTTGCAGCCTGAAACCACTCAAGGGGCTAACGAACGTGGGCCCATGTGCCACTTCTCGCCAACTAGGCCTAATCACTTTCCATTGACCCGTGGGAATGCCCACCACAGGAAGTGGTGGGCTTCAGCCACCATGACCCTTGTCGGATCCCCACGGGGGAAACTAGTCCACATTCCCAGCCACGTCTCAGGCAGATCCCATCTTGAATGGTCGCGGCCCTGGCCCCTAATGAAACGCTCAAACCCTTGAAAGCCTCGTCCTACGTGCCCTCCTCCAGCCCACAGCGCGACACGACCCTACTGGAAACCACAAACATCTTCTGAACACGGGAACACTGAACACCAGGGAAGACAGACCGCAAGCCTGTCTCCTTCGTTGATGCTGATCCCACCCCATGCATCCTGGCAATTCTCCACTGCCACGGTGACACTACCGAGTAACCCACAGTGATCAAAGGCATGGTCCCCGAGGTCCACAGACAGACTTTCAACAGAAGACCTCTGCCATGCGAGGGGACTTGGAAGCCTGAAAGGGAACAGTGGCTGGCCACGGCACCACAGCAGGGATGGCAATGGGGCCCCCATCTCTGCCCCACAAATGGACTGCTCCAGATAAACCTCTGGCTGTTCGAATGGCCTGCATGCTACACTGGCCAGTCGCGTCATTCCCCCACAGGCGAAAGAGCTTTGCTTTACACATTGCCAAACAAGGGAACAAAGTGGCCAAAGGGGATAGTCGCATAACTCAGCTACCTCCAAGGGGGCCGGCACAGACGCCTCACCATGTCGATCTTCTCTACTTCCCGCAAGACACCCTTTGGGTGTCATTCCTTGGGCAACGGAATCGCAACTCTACACAGGTTACCTACCTCAACTCACCCACTTGAACTGCCAAAGCCATCAACTCCATAGGCAGCTTATGCCAGCCCATCACGAACAAGACACATTCTTGGGAAGCCGAGACCAGCGCCTGCAACCCAATGATGACAGCCCATCCCACGACATCACACAGGAGCTTTCCTCATGATACCTTACCTTTCTCTCCAGGCCAGCAGCCACCACCCAGGCTGAAATGCTTCACTCGATCCACACCCCAGTCCACGAACATCCACTTAGCGACAACAGTGTGCCGGCAACTTCAGCAGAGAAGCTGACAGCGGCAGCACTGAGGCCTAAACCATCAGCCCCCTTCCGCCATCGCCCAACTCCAGCCCACGCCCGCCCACTGCTCCAGCCACACCAGGCACTCAAGTACCTCACCGCGTGAAACACAACAACAGAGAGGGCCACAGGCCTGGCCTGAGGCTCCAGGCTCCAACCAGGGAACCTTGCTCATTTTGGCTTCCATAATCAACCTCAGAAGCGGCATGCACAAAGCGTGATCCTCTCCAAATATCACCTCTCCAAGCTGCAAGCTTACTGGGTCTATACCAGAAGACACTCCGACCCTGAAGACTAGCAGGAAAGCCTGCCCTCTTGCATTCCCTCAACGGCCTTTTAGCAGGCACCGGGGATTCTTAGGTGACCCAGCTTATGAGGAGACATGCTCGACCCTCAGACAGGAGCCCCTCCAATGCTGGAGCCCTTAGTGGTGTTTGCATGCCTGACAGCAGGGGACGTTGGCTCTCACTCCTAACTGTCCCGTACCCCCGAGAGAGAAAACGTGCTGGACCTCAGTTTCGATGAGGAGACGGTATAGCGTTCTCACTCATTTCGGTCAGATTTTCCAAGGAATGCATACAAGGGTTTCATCATTGATCCAAGCACATGCTGGGATGCTGCAGAACACAAAAGGGAAGGCCGTGGAGCTCTGCAGAGGAGCCATGACCTGGAAGTACTCCAACTGCCTGGGGAATCCACAGTCCTCAGGCCACTCAGCAAGACCAGCAATCAATCCACTCTTGCAACCATTGGGCCCATCTGTGGAAAACCTAATATCCAATGGCACATCTTAGTACGGGTGAATGCCTACCGTCCTGAGATATCCACAGCCACGCTCGGCAACGTGCACCCGCCCCACTTTTTCCAGTTCTCCTTAGCACATCCAGTCATCAGACAACGCGAAGGTCTTCTTCTCTTTGCCGACAGCCAGCCTTACCCTGCAACTGCACCTGAGAAGTGGACAGAAATCACGCAGGTTTCTGATTTGCACCAGGGTCCTCAGAGAACATGATTCTTATGAACACATAACCTGGGCGTGAGCCTGGAACCTGCTTCCCAAGTACCACTTTCCCCTACCGAAAACTGATTGTGTGTCTCACAGCACGACTGAAGAAAGTTACGCACGTACGTTGGTCGGTGTGTGAGACGCTGTATGTGTCTATTCACACGTGTGGGCGTGTGTGACTGAGACTTTGCACGAGGATGCGTTTGTGGATTCCTGTGTGTGCTACTAAATACGCGTCTTGGTCTCTGGGTGTCCCTGTGGCCCTTTGCAGATGCCTCTAACAGTAAACGTCATAGTTTATACACAGCACCCTGGTTGGACCCCCAACTGAAAGGAAAAAGACCTCTGTCAGTTTCATGAGGCCGTATGCAAACTTTGACCCCCAGGGCTGTCGAAATAGGCCACAGACTCCCGGTCTCCCACAGCTACGCCTTCTGACCAAAGCACAAAGACTTTACGAGACCTCCCTCCCGGCCGTGTGTGTCAAACCTTTGTGGACCTGGAGATCCTGCCACCTACCACCACATCTGATGTGCCCTTGGGGTCACTCCCAGAGCTCCCGGAAGCAAGGTAACCTCCCATGGGCGGGCTGACACCGACCTGCAGTTGCCGACAGGCAAGATGCCGCCTGGTAATTCTCAAGGGGTTAACGGCCTTGGGCCCAAGTGCCTCATCTCGCCAACTAGACCAAATCACTTTCCATGACCCCGTGGGAATGCCCTCAATGGGAAGAGTTGGGCTTCAGCAACCATGACACAGGTTGGAACCCCACAGCAGAAATTAGGCCACCTTCCCGGCCACGTAAAGGAAACCTTCCAACTGGTAGTGTTTGCGGCCCTGACCATTGAGGAAACGCTCAAACGCTGCACAGCCTCGTCCTAAGTGACCTCCTCCTGCCTGCAGGGCGACTCGACTCGACTTGAAGCCACAGACATCATGCGAACACGGAGACACTGAACAGCAGGGAAGACACACCGCAAGCCTGTCTGCTTTGATGTTGCCCACCCCACCCCATGCATCCTGGTAATTCTCCACTGCCACAGCGACACTACCGATGAACTCACAGTGATCAAAGGCACTGTCCCCGAGTACCACAGACAGACTTTCAACGGAAAAACTTTGCCACACGAGGGGACCTGGAAGCTTGAAAGGGTACAGTGGCTATCCACGTCAGTGCACCTGGCGTCGCAACAGTGCACCCACCTCTGTCCTGCCAACGGACTGCTCCAGATAAACCTCTGGCTGCTCGCTAGCCGAGTCATGCCCCCCCCAGGAGAAGCACTTTCGCTTTACGCATTCCCAAACAAGGGAACAAAGCGGTCAAAGGGGATGTTCGCATAACTAACAATCCTCCCAGGAGGCCGGCACAGACGTGTCACCATGTCGAACTTCTTTACGTCTCGCAAGACACCCTTTGGTTGTCTTTCCTCTGGCAATGGGATCGCAACTCTACACAGGTTACCTACCTCACCTCATCCACTTGAACTGCCAAAGCCATCCCCTCCATAGGCAGCTGATGCCAGCCAATCACGGACATGTCACATCCTTGGGAAGCCGAGGCCAGCACCTGCAACCCAATTGTGATAGCCTATTCCACGACATCACAAAGAACATGTCCTCATCTATCCTTACCTTCCTGTGCGGGCCATCACTGATCCACGCAGGTTTAAATTCAGCACTCGTTCTTCTCCCCACTCCGCGATGACCCACTTGGCATCAACACTGTGCCGGGAATTAAAGTAGAGAAGCAAACAAGGGCAGCAGCGAGGCCTAATCCATCAGCCCCTTTCCACCGATGCCCAACCGAGCTCACCCCCGCCCATTGCTCCAGCCTCACTAGGCACTCAAGAACCTCACCGTGAAAAACGCAAGAACAGGGAGGGCCACAGGCCTGGCCGGAGGTTCCAGGCACCAACCAAGGACGCTTGCTCATTTTGGCTTCCAGAATCAACCCCCAAAATGGCAGGCACGATGCGTGATCCTGGCCAAAACTCACCTCCCAACTGCAAGCTAACTGGTCCTAGACCAGCACACACTTCGACTCTTAAAACCAGCAGGAGAGCCTGCCCCCTCACATTCCCTCAACAGCCATTCAACAGGGACCCGGGATTCACAGATAACACAGCTTATGTGCAGACACGGTCAACCCTCAGACAGGAGCCCCTCCAATACTGGAGTCCTTGGTGGTGTTTGCATACATGTCGGCAGGGGACGCTGACCCTCATTCCGAACTGTCATCTCCCCCTGAGAGAGGAAACGTGCTGAACCTCAGTTTCGATGACGAGACGGTAGAGTGTTCTCACTCATTTTGTTCAGATTTTCCAAGGAATGCATGCAAGGTTGTCATCATCGATCCAAGCACATGCTGGGACGCTGCAGCACACAACCGGGGTGTGTGCAGTGCTCTGTACAGGAGCCATGAGCCTGGGCTACCCCAGAACCCTGGAGAATCCACAGCCCTCAGGCCACTCGGCAAGAGGAACAATCAATCCACTCTTGCAGCCATTGGGCCCGTCTGAGGAAAACCTAATATCTAATGGCACATCTTGGGGTGCTTGAATACCTACCGTCCTGAGTTATCCACGACCATGCTCGGGGACATGGGCCCGCCTCACTTTTTCCAGTTCTTCTTAGCACCTCCAGTCATCAGAGCACACGAAGGTCTTCTTGTTTGTGCCGACGGCCAGCCTTTCCCAGCAACGGCACCTGAGAAGTGGACAGAAATCACCGAGGCTTCATAAATGGACTGGTGTCCTCAGAGGCCATGATCCATAAAAACATTGACCTGGCCTTGAGCTCTGAAACTGCTTCCCAAGGACCTCTATCCCTTACCGAGAATTGACTGCATGTCTGATAGTACGAGTGCAGAAAGTTAGGCACATACGTTGGCCGGTGTGTGAGAGTCTATAGGTGTGTGTTCACGCGTGTGGGCATGTGCGAGTGTGACTGCGCATGCGGACGTGCTTGTGGGTTTCTCTGTGTGCCGCTGAATACGCGTCTCGGTATCAGTGTGTCCCTATGGCCCTGTGAGGAGGTGTCCAAGAATAAAAGAAATAGTTTATACACAGCACCCTGGTTAGACCCCCCAACTGAAAGGAGAAAGACCCCTGTCAGCTTCAAGAGGCCGCAGGCAAACTTGGACCCCCAGGGGTTGTTGAAAGAGTCCCCAGACTCCCGCTCTCCCACAACCACGCCTTCTGACCAAAACACAAAGACTCGATGAGACCTTCCTCCGGGACTTGGCTGTGACATCGACATGCACCTCGAGACTCTGTCAGCTACCAGTATATCTGATGGGCATTTGGGGTCACTCGCAGCACTTCCGGAAGCAAGGGAACTCCCATGGTCGGGCCGACACCGACCGGCAGGTGTCTACTGCCAATTTGCAGCCTGAAACCACTCAAGGGGCTAACGAACGTGGGCTCATGTGCCACTTCTCGCCAACTAGGCCTAATCACTTTCCATTGACCCGTGGGAATGCCCACCACAGGAAGTGGTGGGCTTCAGCCACCATGACCTTTGTCGGATCCCCACGGCGGAAACTAGTCCACATTCCAAGCCACGTCTCAGGCAGATCCCATCTTGAATGGTCGCGGCCCTGGCCCCTAATGAAACGCTCAAACCCTTGAAAGCCTCGTCCTACGTGCCCTCCTCCAGCCCACAGGGCGACACGACCCTACTGGAAACCACAAACATCTTCTGAACACGGGAACACTGAACACCAGGGAAGACAGACCGCAAGCCTGTCTCCTTCGTTGATGCTGATCCCACCCCATGCATCCTGGCAATTCTCCACTGCCACGGTGACACTACCGAGTAACCCACAGTGATCAAAGGCATGGTCCCCGAGGTCCACAGAGAGACTTTCAACAGAAGACCTCTGCCATGCGAGGGGACTTGGAAGCCTGAAAGGGAACAGTGGCTGGCCACGGCACCACAGCAGGGATGGCAATGGGGCCCCCATCTCTGCCCCACAAATGGACTGCTCCAGATAAACCTCTGGCTGTTCGAATGGCCTGCATGCTACACTGGCCGGTCGCGTCATTCCCCCACAGGCGAAACAGCTTTGCTTTACACGTTGCCAAACAAGGGAACAAAGCGGCCAAAGGGGATAGTCGCATAACTCAGCTACCTCCAAGGGGGCCGGCACAGACGCCTCACCATGTCGATCTTCTCTACTTCCCGCAAGACACCCTTTGGGTGTCATTCCTTGGGCAACGGGATCGCAACTCTACACAGGTTACCTACCTCAACTCACCCACTTGAACTGCCAAAGCCATCCACTCCATAGGCAGCTTATGCCAGCCCATCACGAACAAGACACATTCTTGGGAAGCCGAGACCAGCGCCTGCAACCCAATGATGACAGCCCATCCCACGACATCACACAGGACCTTTCCTCATGATACCTTACCTTTCTCTCCAGGCCAGCAGCCACCACCCAGGCTGAAATGCTTCACTCGATCCACACCCCACTCCACGAACATCCACTTAGCGCCAACAGTGTGCCGGCAACTTCAGCAGAGGAGCTGACAGCGGCAGCACTGAGGCCTAAACCATCAGCTCCCTTCCGCCATCGCCCAAATCCAGCCCACGCCCGCCCACTGCTCCAGCCACACCAGGCAGTCAAGAACCTCACCACGTGAAACACAACAACAGAGAGGGCCACAGGCCTGGCCTGAGGCTCCAGGCTCCAACCAGGGAACCTTGCTCATTTTGGCTTCCATAATCAACCTCAGAAGCGGCATGCACAAAGCGTGATCCTCTCCAAATATCACCTCTCCAAGCTGCAAGCTTACTGGGTCTACACCAGAACGCACTCCGACCCTGAAGACTAGCAGGAAAGCCTGCCCTCTTGCATTCCCTCAACGGCCTTTTTGCAGGCACCGGGGATTCTTAGGTGACCCAGCTTATGGGCAGACATGCTCGACCCTCAGAGAGGAGGCCCTCCAATGCTGGAGCCCTTAGTGGTGTTTGCATGCCTGACAGCAGGGGACGTTGGCCCTCACTCCTAACTGTCCCGTACCCCTGAGAGAGGAAACGTGCTGGACCTCAGTTTCGATGAGGAGACGGTAGAGCGTTCTCACTCATTTCGGTCAGATTTTCCAAGGAATGCATACAAGGGTGTCATCATCGATCCAAGCACATGCTGGGATGCTGCAGAACACAAAAGGGAAGGCCGTGGAGCTCTGCAGAGGAGCCATGACCTGCAAGTACTCCAACTGCCTGGGGAATCCACAGTCCTCAGGCCACTCAGCAAGACCAGCAATCAATCCACTCTTGCAACCATTGGGCCCATCTGTGGAAAACCTAATATCCAATGGCACATCTTAGTACGGGTGAATGCCTACCGTCCTGAGATATCCACAGCCACGCTCGGCAACGTGCACCCGCCCCACTTTTTCCAGTTCTCCTTAGCACATCCAGTCATCAGACAACGCGAAGGTCTTCTTCTCTTTGCCGACAGCCAGCCTTACCCTGCAACTGCACCTGAGAAGTGGACAGAAATCACGCAGGTTTCTGAATTGCACCAGGGTCCTCAGAGAACATGATCCTTATGAACACATAACCTGGGCGTGAGCCTGGAACCTGCTTCCCAAGTACCACTTTCCCCTACGGAAAACTGATTGTGTGTCTCACAGCACGACTGAAGAAAGTTACGCACGTACGTTGGTCGGTGGGTGAGACGCTGTATGTGTCTATTCACACGTGTGGGCGTGTGTGACTGAGACTTTGCACGAGGATGCGTTTGTGGATTCCTGTGTGTGCTGCTAAATACGCGTCTTGGTCTCTGGATGTCCCTGTGGCCCTTTGCAGATGCCTCTAACAGTAAATGTCATAGTTTATACACAGCACCCTGGGTGGACCCCCAACTGAAAGGAGAAAGACCTCTGTCAGTTTCATGAGGCCGCATGCAAACTTTGACCCCCAGGGCTGTCGAAATAGGCCACAGACTCCCGGTCTCCCACAGCTACGCCTTCTGACCAAAGCACAAAGACTTTACGAGACCTCCCTCCCGGCCGTGTGTGTCAAACCTTTGTGGACCTGGAGATCCTGCCACCTACCACCACATCTGATGTGCCCTTGGGGTCACTCCCAGAGCTCCCGGAAGCAAGGTAACCTCCCATGGGCGGGCTGACACCGACCTGCAGTTGCCGACAGGCAAGATGCCGCCTGGTAATTCTCAAGGGGTTAACGGCCTTGGGCCCAAGTGCCTCATCTCGCCAACTAGACCAAATCACTTTCCATGACCCCGTGGGAATGCCCTCAATGGGAAGAGTTGGGCTTCAGCAACCATGACACAGGTTGGAACCCCACAGCAGAAATTAGGCCACCTTCCCGGCCACGTAAAGGAAACCTTCCAACTGGTAGTGTTTGCGGCCCTGACCATTGAGGAAACGCTCAAACGCTGCACAGCCTCGTCCTAAGTGACCTCCTCCTGCCTGCAGGGCGACTCGACTCGACTTGAAGCCACAGACATCATGCGAACACGGAGACACTGAACAGCAGGGAAGACACACCGCAAGCCTGTCTGCTTTGATGTTGCCCACCCCACCCCATGCATCCTGGTAATTCTCCACTGCCACAGCGACACTACCGATGAACTCACAGTGATCAAAGGCACTGTCCCCGAGTACCACAGACAGACTTTCAACGGAAAAACTTTGCCACACGAGGGGACCTGGAAGCTTGAAAGGGTACAGTGGCTATCCACGTCAGTGCACCTGGCGTCGCAACAGTGCACCCACCTCTGTCCTGCCAACGGACTGCTCCAGATAAACCTCTGGCTGCTCGCTAGCCGAGTCATGCCCCCCCCAGGAGAAGCACTTTCGCTTTACGCATTCCCAAACAAGGGAACAAAGCGGTCAAAGGGGATGTTCGCATAACTAACAATCCTCCCAGGAGGCCGGCACAGACGTGTCACCATGTCGAACTTCTTTACGTCTCGCAAGACACCCTTTGGTTGTCTTTCCTCTGGCAACGGGATCGCAACTCTACACAGGTTACCTACCTCACCTCATCCACTTGAACTGCCAAAGCCATCCCCTCCATAGGCAGCTGATGCCAGCCAATCACGGACATGTCACATCCTTGGGAAGCCGAGGCCAGCACCTGCAACCCAATTGTGATAGCCTATTCCACGACATCACAAAGAACATGTCCTCATCTATCCTTACCTTCCTGTGCGGGCCATCACTGATCCACGCAGGTTTAAATTCAGCACTCGTTCTTCTCCCCACTCCGCGATGACCCACTTGGAATCAACACTGTGCCGGGACTTAAAGTAGAGAAGCAAACAAGGGCAGCAGCGAGGCCTAATCCATCAGCCCCTTTCCACCGATGCCCAACCGAGCTCACCCCCGCCCATTGCTCCAGCCTCACTAGGCACTCAAGAACCTCACCGTGAAAAACGCAAGAACAGGGAGGGCCACAGGCCTGGCCTGAGGTTCCAGGCACCAACCAAGGACGCTTGCTCATTTTGGCTTCCAGAATCAACCCCCAAAATGGCAGGCACGATGCGTGATCCTGGCCAAAACTCACCTCCCAACTGCAAGCTAACTGGTCCTAGACCAGCACACACTTCGACTCTTAAAACCAGCAGGAGAGCCTGCCCCCTCACATTCCCTCAACAGCCATTCAACAGGGACCCGGGATTCACAGATAACACAGCTTATGTGCAGACACGGTCAACCCTCAGACAGGAGCCCCTCCAATACTGGAGTCCTTGGTGGTGTTTGCATACATGTCGGCAGGGGACGCTGACCCTCATTCCGAACTGTCATCTCCCCCTGAGAGAGGAAACGTGCTGAACCTCAGTTTCGATGACGAGACGGTAGAGTGTTCTCACTCATTTTGTTCAGATTTTCCAAGGAATGCATGCAAGGTTGTCATCATCGATCCAAGCACATGCTGGGACGCTGCAGCACACAACCGGGGTGTGTGCAGGGCTCTGTACAGGAGCCATGAGCCTGGGCTACCCCAGAACCCTGGAGAATCCACAGCCCTCAGGCCACTCGGCAAGAGGAACAATCAATCCACTCTTGCAGCCATTGGGCCCGTCTGAGGAAAACCTAATATCTAATGGCACATCTTGGGGTGCTTGAATACCTACCGTCCTGAGTTATCCACGACCATGCTCGGGGACATGGGCCCGCCTCACTTTTTCCAGTTCTTCTTAGCACCTCCAGTCATCAGAGCACACGAAGGTCTTCTTGTTTGTGCCGACGGCCAGCCTTTCCCAGCAACGGCACCTGAGAAGTGGACAGAAATCACCGAGGCTTCATAAATGGACTGGTGTCCTCAGAGGCCATGATCCATAAAAACATTGACCTGGCCTTGAGCTCTGAAACTGCTTCCCAAGGACCTCTATCCCTTACCGAGAATTGACTGCATGTCTGATAGTACGAGTGCAGAAAGTTAGGCACATACGTTGGCCGGTGTGTGAGAGTCTATAGGTGTGTGTTCACGCGTGTGGGCATGTGCGAGTGTGACTGCGCATGCGGACGTGCTTGTGGGTTTCTCTGTGTGCCGCTGAATACGCGTCTCGGTATCAGTGTGTCCCTATGGCCCTGTGAGGAGGTGTCCAAGAATAAAAGAAATAGTTTATACACAGCACCCTGGTTAGACCCCCCAACTGAAAGGAGAAAGACCCCTGTCAGCTTCAAGAGGCCGCAGGCAAACTTGGACCCCCAGGGGTTGTTGAAAGAGTCCCCAGACTCCCGCTCTCCCACAACCACGCCTTCTGACCAAAACACAAAGACTCGATGAGACCTTCCTCCGGGACTTGGCTGTGACATCGACATGCACCTCGAGACTCTGTCAGCTACCAGTATATCTGATGGGCATTTGGGGTCACTCGCAGCACTTCCGGAAGCAAGGGAACTCCCATGGTCGGGCCGACACCGACCGGCAGGTGTCTACTGCCAATTTGCAGCCTGAAACCACTCAAGGGGCTAACGAACGTGGGCTCATGTGCCACTTCTCGCCAACTAGGCCTAATCACTTTCCATTGACCCGTGGGAATGCCCACCACAGGAAGTGGTGGGCTTCAGCCACCATGACCTTTGTCGGATCCCCACGGCGGAAACTAGTCCACATTCCCAGCCACGTCTCAGGCAGATCCCATCTTGAATGGTCGCGGCCCTGGCCCCTAATGAAACGCTCAAACCCTTGAAAGCCTCGTCCTACGTGCCCTCCTCCAGCCCACAGGGCGACACGACCCTACTGGAAACCACAAACATCTTCTGAACACGGGAACACTGAACACCAGGGAAGACAGACCGCAAGCCTGTCTCCTTCGTTGATGCTGATCCCACCCCATGCATCCTGGCAATTCTCCACTGCCACGGTGACACTACCGAGTAACCCACAGTGATCAAAGGCATGGTCCCCGAGGTCCACAGAGAGACTTTCAACAGAAGACCTCTGCCATGCGAGGGGACTTGGAAGCCTGAAAGGGAACAGTGGCTGGCCACGGCACCACAGCAGGGATGGCAATGGGGCCCCCATCTCTGCCCCACAAATGGACTGCTCCAGATAAACCTCTGGCTGTTCGAATGGCCTGCATGCTACACTGGCCGGTCGCGTCATTCCCCCACAGGCGAAACAGCTTTGCTTTACACGTTGCCAAACAAGGGAACAAAGCGGCCAAAGGGGATAGTCGCATAACTCAGCTACCTCCAAGGGGGCCGGCACAGACGCCTCACCATGTCGATCTTCTCTACTTCCCGCAAGACACCCTTTGGGTGTCATTCCTTGGGCAACGGGATCGCAACTCTACACAGGTTACCTACCTCAACTCACCCACTTGAACTGCCAAAGCCATCCACTCCATAGGCAGCTTATGCCAGCCCATCACGAACAAGACACATTCTTGGGAAGCCGAGACCAGCGCCTGCAACCCAATGATGACAGCCCATCCCACGACATCACACAGGACCTTTCCTCATGATACCTTACCTTTCTCTCCAGGCCAGCAGCCACCACCCAGGCTGAAATGCTTCACTCGATCCACACCCCACTCCACGAACATCCACTTAGCGCCAACAGTGTGCCGGCAACTTCAGCAGAGGAGCTGACAGCGGCAGCACTGAGGCCTAAACCATCAGCTCCCTTCCGCCATCGCCCAAATCCAGCCCACGCCCGCCCACTGCTCCAGCCACACCAGGCAGTCAAGAACCTCACCACGTGAAACACAACAACAGAGAGGGCCACAGGCCTGGCCTGAGGCTCCAGGCTCCAACCAGGGAACCTTGCTCATTTTGGCTTCCATAATCAACCTCAGAAGCGGCATGCACAAAGCGTGATCCTCTCCAAATATCACCTCTCCAAGCTGCAAGCTTACTGGGTCTACACCAGAACGCACTCCGACCCTGAAGACTAGCAGGAAAGCCTGCCCTCTTGCATTCCCTCAACGGCCTTTTTGCAGGCACCGGGGATTCTTAGGTGACCCAGCTTATGGGCAGACATGCTCGACCCTCAGAGAGGAGGCCCTCCAATGCTGGAGCCCTTAGTGGTGTTTGCATGCCTGACAGCAGGGGACGTTGGCCCTCACTCCTAACTGTCCCGTACCCCTGAGAGAGGAAACGTGCTGGACCTCAGTTTCGATGAGGAGACGGTAGAGCGTTCTCACTCATTTCGGTCAGATTTTCCAAGGAATGCATACAAGGGTGTCATCATCGATCCAAGCACATGCTGGGATGCTGCAGAACACAAAAGGGAAGGCCGTGGAGCTCTGCAGAGGAGCCATGACCTGCAAGTACTCCAACTGCCTGGGGAATCCACAGTCCTCAGGCCACTCAGCAAGACCAGCAATCAATCCACTCTTGCAACCATTGGGCCCATCTGTGGAAAACCTAATATCCAATGGCACATCTTAGTACGGGTGAATGCCTACCGTCCTGAGATATCCACAGCCACGCTCGGCAACGTGCACCCGCCCCACTTTTTCCAGTTCTCCTTAGCACATCCAGTCATCAGACAACGCGAAGGTCTTCTTCTCTTTGCCGACAGCCAGCCTTACCCTGCAACTGCACCTGAGAAGTGGACAGAAATCACGCAGGTTTCTGAATTGCACCAGGGTCCTCAGAGAACATGATCCTTATGAACACATAACCTGGGCGTGAGCCTGGAACCTGCTTCCCAAGTACCACTTTCCCCTACGGAAAACTGATTGTGTGTCTCACAGCACGACTGAAGAAAGTTACGCACGTACGTTGGTCGGTGGGTGAGACGCTGTATGTGTCTATTCACACGTGTGGGCGTGTGTGACTGAGACTTTGCACGAGGATGCGTTTGTGGATTCCTGTGTGTGCTGCTAAATACGCGTCTTGGTCTCTGGATGTCCCTGTGGCCCTTTGCAGATGCCTCTAACAGTAAATGTCATAGTTTATACACAGCACCCTGGGTGGACCCCCAACTGAAAGGAGAAAGACCTCTGTCAGTTTCATGAGGCCGCATGCAAACTTTGACCCCAAGGGCTGTCGAAATAGGCCACAGACTCCCGCTCTCCCACAGCCACGCCTTCTGACCAAAGCACAAAGTCTGGACGAGACCTCCCTCCCGGCCGTGGGTGTCACACCTATGTGGACCTGGAGATACTGCCACCTACCACCACATCTGATGTGCCCTTGGGGTCACTCCCAGAGCTCCCGGAAGCAAGGTAACCTCCCATGGGTGGGCTGACACCGACCTGCAGTTGCCGACAGGCAAGATGCCGCCTGGTAATTCTCAAGGGGTTAACTGACTTGGGCCCAAGTACCTCATCTCGCCAACTAGACCAAATCACTTTCCATGACCCCGTGGGAATGCCCTCAATGGGAAGAGTTGGGCTTCAGCAACCATGACACAGGTTGGAATCCCACAGCAGAAATTAGGCCACCTTCCCGGCCACGTAAAGGAAAGCTTCCAACTGGTAGTGTTTGCGGCCCTGACCATTGAGGAAACGCTCAAACGCTGCACAGCCTCGTCCTAAGTGACCTCCTCCTGCCTGCAGGGCGACTCGACTCGACTTGAAGCCACAGATATCATGCGAAAACGGAGACACTGAACAGCAGGGAAGACACACCGCAAGCCTGTCTGCTTTGGTGTTGCCCACCCCACACCATGCATCCTGGTAATTCTCCACTGCCACAGCGACACTGCCGATGAACTCACAGTGATCAAAGGCACTGTCCCCGAGTACCACAGACAGACTTTCAACGGAAAAACTTTGCCACACGAGGGGACCTGGAAGCTTGAAAGGGTACAGTGGCTATCCACGTCAGTGCACCTGGCGTCGCAACAGTGCACCCACCTCTGTCCTGCCAACGGACTGCTCCAGATAAACCTCTGGCTGTTCGCTAGCCGAGTCATGCCCCCCCCAGGAGAAGCACTTTCGCTTTACGCATTCCCAAACAAGGGAACAAAGCGGCCAAAGGGGATGTTCGCATAACTAACCATCCTCCCAGGAGGCCGGCACAGACGTGTCACCATGTCGAACTTCTTTACGTCTCGCAAGACACCCCATGGTTGTCTTACCTCTGGCAACGGGATCGCAACTCTACACAGGTTACCTACCTCACCTCATCCACTTGAACTGCCAAAGCCATCCCTTCCATAGGCAGCTGATGCCAGCCAATCACGGACATGTCACATCCTTGGGAAGCCGAGGCCAGCACCTGCAACCCAATTATGATAGCCTATTCCACGACATCACAAAGAACATGTCCTCATCTATCCTTACCTTCCTGTGCGGGCCATCAGTGATCCACGCAGGTTTAAATTCAGCACTCGTTCTTCTCCCCACTCCGCGATGACCCACTTGGCATCAACACTGTGCCGGGAGTTAAAGTAGAGAAGCAAACAAGGGCAGCAGCGAGGCCTAATCCATCAGCCCCTTTCCACCGATGCCCAACCGAGCTCACCCCCGCCCATTGCTCCAGCCTCACTAGGCACTCAAGAACCTCACCGTGAAAAACGCAAGAACAGGGAGGGCCACAGGCCTGCCCGGAGGTTCCAGGCACCAACCAGGGACGCTTGCTCATTTTGGCTTCCAGAACCAACCCCCAAAATGGCATGCATGATGCGTGATCCTGGCCAAAACTCACCTCCCAACTGCAAGCTAACTGGTCCTAGACCAGCACACACTTCAATTCTTAAGACCAGCAGGAGAGCCTGCCCCCTCACATTCCCTCAACAGCCATTCAACAGGGACCCGGGATTCACAGATAACACAGCTTATGTGCAGACACGGTCAACCCTCAGAAAAGAGCCTCTCCAATACTGGAGTCCTTGGTGGTGTTTGCATACATGTCGGCAGGGGACGCTGACCCTCATTCCGAACTGTCATCTCCCCCTGAGAGAGGAAACGTGCTGAACCTCAGTTTCCATGACGAGACGGTAGAGTGTTCTCACTCATTTTGTTCAGATTTTCCAAGGAATGCATGCAAGGGTGTCATCATTGATCCAAGCACATGCTGGGACGCTGCAGCACACAACCGGCGTGTGCACAGGGCTCTGTACAGGAGCCATGAGCCTGGGCCACCCCAAAACCCTGGAGAATCCACAGCCCTCAGGCCACTCGGCAAGAGGAACAATCAATCCACTCTTGCAGCCACTGGGCCCGTCTGAGGAAAACCTAATATCTAATGGCACATCATGGGGTGCTTGAATACCTACCGTCCTGAGTTATCCACGACCATGCTCGGGGACATGGGCCCGCCTCACTTTTTCCAGTTCTTCTTAGCACCTCCAGTCATCAGAGCACACGAAGGTCTTCTTGTTTGTGCCGACGGACAGCCTTTCCCAGCAAGTGCACCTGAGAAGTGGACAGAAATCACCGAGGCTTCATAAATGGACTGGTGTCCTCAGAGGCCATGATCCATAAAAACATTGACCTGGCCTTGAGCTCTGAAACTGCTTCCCAAGGACCTCTATCCCTTACCGAGAATTGACTGCATGTCTGATAGTATGACTGCAGGAAGTTAGGCACATACGTTGGCCGGTGTGTGAGAGGCTACATGTGTGTGTTCATGCGTGTGGGCGTGTGTGACTGTGACTGCACATGCGGACGTGCTTGTGGGTTTCTCTGTGTGCCGCTGAATACGCGTCTCGGTATCAGTGTGTCCCTATGGCCCTGTGAGGAGGAGTCCAAGAATAAAAGAAATAGTTTATACACAGCACCCTGGTTAGACCCCCCAACTGAAAGGAGAAAGACCCCTGTCAGCTTCAAGAGGCCGCAGGCAAACTTGGACCCCCAGGGGTTGTTGAAAGAGTCCCCGGACTCCCGCTCTCCCACAACCACGCCTTCTGACCAAAACACAAAGACTCGATGAGACCTTCCTCCGGGACTTGGCTGTGACTGCGACATGCACCTCGAGACTCTGTCAGCTACCAGTATATCTGATGGGCATTTGGGATCACTCTCATCATTTCCGGAAGCAAGGGAACTCCCATGGTCTGGCCGACACTGACCGGCAGGTGTCTACTGCCAATTTGCAGCCTGAAACCACTCAAGGGGATAACGAACGTGGGCCCATGTGCCACTTCTCGCCAACTAGGCCTAATCACTTTCCATTGACTCGTGGGAATGCCCACCACAGGAAGTGGTGGGCTTCAGCCACCATGACCCATGTCGGATCCCCACGGCGGAAACTACTCCACATTCCCAGTCACGTCTCAGGAAGCTCCCATCTTGAATGTTCGCGGCCCTGACCCCTAAGGAAACGCTCAAACCCTTGAAAGCCTCGTCCTACGTGCCCTCCTCCAGCCCACAGGGCGACACGAACCTACTGGAAAACACAAACATCTTCAGAACACGGGAACACTGAACACCAGGGAAGACAGACAGCAAGCCTGTCTCCTTCGTTGATGCTGATCCCACCCCATGCATCCTGGCAATTCTCCACTGCCACGGTGACACTACCGAGTAACCCACAGTGATCAAAGGCATGGTCCCCGAGGTCCACAGACAGACTTTCAACAGAAGACCTCTGCCATGCGAGGGGACTTGGAAGCCTGAAAGGGAACAGTGGCTGGCCACGGCAGCACAGCAGGCATGGCAATGGGGCCCCCATCTCTGCCCCACCAATGGACTGCTCCAGATAAACCTCTGGCTGTTCGAATGGCCTGCGTGCTACACTGGCCGTTCTCGTCATTCCCCCACAGGCGAAAGAGCTTTGCTTTACACATTGCCAAACAAGGGAATAAAGCGGCCAAAGGGGATATTCGCATAACTCAAATACCTCCAAGGGGGCCGGCACAGACGCCTCATCATGTCGATCTTCTCTACTTCCCGCAAGACACCCTTTGGGTGTCATTCCTTGGGCAACGGGATCACAACTCTACACAGGTTACCTACCTCAACTCACCCACTTGAACTGCCAACGCCATCCACTCCATAGGCAGCTTATGCCAGCCCATCACGAACAAGACACATTCTTGGGAAGCCGAGACCAGTTCCTGCAACCCAATGATGACAGCCCATCCCACGACATCACACAGGACCTTTCCTCATGATACCTTACCTTTCTCTCCAGGCCAGCAGCCACCACCCAGGCTGAAATGCTTTACTCGATCCACACCCCAGTCCACGAACATCCACTTAGCGCCAACAGTGTGCCGGCAACTTCAGCAGAGGAGCTGACAGCGGCAGCACTGAGGCCTAAACCATCAGCCCCCTTCCGCCATCGCCCAACCCCAGCCCACGCCCGCCCACTGCTCCAGTCACACCAGGCAGTCAAGAACCTCACCGCGTGAAACACAACAGAGAGGGCCACAGGCCTGGCCTGAGGCTCCAGGCTCCAACCAGGGAAACTTGCTCATTTTGGCTTCTATAATCATCCTCAGAAGCAGGCAGGCACAAAGCGTGATCCTCTCCAAATATCACCTCTCCAAGCTGCAAGCTTACTGGGTCTATACCAGAAGACACTCCGACCCTGAAGACTAGCAGGAAAGCCTGCCCTCTTGCATTCCCTCAACGGCCTTTTAGCAGTCACCGGGGATTCTTAGGTGACCCAGCTTATGAGCAGACATGCTCGACCCTCAGACAGGAGCCCCTCCAATGCTGGAGCCCTTAGTGGTGTTTGCATGCCTGACAGCAAGGGACGTTGGCCCTCACTCCTAACTCTCCCGTACCCCCGAGAGAGGAAACGTGCTGGACCTCAGTTTCGATGAGGAGACGGTCGAGCGTTCTCACTCATTTCGGTCAGATTTTCCAAGGAATGCATACAAGGGTGTCATCATTGATCCAAGCACATGCTGGGATGCTGCAGAACACAAAAGGGAAGGCCGTGGAGCTCTGCAGAGGAGTCATGACCTGGAAGTATTCCAACTGCCTGGGGAATCCACAGTCCTCAGGCCACTCAGCAAGACCAGCAATCAATCCACTCTTGCAACCATTGGGCCCATCTGTGGAAAACCTAATATCCAATGGCACATCTTAGTACGGGTGAATGCCTACCGTCCTGAGATATCCACAGCCATGCTCGGCAACGTGCACCCGCCCCACTTTTTCCAGTTCTCCTTAGCACATCCAGTCATCAGACAACGCGAAGGTCTTCTTCTCTTTGCCGACAGCCAGCCTTACCCTGCAACTGCACCTGAGAAGTGGACAGAAATCACGCAGGTTTCTGATTTGCACCAGGGTCCTCAGAGAACATGATTCTTATGAACACATAACCTGGGCGTGAGCCTGGAACCTGCTTCCCAAGTACCACTTTCCCCTACCGAAAACTGATTGTGTGTCTCACAGCACGACTGAAGAAAGTTACGCACGTACGTTGGTCGGTGTGTGAGAGGCTGTATGTGTCCATTCACACGTGTGGGCGTGTGTGACTGAGACTTTGCACGAGGATGCGTTTGTGGATTCCTGTGTGTGCTGCTAAATACGCGTCTTGGTCTCTGGGTGTCCCTGTGGCGCTTTGTGGATGCCTCTAACAGTAAACGTCATAGTTTATACACAGCACCCTGGTTGGACCCCCAACTGAAAGGAGAAAGACCTCTGTCAGTTTCATGAGGCCGCATGCAAACTTTGACCCCCAGGGCTGTCGAAATAGGCCACAGACTCCCGCTCTCCCACAGCCACGCCTTCTGACCAAAGCACAAAGTCTGGACGAGACCTCCCTCCCGGCCGTGGGTGTCAAACCTATGTGGACCTGGAGATCCTGCCACCTACCACCACATCTGATGTGCCCTTGGGGTCACTCCCAGATCTCCCGGAAGCAAGGTAACCTCCCATGGTCGTGCTGACACTGATCTGCAGTTGCTGACAGGCAAGATGCAGCCTGGCAATTCTCAAGGGGTTAACGGACTTGGGCCCAAGTGCCTCATCTCGCCAACTAGACCAAATCACTTTCCATGACCCCGTGGGAATGCCCTCAATGGGAAGAGTTGGGCTTCAGCAACCATGACACAGGTTGGAACCCCACAGCAGAAATTAGGCCACCTTCCCGGCCACGTAAAGGAAAGCTTCCAACTGGTAGTGTTTGCGGCCCTGACCATTGAGGAAACGCTCAAACGCTGCACAGCCTCGTCCTAAGTGACCTCCTCCTGCCTGCAGGGCGACTCGACTCGACTTGAAGCCACAGACATCATGCGAACACGGAGACACTGAACAGCAGGGAAGACACACCGCAAGCCTGTCTGCTTTGATGTTGCCCACCCCACCCCATGCATCCTGGTAATTCTCCACTGCCACAGCGACACTACCGATGAACTCACAGTGATCAAAGGCACTGTCCCCGAGTACCACAGACAGACTTTCAACGGAAAAACTTTGCCACACGAGGGGACCTGGAACCTTGAAAGGGTACAGTGGCTATCCACGACAGTGCACCTGGCGTCGCAACAGTGCCCCCACCTCTGTCCTGCCAACGGACTGCTCCAGATAAACCTCTGGCTGTTCGCTAGCCGAGTCATGCCCCCCCCATGAAAAGCACTATCGCTTTACGCATTCCCAAACAAGGGAACAAAGCGGCCAAAGGGGATGTTCGCATAACTAACCATCCTCCCAGGAGGCCGGCACAGACGTGTCACCATGTCGAACTTCTTTACGTCTCGCAAGACACCCCTTAGTTGTCTTTCCTCTGGCAACGGGATCGCAACTCTACACAGGTTACCTACCTCACCTCATCCACTTGAACTGCCAAAGCCATCCCCTCCATAGGCAGCTGATGCCTGCCAATCACGCACATGTCACATCCTTGGGAAGCCGAGGCCAGCACCTGCAACCCAATTATGATAGCCTATTCCACGACATCACAAAGAACATGTCCTCATCTATCCTTACCTTCCTGTGCGGGCCATCAGTGATCCACGCAGGTTTAAATTCAGCACTCGTTTTTCTCCCCACTCCGTGATGACCCACTTGGCATCAACACTGTGCCGGGAGTTAAAGTAGAGAAGCCAACAAGGGCAGCAGCGAGGCCTAATCCATCAGCCCCTTTCCACCGATGCCCAACCGAGCTCACCCCCGCCCATTGCTCCAGCCTCAGTAGGCACTCAAGAACCTCACCGTGAAAAACGCAAGAACAGGGAGGGCCACAGGCCTGTCCTGAGGTTCCAGGCACCAACCAGGGACGCTTGCTCATTTTGGCTTCCAGAATCAACCCCCAAAATGGCATGCACGAAGCGTGATCCTGGCCAAAACTCACCTCCCAACTGCAAGCTAACTGGTCCTAGACCGGCACACATTTTGACTCTTAAGACCAGCAGGAGAGCCTGCCCCCTCACATTCCCTCAACAGCCATTCAACAGGGACCCGGGATTCACAGATAACTCAGCTTAAGTGCAGACAGGGTCAAACCTCAGACAGGATCCCCTCCAATACTGGAGTCCTTGGTGGTGTTTGCATACATGTCGGCGGGGGACGCAGGCCCTCATTCCGAACTGTCCTCTCCCCCTGAGAGAGGAAACGTGCTGAACCTCAGTTTCGATGACGAGACGGTAGAGTGTTCTCACTCATTTTGTTCAGATTTTCCAAGGAATGCATGCAAGGGTGTCATCATCGATCCAAGCACATGCTGGGACGCTGTAGCACACAACCGGGGTGTGCGCAGGGCTCTGTACAGGAACCATGAGCCTGGGCTACCCCAAAACCCTGGAGAATCCACAGCCCTCAGGCCACTCGGCAAGAGGAACAATCAATCCACTCTTGCAGCCATTGGGCCCGTCTTAGGAAAACCTAAAATCTAATGGCACATCTTGGGGTGCTTGAATACTTACCGTCCTGAGTTATCCACGACCATGCTCGGGGACATGGGCCCGCCTCACTTTTTCCAGTTCTTCTTAGCACCTCCAGTCATCAGAGCACATGAAGGTCTTCTTGTTTGTGCCGACGGCCAGCCTTTCCCAGCAACTGCACCTGAGAAGTGGACAGAAATCACCGAGGCTTCATAAATGGACTGGTGTCCTCAGAGGCCATAATCCATAAAAACATTGACCTGGCCTTGAGCTCTGAAACTGCTTCCCAAGGACCTCTATCCCTTACCGAGAATTGACTGCATGTCTGATAGTACGACTGCAGGAAGTTAGGCACATACGTTGGCCGGTGTGTGAGAGGCTCTATGTGTGTGTTCACGCGTGTGGGCGTGTGTGACTCTGAGTGCGCATGCGGACGTGCTTGTGGGTTTCTCTGTGTGCCGCTGAATACGCGTCTCGGTATCAGTGTGTCCCTATGGCCCTGTGAGGAGGAGTCCAAGAATAAAAGAAATAGTTTATACACAGCACCCTGGTTAGACCCCCCAACTGAAAGGAGAAAGACCCCTGTCAGCTTCAAGAGGCCGCAGGCAAACTTGGACCCCCAGGGGTTGTTGAAAGAGTCCCCGGACTCCCGCTCTCCCACAACCACGCCTTCTGACCAAAACACAAATACTCGATGAGACCTTCCTCCGGGACTTGGCTGTGACCTCGACATGCACCTCGAGACTCTGTCAGCTACCAGTATATCTGATGGGCATTTGGGATCACTCGCAGCACTTCCGGAAGCAAGGGAACTCCCATGGTCGGGCCGACATTGACCGGTATGTGTCTACTGCCAATTTGCAGCCTGAAACCACTCAAGGGGCTAACGAACGTGGGCTCATGTGCCACTTCTCGCCAACTAGGCCTAATCACTTTCCATTGACCCGTGGGAATGCCCACCACAGGAAGTGGTGGGCTTCAGCCACCATGACCCATGTCGAATCCCCACGGCGGAAACTAGTCCACATTCCCAGCCACGTCTCAGGAAGCTCCCATCTTGAATGTTCGCGGCCCTGACCCCTAAGGAAACGCTCAAACCCTTGAAAGCCTCGTCCTACGTGCCCTCCTCCAGCCCACAGGGCGACACGAACCTACTGGAAACCACAAACATCTTCCGAACACGGGAACACTGAACACCAGGGAAGACAGACCGCAAGCCTGTCTCCTTCGTTGATGCTGATCCCACCCCATGCATCCTGGCAATTCTCCACTGCCACGGTGACACTACGGAGTAACCCACAGTGATCAAAGGCATGGTCCCCGAGGTCCACAGACAGACTTTCAACAGAAGACCTCTGCCATGCGAGGGGACTTGGAAGCCTGAAAGGGAACAGTGGCTGGCCACGGCACCACAGCAGGGATGGCAATGGGGCCCCCATCTCTGCCCCACAAATGGACTGCTCCAGATAAACCTCTGGCTGTTCGAATGGCCTGCATGCTACACTGGCCGGTCGCGTCATTCCCCCACAGGCGAAACAGCTTTGCTTTACACATTGCCAAACAAGGGAACAAAGCGGCCAAAGGGGATAGTCGCATAACTCAGCTACCTCCAAGGGGGCCGGCACAGACGCCTCACCATGTCGATTTTCACTACTTCCCGCAAGACACCCTTTGGGTGTCATTCCTTGGGCAACGGGATCGCAACTCTACACAGGTTACCTACCTCAACTCACCCACTTGAACTGCCAAAGCCATCCACTCCATAGGCAGCTTCTGCCAGCCCATCACGAACAAGACACATTCTTGGGAAGCCGAGACCAGCGCCTGCAACCCAATGATGACAGCCCATCCCACGACATCACACAGGACCATTCCTCATGATACCTTACCTTTCTCTCCAGGCCAGCAGCCACCACCCAGGCTGAAATGCTTCACTCGATCCACACCCCACTCCACGAACATCCACTTAGCGCCAACAGTGTGCCGGCAACTTCAGCAGAGGAGCTGACAGCGGCAGCACTGAGGCCTAAACCATCAGCCCCCTTCCGCCATCGCCCAACTCCAGCCCACGCCCGCCCACTGCTCCAGCCACACCAGGCAGTCAAGAACCTCACCGCGTGAAACACAACAACAGAGAGGGCCACAGGCCTGGCCTGAGGCTCCAGGCTCCAACCAGGGAAACTTGCTCATTTTGGCTTCTATAATCAACCTCAGAAGCAAGCAGGCACAAAGCGTGATCCTCTCCAAATATCACCTCTCCAAGCTGCAAGCTTACTGGGTCTATACCAGAAGACACTCTGACACTGAAGACTAGCAGGAAAGCCTGCCCTCTTGCATTCCCTCAACGGCCTTTTAGCAGGCACCGGGGATTCTTAGGTGACCCAGCTTATGAGCAGACATGCTCGACCCTCAGACAGGAGCCCCTCCAATGCTGGAGCCCTTAGTGGTGTTTGCATGCCTGACAGCAGGGGACGTTGGCCCTCACTCCTATCTGTCCCGTACCCCCGAGAGAGAAAACGTGCTGGACCTCAGTTTCGAGGAGGAGACGGTAGAGCGTTCTCACTCATTTCGGTCAGATTTTCCAAGGAATGCATACAAGGGTGTCATCATTGATCCAAGCACATGCTGGGATGCTGCAGAACACAAAAGGGAAGGCCGTGGAGCTCTGCAGAGGAGCCATGACCTGGAAGTACTCCAACTGCCTGGGGAATCCACAGTCCTCAGGCCACTCAGCAAGACCAGCAATCAATCCACTCTTGCAACCATTGGGCCCATCTGTGGAAAACCTAATATCCAATGGCACATCTTAGTACGGGTGAATGCCTACCGTCCTGAGATATCCACAGCCACGCTCGGCAACGTGCACCCGCCCCACTTTTTCCAGTTCTCCTTAGCACATCCAGTCATCAGACAACGCGAAGGTCTTCTTCTCTTTGCCGACAGCCAGCCTTACCCTGCAACTGCACCTGAGAAGTGGACAGAAATCACGCAGGTTTCTGATTTGCACCAGGGTCCTCAGAGAACATGATTCTTATGAACACATAACCTGGGCGTGAGCCTGGAACCTGCTTCCCAAGTACCACTTTCCCCTACCGAAAACTGATTGTGTGTCTCACAGCACGACTGAAGAAAGTTACGCACGTACGTTGGTCGGTGTGTGAGAGGCTGTATGTGTCTATTCACACGTGTGGGCGTGTGTGACTGAGACTTTGCACGAGGATGCGTTTGTGGATTCCTGTGTGTGCTGCTAAATACGCGTCTTGGTCTCTGTGTGTCCCTGTGGCCCTTTGCAGATTCCTCTAACAGTAAACGTCATAGTTTATACACAGCACCCTGGTTGGACCCCCAACTGAAAGGAGAAAGACCTCTGTCAGTTTCATGAGGCCGTATGCAAACTTTGACCCCCAGGGCTGTCGAAATAGGCCACAGACTCCCGGTCTCCCACAGCTACGCCTTCTGACCAAAGCACAAACACTGGACGAGACCTCCCTCCCGGCCGTGGGTGTCAAACCTTTGTGGACCTGGAGATCCTGCCGCCTACCACCACATCTGATGTGCCCTTGGGGTCACTCCCAGAGCTCCCAGAAGCAAGGTAACCTCCCATGGGCGGGCTGACACCGACCTGCAGTTGCCGACAGGCAAGATGCCGCCTGGTAATTCTCAAGGGGTTAACGGACTTCGGCCCAAGTGCCTCATCTCGCCAACTAGACCAATTCACTTTCCATGACCCCGTGGGAATGCCCTCAATGGGAAGAGTTGGGCTTCAGCAACCATGACACAGGTTGGAACCCCACAGCAGAAATTAGGCCACCTTCCAGGCCACGTAAAGGAAAGCTTCCAACTGGTAGTGTTTGCGGCCCTGACCATTGAGGAAACGCTCAAACGCTGCACAGACTCGTCCTAAGTGACCTCCTCCTGCCTGCAGGGCGACTCGACTCGACTTGAAGCCACAGACATCATGCGAACACGGAGACACTGTACAGCAGGGAAGACACACCGCAAGCCTGTCTGCTTTGATGTTGCCCACCCCACCCCATGCATCCTGGTAATTCTCCACTGCCACAGCGACACTACCGATGAACTCACAGTGATCAAAGGCACTGTCCCCGAGTACCACAGACAGACTTTCAACGGAAAAACTTTGCCACATGAGGGGACCTGGAAGCTTGAAAGGGTACAGTGGCTATCCACGTCAGTGCACCTGGCGTCGCAACAGTGCCCCCACCTCTGCCCTGCCAACGGACTGCTCCAGATAAACCTCTGGCTGCTCGCTAGCCGAATCATGCCCCCCCCAGGAGAAGCACTTTCGCTTTACGCATTCCCAAACAAGGGAACAAAGCGGTCAAAGGGGATGTTCGCATAACTAACCATCCTCCCAGGAGGCCGGCACAGACGTGTCACCATGTCGAACTTCTTTACGTCTCGCAAGACACCCTTTGGTTGTCTTTCCTCTGGCAACGGGATCGCAACTCTACACAGGTTACCTACCTCACCTCATCCACTTGAACTGCCAAAGCCATCCCCTCCATAGGCAGCTGATGCCAGCCAATCACGGACATGTCACATCCTTGGGAAGCCGAGGCCAGCACTTGCAACCCAATTATGATAGCCTATTCCACGACATCACAAAGAACATGTCCTCATCTATCCTTACCTTCCTGTGCGGGCCTTCAGTGATCCACGCAGGTTTAAATTCAGCACTCGTTCTTCTCCCCACTCCGCGACGACCCACTTGGCATCAACACTGTGCCGGGAGTTAAAGTAGAGAAGCAAACAAGGGCAGCAGCGAGGCCTAATCCATCAGCCCCTTTCCACCGATGCCCAACCGAGCTCACCCCCGCCCATTGCTCCAGCCTCACTAGGCACTCAAGAACCTCACCGTGAAAAACGCAAGAACAGGGAGGGCCACAGGCCTGGCCGGAGGTTCCAGGCACCAACCAGGGACGCTTGCTCATTTTGGCTTCCAGAATCAACCCCCAAAATGGCATGCACGAAGCGTGATCCTGGCCAAAACTCACCTGCCAACTGCAAGCTAACTGGTCCTAGACCAGCACACACTTCGACTCTTAAGACCAGCAGGAGAGCCTGCCCCCTCACATTCCCTCAACAGCCATTCAACAGGGACCCGGGATTCACAGATAACACAGCTTATGTGCAGACACGGTCAACCCTCAGACAGGAGCCCCTCCAATACTGGAGTCCTTGGTGGTGTTTGCATACATGTCGGCGGGGGACGCTGGCCCTCATTCCGAACTGTCCGCTCCCCCTGAGAGAGGAAACGTGCTGAACCTCAGTTTCGATGACGAGACGGTAGAGTGTTCTCACTCATTTTGTTCAGATTTTCCAAGGAATGCATGCAAGGTTGTCATCATCGATCCAAGCACATGCTGGGACGCTGCAGCACACAACCGGGGTGTGCGCAGGGCTCTGTACAGGAGCCATGAGCCTGGGCTACCCCAGAACCCTGGAGAATCCACAGCCCTCAGGCCACTCGGCAAGAGGAACAATCAATCCACTCTTGCAGCCATTGGGCCCGTCTGAGGAAAACCTAATATCTAATGGCACATCATGGGGTGCTTGAATGCCTACCGTCCTGAGTTATGCACGACCATGCTCGGGGACATGGGCCCGCCTCACTTTTTCCAGTTCTTCTTAGCACCTCCAGTCATCAGAGCACACGAAGGTCTTCTTGTTTGTGCCGACGGCCAGCCTTTCCCAGCAACGGCACCTGAGAAGTGGACAGAAATCACCGAGGCTTCATAAATGGACTGGTGTCCTCAGAGGCCATGATCCATAAAAATATTGACCTGGCCTTGAGCTCTGAATCTGCTTCCCAATGACCTCTATCCCTTACGGAGAATTGACTGCATGTCTGATAGTACGACTGCAGAAAGTTAGGCACATACGTTGGCCGGTGTGTGAGAGGCTATATCTGTGTGTTCACGCGTGTGGGCGTGTGTGACTGTGAGTGCGCATGTGGACGTGCTTGTGGGTTTCCCTGTGTGCCGCTGAATACGCGTCTCGGTATCAGTGTGTCCCTATGGCCCTGTGAGGAGGAGTCCAAGAATAAAAGAAATAGTTTATACACAGCACCCTGGTTAGACCCCCCAACTGAAAGGAGAAAGACCCCTGTCAGCTTCAAGAGGCCGCAGGCAAACTTGGACCCCCAGGGGCTGTTGAAAGAGTCCCCGGACTCCCGCTCTCCCACAACCACGCCTTCTGACCAAAACACAAAGACTCGATGAGACCTTCCTCCGGGACTTGGCTGTGACATCGACATGCACCTCGAGACTCTGTCAGCTACCAGCATATCTCATGGGCATTTGGGGTCACTCGCAGCACTTCCCAAAGCAAGGGAACTCCCATGGTCGGGCCGACACCGACCGGCAGGTGTCTACTGCCAATTTGCAGCCTGAAACCACTCAAGGGGCTAACGAACGTGGGCCCATGTGCCACTTCTCGCCAACTAGGCCTAATCACTTTCTATTGACCAGTGGGAATGCCCACCACAGGAAGTGGTGGGCTTCAGCCACCATGACCCATGTCGGATCCCCACGGCGGAAATTAGTCCACATTCCCAGCCACGTCTCAGGCAGCTCCCATCTTGAATGGTCGCGGCCCTGGCCCCTAAGGAAACGCTCAAACCCTTGAAAGCCTCGTCCTACGTGCCCTTCTCCAGCCCACAGGGCGACACGACCCTACTGGAAACCACAAACATCTTCCGAACACGGGAACACTGAACACCAGGGAAGACAGACCGCAAGCCTGTCTCCTTCGTTGATGCTGATCCCACCCCATGCATCCTGGCAATTCTCCACTGCCACGGTGACACTACGGAGTAACCCACAGTGATCAAAGGCATGGTCCCCGAGGTCCACAGACAGACTTTCAACAGAAGACCTCTGCCATGCGATGGGACTTGGAAGCCTGAAAGGGAACAGTGGCTGGCCACGGCACCACAGCAGGGATGGCAATGGGGACCCCATCTCTGCCCCACAAATGGACTGCTCCAGATAAACCTCTGGCTGTTCGAATGGCCTGCATGCTACACTGGCCGGTCGCGTCATTCCCCCACAGGCGAAACAGCTTTGCTTTACACATTGCCAAACAAGGGAACAAAGCGGCCAAAGGGGATAGTCGCATAACTCAGCTACCTCCAAGGGGGCCGGCACAGACGCCTCACCATGTCGATCTTCTCTACTTCCCGCAAGACACCCTTTGGGTGTCATTCCTTGGGCAACGGGATCGCAACTCTACACAGGTTACCTACCTCAACTCACCCACTTGAACTGCCAAAGCCATCCACTCCATAGGCAGCTTATGCCAGCCCATCACGAACAAGACACATTCTTGGGAAGCCGAGACCAGCGCCTGCAACCCAATGATGACAGCCCATCCCACGACATCACACAGGACCTTTCCTCATGATACCTTACCTTTCTCTCCAGGCCAGCAGCCACCACCCAGGCTGAAATGCTTCACTCGATCCACACCCCAGTCCACGAACATCCACTTAGTGCCAACAGTGTGCCGGCAACTTCAGCAGAGGAGCTGACAGCGGCAGCACTGAGGCCTAAACCATCAGCCCCCTTCCGCCATCGCCCAACTCCAGCCCACGCCCGCTCACTGCTCCAGCCACACCAGGCAGTCAAGAACCTCACCGCGTGAAACACAACAACAGAGAGGGCCACAGGCCTGGCCTGAGGCTCCAGGCTCCAACCAGGGAACCTTGCTCATTTTGGCTTCCATAATCAACCTCAGAAGCGGCATGCACAAAGCGTGATCCTCTCCAAATATCACCTCTCCAAGCTGCAAGCTTACTGGGTCTATACCAGAAGACACTCCGACCCTGAAGACTAGCAGGAAAGCCTGCCCTCTTGCATTCCCTCAACGGCCTTTCAGCAGGGACCGGGGATTCCTAGGTGACCCAGCTTATGGGCACACATGCTCGACCCTCAGACAGGAGCCCCTCCAATGCTGGAGCCCTTAGTGGTGTATGCATGCCTGACAGCAGGGGACGTTGGCCCTCACTCCTAACTGTCCCGTACCCCCGAGAGAGGAAACGTGCTGGACCTCAGTTTCGATGAGGAGACGGTCGAGCGTTCTCACTCATTTCGGTCAGATTTTCCAAGGAATGCATACAAGGGTGTCATCATCGATCCAAGAACATGCTGGGATGCTGCAGAACACAAAAGGGAAGGCCGTGGAGCTCTGCAGAGGAGCCATGACCTGGAAGTACTCCAACTGCCTGGGGAATCCACAGTCCTCAGGCCACTCAGCAAGACCAGCAATCAATCCACTCTTGCAACCATTGGGCCCATCTGTGGAAAACCTAATATCCAATGGCACATCTTAGTACGGGTGAATGCCTACCGTCCTGAGATATCCACAGCCACGCTCGGCAACGTGCACCCGCCCCACTTTTTCCAGTTCTCCTTAGCACATCCAGTCATCAGACAACGCGAAGGTCTTCTTCTCTTTGCCGACAGCCAGCCTTACCCTGCAACTGCACCTGAGAAGTGGACAGAAATCACGCAGGTTTCTGAATTGCACCGGGGTCCTCAGAGAACATGATCCTTATGAACACATAACCTGGGCGTGAGCCTGGAACCTGCTTCCCAAGTACCACTTTCCCCTACCGAAAACTGATTGTGTGTCTCACAGCACGACTGAAGAAAGTTACGCACGTACGTTGGTCGGTGTGTGAGACGCTGTATGTGTCTATTCACACGTGTGGGCGTGTGTGACTGAGACTTTGCACGAGGATGCGTTTGTGGATTCCTGTGTGTGCTGCTAAATACGCGTCTTGGTCTCTGGATGTCTCTGTGGCCCTTTGCAGATGCCTCTAACAGTAAATGTCATAGTTTATACACAGCACCCTGGTTGGACCCCCAACTGAAAGGAGAAAACCTCTGTCAGTTTCATGAGGCCGCATGCAAACTTTGACCCCAAGGGCTGTCAAAATAGGCCACAGACTCCCGCTCTCCCACAGCCACGCCTTCTGACCAAAGCACAAAGTCTGGACGAGACCTACCTCCCGGCCGTGGGTGTCACACCTATGTGGACCTGGAGATCCTGCCACCTACCACCACATCTGATGTGCCCTTGGGGTCACTCCCAGAGCTCCCGGAAGCAAGGTAACCTCCCATGGGCGGGCTGACACCGACCTACAGTTGCCGACAGGCAAGATGCCGCCTGGTAATTCTCAAGGGGTTAACGGACTTCGGCCCAAGTGCCTCATCTCGCCAACTAGACCAAATCACTTTCCATGACCCCGTGGGAATGCCCTCAATGGGAAGAGTTGGGCTTCAGCAACCATGACACAGGTTGGAACCCCACAGCAGAAATTAGGCCACCTTCCCGGCCACGTAAAGGAAAGCTTCCAACTGGTAGTGTTTGCGGCCCTGACCATTGAGGAAACGCACAAACGCTGCACAGCCTCGTCCTAAGTGACCTCCTCCTGCCTGCAGGGCGACTCGACTCGACTTGAAGCCACAGACATCATGCGAACACGGAGACACTGAACAGCAGGGAAGACACACCGCAAGCCTGTCTGCTTTGGTGTTGCCCACCCCACACCATGCATCCTGGTAATTCTCCACTGCCACAGCGACACTACCGATGAACTCACAGTGATCAAAGGCACTGTCCCCGAGTACCACAGACAGACTTTCAACGGAAAAACTTTGTCACACGAGGGGACCTGGAAGCTTGAAAGGGTACAGTGGCTATCCAAGTCAGTGCACCTGGCGTCGCAACAGTGCCCCCACCTCTGTCCTGCCAACGGACTGCTCCAGGTAAACCTCTGGCTGTTCGCTAGCCGAGTCATGCCCCCCCCAGGAAAAGCACTTTCGCTTTACGCATTCCCAAACAAGGGAACAAAGCGGCCAAATGGGATGTTCGCATAACTAACCATCCTCCCAGGAGGCCGGCACAGACGTGTCACCATGTCGAACTTCTTTACGTCTCGCAAGACACCCTTTGGTTGTCTTTCCTCTGGCAACGGGATCGCAACTCTACACAGGTTACCTACCTCACCTCATCCACTTGAACTGCCAAAGCCATCCCCTCCATAGGCAGCTGATGCCAGCCAATCACGGACATGTCACATCCTTGGGAAGCCGAGGCCAGCACCTGCAACCCAATTATGATAGCCTATTCCACGACATCACAAAGAACATGTCCTCATCTATCCTTACCTTCCTGTGCGGGCCATCAGTGATCCACGCAGGTTTAAATTCAGCACTCGTTCTTCTCCCCACTCCGCGATGACCCACTTGGCATCAACACTGTGCCGGGACTTAAAGTAGAGAAGAAAATAAGGGCAGCAGCGAGGCCTAATCCATCAGCCCCTTTCCACCGATGCCCAACCGAGCTCACCCCCGCCCATTGCTCCAGCCTCACTAGGCACTCAAGAAACTCACCGTGAAAAACGCAAGAACAGGGAGGGCCACAGGCCTGGCCGGAGGTTCCAGGCACCAACCAGGGACGCTTGCTCATTTTGGCTTCCAGAATCAACCCCCAAAATGGCATGCACGAAGCGTGATCCTGGCCAAAACTCACCTCCCAACTGCAAGCTAACTGGTCCTAGACCAGCACACACTTCGACACTTAAGACCAGCAGGAGAGCCTGCCCCCTCACATTCCCTCAACAGCCATTCAACAGGGACCCGGGATTCACAGATAACACAGCTTATGTGCAGACACGGTCAACCCTCAGACAGGAGCCCCTCCAATACTGGAGTCCTTGGTGGTGTTTGCATACATGTCGGCGGGGGACGCTGGCCCTCATTCCGAACTGTCCGCTCCCCCTGAGAGAGGAAACGTGCTGAACCTCAGTTTCGATGACGAGACGGTAGAGTGTTCTCACTCATTTTGTTCAGATTTTCCAAGGAATGCATGCAAGGTTGTCATCATCGATCCAAGCACATGCTGGGACGCTGCAGCACACAACCGGAGTGTGCGCAGGGCTCTGTACAGGAGCCATGAGCCTGGGCTACCCCAGAACCCTGGAGAATCCACAGCCCTCAGGCCACTCGGCAAGAGGAACAATCAATCCACTCTTGCAGCCATTGGGCCCGTCTGAGGAAAACCTAATATTTAATGGCACATCGTGGGGTGCTTGATTACCTACCGTCCTGAGTTATCCACGACCATGCTCGGGGACATGGGCCCGCCTCACTTTTTCCAGTTCTTCTTAGCACCTCCAGTCATCAGAGCACACGAAGGTCTTCTTGTTTGTGCCGACGGCCAGCCTTTCCCCGCAACGGCACCTGAGAAGTGGACAGAAATCACCGAGGCTTCATAAATGGACTGGTGTCCTCAGAGGCCATGATCCATAAAAACATTGACCTGGCCTTGAGCTCTGAAACTGCTTCCCAAGGACCTCTATCCCTTACTGAGAATTGACTGCATGTCTGATAGTACGACTGCAGAAATTTAGGCACATAAGTTGGCCGGTGTGTGAGAGGCTATATGTGTGTGTTCACGCGTGTGGGCGTGTGTGACTGTGAGTGCGCATGCGGACGTGCTTGTGGGTTTCTCTGTGTGCCGCTGAATACGCGTCTCGGTATCAGTGTGTCCCTATGGCCCTGTGAGGAGGAGTCCAAGAATAAAAGAAATAGTTTATACACAGCACCCTGGTTAGACCCCCCAACTGAAAGGAGAAAGACCCCTGTCAGCTTCAAGAGGCCGCAGGCAAACTTGGACCCCCAGGGGCTGTTGAAAGAGTCCCCGGACTCCCGCTCTCCCACAACCACGCCTTCTGACCAAAACACAAAGACTCGATGAGACCTTCCTCCGGGACTTGGCTGTGACATCGACATGCACCTCGAGACTCTGTCAGCTACCAGTATATCTGATGGGCATTTGGGGTCACTCGCAGCACTTCCGGAAGCAAGGGAACTCCCATGGTCGGGCCGACACCGACCGGCAGGTGTCTACTGCCAATTTGCAGCCTGAAACCACTCAAGGGGCTAACGAACGTGGGCCCATGTGCCACTTCTCGCCAACTAGGCCTAATCACTTTCCATTGACCCGTGGGAATGCCCACCACAGGAAGTGGTGGGCTTCAGCCACCATGACCCATGTCGGATCCCCACGGCGGAAACTAGTCCACATTCCCAGCCACGTCTCAGGCAGCTCCCATCTTGAATGTTCGCGGCCCTGACCCCTAAGGAAACGCTCAAACCCTTGAAAGCCTCGTCCGACGTGCCCTCCTCCAGCCCACAGGGCGACACGACCCTACTGGAAACCACAAACATCTTCCGAACACGGGAACACTGAACACCAGGGAAGACAGACCGCAAGCCTGTCTCCTTCGTTGATGCTGATCCCACCCCATGCATCCTGGCAATTCTCCACTGCCACGGTGACACTACTGAGTAACCCACAGTGATCAAAGGCATGGTCCACGAGGTCCACAGACAGACTTTCAACAGAAGACCTCTGCCATGCGAGGGGACTTGGAAGCCTGAAAGGGAACAGTGGCTGGCCACGGCAGCAGAGCAGGCATGGCAATGGGGCCCCCATCTCTGCCCCACCAATGGACTGCTCCAGATAAACCTCTGGCTGTTCGAATGGCCTGCATGCTACACTGGCCGGTCTCGTCATTCCCCCACAGGCGAAACAGCTTTGCTTTACACATTGCCAAACAAGGGAACAAAGCGGCCAAAGGGGATAGTCGCATAACTCAGCTACCTCCAAGGGGGCCGGCACAGACGCCTCACCATGTCGATCTTCTCTACTTCCCGCAAGACACCCTTTGGGTGTCATTCCTTGGGCAACGGGATCGCAACTCTACACAGGTTACCTACCTCAACTCACCCACTTGAACTGCCAAAGCCATCCACTCCATAGGCAGCTTATGCCAGCCCATCACGAACAAGACACATTCTTGGGAAGCCGAGACCAGCGCCTGCAACCCAATGATGACAGCCCATCCCACGACATCACACAGGAGCTTTCCTCATGATACCTTACCTTTCTCTCCAGGTCAGCAGCCACCACCCAGGCTGAAATGCTTCACTCGATCCACACCCCAGTCCACGAACATCCACTTAGCGCTAACAGTGTGCCGGCAACTTCAGCAGAGGAGCTGACAGCGGCAGCACTGAGGCCTAAACCATCAGCCCCCTTCCGCCATCGCCCAACTCCAGCCCACGCCCACCCACTGCTCCAGCCACACCAGGCAGTCAAGAACCTCACCGCGTGAAACACAACAACAGAGAGGGCCACAGGCCTGGCCTGAGGCTCCAGGCTCCAACCAGGGAACCTTGCTCATTTTGGCTTCCATAATCAACCTCAGAAGCGGCATGCACAAAGCGTGATCCTCTCCAAATATCACCTCTCCAAGCTGCAAGCTTACTGGGTCTATACCAGAAGACACTCCGACCCTGAAGACTAGCAGGAAAGCCTGCCCTCTTGCATTCCCTCAACGGCCTTTCAGCAGGGACCGGGGATTCCTAGGTGACCCAGCTTATGGGCAGACATGCTCGACCCTCAGACAGGAGCCCCTCCAATGCTGGAGCCCTTAGAGGTGTTTGCATGCCTGACAGCAGGGGACGTTGGCCCTCACTCCTAACTCTCCCGTACCCCCGAGAGAGGAAACGTGCTGGACCTCAGTTTCGATGAGGAGACGGTCGAGCGTTCTCACTCATTTCGGTCAGAGTTTCCAAGGAATGCATACAAGGGTGTCATCATCGATCCAAGAACATGCTGGGATGCTGCAGAACACAAAAGGGAAGGCCGTGGAGCTCTGCAGAGGAGCCATGACCTGGAAGTACTCCAACTGCCTGGGGAATCCACAGTCCTCAGGCCACTCAGCAAGACCAGCAATCAATCCACTCTTGCAACCATTGGGCCCATCTGTGGAAAACCTAATATCCAATGGCACATCTTAGTACGGGTGAATGCCTACCGTCCTGAGATATCCACAGCCACGCTCGGCAACGTGCACCCGCCCCACTTTTTCCAGTTCTCCTTAGCACATCCAGTCATCAGACAACGCGAAGGTCTTCTTCTCTTTGCCGACAGCCAGCCTTACCCTGCAACTGCACCTGAGAAGTGGACAGAAATCACGCAGGTTTCTGAATTGCACCGGGGTCCTCAGAGAACATGATCCTTATGAACACATAACCTGGGCGTGAGCCTTGAACCTGCTTCCCAAGTACCACTTTCCCCTACCGAAAACTGATTGTGTGTCTCACAGCACGACTGAAGAAAGTTACGCACGTACGTTGGTCGGTGTGTGAGACGCTGTATGTGTCTATTCACACGTGTGGGCGTGTGTGACTGAGACTTTGCACGAGGATGCGTTTGTGGATTCCTGTGTGTGCTGCTAAATACGCGTCTTGGTCTCTGGATGTCTCTGTGGCCCTTTGCAGATGCCTCTAACAGTAAATGTCATAGTTTATACACAGCACCCTGGTTGGACCCCCAACTGAAAGGAGAAAACCTCTGTCAGTTTCATGAGGCCGCATGCAAACTTTGACCCCAAGGGCTGTCGAAATAGGCCACAGACTCCCGCTCTCCCACAGCCACGCCTTCTGACCAAAGCACAAAGTCTGGACGAGACCTCCCTCCCGGCCGTGGGTGTCACACCTATGTGGACCTGGAGATCCTGCCACCTACCACCACATCTGATGTGCCCTTGGGGTCACTCCCAGAGCTCCCGGAAGCAAGGTAACCTCCCATGGGTGGGCTGACACCGACCTGCAGTTGCCGACAGGCAAGATGCCGCCTGGTAATTCTCAAGGGGTTAACGGACTTCGGCCCAAGTGCCTCATCTCGCCAACTAGACCAAATCACTTTCCATGACCCCGTGGGAATGCCCTCAATGGGAAGACTTGGGCTTCAGCAACCATGACACAGGTTGGAACCCCACAGCAGAAATTAGGCCACCTTCCCGGCCACGTAAAGGAAAGCTTCCAACTGGTAGTGTTTGCGGCCCTGACCATTGAGGAAACGCTCAAACGCTGCACAGACTCGTCCTAAGTGACCTCCTCCTGCCTGCAGGGCGACTCGACTCGACTTGAAGCCACAGACATCATGCGAACACGGAGACACTGAACAGCAGGGAAGACACACCGCAAGCCTGTCTGCTTTGGTGTTGCCCACCCCACCACATGCATCCTGGTAATTCTCCACTGCCACAGCGACACTACCTATGAACTCACAGTGATCAAAGGCACTGTCCCCGAGTACCACAGACAGACTTTCAACGGAAAAACTTTGCCACACGAGGGGACCTGGAAGCTTGAAAGGGTACAGTGGCTATCCACGTCAGTGCACCTGGCGTCGCAACAGTGCCCCCACCTCTGTCCTGCCAACGGACTGCTCCAGATAAACCTCTGGCTGTTCGCTAGCCGAGTCATGCCCCCCCCCAGGAAAAGCACTTTCGCTTTACGCATTCCCAAACAAGGGAACAAAGCGGCCAAAGGGGATGTTCGCATAACTAACCATCCTCCCAGGAGGCCGGCACAGACGTGTCACCATGTCGAACTTCTTTACGTCTCGCAAGACACCCTTTGGTTGTCTTTCCTCTGGCAACGGGATCGCAACTCTACACAGGTTACCTACCTCACCTCATCCACTTGAACTGCCAAAGCCATCCCCTCCATAGGCAGCTGATGCCAGCCAATCACGGACATGTCACATCCTTGGGAAGCCGAGGCCAGCACCTGCAACCCAATTATGATAGCCTATTCCACGACATCACAAAGAACATGTCCTCATCTATCCTTACCTTCCTGTGCGGGCCATCAGTGATCCACGCAGGTTTAAATTCAGCACTCGTTCTTCTCCCCACTCCGCGATGACCCACTTGGCATCAACACTGTGCCGGGACTTAAAGTAGAGAAGCAAACAAGGGCAGCAGCGAGGCCTAATCCATCAGCCCCTTTCCACCGATGCCCAACCGAGCTCACCCCCGCCCATTGCTCCAGCCTCACTAGGCACTCAAGAACCTCACCGTGAAAAACGCAAGAACAGGGAGGGCCACAGGCCTGGCCTGAGGTTCCAGGCACCAACCAGGGACGCTTGCTCATTTTGGCTTCCAGAATCAACCCCCAAAATGGCATGCACGAAGCGTGATCCTGGCCAAAACTCACCTCCCAACTGCAAGCTAACTGGTCCTAGACCACCACACACTTCGACTCTTAAGACCAGCAGGAGAGCCTGCCCCCTCACATTCCCTCAACAGCCATTCAACAGGGACCCGGGATTCACAGATAACACAGCTTATGTGCAGACACGGTCAACCCTCAGACAGGAGCCCCTCCAATACTGGAGTCCTTGGTGGTGTTTGCATACATGTCGGCGGGGGACGCTGGCCCTCATTCCGAACTGTCCGCTCCCCCTGAGAGAGGAAACGTGCTGAACCTCAGTTTCGATGACGAGACGGTAGAGTGTTCTCACTCATTTTGTTCAGATTTTCCAAGGAATGCATGCAAGGTTGTCATCATCGATCCAAGCACATGCTGGGACGCTGCAGCACACAACCGGAGTGTGCGCAGGGCTCTGTACAGGAGCCATGAGCCTGGGCTACCCCAGAACCCAGGAGAATCCACAGCCCTCAGGCCACTCGGCAAGAGGAACAATCAATCCACTCTTGCAGCCATTGGGCCCGTCTGAGGAAAACCTAATATTTAATGGCACATCGTGGGGTGCTTGATTACCTACTGTCCTGAGTTATCCACGACCATGCTCGGGGACATGGGCCCGCCTCACTTTTTCCAGTTCTTCTTAGCACCTCCAGTCATCAGAGCACACGAAGGTCTTCTTGTTTGTGCCGACGGCCAGCCTTTCCCAGCAACGGCACCTGAGAAGTGGACAGAAATCACCGAGGCTTCATAAATGGACTGGTGTCCTCAGAGGCCATGATCCATAAAAACATTGACCTGGCCTTGAGCTCTGAAACTGCTTCCCAAGGACCTCTATCCCTTACTGAGAATTGACTGCATGTCTGATAGTACGACTGCAGAAAGTTAGGCACATACGTTGGCTGGTGTGTGAGAGGCTATATGTGTGTGTTCACGCGTGTGGGCGTGTGTGACTGTGAGTGCGCATGCGGACGTGCTTGTGGGTTTCTCTGTGTGCCGCTGAATACGCGTCTCGGTATCAGTGTGTCCCTATGGCCCTGTGAGGAGGAGTCCAAGAATAAAAGAAATAGTTTATACACAGCACCCTGGTTAGACCCCCCAACTGAAAGGAGAAAGACCCCTGTCAGCTTCAAGAGGCCGCAGGCAAACTTGGACCCCCAGGGGCTGTTGAAAGAGTCCCCGGACTCCCGCTCTCCCACAACCACGCCTTCTGACCAAAACACAAAGACTCGATGAGACCTTCCTCCGGGACTTGGCTGTGACATCGACATGCACCTCGAGACTCTGTCAGCTATCAGTATATCTGATGGGCATTTGGGGTCACTCGCAGCACTTCCGGAAGCAAGGGAACTCCCATGGTCGGGCCGACACCGACCGGCAGGTGTCTACTGCCAATTTGCAGCCTGAAACCACTCAAGGGGCTAACGAACGTGGGCCCATGTGCCACTTCTCGCCAACTAGGCCTAATCACTTTCCATTGACCCGTGGGAATGCCCACCACAGGAAGTGGTGGGCTTCAGCCACCATGACCCATGTCGGATCCCCACGGCGGAAACTAGTCCACATTCCCAGCCACGTCACAGGCAGATCCCATCTTGAATGGTCGCGGCCCTGGCCCCTAAGGAAACGCTCAAACCCTTGAAAGCCTCGTCCGACGTGCCCTCCTCCAGCCCACAGGGCGACACGACCCTACTGGAAACCACAAACATCTTCCGAACATGGGAACACTGAACACCAGGGAAGACAGACCGCAAGCCTGTCTCCTTCATTGATGCTGATCCCACCCCATGCATCCTGGCAATTCTCCACTGCCACGGTGACACTACCGAGTAACCCACAGTGATCAAAGGCATGGTCCCCGAGGTCCAAAGACAGACTTTCAACAGAAGACCTCTGCCATGCGAGGGGACTTGGAAGCCTGAAAGGGAACAGTGGCTGGCCACGGCAGCACAGCAGGGATGGCAATGGGGCCCCCATCTCTGCCCCACAAATGGACTGCTCCAGATAAACCTCTGGCTGTTCGAATGGCCTGCATGCTACACTGGCCGGTCGCGTCATTCCCCCACAGGCGAAACAGCTTTGCTTTACACATTGCCAAACAAGGGAACAAAGCGGCCAAAGGGGATAGTCGCATAACTCAGCTACCTCCAAGGGGGCCGGCACAGACGCCTCACCATGTCGATCTTCTCTACTTCCCGCAAGACACCCTTTGGGTGTCATTCCTTGGGCAACGGGATCGCAACTCTACACAGGTTACCTACCTCAACTCACCCACTTGAACTGCCAAAGCCATCCACTCCATAGGCAGCTTATGCCAGCCCATCACGAACAAGACACATTCTTGGGAAGCCGAGACCAGCGCCTGCAACCCAATGATGACAGCCCATCCCACGACATCACACAGGAGCTTTCCTCATGATACCTTACCTTTCTCTCCAGGCCAGCAGCCACCACCCAGGCTGAAATGCTTCACTCGATCCACACCCCAGTCCACGAACATCCACTTAGCGCCAACAGTGTGCCGGCAACTTCAGCAGAGGAGCTGACAGCGGCAGCACTGAGGCCTAAACCATCAGCCCCCTTCCGCCATCGCCCAACTCCAGCCCACGCCCACCCACTGCTCCAGCCACACCAGGCAGTCAAGAACCTCACCGCGTGAAACACAACAACAGAGAGGGCCACAGGCCTGGCCTGAGGCTCCAGGCTCCAACCAGGGAACCTTGCTCATTTTGGCTTCCATAATCAACCTCAGAAGCGGCATGCACAAAGCGTGATCCTCTCCAAATATCACCTCTCCAAGCTGCAAGCTTACTGGGTCTATACCAGAAGACACTCCGACCCTGAAGACTAGCAGGAAAGCCTGCCCTCTTGCATTCCCTCAACGGCCTTTCAGCAGGGACCGGGGATTCCTAGGTGACCCAGCTTATGGGCAGACATGCTCGACCCTCAGACAGGAGCCCCTCCAATGCTGGAGCCCTTAGAGGTGTTTGCATGCCTGACAGCAGGGGACGTTGGCCCTCACTCCTAACTCTCCCGTACCCCCGAGAGAGGAAACGTGCTGGACCTCAGTTTCGATGAGGAGACGGTCGAGCGTTCTCACTCATTTCGGTCAGAGTTTCCAAGGAATGCATACAAGGGTGTCATCATCGATCCAAGAACATGCTGGGATGCTGCAGAACACAAAAGGGAAGGCCGTGGAGCTCTGCAGAGGAGCCATGACCTGGAAGTACTCCAACTGCCTGGGGAATCCACAGTCCTCAGGCCACTCAGCAAGACCAGCAATCAATCCACTCTTGCAACCATTGGGCCCATCTGTGGAAAACCTAATATCCAATGGCACATCTTAGTACGGGTGAATGCCTACCGTCCTGAGATATCCACAGCCACGCTCGGCAACGTGCACCCGCCCCACTTTTTCCAGTTCTCCTTAGCACATCCAGTCATCAGACAACGCGAAGGTCTTCTTCTCTTTGCCGACAGCCAGCCTTACCCTGCAACTGCACCTGAGAAGTGGACAGAAATCACGCAGGTTTCTGAATTGCACCGGGGTCCTCAGAGAACATGATCCTTATGAACACATAACCTGGGCGTGCGCCTTGAACCTGCTTCCCAAGTACCACTTTCCCCTACCGAAAACTGATTGTGTGTCTCACAGCACGACTGAAGAAATTTACGCACGTACGTTGGTCGGTGTGTGAGACGCTGTATGTGTCTATTCACACGTGTGGGCGTGTGTGACTGAGACTTTGCACGAGGATGCGTTTGTGGATTCCTGTGTGTGCTGCTAAATACGCGTCTTGGTCTCTGGATGTCTCTGTGGCCCTTTGCAGATGCCTCTAACAGTAAATGTCATAGTTTATACACAGCACCCTGGTTGGACCCCCAACTGAAAGGAGAAAACCTCTGTCAGTTTCATGAGGCCGCATGCAAACTTTGACCCCAAGGGCTGTCGAAATAGGCCACAGACTCCCGCTCTCCCACAGCCACGCCTTCTGACCAAAGCACAAAGTCTGGACGAGACCTCCCTCCCGGCCGTGGGTGTCACACCTATGTGGACCTGGAGATCCTGCCACCTACCACCACATCTGATGTGCCCTTGGGGTCACTCCCAGAGCTCCCGGAAGCAAGGTAACCTCCCATGGGTGGGCTGACACCGACCTGCAGTTGCCGACAGGCAAGATGCCGCCTGGTAATTCTCAAGGGGTTAACGGACTTCGGCCCAAGTGCCTCATCTCGCCAACTAGACCAAATCACTTTCCATGACCCCGTGGGAATGCCCTCAATGGGAAGAGTTGGGCTTCAGCAACCATGACACAGGTTGGAACCCCACAGCAGAAATTAGGCCACCTTCCCGGCCACGTAAAGGAAAGCTTCCAACTGGTAGTGTTTGCGGCCCTGACCATTGAGGAAACGCTCAAACGCTGCACAGACTCGTCCTAAGTGACCTCCTCCTGCCTGCAGGGCGACTCGACTCGACTTGAAGCCACAGACATCATGCGAACACGGAGACACTGAACAGCAGGGAAGACACACCGCAAGCCTGTCTGCTTTGGTGTTGCCCACCCCACCACATGCATCCTGGTAATTCTCCACTGCCACAGCGACACTACCGATGAACTCACAGTGATCAAAGGCACTGTCCCCGAGTACCACAGACAGACTTTCAACGGAAAAACTTTGCCACACGAGGGGACCTGGAAGCTTGAAAGGGTACAGTGGCTATCCACGTCAGTGCACCTGGCGTCGCAACAGTGCCCCCACCTCTGTCCTGCCAACGGACTGCTCCAGATAAACCTCTGGCTGTTCGCTAGCCGAGTCATGTCCCCCCCCAGGAAAAGCACTTTCGCTTTACGCATTCCCAAACAAGGGAACAAAGCGGCCAAAGGGGATGTTCGCATAACTAACCATCCTCCCAGGAGGCCGGCACAGACGTGTCACCATGTCGAACTTCTTTACGTCTCGCAAGACACCCTTTGGTTGTCTTTCCTCTGGCAACGGGATCGCAACTCTACACAGGTTACCTACCTCACCTCATCCACTTGAACTGCCAAAGCCATCCCCTCCATAGGCAGCTGATGCCAGCCAATCACGGACATGTCACATCCTTGGGAAGCCGAGGCCAGCACCTGCAACCCAATTATGATAGCCTATTCCACGACATCACAAAGAACATGTCCTCATCTATCCTTACCTTCCTGTGCGGGCCATCAGTGATCCACGCAGGTTTAAATTCAGCACTCGTTCTTCTCCCCACTCCGCGATGACCCACTTGGCATCAACACTGTGCCGGGACTTAAAGTAGAGAAGCAAACAAGGGCAGCAGCGAGGCCTAATCCATCAGCCCCTTTCCACCGATGCCCAACCGAGCTCACCCCCGCCCATTGCTCCAGCCTCACTAGGCACTCAAGAACCTCACCGTGAAAAACGCAAGAACAGGGAGGGCCACAGGCCTGGCCTGAGGTTCCAGGCACCAACCAGGGACGCTTGCTCATTTTGGCTTCCAGAATCAACCCCCAAAATGGCATGCACGAAGCGTGATCCTGGCCAAAACTCACCTCCCAACTGCAAGCTAACTGGTCCTAGACCAGCACACACTTCGACTCTTAAGACCAGCAGGAGAGCCTGCCCCCTCACATTCCCTCAACAGCCATTCAACAGGGACCCGGGATTCACAGATAACACAGCTTATGTGCAGACACGGTCAACCCTCAGACAGGAGCCCCTCCAATACTGGAGTCCTTGGTGGTGTTTGCATACATGTCGGCGGGGGACGCTGGCCCTCATTCCGAACTGTCCGCTCCCCCTGAGAGAGGAAACGTGCTGAACCTCAGTTTCGATGACGAGACGGTAGAGTGTTCTCACTCATTTTGTTCAGATTTTCCAAGGAATGCATGCAAGGTTGTCATCATCGATCCAAGCACATGCTGGGACGCTGCAGCACACAACCGGAGTGTGCGCAGGGCTCTGTACAGGAGCCATGAGCCTGGGCTACCCCAGAACCCAGGAGAATCCACAGCCCTCAGGCCACTCGGCAAGAGGAACAATCAATCCACTCTTGCAGCCATTGGGCCCGTCTGAGGAAAACCTAATATTTAATGGCACATCGTGGGGTGCTTGATTACCTACTGTCCTGAGTTATCCACGACCATGCTCGGGGACATGGGCCCGCCTCACTTTTTCCAGTTCTTCTTAGCACCTCCAGTCATCAGAGCACACGAAGGTCTTCTTGTTTGTGCCGACGGCCAGCCTTTCCCAGCAACGGCACCTGAGAAGTGGACAGAAATCACCGAGGCTTCATAAATGGACTGGTGTCCTCAGAGGCCATGATCCATAAAAACATTGACCTGGCCTTGAGCTCTGAAACTGCTTCCCAAGGACCTCTATCCCTTACTGAGAATTGACTGCATGTCTGATAGTACGACTGCAGAAAGTTAGGCACATACGTTGGCTGGTGTGTGAGAGGCTATATGTGTGTGTTCACGCGTGTGGGCGTGTGTGACTGTGAGTGCGCATGCGGACGTGCTTGTGGGTTTCTCTGTGTGCCGCTGAATACGCGTCTCGGTATCAGTGTGTCCCTATGGCCCTGTGAGGAGGAGTCCAAGAATAAAAGAAATAGTTTATACACAGCACCCTGGTTAGACCCCCCAACTGAAAGGAGAAAGACCCCTGTCAGCTTCAAGAGGCCGCAGGCAAACTTGGACCCCCAGGGGCTGTTGAAAGAGTCCCCGGACTCCCGCTCTCCCACAACCACGCCTTCTGACCAAAACACAAAGACTCGATGAGACCTTCCTCCGGGACTTGGCTGTGACATCGACATGCACCTCGAGACTCTGTCAGCTACCAGTATATCTGATGGGCATTTGGGGTCACTCGCAGCACTTCCGGAAGCAAGGGAACTCCCATGGTCGGGCCGACACCGACCGGCAGGTGTCTACTGCCAATTTGCAGCCTGAAACCACTCAAGGGGCTAACGAACGTGGGCCCATGTGCCACTTCTCGCCAACTAGGCCTAATCACTTTCCATTGACCCGTGGGAATGCCCACCACAGGAAGTGGTGGGCTTCAGCCACCATGACCCATGTCGGATCCCCACGGCGGAAACTAGTCCACATTCCCAGCCACGTCACAGGCAGATCCCATCTTGAATGGTCGCGGCCCTGGCCCCTAAGGAAACGCTCAAACCCTTGAAAGCCTCGTCCGACGTGCCCTCCTCCAGCCCACAGGGCGACACGACCCTACTGGAAACCACAAACATCTTCCGAACACGGGAACACTGAACACCAGGGAAGACAGACCGCAAGCCTGTCTCCTTCATTGATGCTGATCCCACCCCATGCATCCTGGCAATTCTCCACTGCCACGGTGACACTACCGAGTAACCCACAGTGATCAAAGGCATGGTCCCCGAGGTCCAAAGACAGACTTTCAACAGAAGACCTCTGCCATGCGAGGGGACTTGGAAGCCTGAAAGGGAACAGTGGCTGGCCACGGCACCACAGCAGGGATGGCAATGGGGCCCCCATCTCTGCCCCACAAATGGACTGCTCCAGATAAACCTCTGGCTGTTCGAATGGCCTGCATGCTACACTGGCCGGTCGCGTCATTCCCCCACAGGCGAAACAGCTTTGCTTTACACATTGCCAAACAAGGGAACAAAGCGGCCAAAGGGGATAGTCGCATAACTCAGCTACCTCCAAGGGGGCCGGCACAGACGCCTCACCATGTCGATCTTCTCTACTTCCCGCAAGACACCCTTTGGGTGTCATTCCTTGGGCAACGGGATCGCAACTCTACACAGGTTACCTACCTCAACTCACCCACTTGAACTGCCAAAGCCATCCACTCCATAGGCAGCTTATGCCAGCCCATCACGAACAAGACACATTCTTGGGAAGCCGAGACCAGCGCCTGCAACCCAATGATGACAGCCCATCCCACGACATCACACAGGAGCTTTCCTCATGATACCTTACCTTTCTCTCCAGGCCAGCAGCCACCACCCAGGCTGAAATGCTTCACTCGATCCACACCCCAGTCCACGAACATCCACTTAGCGCCAACAGTGTGCCGGCAACTTCAGCAGAGGAGCTGACAGCGGCAGCACTGAGGCCTAAACCATCAGCCCCCTTCCGCCATCGCCCAACTCCAGCCCACGCCCACCCACTGCTCCAGCCACACCAGGCAGTCAAGAACCTCACCGCGTGAAACACAACAACAGAGAGGGCCACAGGCCTGGCCTGAGGCTCCAGGCTCCAACCAGGGAACCTTGCTCATTTTGGCTTCCATAATCAACCTCAGAAGCGGCATGCACAAAGCGTGATCCTCTCCAAATATCACCTCTCCAAGCTGCAAGCTTACTGGGTCTATACCAGAAGACACTCCGACCCTGAAGACTAGCAGGAAAGCCTGCCCTCTTGCATTCCCTCAACGGCCTTTCAGCAGGGACCGGGGATTCCTAGGTGACCCAGCTTATGGGCAGACATGCTCGACCCTCAGACAGGAGCCCCTCCAATGCTGGAGCCCTTAGAGGTGTTTGCATGCCTGACAGCAGGGGACGTTGGCCCTCACTCCTAACTCTCCCGTACCCCCGAGAGAGGAAACGTGCTGGACCTCAGTTTCGATGAGGAGACGGTCGAGCGTTCTCACTCATTTCGGTCAGAGTTTCCAAGGAATGCATACAAGGGTGTCATCATCGATCCAAGCACATGCTGGGATGCTGCAGAACACAAAAGGGAAGGCCGTGGAGCTCTGCAGAGGAGCCATGACCTGGAAGTACTCCAACTGCCTGGGGAATCCACAGTCCTCAGGCCACTCAGCAAGACCAGCAATCAATCCACTCTTGCAACCATTGGGCCCATCTGTGGAAAACCTAATATCCAATGGCACATCTTAGTACGGGTGAATGCCTACCGTCCTGAGATATCCACAGCCACGCTCGGCAACGTGCACCCGCCCCACTTTTTCCAGTTCTCCTTAGCACATCCAGTCATCAGACAACGCGAAGGTCTTCTTCTCTTTGCCGACAGCCAGCCTTACCCTGCAACTGCACCTGAGAAGTGGACAGAAATCACGCAGGTTTCTGAATTGCACCGGGGTCCTCAGAGAACATGATCCTTATGAACACATAACCTGGGCGTGAGCCTGGAACCTGCTTCCCAAGTACCACTTTCCCCTACCGAAAACTGATTTTGTGTCTCACAGCACGACTGAAGAAAGTTACGCACGTACGTTGGTCGGTGTGTGAGACGCTGTATGTGTCTATTCACACGTGTGGGCGTGTGTGACTGAGAATTTGCACGAGGATGCGTTTGTGGATTCCTGTGTGTGCTGCTAAATACGCGTCTTGGTCTCTGGATGTCTGTGTGGCCCTTTGCAGATGCCTCTAACAGTAAATGTCATAGTTTATACACAGCACCCTGGTTGGACCCCCAACTGAAAGGAGAAAACCTCTGTCAGTTTCATGAGGCCGCATGCAAACTTTGACCCCAAGGGCTGTCGAAATAGGCCACAGACTCCCGCTCTCCCACAGCCACGCCTTCTGACCAAAGCACAAAGTCTGGACGAGACCTCCCTCCCGGCCGTGGGTGTCACACCTATGTGGACCTGGAGATCCTGCCACCTACCACCACATCTGATGTGCCCTTGGGGTCACTCCCAGAGCTCCCGGAAGCAAGGTAACCTCCCATGGGTGGGCTGACACCGACCTGCAGTTGCCGACAGGCAAGATGCCGCCTGGTAATTCTCAAGGGGTTAACGGACTTCGGCCCAAGTGCCTCATCTCGCCAACTAGACCAAATCACTTTCCATGACCCCGTGGGAATGCCCTCAATGGGAAGAGTTGGGCTTTAGCAACCATGACACAGGTTGGAACCCCACAGCAGAAATTAGGCCACCTTCCCGGCCACGTAAAGGAAAGCTTCCAACTGGTAGTGTTTGCGGCCCTGACCATTGAGGAAACGCTCAAACGCTGCACAGCCTCGTCCTAAGTGACCTCCTCCTGCCTGCAGGGCGACTCGACTCGACTTGAAGCCACAGACATCATGCGAACACGGAGACACTGAACAGCAGGGAAGACACACCGCAAGCCTGTCTGCTTTGGTGTTGCCCACCCCACCACATGCATCCTGGTAATTCTCCACTGCCACATCGACACTACCGATGAACTCACAGTGATCAAAGGCACTGTCCCCGAGTACCACAGACAGACTTTCAACGGAAAAACTTTGCCACACGAGGGGACCTGGAAGCTTGAAAGGGTACAGTGGCTATCCACGTCAGTGCACCTGGCGTCGCAACAGTGCCCCCACCTCTGTCCTGCCAACGGACTGCTCCAGATAAACCTCTGGCTGTTCGCTAGCCGAGTCATGCCCCCCCCAGGAAAAGCACTTTCGCTTTACGCATTCCCAAACAAGGGAACAAAGCGGCCAAAGGGGATGTTCGCATAACTAACCATCCTCCCAGGAGGCCGGCACAGACGTGTCAGCATGTCGAACTTCTTTACGTCTCGCAAGACACCCTTTGGTTGTCTTTCCTCTGGCAACGGGATCGCAACTCTACACAGGTTACCTACCTCACCTCATCCACTTGAACTGCCAAAGCCATCCCCTCCATAGGCAGCTGATGCCAGCCAATCACGGACATGTCACATCCTTGGGAAGCCGAGGCCAGCACCTGCAACCCAATTATGATAGCTTATTCCACGACATCACAAAGAACATGTCCTCATCTATCCTTACCTTCCTGTGCGGGCCATCAGTGATCCACGCAGGTTTAAATTCAGCACTCGTTCTTCTCCCCACTCCGCGATGACCCGCTTGGCATCAACACTGTGCCTGGAGTTAAAGTAGAGAAGCAAACAAGGGCAGCAGCGAGGCCTAATCCATCAGCCCCTTTCCACCGATGCCCAACCGAGCTCACCCCCGCCCATTGCTCCAGCCTCACTAGGCACTCAAGAACCTCACCGTGAAAAACGCAAGAACAGGGAGGGCCACAGGCCTGGCCGGAGGTTCCAGGCACCAACCAGGAACGCTTGCTCATTTTGGCTTCAAGAATCAACCCCCAAAATCGCATGCACGAAGCGTGATCTTGGCCAAAACTCACCTCCCAACTGCAAGCTAACTGGTCCTAGACCAGCACACACTTTGACTCTTCAGACCAGCAGGAGAGCCTGCCCCCTCACATTCCCTCAACAGCCATTCAACAGGGACCCAGGATTCACAGATAACACAGCTTATGTGCAGACACGGTCAACCCTCAGACAGGAGCCCCTCCAGTACTGGAGTCCTTGATGGTGTTTGCATACATGTCGGCGGGGGACGCTGGCCCTCATTCCGAACTGTCCGCTCCCCCTGAGAGAGGAAACGTGCTGAACCTCAGTTTCGATGACGAGACGGTAGAGTGTTCTCACTCATTTTGTTCAGATTTTCCAAGGAATGCATGCAAGGTTGTCATCATCGATCCAAGCACATGCTGGGACGCTGCAGCACACAACCGGAGTGTGCGCAGGGCTCTGTACAGGAGCCATGAGCCTGGGCTACCCCAGAACCCTGGAGAATCCACAGCCCTCAGGCCACTCGGCAAGAGGAACAATCAATCCACTCTTGCAGCCATTGGGCCCGTCTGAGGAAAACCTAATATTTAATGGCACATCGTGGGGTGCTTGATTACCTACCGTCCTGAGTTATCCACGACCATGCTCGGGGACATGGGCCCGCCTCACTTTTTCCAGTTCTTCTTAGCACCTCCAGTCATCAGAGCACACGAAGGTCTTCTTGTTTGTGCCGACGGCCAGCCTTTCCCAGCAACGGCACCTGAGAAGTGGACAGAAATCACCGAGGCTTCATAAATGGACTGGTGTCCTCAGAGGCCATGATCCATAAAAACATTGACCTGGCCTTGAGCTCTGAAACTGCTTCCCAAGGACCTCTATCCCTTACTGAGAATTGACTGCATGTCTGATAGTACGACTGCAGAAAGTTAGGCACATATGTTGGCCGGTGTGTGAGAGGCTATATGTGTGTGTTCACGCGTGTGGGCGTGTGTGACTGTGAGTGCGCATCCGGACGTGCTTGTGGGTTTCTCTGTGTGCCGCTGAATACGCGTCTCGGTATCAGTGTGTCCCTATGGCCCTGTGAGGAGGAGTCCAAGAATAAAAGAAATAGTTTATACACAACTCCCTGTTTAGACCCCCCAACTGAAAGGAGAAAGACCCCTGTCAGCTTCAAGAGGCCGCAGGCAAACTTGGACCCCCAGGGGCTGTTGAAAGAGTCCCCGGACTCCCGCTCTCTCACAACCACGCCTTCTGACCAAAACACAAAGACTCGATGAGACCTTCCTCCGGGACTTGGCTGTGACATCGACATGCACCTCGAGACTCTGTCAGCTACCAGTATATCTGATGGGCATTTGGGGTCACTCGCAGCACTTCCGGAAGCAAGGGAACTCCCATGGTCGGGCCGACACCGACCGGCAGGTGTCTACTGCCTATTTGCAGCCTGAAACCACTCAAGGGGCTAACGAACGTGGGCCCATGTGCCACTTCTGGCCAACTAGGCCTAATCACTTTCCATTGACCCGTGGGAATGCCCACCACAGGAAGTGGTGGGCTTCAGCCACCATGACCCATGTCGGATCCCCACGGCGGAAACTAGTCCACATTCCCAGACACGTCTCAGGCAGCTCCCATCTTGAATGTTCGCGGCCCTGACCCCTAAGGAAACGCTCAAACCCTTGAAAGCCTCGTCCTAAGTGCCCTCCTCCAGCCCACAGGGCGACACGACCCTACTGGAAACCACAAACATCTTCCGAACACGGGAACACTGAACACTGGGGAAGACACACCGCAAGCCTGTCTCCTTCGTTGATGCTGATCCCACCCCATGCATCCTGGCAATTCTCCACTGCCACGGTGACACTACCGAGTAACCCACAGTGATCAAAGGCATGGTCCCCGAGGTCCACAGACAGACTTTCAACAGAAGACCTCTGCCATGCGAGGGGACTTGGAAGCCTGAAAGGGAACAGTGGCTGGCCACGGCAGCACAGCAGGCATGGCAATGGGGCCCCCATCTCTGCCCCACCAATGGACTGCTACAGATAAATCTCAGGCTGTTCGAATCGCCTGCGTGCTACACTGGTCGGTCGCGTCATTCCCCCATAGGTGAAACAGCTTTGCTTTACACATTGCCAAACAAGGGAACAAAGCTGCCAAAGGGGATATTCGCATAACACAACTACCTCCAAGGGGGCCGGCACAGACGCCTCACCATGTCGATCTTCTCTACTTCCTGCAAGACACACTTTGGGTGTCATTCCTCGGGCAACGGGATCGCAACTCTACACAGGTTACCTACCTCAACTCACCCACTTGAACTGCCAATGCCATCCACTCCATAGGCAGCTTATGCCAGCCCATCACGAACAAGACACATTCTTGGGAAGCCGAGACCAGCGCCTGCAACCCAATGATGACAGCCCATCCCACGACATCACACAGGACCTTTCCTCATGATACCTTACCTTTCTCTGCAGGCCAGCAGCCACCACCCAGGCTGAAATGCTTCACTCGATCCACACCCCACTCCACGAACATCCACTTAGCGCCAACAGTGTGACGGCAACTTCAGCAGAGGAGCTGACAGCGGCAGCACTGAGGCCTAAACCATCAGCCCCCTTCCGCCATCGCCCAACTCCAGCCCACGCCCGCCCACTGCTCCAGCCACACCAGGCAGTCAAGAACCTCTCCGCGTGAAACACAACAACAGAGAGGGCCACAGGCCTGGCCTGAGGCTCCAGGCTCCAACCAGGGAACCTTGCTCATTTTGGCTTCCATAATCAACCTCAGAAGCGGCATGCACAAAGCGTTATCCTCTCCAAATATCACCTCTCCAAGCTGCAAGCTTACTGGGTCTATACCAGAAGACACTCCGACCCTGAAGACTAGCAGGAAAGCCTGCCCTCTTGCATTCCTTCAACGGCCTTTTAGCAGGGACCGGGGATTCTTAGGTGACCCAGCTTATGGGCAGACATGCTCGACCCTCAGACAGGAGCCCCTCCAATGCTGGAGCCCTTAGTGGTGTTTGCATGCCTGACAGCAGGGGACGTTGGTCTTCACTCTTAACTGTCCCGTACCCCTGAGAGATGAAACGTGCTGTTTCGATGAGGAGACGGTAGAGCGTTCTCACTCATTTCTGTCAGATTTTCCAAGGAATGCATACAAGGGTGTCATCATCGATCCAAGCACATGCTGGGATGCTGCAGAACACAAAAGGGAAGGCCGTGGAGCTCTGCAGAGGAGCCATGACCTGGAAGTACTCCAACTGCCTGGGGAATCCACAGTGCTCAGGCCACTCAGCAAGACCAGCAATCAAACCACTCTTTCAACCATTCGGCCCATCTGTGGGAAACCTAATATCCAATGGCACATCTTAGTACGGGTGAATGCCTACCGTCCTGAGATATCCACAGCCACGCTCGGCAACGTGCACCCACCCCACATATTCTAGTTCTCCTTAGCACATCCAGTCATCAGACAACACGAAGGTCTTCTTCTCTTTAACGACAGCCAGCCTTACCCTGCAACTGCACCTGAGAAGTGGACAGAAATCACGCAGGTTTCTGAATTGCACCAGGGTCCTCAGAGAACATGATTCTTATGAACACATAACCTGGGCGTGAGCCTGGAACCTGCCTCCCAAGTACCACTTTCCCCTACCGAAAACTGATTGTGTGTCTCACAGCACGACTGAAGAAAGTTACGCACGTACGTTGGTCGGTGTGTTAGATGCTGTATGTGTCTATTCACACGTGTGGGCGTGTGTGACTGAGACTTTGCACGAGGATGCGTTTGTGGATTCCTGTGTGTGCTGCTAAATACGCGTCTTGGTCTCTGGGTGTCCCTGTGGCCCTTTGCAGATGCCTCTAACAGTAAACGTCATAGTTTATACACAGCACCCTTGTTGGACCCCCAAGTGAAAGGAGAAAGACCTCTGTCAGTTTCATGAGGCCGCATGCAAACTTTGACCCCCAGGGCTGTCGAAATAGGCCACAGACTCCCGCTCTCCCACAGCCACGCCTTCTGACCAAAGCACAAAGTCTGGACGAGACCTCCCTCCTGGCCGTGGGTGTCAAACCTATGTGGACCTGGAGATCCTGCCACCTACCACCACATCTGATGTGCCCTTGGGGTCACTCCCAGAGCTCCCGGAAGCAAGGTAACCTCACATGGGCGAGCTGACACCGACCTGCAGTTACTGACAGGCAAGATGCCGCCTGGCAATTCTCAAGGGTTTAAAGGATTTCGGCCCAAGTGCCTCATCTCGCCAACTAGACCAAATCACTTTCCATGACCCCGTGGGAATGCCCTCAATGGGAAGAGTTGGGCTTCAGCAACCATGACACAGGTTGGAACCCCACAGCAGAAATTAGGCCACCTTCCCAGCCACGTAAAGGAAAGCTTCTAACTGGTAGTGTTTGCGGCCCTGACCATTGAGGAAACGCTCAAACGCTGCACAGCCTCCTCCTAAGTGACCTCCTCCTGCCTGCAGGGCGACTCGACTCGACTTGAAGCCACAGACATCATGCGAACACAGAGACACTGAACAGCAGGGAAGACACACCGCAATCCTGTCTGCTTTGATGTTGCCCACCCCACCCCATGCATCCTGGTAATTCTCCACTGCCACAGCGACACTACCGATGAACTCACAGTGATCAAAGGCACTGTCCCCGAGTACCACAGACAGACTTTCAACGGAAAAACTTTGCCACACGAGGGGATCTGGAAGCTTGAAAGGGTACAGTGGCTATCCACGTCAGTGCACCTGGCGTCGCAACAGTGCCCCCACCTCTGTCCTGCCAACGGACTGCTCCAGATAAACCTCTGGCTGTTCGCTAGCCGAGTCATGCCCCAACCAGGAGAAGCACTTTCTCTTTAAGCATTCCCAAACAAGGGAACAAAGCGGCCAAAGGGGATGTTCGCATAACTAACCATCCTCCCAGGAGGCCGGCACAGACGTGTCACCATATCGAACTTCTTTACGTCTCGCAAAGACACCCTTTGGTTGTCTTCCCTCTGGCAACCGGATCGCAACTCTACACAGGTTACCTAACTCACCTCAACCACTTGAACTGCCAAAGCCATCCCCTCCATAGGCAGCTGATGCCAGCCAATCACGGACATGTCACATCCTTGGGAACCCGAGGCCAGCACCTGCAACCCAATTATGATAGCCTATTCCACGACATCACAAAGAACATGTCCTCATCTATCCTTACCTTCCTGTGCGGGCCATCAGTGATCCACGCAGGTTTAAATTCAGCACTCGTTCTTCTCCCCACTCCGCGATGACCCGCTTGGCATCAACACTGTGCCGGGAGTTAAAGTAGAGAAGCAAACAAGGGCAGCAGCGAGGCGTAATCCATCAGCCCCTTTCCACCGATGCCCAACCGAGCTCACCCCCGCCCATTGCTCCAGCCTCACTAGGCACTCAAGAACCTCACCGTGAAAAACGCAAGAACAGGGAGGGCCACAGGCCTGGCCTGAGGTTCCAGGCACCAACCAGGGACGCTTGCTCATTTTGGCTTCAAGAATCAACCCCCAAAATCGCATGCACGAAGCGTGATCTTGGCCAAAACTCACCTCCCAACTGCAAGCTAACTGGTCCTAGACCAGCACACACTTTGACTCTTCAGACCAGCAGGAGAGCCTGCCCCCTCACATTCCCTCAACAGCCATTCAACAGGGACCCAGGATTTACAGATAACACAGCTTATGTGCAGACACGGTCAACCCTCAGACAGGAGCCCCTCCAATACTCGAGTCCTTGGTGGTGTTTGCATACATGTCGGTGGGGGACGCTGGCCCTCATTCTGAACTGTCCTCTCCCCCTGAGAGAGGAAACGTGCTGAACCTCAGTTTCGATGACGAGACGGTAGAGTGTTCTCACTCATTTTTTTCAGATTTTCCAAGGAATGCATGGAAGGGTGTCATCATCGATCCAAGCACTTGCTGGGAAGCTGCAGCACACAACCTGGGTGTGTGCAGGGCTCTGTACAGGAGCCATGAGCCTGGGCTACCCCAAAACCCTGGAGAATCCACAGCACTCAGGCCACTCGGCATGAGGAACAATCAATGCTCTCTTGCAGCCATTGGGCCCGTCTGAAGAAAACCTAATATCTAAAGGCTCATCTTGGAGTGCTTGAATACCTCAGCATGTCCGTCTTCTCTATGTCCCGCAAGACACCCGTGGGGAGTCACTCCTCTGGAAACGGGATTGCAACTCTTCACAGGTAACCTACCTTACTGCATCCTCGTGAACTGCCAAAGCCATCCCCACCATAGGCAGCTGATGCCAGGCCATCACGAACAAGACACATCCTTGGGAAGCCGAGGCCAGTGCCTGCAACCCAATGATGACAGCCCATCCCACGACATCACACAGGACCTGTCCTCATCATACATTAACTTTCTCTCCAGGGTAGCAGCCACTACGCAGGCTTAAATGCAGCAATCGATCCTCACCCCACTCCACGATGATCCACTTAGCGCCAACAGTGTGCTGGCAGCTTCAGGGGCAGCAGCGAGGCCTAATCCATCAGCCCCCTTCCGCCATCACCAAACTCCATCCCACCCCCTCCACCTGCTCCAGCCCCACCGGGCACTCAAGAACCTCACCGCACCAAACACAACAACAGAGAGGGCCACGGGCCTGGCCTGAGGCTCCAGCCTCAAACCAGGGAAACTTGCTCATTTTGGATTCCAAAATCAACCACCGAAGCGGCATGCACAAAGCGTGATCCTGGTCAAAACACACTTCTCCAAGCTGAAAGCTCACTCGGCCCACACCAGCACACACTCCGACTCTGAAGACTAGCAGGAGAGCCTGCCCCCTTGCATTCCCTCACGGCCTTTTAGCAGGGACGGCGGATTCATAGATGACCCAGCTTATGGGCAGACACGGTCGACCCTCAGACAGGAGCCCCTCCAATGCTAGAGCCCTTAGTGGTGTTGGCATGCATGTCAGCAGGGGATGTTGGCCCTCACTCCTAACTGTCCTCTACCCCCGAGAGGAAACGTGCTGGATCTCAGTTGCGATGAGGAGACCGTAGAGCTTTCTCACTCATTTTGTTCAGATTTTCCAAGGAATGCATACAAGGGTGTCATCATCGATCCAAGCACATGCTGGGATGCTGCAGAACACAAACGGGCAGGCCGTGGGGCTCTGCAGAGGAGCCATGAGCCAGAAGTACTCCAACAGCCTGGGGAATCCACAGTCCTCAGGCCACTCAGCAAGACCAACAATCAATCCACTCTTGCAGCCATTGGACCCATCTGAGGAAAACCTAATATCCAATGGCACATCTTAGTATGCGTGAATGCTACTGTCCTGAGTTATCCCCAGCCACGCTCAGCAACGTGCGCCTGCTCCACTTTTTCCAGTTCCCCTTAGCACATCCAGTCATCAGACAACACGAAGGTCTTCTTGTCTTTGCCGACGGCCAGCCTTACCCTGCAACTGCACCTGAGAAGTGGACAGAAATCATGCAGGCTTCTGAATTGCACCACAGTCCTCAGAGAACGAATCTTGTGAAAACTTACCTGCGTGTGAGCCCGGAACCTGCTTCCCAAGTACCACTATTCCTTACCGAAAACGGATTGCGTGTCTCACAGCAGGACTGGAGGAAGTTAGGCATGTATGTTGGCCGGTGTGTGAGACGCTGTATGTGTGTTTTCACGCGTGTGGGCGTGTGTGACTGTGACTGTGCACGAAGATGCTCTCGCGGGTTCCGGTGTGTGCCGCTGAATACGCGTCTTGGTCTCTGGGTGTCCCTGTGGCCCTCTGCAGACGCCTCCAACAGTAAACGCCATAGTTTATACACACCATCCTGGATGGACCCCCAACTGAAAGGAGAAAGACCCCTGTCACCTTAAGAGGCCACATGCGATCTTTGACCCCCAGGGACTGTTGAAATAGTCCACAAACTCCCGGTCTCTCACAGCCACGCCTTCTGACCAAAGCACAAGGAGTGGACGAGCCCTGCCTCCTGGCCGTGGCTGTCATATCTATGTGGACCTGGAGACCCTGCCACCTACCAGCACATCTGATGTGCCCTTGGGGTCACTCCCAGCACTCCCGGAAGCAAGGGAACCTCCCATGGGCGGGCTGACAGCAACCTGCCGTTGCCTACAGGCAAGATGCAGCCCGGCATTTCTCTAGAGGCTAAGGAACTGCGGACCAATTGCGTCTTCTCACCAACTAGACCAAATCACTTTCCATGACCCCGTGGGAATGTCCACAATGGGAAGTGTTGGGCTTCAGCAACCATGACACAGGTTGGAACACCAGAGCAGAAATTAGGCCACCTCCACGCCCACGTATCGGCAAGTTTCCTACTGGCAGGTTTGGTGGCCCTGACCACTGAGAAAACGCTCAAACGATACACAGCCTCTTCCTAAGTGCCCACCTCCTGCATGCAGGGCGATTCGACCCCATTGGAAGCCACAGACATCATGCGAACACGGGGACACTGAACACCAGGGAAGACAGGCGGCAAGCCTGTCTGCTTTGATGAGGCCCACACCACCACATGCATCCTGGCAATTCTCCACTGCTACAGCGACACTACCGAGGAACTCACAGCGATCAAATGCACTCTTCCTGAGGACCATAGACAGACTTTCAACAGAAGACCTCTGCCACAGGAGGGGACCTGGAAGCTTGAAAGGGCACAGTGGCTGTCCATGACAGCACACCGGGCATCGCAACAGTGCCTACATCTCTGCCCCGCTCACGGACTGCTGCAGATCAACCTCAGGCTGTTCGAAAGGCCTGCATGCCAAACTGGCTGGTGGTGTCATGCCCCCCCGGGAGAAATATTTTCGCTTTGCACATTCCCAAACAAGGGAAGAAAGCAGCCAATAGGGATGTTCCATAACTCATCTACCTCCAAGTAGGACGGCACAGACGCCTCACAATTTCAATCTTCTCTACGTCCCGCAAGACACCCTTTGGGTGTCATTCCTCCGGCAATGGGATCACAACTCTACACAGGTTACCTACCTCACCTCATGCACTTGAACTGCCAAAGCCACCCCCTCGATAGGCTGCTGATGCCAGACCATCACGAACATGACGCAGCCTTGGAAAGCCGAGGCCAGCACCTGCAACCAAATTATGACAGCCTATTCCACGACCTCACAAAGGACATGTCCTCATCATCCCTTACCTTCCTATCCAAGCCATCAGCGACCATGCAGGTTTAAATGCAGCACTCGATCCTCACCACACTCCACGATGCCCCACTTGGCACCAACACTGTGCTGGGTGTTAAAGTAGAGGAGCAGCCATGGGCAGCAGTGTGGCCTAATCCATCAGCCCCTTCCCCTGACGCCCACTCCGAGCCCAACCCCGCCCACTTCTCCAGGCTCACTAGGGACTCAAAAACCTCACTGTGCAAAACGCAAGGACAGGGAGGGCCACAGGCCTGGCCTCAGGCTCCAGCAACCAACCAGGGACGCTTGCTCATATTGGCTTCCAAAATCAACACACGAAACGGCATGCACGAAGCGTGATCCTGGCCAAAACACACCTATCCAACTGCAAGCACACTGGGCCTAGACCGGCACACACCCCGACTCTTAAGACCAGCAAGAGAGCCTGCCCCCTTGCATTCCTTCCACCGCCTTTCAGCAGGGACACGGGATACACAGATTAGCCAGCTTATGCACAGACACGGTCGAACCACAGACAGGAGCCCCTCCACTACTGGAATCCTTGGTGGTGTTTGCGTGCATGTCGGCAGGAGACAATGGCCTTCACTCCTAACAGTCCCCTACACCCGAGAGAGGAAACGTGCTGAACCTCAGCTTCGATAAGGACACGATAGAGTGTTCTCACCCATTTTGTTCAGAGTTTCCAAGGAATGCATACAAGGGTGTCATCCTCGATCCAAGCACATGCTGGGATGCTGCAGAACACAACCGGGCAGTGTGCGGGGCTCTGCAGGGGAGCCATGAGCCTGGGGTACCCCAAAAGCCTGGAGAATCCACAGCCCTCAGGCCACTCAACAAGACGAACAATCAAGCCACTCTTGCAGCCATTGGGCCCATCTGAGGGAAACCTAATATCTAATGGCATATCTTGCGGTGGTTGAATACCTACCGTCCTGAGTTATCAGCGACCATGCTCGGGAACATGGCGTCGCCTCACTTTTTCCAGTTCTTCTTAGCACCTCCAGTCATCAGAGCACACGAAGATCTTCTTGTTTTTGCCGACTGCGAGGCTTGCCCAGCAACTGCACCTGGGAAGTGGACTGGTGTCCTCAGAGGACATGATCCATACAAACATTTACCTGGGCTTGAGCTCTGAAACTGCTTCCCAAGGACCTCTATCCCTTACCGAGAACTGACTGCATGTCTGATAGTACGACTGCAGGAAGTTAGGCACATACATTGGCCGGCGTGTGAGAGGCTGTATTTCTGTGTTCACGCGTGTGACTGTGACTGCGCACGCAGACGCTCTTGTGGGTTACTCTGTGTACCGCTGACTACGCGTCTTGGTCTCTGTGTGTCCCTGTAGCCCTGTGAAGAGGCGTCCAACAATAAACGCCATAGTTTCTACACAACACCCTGTCTAGACCCACAACTGAAAGGAGAAAGCCCCCTGTCAGCTTCCAGAGGCCGCATGCAAACTTTAACCCCCAAGGGCTGTTGAAATGCTCCACGGGCTCCCGCTCTCCCACAGCCACAGCTTCTGACCAGAGCACAAACACTGGACGTGACCTGCTTCCGGGCCGTGGGTGTGACATCTACGTGCAACTCGAGAACCTGCCAGCTACCAGCACATCTGATGTGCACTTGGGGTCACTCCCAGCACTTTCGGAAGCAAGGGAACTCCCATGGGTGAAACGACACCGACCTACAGCATTCTACTGGCAAGATGCAGCCTGAAACACCTCAAGGGGCTAAAGAACATCGAACAAAGTGCAACTTCTTGCCAACTAGGCCTAATCACTTTCCTTTGACCCGTGGGAATGCCCACCACAGGAAGCAGTGGGCTTCAGAAGCCATGACCCATGTTGGAACCCCACAGCGGAAACTAGGCCACCTTCCCGGCCATGTCTCAGGCAGCTCCCATCCTGCAAGTTTCGCGGCCCTGACCCCTAAGGAACCGCTCAAGCGCTCAACAGCCTCGTCCAACGTGCCCTACTCCAGCCAGCAGTGCGACGCGTCCCTACTGGAAGCCACAGACATCTTCCGAACACGGGAACAAGGAACACCAGGGAAGACAGACCGCAAGCCTGTCTGCTTTGAAGATGCTGATCCCACCTGATTCATCCTGGAAATTCTCCACTGCCACAGTGACACCACTGAGGAACTCAGAGTGATCAGAGGCGTGGTCCCCGAGGACCACAGACAGACTTGCAACGGAAGACCTCTGCCATGTGAGGGGACTTGGAAGCCTGAAAGGGAAGAGTGGCTGGCCTTGGCAGCGCACCAGGGATGGCAACAGTGCCCCCTTCTCTGCCCCGCCAACGGACTGCTCTGGATAAAGCTCTGGCTATTCGAAAGGCCTGCATGCCACACGGGCCGGCCACGTCATGCCCTCCGGCAGAAACACTATCGCTTTTCACATTCCCAAAAGTGGGAAAAGTGCGACCAAAGGGCTTGTTTGCATAACTCACCTACCCCCAAGAAGGCCGGCACAGATGCCTCAGCATGTCCGTCTTCTCTATGTCCTGCAAGACACCAGTGGGGAGTCACTCCTCTGGAAACGGGATTGCAACTCTTCACAGGTAACCTACCTCACTGCATCCTCATGAACTGCCAAAGCCATCCCTACCATAGGCAGCTGATGCCAGGCCATCACGAACAAGACACATCCTTGGGAAGCCGAGGCCAGCGCCTGCAACCCAATGATGACAGCCCATCCCACGACATCACACAGGACCTGTCCTCATGATACCTTACCTTTCTCTCCAGGGCAGCAGCCACTACGCAGGCTTAAATGCAGCACTCGATCCTCACCCCACTCCACGATGATCCACTTAGCGCCAACAATGTGCTGGCAGCTTCAGGGGCAGCAGCGAGGCCTAATCCATCACCCCCTTCCGCCATCACCAAACTCCATCCCACCCCCGCCCACTGCTCCAGCCCCACCGGGCACTCAATAACCTCACCGCACCAAACACGACAACAGAGAGGGCCACAGGCCTGGCCTGAGGCTCCAGGCTCCAACCAGGGAACCCTGCTCATTTTGGCTTCCAAAATCAACCACCGAAACGGCATGCATAATGCGTGATCCTGGTCAAAACACACTTCTCCAAGCTGAAAGCTCACTGGGCCCACACCAGCACACACTCCGACTCTGAAGACTAGCAGGAGAGCCTGCCCCCTTGCATTCCCTCACGGCCTTTTAGCAGGGACTGCGGATTCATAGATGACCCAGCTTATGGGCAGACAACGGTCGACCCTCTGACAGGAGCCCCTCCAATGCTAGAGCCCTTAGTGGTGTTGGCATGCATGTCAGCAGGGGATGTTGGCCCTCATTCCTAACTGTCCCCTACCCCCGAGAGGAAAGGTGCTGGACCTCAGTTGCGATGAGGAGACCGTAGAGCTTTCTCACTCATTTTGTTCAGATTTTCCAAGGAATGCATACAAGGGTGTCATCATCGATCCAAGCACATGCTGGTACGCTGCAGAACACAAACGGGCAGGCCGTGGGGCTCTGCAGAGGAGCCATGAGCCAGAAGTACTCCAACAGCCTGGGGAATCCAAAGTCCTCAGGCCACTCAGCAAGACCAACAATCAATCCACTCTTGCAGCCATTGGACCCATCTGAGGAAAACCTAATATCCAATGGCACATCTTAGTATGCGTGAATGCTACTGTCCTGAGTTATCCCCAGCCACGCTCAGCAACGTGCGCCTGCTCCACTTTTTCCAGTTCCCCTTAGCACATCCAGTCATCAGACAACACGAAGGTCTTCTTGTTTTTGCCGACGGCCAGCCTTACCCTGCAACTGCACCTGAGAAGTGGACAGAAATCATGCGGCTTCTGAATTGCACCACAGTCCTCAGAGAACGATTCTTGTGAAAACTTACCTGCGTGTGAGCCCGGAACCTGCTTCCCAAGTACCACTATTCCTTACCAAAAACGGATTGCGTGTCTCACAGCACGACTGGAGGAAGTTAGGCATGTATGTTGGCCGGTGTGTGAGACGCTGTATGTGTGTACTCACGCGTGTGGGCGTGTGTGACTGTGACTGCGCACGAAGATGCACTCGTGGGTTCCGGTGTGTGCCGCTGAATACGCGTCTTGGTCTCTGGGTGTCCCTGTGGCCCTCTGCAGGCGCCTCCAACAGTAAACGCCATAGTTTAAACACACCATCCTGGATGGACCCCCAACTGAAAGGAGAAAGACCCCTGTCAGCTTCAAGAGGCCACATGCGAACTTTGACCCCCAGGGAATGTTGAAATAGTCCACAAACTCCCGGTCTCTCACAGCCACGCCTTCTGACCAAAGCACAAGGAGTCGACGAGCCCTGCCTCCCGGCCGTGGCTGTCACATCTATGTGGACCTGGAGACCCTGCCACCTACCAGCACATCTGATGTGCCCTTGGGGTCACTCCCAGCACTCCCGGAAGCAAGGGAACCTCTCATGGGCAGTCTGACAGCGACCTGCAGTTGCCTACAGGCAGGATGCAGCCCGGCACTTCTCAAGGGGCTAAGGAACTGCGGACCAAGTGCGTCTTCTCACCAACTAGACCAAATCACTTTCCATGACCCCGTGGGAATGTCCACAATGGGAAGTGTTGGGCTTCAGCAACCATGACACAGGTTGGAACACCAGAGCAGAAATTAGGCCACCTCCTCGCCCACGTATCGGCAAGTTTCCAACTAGCAGGGTTGGTGGCCCTGACCACTGAGAAAACGCTCAAACGATACACAGCCTCTTTCTAAGTGCCCTCCTCCTGCATGCAGGGCGACTCGACCCTATTGGAAGCCACAGACATCATGCGACACGGGGACACTGAACACCAGGGAAGACAGACCGCAAGCCAGTCTGCTTTGATGAGGCCCACACCACCACATGCATCCTGGCAATTCTCCACTGCTACAGCGACACTACTGAGGAACTCACAGCGATCAAATGCACTGTTCCTGAGGACCACAGACAGACTTTCAACGGAAGACCTCTGCCACACGAGGGGACCTGGAAGCTTGAAAGGGCACAGTGGTTGTCCACGACAGCACACCTGGCTTCGCAACAGTGCCCCCATCTATGCCCCGCCCACGGACTGCTGCAGATCAACCTCAGGCTGTTCGAAAGGCCTGCAAGCAAAACTGGCTGGCGGTGTCATGCCCCCCCGGGAGAGACACTTTCGCTTTGCACATTCCCAAACAAGGGAAGAAAGCAGCCAATAGGGATGTTCCATAACTCAACTACCTCCAAGGAGGACGGGACAGACGCCTCACAATGTCAATCTTCTCTACGTCCCGCAAGACACCCTTTGGGTATCATTCCTCTGGCAATGGGATCACAACTCTACACAGGTTACCTACCTCACCTCATGCAGTTGAACTGCCAAAGACACCCCCTCCATAGGCAGCTGATGCCAGCCCATCACGAACATGACACATCCTTTGGAAGCCGAGGCCAGCACCTGCACCCCAATTATGACAGCCTATTCCAGGACCTCACAAAGGACATGTCCTCATCATCCCTCACCTTCCTGTCCAGGCCATCAGCGACCACGCAGGTTTAAATGCAGCACTCTATCCTCACCCCACTCCACGATGCCCCACTTGGCACCAACACTGTGCTGGGTGTTAAAGTAGAGGAGCAAACAAGGGCAGCACTGTGGCCTAATCCATCAGCCCCTTCCGCGACGCCCAACCCGAGCCCAACCCCGCCCACTTCTCCAGCCTCACTAGGGACTCAAAAACCTCACTGTGCAAAACGCAAGGACAGGGATGGCCACAGGCCTGGCCTCAGGCTCCAGCAACCAACCAGGGACGCTTGCTCATTTTGCCTTCCAAAATCAACACACGAAACGGCATGCACGAAGCGTGATCCTGGCCAAAACACACCTATCCAACTGCAAGCACACTGGGCCTAGAACGGCACACACCCCGACCCTTAAGACCAGCAAGAGAGCCTGCCCCCTTGCATTCCTTCAACTGCCTTTCAGCAGGGACCCGGGATACACAGATTAGCCAGCTTATGCGCAGACACGGTCGACACTCAGACAGGAGCCCCTCCACTACTGGAGTCCATGGTGGTGTTTGCGTGCATGTCGGCAGGGGACACTGGCCTTCAGTCCTAACAGTCCCCTACACCCGAGAGAGGAAACGTGCTGAACCTCAGTTTCGATAAGGAGACGATAGAGTGTTCTCACCCATTTTGTTCAGAGTTTCCAAGGAATGCATACAAGGGTGTCATCATCGATCCAAGCACATGCTGGGATGGTGCAGAACACAACCGGGCAGTGTGCGGGGCTCTGCAGGGGAGCCATGAGCCTGGGGTACCCCAAAAGCCTGGAGAATCCACATCCCTCAGGCCACTCAACAAGACGAACAATCAAGCCACTCTTGCAGCCATTGGGCCCATCTGAGGAAAACCTAATATCTAATGGCACATCTTGCGGTGGTTGAATACCTACCGTCCTGAGTTATCCGCGACCATGCTCGGGAACATGGCCCCGCCTCACTTTTTCCAGTTCTTCTTAGCACCTCCAGTCGTCAGAGCACACGAAGATCTTCTTGTATTTGCCAACGGCGAGGCTTGCCCAGCAACTGCACCTGGGAAGTGGACTTGTTTCCTCAGAGGACATGATCCATACAAATATTTACCTGGGCTTGAGCTCTGAAACTGCTTCCCAAGGACCTCTATCCCTTACCGAGAACTGACTGCATGTCTGATAGTACGACTGCAGGAAGTTAGGCACATACATGGGCCGGTGTGTGAGAGGCTGTATTTCTGTGTTCACGCGTGTGACTGTGACTGTGCATGCAGACGCTCTTGTGGGTTTCTCTGTGTACCGCTGACTACGTGTCTTGGTCTCTGTGTGTCCCTGTTGCCCTGTGAAGAGGCCTCCAACAGCAAACGCCATAGTGTATACACAACACCTTGTCTAGACCCACAACTGAAAGGAGAAAGCCCCCTGTCAGCTTCCAGAGGCCGCATGCAAACTTTAACCCCCAGGGGCTGTTGAAATACTCCACGGACTCCCGCTCTCCCACAGCCACGCCTTCTGACCAGAGCACAAAGACTGGACGAGACCTGCCTCCCGGCCGTGGGTGTGACATCTACGTGCAACTCGAGAACCTGCCAGCTACCAGCACATCTGATGTGCCCTTGGGGTCACTCCCAGCACTCCCGGAAGCAAGGGAACCTCTCATGGGCAGTCTGACAGCGACCTGCAGTTGCCTACAGGCAGGATGCAGCCCGGCACTTCTCAAGGGGCTAAGGAACTGCGGACCAAGTGCGTCTTCTCACCAACTAGACCAAATCACTTTCCATGACCCCGTGGGAATGTCCACAATGGGAAGTGTTGGGCTTTAGCAACCATGACACAGGTTGGAACACCAGAGCAGAAATTAGGCCACCTCCTCGCCCACGTATCGGCAAGTTTCCAACTAGCAGGTTTGGTGGCCCTGACCACTGAGAAAACGCTCAAACGATACACAGCCTCTTCCTAAGTGCCCTCCTCCTGCATGCAGGGCGACTCGACCCTATTGGAAGCCACAGACATCATGCGACACGGGGACACTGAACACCAGGGAAGACAGACCGCAAGCCTGTCTGCTTTGATGAGGCCCACACCACCACATGCATCCTGGCAATTCTCCACTGCTACAGCGACACTACTGAGGAACTCACAGCGATCAAATGCACTGTTCCTGAGGACCACAGACAGACTTTCAACGGAAGACCTCTGCCACACGAGGGGACCTGGAAGCTTGAAAGGGCACAGTGGTTGTCCACGACAGAACACCTGGCTTTGCAACAGTGCCCCCATCTCTGCCCCGCCCACGGACTGCTGCAGATCAACCTCAGGCTGTTCGAAAGGCCTGCATGCAAAACTGGCTGGCAGTGACATGCACCCCCGGGAGAGACACTTTCGCTTTGCACATTCCCAAACAAGGGAAGAAAGCAGCCAATAGGGATGTTCCATAACTCAACTACCTCCAAGGCGGACGGCACAGACGCCTCACAATGTCAATCTTCTCTACGTCCCGCAAGACACCCTTTGGGTGTCATTCCTCCGGCAATGGGATCACAACTCTACACAGGTTACCTACCTCACCTCATGCACTTGAACTGCCAAAGCCACCCCCTCGATAGGCTGCTGATGCCAGACCATCACGAACATGACGCAGCCTTGGAAAGCCGAGGCCAGCACCTGCAACCAAATTATGACAGCCTATTCCACGACCTCACAAAGGACATGTCCTCATCATCCCTTACCTTCCTATCCAGGCCATCAGCGACCATGCAGGTTTAAATGCAGCACTCGATCCTCACCACACTCCACGATGCCCCACTTGGCACCAACACTGTGCTGGGTGTTAAAGTAGAGGAGCAGACAAGGGCAGCAGTGTGGCCTAATCCATCAGCCCCTTCCGCTGACGCCCACTCCGAGCCCAACTCCGCCCACTTCTCCAGGCTCACTAGGGACTCAAAAACCTCACTGTGCAAAACGCAAGGACAGGGAGGGCCACAGGCCTGGCCTCAGGCTCCAGCAACCAACCAGGGACGCTTGCTCATTTTGGCTTCCAAAATCAACACACGAAACGGCATGCACGAAGCGTGATCCTGGCCAAAACACACCTATCCACCTGCAAGCACACTGGGCCTAGACCGGCACACACCCCGACTCTTAAGACCAGCAAGAGAGCCTGCCCCCTTGCATTCCTTCCACCGCCTTTCAGCAGGGACCCGGGATACACAGATAAGCCAGCTTATGCGCAGACACGGTCGATCCTCAGACAGGAGCCCCTCCACTACTGGAGTCCTTGGTGGTGTTTGCGTGCATGTCGGCAGGGGACACTGGACTTCACTCCTAACAGTCCCCTACACCCGAGAGAGGAAACGTGCTGAACCTCAGCTTCGATAAGGAGATGATAGAGTGTTCTCACCCATTTTGTTCAGAGTTTCCAAGGAATGCATACAAGGGTGTCATCCTCGATCCAAGCACATGCTGGGATGGTGCAGAACACAACCGGGCAGTGTGCGGGGCTCTGCAGGGGAGCCATGAGCCTGGGGTACGCCAAAAGCCTGGAGAATCCACAGCCCTCAGGCCACTCAACAAGACGAACAATCAAGCCACTCTTGCAGCCATTGGGCCCATCTGAGGGAAACCTAATATCTAATGGCATATCTTGCGGTGGTTGAATACCTACCGTCCTGAGTTATCAGCGACCATGCTTGGGAACATGGCGTCGCCTCACTTTTTCCAGTTCTTCTTAGCACCTCCAGTCATCAGAGCACACGAAGATCTTCTTGTTTTTGCCGACTGCGAGGCTTGCCCAGCAACTGCACCTGGGAAGTGGACTGGTGTCCTCAGAGGACATGATCCATACAAACATTTACCTGGGCTTGAGCTCTGAAACTGCTTCCCAAGGACCTCTATCCCTTACCGAGAACTGACTGCATGTCTGATAGTACGACTGCAGGAAGTTAGCCACATACATTGGCCGGCGTGTGAGAGGCTGTATTTCTGTGTTCACGCGTGTGACTGTGACTGCGCACGCAGACGCTCTTGTGGGTTTCTCTGTGTACCGCTGACTACGCGTCTTGGTCTCTGTGTGTCCCTGTAGCCCTGTGAAGAGGCGTCCAACAATAAACGCCATAGTTTCTACACAACACCCTGTCTAGACCCACAACTGAAAGGAGAAAGCCCCCTGTCAGCTTCCAGAGGCCGCATGCAAACTTTAACCCCCAAGGGCTGTTGAAATGCTCCACGGGCTCCCGCTCTCCCACAGCCACAGCTTCTGACCAGAGCACAAACACTGGACGTGACCTGCTTCCGGGCCGTGGGTGTGACATCTACGTGCAACTCGAGAACCTGCCAGCTACCAGCACATCTGATGTGCACTTGGGGTCACTCCCAGCACTTTCGGAAGCAAGGGAACTCCCATGGGTGAACCGACACCGACCTACAGCATTCTACTGGCAAGATGCAGCCTGAAACCCCTCAAGGGGCTAAAGAACATCGAACAAAGTGCAACTTCTTGCCAACTAGGCCTAATCACTTTCCTTTGACCCGTGGGAATGCCCACCACAGGAAGCAGTGGGCTTCAGAAGCCATGACCCATGTTGGAACCCCACAGCGGAAACTAGGCCACCTTCCCGGCCATGTCTCAGGCAGCTCCCATCCTGCAAGTTTCGCGGCCCTGACCCCTAAGGAACCGCTCAAGCGCTCAACAGCCTCGTCCAACGTGCCCTACTCCAGCCAGCAGGGCGACGCGTCCCTACTGGAAGCCACAGACATCTTCCGAACACGGGAACAAGGAACACCAGGGAAGACAGACCGCAAGCCTGTCTGCTTTGAAGATGCTGATCCCACCTGATGCATCCTGGAAATACTCCACTGCCACAGTGACACCACTGAGGAACTCAGAGTGATCAAAGGCGTGGTCCCCGAGGACCACAGACAGACTTGCAACGGAAGACCTCTGCCATGTGAGGGGACTTGGAAGCCTGAAAGGGAAGAGTGGCTGGCCTTGGCAGCGCACCAGGGATGGCAACAGTGCCCCCTTCTCTGCCCCGCCATCGGACTGCTCTGGATAAAGCTCTGGCTATTCGAAAGGCCTGCATGCCACACGGGCCGGCCGCGTCATGCCCTCCGGCAGAAACACTATCGCTTTGCACATTCCCAAAAGTGGGAAAAGTGCGACCAAAGGGCTTGTTTGCATAACTCACCTACCCCCAAGAAGGCCGGCACAGATGCCTCAGCATGTCCGTCTTCTCTATGTCCTGCAAGACACCAGTGGGGAGTCACTCCTCTGGAAACGGGATTGCAACTCTTCACAGGTAACCTACCTCACTGCATCCTCATGAACTGCCAAAGCCATCCCTACCATAGGCAGCTGATGACAGGCCATCACGAACAAGACACATCCTTGGGAAGCCGAGGCCAGCGCCTGCAACCCAATGATGACAGCCCATCCCACGATATCACACAGGACCTGTCCTCATGATACCTTACCTTTCTCTCCAGGGCAGCAGCCACTACGCAGGCTTAAATGCAGCACTCGATCCTCACCCCACTCCACGATGATCCACTTAGCGCCAACAATGTGCTGGCAGCTTCAGGGGCAGCAGCGAGGCCTAATCCATCACCCCCTTCCGCCATCACCAAACTCCATCCCACCCCCGCCCACTGCTCCAGCCCCACCGGGCACTCAAGAACCTCACCGCACCAAACACGACAACAGAGAGGGCCACAGGACTGGCCTGAGGCTCCAGGCTCCAACCAGGGAACCTTGCTCATTTTGGCTTCCAAAATCAACCACCGAAGCGGCATGCACAAAGCGTGATCCTGGTCAAAACACACTTCTCCAAGCTGAAAGCTCACTGGGCCCACACCAGCACACACTCCGACTCTGAAGACTAGCAGGAGAGCCTGCCCCCTTGCATTCCCTCACGGCCTTTTAGCAGGGACCGCGGATTCATAGATGACCCAGCTTATGGGCAGACAACGGTCGACCGTCTGACAGGAGCCCCTCCAATGCTAGAGCCCTTAGTGGTGTTGGCATGCATGTCAGCAGGGGATGTTGGCCCTCATTCCTAACTGTCCCCTACCCCCGAGAGGAAACGTGCTGGACCTCAGTTGCGATGAGGAGACCGTAGAGCTTTCTCACTCATTTTGTTCAGATTTTCCAAGGAATGCATACAAGGGTGTCATCATCGATCCAAGCACATGCTGGGACGCTGCAGAACACAAACGGGCAGGCCGTGGGGCTCTGCAGAGGAGCCATGAGCCAGAAGTACTCCAACAGCCTGGGGAATCCACAGTCCTCAGGCCACTCAGCAAGACCAACAATCAATCCACTCTTGCAGCCATTGGACCCATCTGAGGAAAACCTAATATCTAATGGCACATCTTAGTATGCGTGAATGCTACTGTCCTGAGTTATCCCCAGGCACGCTCAGCAACGTGCGCCTGCTCCACTTTTTCCAGTTCCCCTTAGCACATCCAGTCATCAGACAACACGAAGGTCTTCTTGTTTTTGCCGACGGCCAGCCTTACCCTGCAACTGCACCTGAGAAGTGGACAGAAATCATGCGGCTTCTGAATTGCACCACAGTCCTCAGAGAATGATTCTTGTGAAAACTTACCTGCGTGTGAGCCCGGAACCTGCTTCCCAAGTACCACTATTCCTTACCGAAAACGGATTGCGTGTCTCACAGCACGACTGGAGGAAGTTAGGCATGTATGTTGGCCGGTGTGTGAGACGCTGTATGAGTGTACTCACGCGTGTGGGCGTGTGTGACTTTGACTGCGCACGAAGATGCACTCGTGGGTTCCGGTGTGTGCCGCTGAATACGCGTCTTGGTCTCTGGGTGTCCCTGTGTCCCTCTGCAGGCGCCTCCAACAGTAAACGCCATAGTATATACACACCATCCTGGATGGACCCCCAACTGAAAGGAGAAAGACCCCTGTCAGCTTCAAGAGGCCACATGCGAACTTTGACCCCCAGGGACTGTTGAAATAGTCCACAAACTCCCGGTCTCTCACAGCCACGCCTTCTGACCAAAGCACAAGGAGTGGACGAGCCCTGCCTCCCAGCCGTGGCTGTCACATCTATGTGGACCTGGAGACCCTGCCACCTACCAGCACATCTGATGTGCCCTTGGGGTCACTCCCAGCACTCCCGGAAGCAAGGGAACCTCTCATGGGCAGTCTGACAGCGACCTGCAGTTGCCTACAGGCAGGATGCAGACCTGCACTTCTCAAGGGGCTAAGGATCTGCGGACCAAGTGCGTCTTCTCACCAACTAGAACAAATCACTTTCCATGACCCCGTGGGAATGTCCACAATGGGAAGTGTTGGGCTTCAGCAACCATGACACAGGTTGGAACACCAGAGCAGAAATTAGGCCACCTCCTCACCCACGTATCGGCAAGTTTCCAACTAGCAGGGTTGGTGGCCCTGACCACTGAGAAAACGCTCAAACGATACACAGCCTCTTTCTAAGTGCCCTCCTCCTGCATGCAGGGCGACTCGACCCTATCGGAAGCCACAGACATCATGCGACACGGGGACACTGAACACCAGGGAAGACAGACCGCAAGCCTGTCTGCTTTGATGAGGCCCACACCACCACATGCATCCTGGCAATTCTCCACTGCTACAGCGACACTACTGAGGAACTCACAGCGATCAAATGCACTGTTCCTGAGGACCACAGACAGACTTTCAACGGAAGACCTCTGCCACACGAGGGGACCTGGAAGCTTGAAAGGGCACAGTGGTTGTCCACGACAGCACACCTGGCTTTGCAACAGTGCCCCCATCTCTGCCCCGCCCACGGACTGCTGCAGATCAACCTCAGGCTGTTCGAAAGGCCTGCAAGCAAAACTGGCTGACGGTGTCATGCCCCCCCGGGAGAGACACTTTCGCTTTGCACATTCCCAAACAAGGGAAGAAAGCAGCCAATAGGGATGTTCCATAACTCAACTACCTCCAAGGAGGACGGGACAGACGCCTCACAATGTCAATCTTCTCTACGTCCCGCAAGACACCCTTTGGGTGTCATTCCTCCGGCAATGGGATCACAACTCTACACAGGTTACCTACCTCAACTCATGCACTTGAACTGCCAAAGACACCCCCTCCATAGGCAGCTGATGCCAGCCCATCACGAACATGACGCATCCTTGGGAAGCCGAGGCCAGCACCTGCAACCCAATTATGACAGCCTATTCCACGACCTCACAAAGGACATGTCCTCATCATCCCTCACCTTCCTGTCCAGGCCATCAACGACCACGCAGGTTTAAATGCAGCACTCGATCCTCACCCCACTCCACGATGCCCCACTTGGCACCAACACTGTGCTGGGTGTTAAAGTAGAGGAGCAGACAAGGGCAGCAGTGTGTCCTAATCCATCAGCCCCTTCCGCCGACGCCCAACCCGAGCCCAACCCCGCCCATTTCTCCAACCTCACTAGGGACTCAAAAACCTCACTGTGCAAAACGCAAGGACAGGGAGGGCCACAGGCCTGGCCTCAGGCTACAGCAACCAACCAGGGACGCTTGCTCATTTTGGCTTCCAAAATCAACACACGAAACGGCATGCATGAAGCGTGATCCTGACCAAAACACACCTATCCAACTGCAAGCACACTGGGCCTAGAACGGCACATACCCCGACCCTTAAGACCAGCAAGAGAGCCTGCCCCCTTGCATTCCTTCAACCGCCTTTCAGCAGGGACCCGGGATACACAGATTAGCCAGCTTATGCGCAGACACGGTCGACACTCAGACAGGAGCCCCTCCACTACTGCAGTCCTTGGTGGTGTTTGCGTGCATGTCGGCAGGGGACACTGGCCTTCAGTCCTAACAGTCCCCTACACCCGAGAGAGGAAACGTGCTGAACCTCAGTTTCGATAAGGAGACGATAGAGTGTTCTCACCCATTTTGTTCAGAGTTTCCAAGGAATGCATACAAGGGTGTCATCATCGATCCAAGCACATGCTGGGATGGTGCAGAACACAACCGGGCAGTGTGCGGGGCTCTGCAGGGGAGCCATGAGCCTGGGGTACCCCAAAAGCCTGGAGAATCCACATCCCTCAGGCCACTCAACAAGACGAACAATCAAGCCACTCTTGCAGCCATTGGGCCCATCTGAGGAAAACCTAATATCTAATGGCACATCTTGCGGTGGTTGAATACCTACCGTCCTGAGTTATCCGCGACCATGCTCGGGAACATGGCCCCGCCTCACTTTTTCCAGTTCTTCTTAGGACCTCCAGTCGTCAGAGCACACGAAGATCTTCTTGTATTTGCCATCGGCGAGGCTTGCCCAGCAACTGCACCTGGGAAGTGGACTTGTTTCCTCAGAGGACATGATCCATACAAACATTTACCTGGGCTTGAGCTCTGAAACTGCTTCCCAAGGACCTCTATCCCTTACCGAGAACTGACTGCATGTCTGATAGTACGACTGCAGGAAGTTAGGCACATACATTGGCCGGCGTGTGAGAGGCTGTATTTCTGTGTTCACGCGTGTGACTGTGACTGCGCATGCAGACGCTCTTGTGGGTTTCTCTGTGTACCGCTGACTACGCGTCTTGGTCTCTGTGTGTCCCTGTTGCCCTGTGAAGAGGCGTCCAACAGCAAACGCCATAGTGTATACACAACACCCTGTCTAGACCCACAACTGAAAGGAGAAAGCCCCCTGTCAGCTTCCAGAGGCCGCATGCAAACTTTAACCCCCAGGGGCTGTTGAAATGCTCCACGGTCTCCCGCTCTCCCACAGCCACGACTTCTGACCAGAGCACAAAGACTGGACGAGACCTGCCTCCCGGCCGTGGGTGTGATATCTACGTGCAAATCGAGAACCTGCCAGCTACCAGCACATCTGATGTGCCCTTGGGGTCACTCCCAGCACTCCCGGAAGCAAGGGAACCTCTCATGGGCAGTCTGACAGCGACCTGCAGTTGCCTACAGGCAGGATGCAGCCCGGCACTTCTCAAGGGGCTAAGAACTGCGGACCAAGTGCGTCTTCTCACTAACTAGACCAAATCACTTTCCATGACCCCGTGGGAATGTCCACAATGGGAAGTGTTGGGCTTCAGCAACCATGACACAGGTTGGAACGCCAGAGCAGAAATTAGGCCACCTCCTCGCCCACGTATCGGCAAGTTTCCAACTGGCAGGGTTGGTGGCCCTGACCACTGAGAAAACGCTCAAACGATACACAGCCTCTTCGTAAGTGCCCTCCTCCTGCATGCAGGGCGACTCGACCCTATTGGAAGCCACAGACATCATGAGACACGGGGACACTGAACACCAGGGAAGACAGACCGCAAGCCTGTCTGCTTTGATGAGGCCCACACCACCACATGCATCCTGGCAATTCTCCATTGCTACAGCGACACTACTGAGGAACTCACAGCGATCAAATGCACTGTTCCTGAGGACCACAGACAGACTTTCAACGGAAGACCTCTGCCACACGAGGGGACCTGGAAGCTTGAAAGGGCACAGTGGTTGTCCACGACAGCACACCTGGCTTCGCAACAGTGCCCCCATCTCTGCCCTGCCCACGGACTGCTGCAGATCAACCTCAGGCTGTTCGAAAGGCCTGCATGCAAAACTGGCTGGCAGTGACATGCACCCCCGGGAGAGACACTTTCGCTTTGCACATTCCCAAACAAGGGAAGAAAGCAGCCAATAGGGATGTTCCATAACTCAACTACCTCCAAAGAGGACGGGACAGACGCCTCACAATGTCAATCTTCTCTACGTCCCGCAAGACACCCTTTGGGTGTCATTCCTCCGGCAATGGGATCACAACTCTACACAGGTTACCTACCTCACCTCATGCACTTGAACTGCCAAAGCCACCCCCTCCATAGGCAGCTGATGCCAGCCCATCACGAACATGACGCATCCTTGGGAAGCCGAGGCCAGCACCTGCAACCCAATTATGACAGCCTATTCCACGACCTCACAAAGGACATGTCCTCATCATCCCTCACCTTCTGGTCCAGGCCATCAGCGACCACGCAGGTTTAAATGCAGCACTCGATCCTCACCCCACTCCACGATGCCCCACTTGGCACCAACACTGTGCTGGGTGTTAAAGTAGAGGAGCAGACAAGGGCAGCAGTGTGGCCTAATCCATCAGCCCCTTTCTCCGACGCCCAACCCGAGCCCAACCCCGCCCACTTCTCCAGAATCGCTAGGGACTCAAAAACCTCTCTGTGCAAAACGCAAGGACAGGGAGGGCCACAGGCCTGGTCTCAGGCTCCAGCAACCAACCAGGGACGCTTGCTCATTTTGGCTTCCAAAATCAACACACGAAACGGCATGCACGAAGCGTGATCCTGGCCAAAACACACCTATCCAACTGCAAGCACACTGGGCCTAGACCGGCACACACCCCGACTCTTAAGACCAGCAAGATAGCCTGCCCCCTTGTATTCCTTCCACCGCCTTTCAGCAGGGACCCGGGATACACAGATAAGCCAGCTTATGCGCAGACACGGTCGATCCTCAGACAGGAGCCCCTCCACTACTGGAGTCCTTGGTGGTGTTTGCGTGCATGTCGGCAGGGGACACTGGCCTTCAGTCCTAACAGTCCCCTACACCCGAGAGAGGAAACGTGCTGAACCTCAGCTTCGATAAGGAGACGATAGAGTGTTCTCACCCATTTTGTTCAGAGTTTCCAAGGAATGCATACAAGGGTGTCATCCTCGATCCAAGCACATGCTGGGATGGTGCAGAACACAACCGGTCAGTGTGCGGGGCTCTGCAGGGGAGCCATGAGCCTGGGGTACCCCAAAAGCCTGGAGAATCCACAGCCCTCAGGCCACTCAACAAGACGAACAATCAAGCCACTCTTGCAGCCATTGGGCCCATCTGAGGGAAACCTAATATCTAATGGCATATCTTGCGGTGGTTGAATACCTACCGTCCTGAGTTATCAGCGACCATGCTCGGGAACATGGCGTCGCCTCACTTTTTCCAGTTCTTCTTAGCACCTCCAGTCATCAGAGCACACGAAGATCTTCTTGTTTTTGCCGACCGCGAGGCTTGCCCAGCAACTGCACCTGGGAAGTGGACTGGTGTCCTCAGAGGACATGATCCATACAAACATTTACCTGGGCTTGAGCTCTGAAACTGCTTCCCAAGGACCTCTATCCCTTACCGAGAACTGACTGCATGTCTGATAGTACGACTGCAGGAAGTTAGGCACATACATTGGCCGGCGTGTGAGAGGCTGTATTTCTGTGTTCACGCGTGTGACTGTGACTGCGCACGCAGTCGCTCTTGTGGGTTTCTCTGTGTACCGCTGACTACGCGTCTTGGTCTCTGTGTGTCCCTATTGCCCTGTGAAGAGGTGTCCAACAGCAAACGCCATAGTGTATACACAACACAATGTCTAGGCCCACAACTGAAAGGAGAAAGCCCCCTGTCAGCTTCCAGAGGCCGCATGCAAACTTTAACCCCCAGGGGCTGTAGAAATGCTCCACGGGCTCCCTCTCTCCCACAGCCACGCCTTCTGACCAGAGCACAAAGACTGGACGAGACCTGCCTCCCGGCCATGGGTGTGACATCTACGTGCAACTCGAGAACCTGCCAGCTACCAGCACATCTGATGTGCACTTGGGGTCACTCCCAGCACTTTCGGAAGCAAGGGAACTCCCATGGGTGAGCCGACACCGACCTACAGCATTCTACTGGCAAGATGCAGCCTGAAACCCCTCAAGGGGCTAAAGAACATCGAACAAAGTGCAACTTCTTGCCAACTAGGCCTAATCACTTTCCTTTGACCCGTGGGAATGCCCACCACAGGAAGCAGTGGGCTTCAGAATCCATGACCCATGTTGGAACCCCACAGCGGAAACTAGGCCACCTTCCCGGCCATGTCTCAGGCAGCTCCCATCCTGCAAGGTTCGCGGCCCTGACCCCTAAGGAACCGCTCAAACGCTCTACAGCCTCGTCCAACGTGCCCTACTCCAGCCAGCAGGGCGACGCGTCCCTACTGGAAGCCACAGACATCTTCCGAACACGGGAACAAGGAACACCAGGGAAGACAGACCGCAAGCCTGTCTCCTTTGAAGATGCTGATCCCACCTGATGCATCCTGGAAATTCTCCACTGCCACAGTGACACCACTGAGGAACTCAGAGTGATCAAAGGCATGGTCCCCGAGGACCACAGACAGACTTGCAACGGAAGACCTCTGCCATGTGAGGGGACTTGGAAGCCTGAAAGGGAAGAGTGGCTGGCCTTGGCAGCGCACCAGGGATGGCAACAGTGCCCCCTTCTCTGCCCCGCCAACGGACTGCTCTGGATAAAGCTCTGGCTATTCGAAAGGCCTGCATGCCACACGGGCCGGCCGCATCATGCCCTCCGGCAGAAACACTATCGCGTTGCACATTCCCAAAAGTGGGAAAAGAGCGACCAAAGGGCTTGTTTGCATAACTCACCTACCCCCAAGAAGGCCGGCACAGATGCCTCAGCATGTCCGTCTTCTCTATGTCCCGCAAGACACCCGTGGGGAGTCACTCTTCTGGAAACGGGATTGCAAATCTTCACAGGTAACCTACCTCACTGCATCCTCATGAACTGCCAAAGCCATCCCCACCATAGGCAGCTGATGCCAGGCCATCACGAACAAGACACATCCTTGGGAAGCCGAGGCCAGCGCCTGCAACCCAATGATGACAGCCCATCCCACGACATCACACAGGACCTGTCCTCATGATACCTTACCTTTCTCTCCAGGGCAGCAGCAACTACGCAGGCTTAAATGCAGCACTCGATCCTCACCCCACTCCACGATGATCCACTTAGCGCCAACAGTGTGCTGGCAGCTTCAGGGGCAGCAGCGAGGCCTAATCCATCAGCCCCCTTCCGCCATCACCAAACTCCATCCCACCCCCGCCCACTGCTCCAGCCCCACCGGGCACTCAAGAACCTCACCGCACCAAACACAACAACAGAGAGGGCCACAGGCCTGGCCTGAGGCTCCAGGCTCCAACCAGGGAACCTTGCTCATTTTGGCTTCCAAAATCAACCACCGAAGCGGCATGCACAAAGCATCATCCTGGTCAAAACACACTTCTCCAAGTGAAAGCTCACTGGGCCCACACCAGCACACACTCCGACTCTGAAGACTAGCAGGAGAGCCTGCCCCCTTGCATTCCCTCACGGCCTTTTAGCAGGGACCGCGGATTCATAGATGACCCAGCTTATGGGCAGACACGGTCGACCCTCAGACAGGAGCCCCTCCAATGCTAGAGCCCTTAGTGGTGTTGGCATGCATGTCAGCAGGGGATGTTGGCCCTCACTCCTAACTGTCCCCTACCCCCGAGAGAAACGTGCTGGACCTCAGTTGCGATGAGGAGACCGTAGAGCTTTCTCAGTCATTTTGTTCAGATTTTCCAAGGAATGCATACAAAGGTGTCATCATCGATCCAAGCACATGCTGGGACGCTGCAGAACACAAACGGGCAGGCCGTGGGGCTCTGCAGAGGAGCCATGAGCCAGAAGTACTCCAACAGCCTGGGGAATCCACAGTCCTCAGGCCACTCAGCAAGACCAACAATCAATCCACTCTTGCAGCCATTGGACCCATCTGAGGAAAACCTAATATCCAATGGCACATCTTAGTATGCGTGAATGCTACTGTCCTGAGTTATCCCCAGCCACGCTCAGCAACGTGCGCCTGCTCTACATTTTCCAGTTCCCCTTAGCATATCCAGTCATCAGACAACACGAAGGTCTTCTTGTTTTTGCCGACGGCCAGCCTTACCCTTCAACTGCACCTGAGAAGTTGACAGAAATCATGCGGATTCTGAAATGCACCACAGTCCTCAGAGAACGATTCTTGTGAAAACTTACCTGCGTGTGAGCCCGGAACCTGCTTCCCAAGTACCACTATTCCTTACCGAAAACGGATTGCGTGTCTCACAGCACGACTGGAGGAAGTTAGGCATGTATGTTGGCCGGTGTGTGAGACGCTGTATGTGTGTACTCACGCGTGTGGGCGTGTGTGACTGTGACTGCGCACGAAGATGCACTCGTGGGTTCCGGTGTGTGCCGCTGAATACGCGTCTTGGTCTCTGGGTGTCCCTGTGGCCCTCTGCAGGCGCCTCCAACAGTAAACGCCATAGTTTATACACACCATCCTGGATGGACCCCCAACTGAAAAGAGAAAGTCCCCTGTCAGCTTCAAGAGGCTACATGCGAACTTTGACCCCAGGGACTGTTGAAATAGCCCACAGACTCCCGCACTCTCACAGCCACGCCTTGTGAGCAAAGCACAAAGACTGGACGAGACCTGCCTCCCGGCCGTGTCTGTCACATCTATGTGGACCTGGAGACCCTGCCACCTACCAGCACATCTGATGTGCCCTTGGGGTCACTCCCAGCACTCCCGGAAGCAAGGGAACCTCCCATGGGTGGGCTGACTGCGACCTGCAGTTGCCTACAGGCAAGATGCAGCCCGGCACTTCTCAAGGGGCTAAGGAACAGCGGACCAAGTGCGTCTTCACACCAACTAGAACAAATCACTTTCCATGACCCCGTGGGAATGTCCACAATGGGAAGTGTTGGGCTTCAGCAACCATGACACAGGTTGGAACACCAGAGCAGAAATTAGGCCACCTCCCCGCCCACGTATCGGCAAGTTTCCAACTGGCAGGGTTGGTGGCCCTGACCACTGAGAAAACGCTCAAACGATACACAGCCTCTTCCTAAGTGCCCTCCTCCTGCATGCAGGGCGACTCGACCCTATCGGAAGCCACAGACATCATGCGACACGGGGACACTGAACACCAGGGAAGACAGACCGGAAGCCTGTCTGCTTTGATGAGGCCCACACCACCCCATGCATCCTGGCAATTCTCCACTGCTACAGCGACACTACTGAGGAACTCACAGCAATCAAATGCACTGTTCCTGAGGACCACAGACAGACTTTCAACGGAAGACCTCTGCCACACGAGGGGACCTGGAAGCTTGAAAGGGCACAGTGGTTGTCCACGACAGCACACCTGGCTTTGCAACAGTGCCCCCATCTCTGCCCCGCCCACGGACTGCTGCAGATCAACCTCAGGCTGTTCGAAAGGCCTGCATGCCAAACTGGCTGGCAGTGACATGCACCCCCGGGAGAGACACTTTCGCTTTGCACATTCCCAAACAAGGGAAGAAAGCAGCCAATAGGGATGTTCCATAACTCAACTACCTCCAAGGAGGACGGGACAGACGCCTCACAATGTCAATCTTCTCTACGTCCCGCAAGACACCCTTTGGGTGTCATTCCTCCGGCAATGGGATCACAACTCTACACAGGTTACCTACCTCACCTCATGCACTTGAACTGCCAAAGCCACCCCCTCGATAGGCTGCTGATGCTAGACCATCACGAACATGACGCAGCCTTGGAAAGCCGAGGCCAGCACCTGCAACCAAATTATGACAGCCTATTCCACGACCTCACAAAGGACATGTCCTCATCATCCCTTACCTTCCTATCCAGGCCATCAGCGACCATGCAGGTTTAAATGCAGCACTCGATCCTCACCACACTCCACGATGCCCCACTTGGCAGCAACACTGTGCTGGGTGTTAAAGTAGAGGAGCAGACAAGGGCAGCAGTGTGGCCTAATCCATCAGCCCCTTCCGCTGACGCCCACTCCGAGCCCAACCCCGCCCACTTCTCCAGGCTCACTAGGGACTCAAAAACCTCACTGTGCAAAACGCAAGGACAGGGAGGGCCACAGGCCTGGCCTCAGGCTCCAGCAACCAACCAGGGACGCTTGCTCATTTTGGCTTCCAAAATCAACACACGAAACGGCATGCACGAAGCGTGATCCTGGCCAAAACACACCTATCCAACTGCAAGCACACTGGGCCTAGACCGGCACACACCCCGACTCTTAAGACCAGCAAGAGAGCCTGCCCCCTTGCATTCCTTCCACCGCCTTTCAGCAGGGACCCGGGATACACAGATAAGCCAGCTTATGCGCAGACACGGTCGAACCTCAGACAGGAGCCCCTCCACTACTGGAGTCCTTGGTGGTGTTTGCGTGCATGTCGGCAGGGGACACTGGACTTCACTCCTAACAGTCCCCTACACCCGAGAGAGGAAACGTGCTGAACCTCAGCTTCGATAAGGAGACAATAGAGTGTTCTCACCCATTTTGTACAGAGTTTCCAAGGAATGCATACAAGAGTGTCATCCTCGATCCAAGCACATGCTGGGATGGTGCAGAACACAACCGGGCAGTGTGCGGGGCTCTGCAGGGGAGCCATGAGCCTGGGGTACCCCAAAAGCCTGGAGAATCCACAGCCCTCAGGCCACTCAACAAGACGAACAATCAAGCCACTCTTGCAGCCATTGGGCCCATCTGAGGGAAACCTAATATCTAATGGCATATCTTGCGGTGGTTGAATACCTACCGTCCTGAGTTATCAGCGACCGTGCTCGGGAACATGGCCCCGCCTCACTTTTTCCAGTTCTTCTTAGCACCTCCAGTCGTCAGAGCACACGATGATCTTCTTGTTTTTGCCGACCGCGAGGCTTGCCCAGCAACTGCACCTGGGAAGTGGACTGGTGTCCTCAGAGGACATGATCCATACAAACATTTACCTGGGCTTGAGCTCTGAAACTGCTTCCCAAGGACCTCTATCCCTTACCGAGAACTGACTGCATGTCTGATAGTACGACTGCAGGAAGTTAGGCACATACATTGGCCGGCTTGTGAGAGGCTGTATTTCTGTGTTCACGCGTGTGACTGTGACTGCGCACGCAGACGCTCTTGTGGGTTTCTCTGTGTACCGCTGACTACGCGTCTTGGTCTCTGTGTGTCCCTGTAGCCCTGTGAAGAGGCGTCCAACAATAAACGCCATAGTTTCTACACAACACCCTGTCTAGACCCACAACTGAAAGGAGAAAGCCCCCTGTCAGCTTCCAGAGGCCGCATGCAAACTTTAACCCCCAAGGGCTGTTGAAATGCTCCACGGGCTCCCGCTCTCCCACAGCCACAGCTTCTGACCAGAGCACAAACACTGGACGAGACCTGCTTCCGGGCCGTGGGTGTGACATCTACGTGCAACTCGAGAACCTGCCAGCTACCAGCACATCTGATGTGCACTTGGGGTCACTCCCAGCACTTTCGGAAGCAAGGGAACTCCCATGGGTGAGCCGACACCGACCTACAGCATTCTACTGGCAAGATGCAGCCTGAAACCACTCAAGGGGCTAAAGAACATCGAACAAAGTGCAACTTCTTGCCAACTAGGCCTAATCACTTTCCTTTGACCCGTGGGAATGCCCACCACAGGAAGCAGAGGGCTTCAGCAGCCATGACCCATGTTGGAACCCCACAGCGGAAACTAGGCCACCTTCCCGGCCATGTCTCAGGCAGCTCCCATCCTGCAAGGTTCGCGGCCCTGACCCCTAAGGAACCGCTCAAACGCTCAACAGCCTCGTCCAACGTGCCTTACTCCAGCCAGCAGTGCGATGCGTCCGTACTGGAAGCCACAGACATCTTCCGAACACGGGAACAAGGAACACCAGGGAAGACAGACCGCAAGCCTGTCTGCTTTGAAGATGCTGATCCCACCTGATGCATCCTGGAAATTCTCCACTGCCACAGTGACACCATTGAGGAACTCAGAGTGATCAGAGGCGTGGTCCCCGAGGACCACAGACAGACTTGCAACGGAAGACCTCTGCCATGTGAGGGGACTTGGAAGCCTGAAAGGGAAGAGTGGCTGGCCTTGGCAGCGCACCAGGGATGGCAACAGTGCCCCCTTATCTGCCCCGCCAACGGACTGCTCTGGATAAAGCTCTGGCTATTCGAAAGGCCTGCATGCCACACGGGCCGGCCGCGTCATGCCCTCCGGCAGAAACACTATCGCGTTGCACATTCCCAAAAGTGGGAAAAGAGTGACCAAAGGGCTTGTTTGCATAACTCACCTACCCCCAAGAAGGCCGGCACAGATGCCTCAGCATGTCCGTCTTCTCTATGTCCCGCAAGACACCCGTGGGGAGTCACTCCTCTGGAAACGGGATTGCAACTCTTCACAGGTAACCTACCTCACTGCATCCTCATGAACTGCCAAAACCATCCCCACCATAGGCAGCTGATGCCAGGCCATCACGAACAAGACACATCCTTGGGAAGCCGAGGCCAGCGCCTGAAACCCAATGATGACAGCCCATCCCACGACATCACACAGGACCTGTCCTCATCATACCTTAACTTTCTCTCCAGGGCAGCAGCCACTACGCAGGCTTAAATGCAGCACTCGATCCTCACCCCACTCCACGATGATCCACTTAGCGCCAACAGTGTGCTGGCAGCTTCAGGGGCAGCAGCGAGGCCTAATCCATCAGCCCCCTTCCGCCATCACCAAACTCCATCCCACCCCCGCCCACTGCTCCAGCCCCACCGGGCACTCAAGAACCTCACCGCACCAAACACAACAACAGAGAGGGCCACAGGCCTGGCCTGAGGCTCCAGGCTCCAACCAGGGAACCTTGCTCATTTTGGCTTCCAAAATCAACCACCGAAACGGCATGCACAAAGCGTGATCCTGGTCAAAACACACTTCTCCAAGCTGAAAGCTCACTGGGCCCACACCAGCACACACTCCGACTCTGAAGACTAGCAGGAGAGCCTGCCCCCTTGCATTCCGTCACGGCCTTTTAGTAGGGACCGCGGATTCATAGATGACCCAGCTTATGGGCAGACATGGTCGACCCTCTGACAGGAGCCCCTCCAATGCTAGAGCCCTTAGTGGTGTTGGCATGCATGTCAGCAGGGGATGTTGGCCCTCACTCCTAACTGTCCCCTACCCCCGAGAGGAAACGTGCTGGACCTCAGTTGCGATGAGGAGACCGTAGAGCTTTCTCACTCATTTTGTTCAGATTTTCCAAGGAATGCATACAAGGGTGTCATCATCGATCCAAGCACATGCTGGGACGCTGCAGAACACAAACGGGCAGGCCGTGGGGCTCTGCAGAGGAGCCATGAGCCAGAAGTACTCCAACAGCCTGGGGAATCCACAGTCCTCAGGCCACTCAGCAAGACCAACAATCAATCCACTCTTGCAGCCATTGGACCCACTTGAGGAAAACCTAATATCCAATGGCACATCTTAGTATGCGTGAATGCTACTGTCCTGAGTTATCCCCAGCCACGCTCAGCAACGTGCGCCTGCTCCACTTTTTCCAGTTCCCCTTAGCACATCCAGTCATCAGACAACACGAAGGTCTTCTTGTCTTTGCCGACGGCCAGACTTACCCTGCAACTGCACCTGAGAAGTGGACAGAAATCATGCAGGCTTCTGAATTGCACCACAGTCCTCAGAGCACGATTCTTGTGAAAACTTACCTGCGTGTGAGCCTGGAACCTGCTTCCCAAGTTCCACTATTCCTTACCGAAAACGGATTGCGTGTCTCACAGCACGACTGGAGGAAGTTAGGCATGTATGTTGGCCGGTGTGTGAGACGCTGTATGTGTGTACTCACGCGTGTGGGCGTGTGTGACTGTGACTGCGCACGAAGATGCACTCGTGGGTTCCGGTGTGTGCCGCTGAATACGCGTCTTGGTCTCTGGGTGTCCCTGTGGCCCTCTGCAGGCGCCTCCAACAGTAAACGCCATAGTTTATACACACCATCCTGGATGGACCCCCAACTGAAAGGAGAAAGACCCCTGTCAGCTTCAAGAGGCCACATGCGAACTTTGACCCCCAGGGACTGTTGAAATAGCCCACAGACTCCCGCACTCTCACAGCCACGCCTTGTGAGCAAAGCACAAAGACTGGACGAGACCTGCCTCCCGGCCGTGTCTGTCACATCTATGTGGACCTGGAGACCCTGCCACCTACCAGCACATCTGATGTGCCCTTGGGGTCACTCCCAGCACTCCCGGAAGCAAGGGAACCTCCCATGGGCGGGCTGACTGCGACCTGCATTTGCCTACAGGCAAGATGCAGCCCGGCACTTCTCAAGGGGCTAAGGAACAGCGGACCAAGTGCGTCTTCACACCAACTAGAACAAATCACTTTCCATGACCCCGTGGGAATGTCCACAATGGGAAGTGTTGGGCTTCAGCAACCATGACACAGGTTGGAACACCAGAGCAGAAATTAGGCCACCTCCTCGCCCACGTATCGGCAAGTTTCCAACTGGCAGGGTTGGTGGCCCTGACCACTGAGAAAACGCTCAAACGATACACAGCCTCTTCCTAAGTGCCCTCCTCCTGCATGCAGGGCGACTCGACCCTATTGGAAGCCACAGACATTATGCGACACGGGGACACTGAACACCAGGGAAGACAGACCGCAAGCCTGTCTGCTTTGATGAGGCCCACACCACCCCATGCATCCTGGCAATTCTCCACTGCTACAGCGACACTACCGAGGAACTCACAGCGATCAAATGCACTGTTCCTGAGGACCACAGACAGACTTTCAACGGAAGACCTCTGCCACACGAGGGGACCTGGAAGCTTGAAAGGGCACAGTGGTTGTCCACGACAGCACACCTGGCTTCGCAACAGTGCCCCCATCTCTGCCCCGCCCACGGACTGCTGCAGATCAACCTCAGGCTGTTCGAAAGGCCTGCATGCAAAACTGGCTGGCGGTGTCATGCCCCCCCGGGAGAGACACTTTCGCTTTGCACATTCCCAAACAAGGGAAGAAAGCAGCCAATAGGGATGTTCCATAACTCAACTACCTCCAAGGAGGACGGGACAGACGCCTCACAATGTCAATCTTCTCTACGTCCCGCAAGACACCCTTTGGGTGTCATTCCTCCGGCAATGGGATCACAACTCTACACAGGTTACCTACCTCACCTCATGCACTTGAACTGCCAAAGCCACCCCCTCCATAGGCAGCTGATGCCAGCCCATCACGAACATGACGCATCCTTGGGAAGCCGAGGCCAGCACCTGCAACCCAATTATGACAGCCTATTCCACGACCTCACAAAGGACATGTCCTCATCATCCCTCACCTTCCTGTCCAGGCCATCAGCCACCACGCAGGTTAAAATGCAGCACTCGATCCTCACCCCACTCCACGATGCCCCACTTGGCACCAACACTGTGTTGGGTGTTAAAGTAGAGGAGCAGCCATGGGCAGCAGTGTGGCTTAATCCATCAGCCCCTTCCGCCGATGCCCAACCCGAGCCCAACCCCGCCCACTTCTCCAGCCTCACTAGGGACTCAAAAACCTCACTGTGCAAAAAGAAAGGACAGGGAGGGCCACAGGCCTGGCCTCAGGCTCCAGCAACCAACCAGGGACGATTGCTCATTTTGGCTTCCAAAATCAACACAAGAAATGGCATGCACGAAGCGTGATCCTGGCCAAAACACACCTATCCAACTGCAAGCACACTGGGCCTAGACCGGCACACACCCCGACTCTTAAGACCAGCAAGAGAGCCTGCCCCCTTGCATTCCTTCAACCGCCTTTCAGCAGGGACCCGGGATACACAGATAAGCCAGCTTATGCGCACACACGGTCGACACTCAGACAGGAGCCCCTCCACTACTGGAGTCCTTGGTGGTGTTTGCGTGCATGTCGGCAGGGGACACTGGACTTCACTCCTAACAGTCCCCTACACCCGAGAGAGGAAACGTGCTGAACCTCAGTTTCGATAAGGAGACGATAGAGTGTTCTCAACCATTTTGTTCAGAGTTTCCAAGGAATGCATACAAGGGTGTCATCATCGATCCAAGCACATGCTGGGATGGTACAGAACACAACCGGGCAGTGTGCGGGGCTCTGCAGGGGAGCCATGAGCCTGGGGTGCCCCAAAAGCCTGGAGAATCCACAGCCCTCAGGCCACTCAACAAGACGAACAATCAAGCCACTCTTGCAGCCATTGGGCCCATCTGAGGAAAACCTAATATCTAATGGCACATCTTGCGGTGGTTGAATACCTACCGTCCTGAGTTATCCGCGACCATGCTCGGGAACATGGCCCCGCCTCACTTTTTCCAGTTCTTCTTAGCACCTCCAGTCGTCAGAGCACACGAAGATCTTCTTGTATTTGCCAACGGCGAGGCTTGCCCAGCAACTGCACCTGGGAAGTGGACTTGTTTCCTCAGAGGACATGATCCATACAAACATTTACCTGGGCTTGAGCTCTGAAACTGCTTCCCAAGGACCTCTATCCCTTACCGAGAACTGACTGCATGTCTGATAGTATGACTGCAGGAAGTTAGGCACATAAATTGGCCGGCGTGTGAGAGGCTGTATTTCTGTGTTCACGCGTGTGACTGTGAATGCGCACGCAGTCGCTCTTGTGGGTTTCTCTGTGTACCGCTGACTACGCGTCTTGGTCTCTGTGTGTCCCTGTTGCCCTCTGAAGAGGCGTCCAACAGCAAACGCCATAGTGTATACACAACACAATGTCTAGGCCCACAACTGAAAGGAGAAAGCCCCCTGTCAGCTTCCAGAGGCCGCATGCAAACTTTAACCCCCAGGGGCTGTAGAAATGCTCCACGGGCTCCCTCTCTCCCACAGCCACGCCTTCTGACCAGAGCACAAAGACTGGACGAGACCTGCCTCCCGGCCGTGGGTGTGACATCTACGTGCAACTCGAGAACCTGCCAGCTACCAGCACATCTGATGTGCACTTGGGGTCACTCCCAGCACTTTCGGAAGCAAGGGAACTCCCATGGGTGAGCCGACACCGACCTACAGCATTCTACTGGCAAGATGCAGCCTGAAACCACTCAAGGGGCTAAAGAACATCGAACAAAGTGCAACTTCTTGCCAACTAGGCCTAATCACTTTCCTTTGACCCGTGGGAATGCCCACCACAGGAAGCAGAGGGCTTCAGCAGCCATGACCCATGTTGGAACCCCACAGCGGAAACTAGGCCACCTTCCCGGCCATGTCTCAGGAAGCTCGCATCCTGCAAGGTTCGCGGCCCTGACCCCTAAGGAACCGCTCAAACGCTCAACAGCCTCGTCCAACGTGCCCTACTCCAACCAGCAGGGCGACGCGTCCCTACTGGAAGACACAGACATCTTCCGAACACGGGAACAAGGAACACCAGGGAAGACAGACCGCAAGCCTGTCTGCTTTGAAGATGCTGATCCCACCTGATGCATCCTGGAAATTCTCCACTGCCACAGTGACACCACTGAGGAACTCAGAGTGATCAAAGGCGTGGTCCCCGAGGACCACAGACAGACTTGCAGCGGAAGACCTCTGCCATGTGAGGGGACTTGGAAGCCTGAAAGTGAAGAGTGGCTGGCCTTGGCAGCGCACCAGGGATGGCAACAGTGCCCCCTTCTCTGCCCCGCCAACGGACTGCTCTGGATAAAGCTCTGGCTATTCGAAAGGCCTGCATGCCACACGGGCCGGCTGCATCATGCCCTCCGGCAGAAACACTATCGCGTTGCACATTCCCAAAAGTGGGAAAAGAGCGACCAAAGGGCTTGTTTGCATAATTCACCTACCCCCAAGAAGGCCGGCACAGATGCCTCAGCATGTCCGTCTTCTCTATGTCCCGCAAGACACCCGTGGGGAGTCACTCCTCTGGAAACGGGATTGCAAATCTTCACAGGTAACCTACCTCACTGCATCCTCATGAACTGCCAAAGCCATCCCCACCATAGGCAGCTGATGCCAGGCCATCACGAACAAGACACATCCTTGGGAAGCCGAGGCCAGCGCCTGCAACCCAATGATGACAGCCCATCCCACGACATCACACAGGACCTGTCCTCATCATACCTTACCTTTCTCTCCAGGGCAGCAGCCACTACGCAGGCTTAAATGCAGCACTCGATCCTCACCCCACTCCACGATGATCCACTTAGCGCCAACAGTGTGCTGGCAGCTTCAGGGGCAGCAGCGAGGCCTAATCCATCAGCCCCCTTCCGCCATCACCAAACTCCATCCCACCCCCGCCCACTGCTCCAGCCCCACCGGGCACTCAAGAACCTCACCGCACCAAACACAACAACAGAGAGGGCCACAGGCCTGGCCTGAGGCTCCAGGCTCCAACCAGGGAACCTTGCTCATTTTGGCTTCCAAAATCAACCACTGAAGCGGCATGCACAAAGCGTGATCCTGGTCAAAACACACTTCTCCAAGTGAAAGCTCACTGGGCCCACACCAGCACACACTCCGACTCTGAAGACTAGCAGGAGAGCCTGCCCCCTTGCATTCCGTCACGGCCTTTTAGCAGGGACCGCGGATTCATAGATGACCCAGCTTATGGGCAGACACGGTCGACCCTCAGACAGGAGCCCCTCCAATGCTAGAGCCCTTAGTGGTGTTGGCATGCATGTCAGCAGGGGATGTTGGCCCTCACTCCTAACTGTCCCCTACCCCCGAGAGAAACGTGCTGGACCTCAGTTGCGATGAGGAGACCGTAGAGCTTTCTCACTCATTTTGTTCAGATTTTCCAAGGAATGCATACAAGGGTGTCATCATCGATCCAAGCACATGCTGGGACGCTGCAGAACACAAACGGGCAGGCCGTGGGGCTCTGCAGAGGAGCCATGAGCCAGAAGTACTCCAACAGCCTGGGGAATCCACAGTCCTCAGGCCACTCAGCAAGACCAAAAATCAATCCACTTTTGCAGCCATTGGACCCATCTGAGGAAAACCTAATATCCAATGGCACATCTTAGTATGCGTGAATGCTACTGTCCTGAGTTATCCCCAGCCACGCTCAGCAACGTGCGCCTGCTCCACTTTTTCCAGTTCCCCTTAGCACATCCAGTCATCAGACAACACGAAGGTCTTCTTGTTTTTGCCGACGGCCAGCCTTACCCTGCAACTGCACCTGAGAAGTGGACAGAAATCATGCGGATTCTGAAATGCACCACAGTCCTCAGAGAACGATTCTTGTGAAAACTTACTTGCGTGTGAGCCCAGAACCTGCTTCCCAAGTACCACTATTCCTTACCGAAAACGGATTGCGTGTCTCACAGCACGACTGGAGGAAGTTAGGCATGTATGTTGGCCGGTGTGTGAGACGCTGTATGTGTGTACTCACGCGTGTGGGCGTGTGTGACTGTGACTGCGCACGAAGATGCACTCGTGGGTTCCGGTGTGTGCCGCTGAATACGCGTCTTGGTCTCTGGGTGTCCCTGTGGCCCTCTGCAGGCGCCTCCAACAGTAAACGCCATAGTTTATACACACCATCCTGGATGGACCCCCAACTGAAAGGAGAAAGACCCCTGTCAGCTTCAAGAGGCCACATGCGAACTTTGACCCCCAGGGACTGTTGAAATAGCCCACAGACTCCCGCACTCTCACAGCCACGCCTTGTGAGCAAAGCACAAAGACTGGACGAGACCTGCCTCCCGGCCGTGTCTGTCACATCTATGTGGACCTGGAGACCCTGCCACCTACCAGCACATCTGATGTGCCCTTGGGGTCACTCCCAGCACTCCCGGAAGCAAGGGAACCTCCCATGGGCGGGCTGACTGCGACCTGCAGTTGCCTACAGGCAAGATGCAGCCCGGCACTTCTCAAGGGGCTAAGGAACAGCGGACCAAGTGCGTCTTCACACCAACTAGAACAAATCACTTTCCATGACCCCGTGGGAATGTCCACAATGGGAAGTGTTGGGCTTCAGCAACCATGACACAGGTTGGAACACCAGAGCAGAAATTAGGCCACCTCCTCGCCCACGTATCGGCAAGTTTCCAACTGGCAGGGTTGGTGGCCCTGACCACTGAGAAAACGCTCAAACGATACACAGCCTCTTCCTAAGTGCCCTCCTCCTGCATGCAGGGCGACTCGACCCTATTGGAAGCCACAGACATTATGCGACACGGGGACACTGAACACCAGGGAAGACAGACCGCAAGCCTGTCTGCTTTGATGAGGCCCACACCACCCCATGCATCCTGGCAATTCTCCACTGCTACAGCGACACTACCGAGGAACTCACAGCGATCAAATGCACTGTTCCTGAGGACCACAGACAGACTTTCAACGGAAGACCTCTGCCACACGAGGGGACCTGGAAGCTTGAAAGGGCACAGTGGTTGTCCACGACAGCACACCTGGCTTCGCAACAGTGCCCCCATCTCTGCCCCGTCCACGGACTGCTGCAGATCAACCTCAGGCTGTTCGAAAGGCCTGCATGCAAAACTGGCTGGCGGTGTCATGCCCCCCCGGGAGAGACACTTTCGCTTTGCACATTCCCAAACAAGGGAAGAAAGCAGCCAATAGGGATGTTCCATAACTCAACTACCTCCAAGGAGGACGGGACAGACGCCTCACAATGTCAATCTTCTCTACGTCCCGCAAGACACCCTTTGGGTGTCATTCCTCCGGCAATGGGATCACAACTCTACACAGGTTACCTACCTCACCTCATGCACTTGAACTGCCAAAGCCACCCCCTCCATAGGCAGCTGATGCCAGCCCATCACGAACATGACGCATCCTTGGGAAGCCGAGGCCAGCACCTGCAACCCAATTATGACAGCCTATTCCACGACCTCACAAAGGACATGTCCTCATCATCCCTCACCTTCCTGTCCAGGCCATCAGCGACCACGCAGGTTTAAATGCAGCACTCCATCCTCACCCCACTCCACGATGCCCCACTTGGCACCAACACTGTGCTGGGTGTTAAAGTAGAGGAGCAGCCATGGGCAGCAGTGTGGCCTAATCCATCAGCCCCTTCCGCCGACGCCCAACCCGAGCCCAACCCCGCCCACTTCTCCAGCCTCACTAGGGACTCAAAAACCTCACTGTGCAAAAAGAAAGGACAGGGAGGGCCACAGGCCTGGCCTCAGGCTCCAGCAACCAACCAGGGACGCTTGCTCATTTTGGCTTCCAAAATCAACACAAGAAATGGCATGCACGAAGCGTGATCCTGGCCAAAACACACCTATCCAACTGCAAGCACACTGGGCCTAGACCGGCACACACCCCGACTCTTAAGACCAGCAAGAGAGCCTGCCCCCTTGCATTCCTTCAACCGCCTTTCAGCAGGGACCCGGGATACACAGATAAGCCAGCTTATGCGCAGACACGGTCGACACTCAGACAGGAGCCCCTCCACTACTGGAGTCCTTGGTGGTGTTTGCGTGCATGTCGGCAGGGGACACTGGACTTCACTCCTAACAGTCCCCTACACCTGAGAGAGGAAACGTGCTGAACCTCAGTTTCGATAAGGAGACGATAGAGTGTTCTCACCCATTTTGTTCAGAGTTTCCAAGGAATGCATACAAGGGTGTCATCATCGATCCAAGCACATGCTGGGATGGTGCAGAACACAACCGGGCAGTGTGCGGGGCTCTGCAGGGGAGCCATGAGCCTGGGGTGCCCCAAAAGCCTGGAGAATCCACAGCCCTCAGGCCACTCAACAAGACGAACAATCAAGCCACTCTTGCAGCCATTGGGCCCATCTGAGGAAAACCTAATATCTAATGGCACATCTTGCGGTGGTTGAATACCTACCGTCCTGAGTTATCCGCGACCATGCTCGGGAACATGGCCCCGCCTCACTTTTTCCAGTTCTTCTTAGCACCTCCAGTCGTCAGAGCACACGAAGATCTTCTTGTATTTGCCAACGGCGAGGCTTGCCCAGCAACTGCACCTGGGAAGTGGACTTGTTTCCTCAGAGGACATGATCCATACAAACATTTACCTGGGCTTGAGCTCTGAAACTGCTTCCCAAGGACCTCTATCCCTTACCGAGAACTGACTGCATGTCTGATAGTATGACTGCAGGAAGTTAGGCACATAAATTGGCCGGCGTTTGAGAGGCTGTATTTCTGTGTTCACGCGTGTGACTGTGACTGCGCACGCTGTCGCTCTTGTGGGTTTCTCTGTGTACCGCTGACTACGCGTCTTGGTCTCTGTGTGTCCCTGTTGCCCTGTGAAGAGGCGTCCAACAGCAAACGCCATAGTGTATACACAACACAATGTCTAGGCCCACAACTGAAAGGAGAAAGGCCCCTGTCAGCTTCCAGAGGCCGCATGCAAACTTTAACCCCCAGGGGCTGTAGAAATGCTCCAGGGGCTCCCTCTCTCCCACAGCCACGCCTTCTGACCAGAGCACAAAGACTGGACGAGACCTGCCTCCCGGCCGTGGGTGTGACATCTACGTGCAACTCGAGAACCTGCCAGCTACCAGCACATCTGATGTGCACTTGGGGTCACTCCCAGCACTTTTGGAAGCAAGGGAACTCCCATGGGTGAGCCGACACCGACCTACAGCATTCTACTGGCAAGATGCAGCCTGAAACCACTCAAGGGGCTAAAGAACATCGAACAAAGTGCAACTTCTTGCCAACTAGGCCTAATCACTTTCCTTTGACCCGTGGGAATGCCCACCACAGGAAGCAGAGGGCTTCAGCAGCCATGACCCATGTTGGAACCCCACAGCGGAAACTAGGCCACCTTCCCGGCCATGTCTCAGGCAGCTCCCATCCTGCAAGGTTCGCGGCCCTGACCCCTAAGGAACCGCTCAAACGCTCAACAGCCTCGTCCAACGTGCCCTACTCCAGCCAGCAGGGCGACGCGTCCCTACTGGAAGACACAGACATTTTCCGAACACGGGAACAAGGAACACCAGGGAAGACAGACCGCAAGCCTGTCTGCTTTGAAGATGCTGATCCCACCTGATGCATCCTGGAAATTCTCCACTGCCACAGTGACACCACTGAGGAACTCAGAGTGATCAAAGGCGTGGTCCCCGAGGACCACAGACAGACTTGCAACGGAAGACCTCTGCCATGTGAGGGGACTTGGAAGCCTGAAAGGGAAGAGTGGCTGGCCTTGGCAGCGCACCAGGGATGGCAACAGTGCCCCCTTCTCTGCCCCGCCAACAGACTGCTCTGGATAAAGCTCTGGCTATTCGAAAGGCCTGCATGCCACACGGGCCGGCCGCATCATGCCCTCCGGCAGAAACACTATCGCGTTGCACATTCCCAAAAGTGGGAAAAGAGCGACCAAAGGGCTTGTTTGCATAACTCACCTACCCCCAAGAAGGCCGGCACAGATGCCTCAGCATGTCCGTCTTCTCTATGTCCCACAAGACACCCGTGGGGAGTCACTCCTCTGGAAACGGGATTGCAAATCTTCACAGGTAACCTACCTCATTGCATCCTCATGAACTGCCAAAGCCATCCCCACCATAGGCAGCTGATGCCAGGCCATCACGAACAAGACACATCCTTGGGAAGCCGAGGCCAGCGCCTGCAACCCAATGATGACAGCCCATCCCACGACATCACACAGGACCTGTCCTCATCATACCTTACCTTTCTCTCCAGGGCAGCAGCCACTACGCAGGCTTAAATGCAGCACTCGATCCTCACCCCACTCCACGATGATCCACTTAGCGCCAACAGTGTGCTGGCAGCTTCAGGGGCAGCAGCGAAGCCTAATCCATCAGCCCCCTTCCGCCATCACCAAACTCCATCCCACCCCCGCCCACTGCTCCAGCCCCACCGGGCACTCAAGAACCTCACCGCACCAAACACAACAACAGAGAGGGCCACAGGCCTGGCCTGAGGCTCCAGGCTCCAACCAGGGAACCTTGCTCATTTTGGCTTCCAAAATCAACCACCGAAGCGGCATGCACAAAGCGTGATCCTGGTCAAAACACACTTCTCCAAGTGAAAGCTCACTGGGCCCACACCAGCACACACTCCGACTCTGAAGACTAGCAGGAGAGCCTGCCCCCTTGCATTCCCTCACGGCCTTTTAGCAGGGACCGCGGATTCATAGATGACCCAGCTTATGGGCAGACACGGTCGACCCTCAGACAGGAGCCCCTCCAATGCTAGAGCCCTTAGTGGTGTTGGCATGCATGTCAGCAGGGGATGTTGGCCCTCACTCCTAACTGTCCCCTACCCCCGAGAGAAACGTGCTGGACCTCAGTTGCGATGAGGAGACCGTAGAGCTTTCTCACTCATTTTGTTCAGATTTTCCAAGGAATGCATACAAGGGTGTCATCATCGATCCAAGCACATGCTGGGACGCTGCAGAACACAAACGGGCAGGCCGTGGGGCTCTGCAGAGGAGCCATGAGCCAGAAGTACTCCAACAGCCTGGGGAATCCACAGTCCTCAGGCCACTCAGCAAGACCAACAATCAATCCACTCTTGCAGCCATTGGACCCATCTGAGGAAAACCTAATATCCAATGGCACATCTTAGTATGCGTGAATGCTACTGTCCTGAGTTATCCCCAGCCACGCTCAGCAACGTGCGCCTGCTCCACTTTTTCCAGTTCCCCTTAGCACATCCAGTCATCAGACAACACGAAGGTCTTCTTGTTTTTGCCGACGGCCAGCCTTACCCTGCAACTGCACCTGAGAAGTGGACAGAAATCATGCGGCTTCTGAATTGCACCACAGTCCTCAGAGAACGATTCTTGTGAAAACTTACCTGCGTGTGAGCCCGGAACCTGCTTCCCAAGTACCACTATTCCTTACCGAAAACGGATTGCGTGTCTCACAGCACCACTGGAGGAAGTTAGGCATGTATGTTGGCCGGTGTGTGAGACGCTGTATGTGTGTACTCACGCGTGTGGGCGTGTGTGACTGTGACTGCGCACGAAGATGCACTCGTGGGTTCCGGTGTGTGCCGCTGAATACGTGTCTTGGTCTCTGGGTGTCCCTGTGGCCCTCTGCAGGCGCCTCCAACAGTAAACGCCATAGTTTATACACACCATCCTGGATGGACCCCCAACTGAAAGGAGAAAGACCCCTGTCAGTTTCAAGAGGCCACATGCGAACTTTGACCCCCAGGGACTGTTGAAATAGCCCACACACTCCCGCACTCTCACAGCCACGCCTTGTGAGCAAAGCACAAAGACTGGACGAGACCTGCCTCCCGGCCGTGTCTGTCACATCTATGTGGACCTGGAGACCCTGCCACCTACCAGCACATCTGATGTGCCCTTGGGGTCACTCCCAGCACTCCCGGAAGCAAGGGAACCTCCCATGGGCGGGCTGACTGCGACCTGCAGTTGCCTACAGGCAAGATGCAGCCCGGCACTTCTCAAGGGGCTAAGGAACAGCGGACCAAGTGCGTCTTCACACCAACTAGATCAAATCACTTTCCATGACCCCGTGGGAATGTCCACAATCGGAAGTGTTGGGCTTCAGCAACCATGACACAGGTTGGAACACCAGAGCAGAAATTAGGCCACCTCCTCGCCCACGTATCGGCAAGTTTCCAACTGGCAGGGTTGGTGGCCCTGACCACTGAGAAAACGCTCAAACGATACACAGCCTCTTCCTAAGTGCCCTCCTCCTGCATGCAGGGCGACTCGACCCTATTGGAAGCCACAGACATTATGCGACACGGGGACACTGAACACCAGGGAAGACAGACCGCTAGCCTGTCTGCTTTGATGAGGCCCACACCACCCCATGCATCCTGGCAATTCTCCACTGCTACAGCGACACTACCGAGGAACTCACAGCGATCAAATGCACTGTTCCTGAGGACCACAGACAGACTTTCAACGGAAGACCTCTGCCACACGAGGGGACCTGGAAGCTTGAAAGGGCACAGTGGTTGTCCACGACAGCACACCTGGCTTCGCAACAGTGCCCCCATCTCTGCCCCGCCCACGGACTGCTGCAGATCAACCTCAGGCTGTTCGAAAGGCCTGCATGCAAAACTGGCTGGCGGTGTCATGCCCCCCCGGGAGAGACACTTTCGCTTTGCACATTCCCAAACAAGGGAAGAAAGCAGCCAATAGGGATGTTCCATAACTCAACTACCTCCAAGGAGGACGGGACAGACGCCTCACAATGTCAATCTTCTCTACGTCCCGCAAGACACCCTTTGGGTGTCATTCCTCCGGCAATGGGATCACAACTCTACACAGGTTACCTACCTCACCTCATGCACTTGAACTGCCAAAGCCACCCCCTCCATAGGCAGCTGATGCCAGCCCATCACGAACATGACGCATCCTTGGGAAGCCGAGGCCAGCACCTGCAGCCCAATTATGACAGCCTATTCCACGACCTCACAAAGGACATGTCCTCATCATCCCTCACCTTCCTGTCCAGGCCATCAGCGACCACGCAGGTTTAAATGCAGCACTCGATCCTCACCCCACTCCACGATGCCCCACTTGGCACCAACACTGTGCTGGGTGTTAAAGTAGAGGAGCAGCCATGGGCAGCAGTGTGGCCTAATCCATCAGCCCCTTCCGCCGACGCCCAACCCGAGCCCAACCCCGCCCACTTCTCCAGCCTCACTAGGGACTCAAAAACCTCACTGTGCAAAAAGAAAGGACAGGGAGGGCCACAGGCCTGGCCTCAGGCTCCAGCAACCAACCAGGGACGCTTGCTCATTTTGGCTTCCAAAATCAACACAAGAAATGGCATGCACGAAGCGTGATCCTGGCCAAAACACACCTATCCAACTGCAAGCACACTGGGCCTAGACCGGCACACACCCCGACTCTTAAGACCAGCAAGAGAGCCTGCCCCCTTGCATTCCTTCAACCGCCTTTCAGCAGGGACCCGGGATACACAGATAAGCCAGCTTATGCGCAGACACGGTCGACACTCAGACAGGAGCCCCTCCACTACTGGAGTCCTTGGTGGTGTTTGCGTGCATGTCGGCAGGGGACACTGGACTTCACTCCTAACAGTCCCCTATACCCGAGAGAGGAAACGTGCTGAACCTCAGTTTCGATAAGGAGACGATAGAGTGTTCTCACCCATTTTGTTCAGAGTTTCCAAGGAATGCATACAAGGGTGTCATCCTCGATCCAAGCACATGCTGGGATGGTGCAGAACACAACCGGGCAGTGTGCGGGGCTCTGCAGGGGAGCCATGAGCCTGGGGTGCCCCAAAAGCCTGGAGAATCCACAGCCCTCAGGCCACTCAACAAGACGAACAATCAAGCCACTCTTGCAGCCATTGGGCCCATCTGAGGAAAACCTAATATCTAATGGCACATCTTGCGGTGGTTGAATACCTACCGTCCTGAGTTATCCGCGACCATGCTCGGGAACATGGCCCCGCCTCACTTTTTCCAGTTCTTCTTAGCACCTCCAGTCGTCAGAGCACACGAAGATCTTCTTGTATTTGCCAACGGCGAGGCTTGCCCAGCAACTGCACCTGGGAAGTGGACTTGTTTCCTCAGAGGACATGATCCATACAAACATTTACCTGGGCTTGAGCTCTGAAACTGCTTCCCAAGGACCTCTATCCCTTACCGAGAACTGACTGCATGTCTGATAGTATGACTGCAGGAAGTTAGGCACATAAATTGGCCGGCGTGTGAGAGGCTGTATTTCTGTGTTCACGCGTGTGACTGTGACTGCGCACGCAGTCGCTCTTGTGGGTTTCTCTGTGTACCGCTGACTACGCGTCTTGGTCTCTGTGTGTCCCTGTTGCCCTGTGAAGAGGCGTCCAACAGCAAACGCCATAGTGTATACACAACACAATGTCTAGGCCCACAACTGAAAGGAGAAAGCCCCCTGTCAGCTTCCAGAGGCCGCATGCAAACTGTAACCCCCAGGGGCTGTAGAAATGCTCCACGGGCTCCCTCTCTCCCACAGCCACGCCTTCTGACCAGAGCACAAAGACTGGACGAGACCTGCCTCCCAGCCGTGGGTGTGACATCTACGTGCAACTCGAGAACCTGCCAGCTACCAGCACATCTGATGTGCACTTGGGGTCACTCCCAGCACTTTCGGAAGCAAGGGAACTCCCATGGGTGAGCCGACACCGACCTACAGCATTCTACTGGCAAGATGCAGCCTGAAACCACTCAAGGGGCTAAAGAACATCGAACAAAGTGCAACTTCTTGCCAACTAGGCCTAATCACTTTCCTTTGACCCGTGGGAATGCCCACCACAGGAAGCAGAGGGCTTCAGCAGCCATGACCCATGTTGGAACCCCACAGCGGAAACTAGGCCACCTTCCCGGCCATGTCTCAGGCAGCTCCCATCCTGCAAGGTTCGCGGCCCTGACCCCTAAGGAACCGCTCAAACGCTCAACAGCCTCGTCCAACGTGCCCTACTCCAGCCAGCAGGGCGACGCGTCCCTACTGGAAGCCACAGACATCTTCCGAACACGGGAACAAGGAACACCAGGGAAGACAGACCGCAAGCCTGTCTGCTTTGAAGATGCTGATCCCACCTGATGCATCCTGGAAATTCTCCACTGCCACAGTGACACCACTGAGGAACTCAGAGTGATCAAAGGCGTGGTCCCCGAGGACCACAGACAGACTTGCAACGGAAGACCTCTGCCATGTGAGGGCACTTGGAAGCCTGAAAGGGAAGAGTGGCTGGCCTTGGCAGCGCACCAGGGATGGCAACAGTGCCCCCTTCTATGCCCCGCCAACGGACTGCTCTGGATAAAGCTCTGGCTATTCGAAAGGCCTGCATGCCACACGGGCCGGCCGCATCATGCCCTCCGGCAGAAACACTATCGCGTTGCACATTCCCAAAAGTGGGAAAAGAGCGACCAAAGGGCTTGTTTGCATAACTCACCTACCCCCAAGAAGGCCGGCACAGATGCCTCAGCATGTCCGTCTTCTCTATGTCCCGCAAGACACCCGTGGGGAGTCACTCCTCTGGAAACGGGATTGCAAATCTTCACAGGTAACCTACCTCACTACATCCTCATGAACTGCCAAAGCCATCCCCACCATAGGCAGCTGATGCCAGGCCATCACAAACAAGACACATCCTTGGGAAGCCGAGGCCAGCGCCTGCAACCCAATGATGACAGCCCATCCCACGACATCACACAGGACCTGTCCTCATGATACCTTACCTTTCTCTCCAGGGCAGCAGCCACTACGCAGGCTTAAATGCAGCACTCGATCCTCACCCCACTCCACGATGATCCACTTAGCGCCAACAGTGTGCTGGCAGCTTCAGGGGCAGCAGCGAGGCCTAATCCATCAGCCCCCTTCCGCCATCACCAAACTCCATCCCACCCCCGCCCACTGCTCCAGCCCCACCGGGCACTCAAGAACCTCACCGCACCAAACACAACAACAGAGAGGGCCACAGGCCTGGCCTGAGGCTCCAGGCTCCAACCAGGGAACCTTGCTCATTTTGGCTTCCAAAATCAACCACCGAAGCGGCATGCACAAAGCGTGATCCTGGTCAAAACACACTTCTCCAAGTGAAAGCTCACTGGGCCCACACCAGCACACACTCCGACTCTGAAGACTAGCAGGAGAGCCTGCCCCCTTGCATTCCCTCACGGCCTTTTAGCAGGGACCGCGGATTCATAGATGACCCAGCTTATGGGCAGACACGGTCGACCCTCAGACAGGAGCCCCTCCAATGCTAGAGCCCTTAGTGGTGTTGGCATGCATGTCAGCAGGGGATGTTGGCCCTCACTCCTAACTGTCCCCTACCCCCGAGAGGAAACCTGCTGGACCTCAGTTGCGATGAGGAGACCGTAGAGCTTTCTCACTCATTTTGTTCAGATTTTCCAAGGAATGCATACAAGGGTGTCATCATCGATCCAAGCACATGCTGGGACGCTGCAGAACACAAACGGGCAGGCCGTGGGGCTCTGCAGAGGAGCCATGAGCCAGAAGTACTCCAACAGCCTGGGGAATCCACAGTCCTCAGGCCACTCAGCAAGACCAACAATCAATCCACTCTTGCAGCCATTGGACCCATCTGAGGAAAACCTAATATCCAATGGCACATCTTAGTATGCGTGAATGCTACTGTCCTGAGTTATCCCCAGCCACGCTCAGCAACGTGCGCCTGCTCCACTTTTTCCAGTTCCCCTTAGCACATCCAGTCATCAGACAACACGAAGGTCTTCTTGTTTTTGCCGACGGCCAGCCTTACCCTGCAACTGCACCTGAGAAGTGGACAGAAATCATGCGGCTTCTGAATTGCACCACAGTCCTCAGAGAACGATTCTTGTGAAAACTTACCTGCGTGTGAGCCCAGAACCTGCTTCCCAAGTACCACTATTCCTTACCGAAAACGGATTGCGTGTCTCACAGCACGACTGGAGGAAGTTAGGCATGTATGTTGGCCGGTGTGTGAGACGCTGTATGTGTGTACTCACGCGTGTGGGCGTGTGTGACTGTGACTGCGCACGAAGATGCACTCGTGGGTTCCGGTGTGTGCCGCTGAATACGCGTCTTGGTCTCTGGGTGTCCCTGTGGCCCTCTGCAGGCGCCTCCAACAGTAAACGCCATAGTTTAAACACACCATCCTGGATGGACCCCCAACTGAAAGGAGAAAGACCCCTGTCAGCTTCAAGAGGCCACATGCGAACTTTGACCCCCAGGGACTGTTGAAATAGCCCACACACTCCCGCACTCTCACAGCCACGCCTTGTGAGCAAAGCACAAAGACTGGACGAGACCTGCCTCCCGGCCGTGTCTGTCACATCTATGTGGACCTGGAGACCCTGCCACCTACCAGCACATCTGATGTGCCCTTGGTGTCACTCCCAGCACTCCCGGAAGCAAGGGAAACTCCCATGGGCGGGCTGACTGCGACCTGCAGTTGCCTACAGGCAAGATGCAGCCCGGCACTTCTCAAGGGGCTAAGGAACAGCGGACCAAGTGCGTCTTCACACCAACTAGAACAAATCACTTTCCATGACCCCGTGGGAATGTCCACAATGGGAAGTGTTGGGCTTCAGCAACCATGACACAGGTTGGAACACCAGAGCAGAAATTAGGCCACCTCCTCGCCCACGTATCGGCAAGTTCCCAACTGGCAGGGTTGGTGGCCCTGACCACTGAGAAAACGCTCAAACGATACACAGCCTCTTCCTAAGTGCCCTCCTCCTGCATGCAGGGCGACTCGACCCTATTGGAAGCCACAGACCTTATGCGACACGGGGACACTGAACACCAGGGAAGACAGACCGCAAGCCTGTCTGCTTTGATGAGGCCCACACCACCCCATGCATCCTGGCAATTCTCCACTGCTACAGCGACACTACCGAGGAACTCACAGCGATCAAATGCACTGTTCCTGAGGACCACAGACAGACTTTCAACGGAAGACCTCTGCCACACGAGGGGACCTGGAAGCTTGAAAGGGCACAGTGGTTGTCCACGACAGCACACCTGGCTTTGCAACAGTGCCCCCATCTCTGCCCCGCCCACGGACTGCTGCAGATCAACCTCAGGCTGTTCGAAAGGCCTGCATGGAAAACTGGCTGGCGGTGTCATGCCCCCCCGGGAGAGACACTTTCGCTTTGCACATTCCCAAACAAGGGAAGAAAGCAGCCAATAGGGATGTTCCATAACTCAACTACCTCCAAGGAGGACGGGACAGACGCCTCACAATGTCAATCTTCTCTACGTCCCGCAAGACACCCTTTGGGTGTCATTCCTCCGGCAATGGGATCACAACTCTACACAGGTTACCTACCTCACCTCATGCACTTGAACTGCCAAAGCCACCCCCTCCATAGGCAGCTGATGCCAGCCCATCACGAACATGACGCATCCTTGGGAAGCCGAGGCCAGCACCTGCAACCCAATTATGACAGCCTATTCCACGACCTCACAAAGGACATGTCCTCATCATCCCTCACCTTCCTGTCCAGGCCATCAGCGACCACGCAGGTTTAAATGCAGCACTCGATCCTCACCCCACTCCACGATGCCCCACTTGGCACCAACACTGTGCTGGGTGTTAAAGTAGAGGAGCAGCCATGGGCAGCAGTGTGGCCTAATCCATCAGCCCCTTCCGCCGACGCCCAACCCGAGCCCAACCCCGCCCACTTCTCCAGCCTCACTAGGGACTCAAAAACCTCACTGTGCAAAAAGAAAGGACAGGGAGGGCCACAGGCCTGGCCTCAGGCTCCAGCAACCAACCAGGGACGCTTGCTCATTTTGGCTTCCAAAATCAACACAAGAAATGGCATGCACGAAGCGTGATCCTGGCCAAAACACACCTATCCAACTGCAAGCACACTGGGCCTAGACCGGCACACACCCCGACTCTTAAGACCAGCAAGAGAGCCTGCCCCCTTGCATTCCTTCAACCGCCTTTCAGCAGGGACCCGGGATACACAGATAAGCCAGCTTATGCGCAGACACGGTCGACACTCAGACAGGAGCCCCTCCACTACTTGAGTCCTTGGTGGTGTTTGCGTGTATGTCGGCAGGGGACACTGGACTTCACTCCTAACAGTCCCCTACACCCGAGAGAGGAAACGTGCTGAACCTCAGTTTCGATAAGGAGACGATAGAGTGTTCTCACCCATTTTGTTCAGAGTTTCCAAGGAATGCATACAAGGGTGTCATCATCGATCCAAGCACATGCTGGGATGGTGCAGAACACAACCGGGCAGTGTGCGGGGCTCTGCAGGGGAGCCATGAGCCTGGGGTGCCCCAAAAGCCTGGAGAATCCACAGCCCTCAGGCCACTCAACAAGACGAACAATCAAGCCACTCTTGCAGCCATTGGGCCCATCTGAGGAAAACCTAATATCTAATGGCACATCTTGCGGTGGTTGAATACCTACCGTCCTGAGTTATCCGCGACCATGCTCGGGAACATGGCCCCGCCTCACTTTTTCCAGTTCTTCTTAGCACCCCCAGTCGTCAGAGCACACGAAGATCTTCTTGTATTTGCCAACGGCGAGGCTTGCCCAGCAACTGCACCTGGGAAGTGGGCTTGTTTCCTCAGAGGACATGATCCATACAAACATTTACCTGGGCTTGAGCTCTGAAACTGCTTCCCAAGGACCTCTATCCCTTACCGAGAACTGACTGCATGTCTGATAGTATGACTGCAGGAAGTTAGGCACATAAATTGGCCGGCGTGTGAGAGGCTGTATTTCTGTGTTCACGCGTGTGACTGTGACTGCGCACGCAGTCGCTCTTGTGGGTTTCTCTGTGTACCGCTGACTACGCGTCTTGGTCTCTGTGTGTCCCTGTTGCCCTGTGAAGAGGCGTCCAACAGCAAACGCCATAGTGTATACACAACACAATGTCTAGGCCCACAACTGAAAGGAGAAAGCCCCCTGTCAGCTTCCAGAGGCCGCATGCAAACTTTAACCCCCAGGGGCTGTAGAAATGCTCCACGGGCTCCCTCTCTCCCACAGCCACGCCTTCTGACCAGAGCACAAAGACTGGACGAGACCTGCCTCCCGGCCATGGATGTGACATCTACGTGCAACTCGAGAACCTGCCAGCTACCAGCACATCTGATGTGCACTTGGGGTCACTCCCAGCACTTTCGGAAGCAAGGGAACTCCCATGGGTGAGCCGACACTGACCTACAGCATTCTACTGGCAAGATGCAGCCTGAAACCACTCAAGGGGCTAAAGAACATCGAACAAAGTGCAACTTCTTGCCAACTAGGCCTAATCACTTTCCTTTGACCCGTGGGAATGCCCACCACAGGAAGCAGAGGGCTTCAGCAGCCATGACCCATGTTGGAACCCCACAGCGGAAACTAGGCCACCTTCCCGGCCATGTCTCAGGCAGCTCCCATCCTGCAAGGTTCGCGGCCCTGACCCCTAAGGAACCGCTCAAACGCTCAACAGCCTCGTCCAACGTGCCCTACTCCAGCCAGCAGGGCGACGTGTCCCTACTGGAAGCCACAGACATCTTCCGAACACGGGAACAAGGAACACCAGGGAACACAGACCGCAAGCCTGTCTGCTTTGAAGATGCTGATCCCACCTGATGCATCCTGGAAATTCTCCACTGCCACAGTGACACCACTGAGGAACTCAGAGTGATCAAAGGCGTGGTCCCCGAGGACCACAGACAGACTTGCAACGGAAGACCTCTGCCATGTGAGGGGACTTGGAAGCCTGAAAGGGAAGAGTGGCTGGCCTTGGCAGCGCACCAGGGATGGCAACAGTGCCCCCTTCTCTGCCCCGCCAACGGACTGCTCTGGATAAAGCTCTGGCTATTCGAAAGGCCTGCATGCCACACGGGCCGGCCGCATCATGCCCTCCGGCAGAAACACTATCGCGTTGCACATTCCCAAAAGTGGGAAAAGAGCGACCAAAGGGCTTGTTTGCATAACTCACCTACCCCCAAGAAGGCCGTCACAGATGCCTCAGCATGTCCGTCTTCTCTATGTCCCGCAAGACACCCGTGGGGAGTCACTCCTCTGGAAACGGGATTGCAAATCTTCACAGGTAACCTACCTCACTGCATCCTCATGAACTGCCAAAGCCATCCCCACCATAGGCAGCTGATGCCAGGCCATCACGAACAAGACACATCCTTGGGAAGCCGAGGCCAGCGCCTGCAACCCAATGATGACAGCCCATCCCACGACATCACACAGGACCTGTCCTCATCATACCTTACCTTTCTCTCCAGGGCAGCAGCCACTACGCAGGCTTAAATGCAGCACTCGATCCTCACCCCACTCCACGATGATCCACTTAGCGCCAACAGTGTGCTGGCAGCTTCAGGGGCAGCAGCGAGGCCTAATCCATCAGCCCCCTTCCGCCATCACCAAACTCCATCCCACCCCCGCCCACTGCTCCAGCCCCACCGGGCACTGAAGAACCTCACCGCACCAGACACAACAACAGAGAGGGCCACAGGCCTGGCCTGAGGCTCCAGGCTCCAACCAGGGAACCTTGCTCATTTTGGCTTCCAAAATCAACCACCGAAGCGGCATGCACAAAGCGTGATCCTGGTCAAAACACACTTCTCCAATTGAAAGCTCACTGGGCCCACACCAGCACAAACTCCGACTCTGAAGACTAGCAGGAGAGCCTGCCCCCTTGCATTCCCTCACGGCCTTTTAGCAGGGACCGCGGATTCATAGATGACCCAGCTTATGGGCAGACACGGTCGACCCTCAGACAGGAGCCCCTCCAATGCTAGAGCCCTTAGTGGTGTTGGCATGCATGTCAGCAGGGGATGTTGGCCCTCACTCCTAACTGTCCCCTACCCCCGAGAGGAAACGTGCTGGACCTCAGTTGCGATGAGGAGACCGTAGAGCTTTCTCAATCATTTTGTTCAGATTTTCCAAGGAATGCATACAAGGGTGTCATCATCGATCCAAGCACATGCTGGGACGCTGCAGAACACAAACGGGCAGGCCGTGGGGCTCTGCAGAGGAGCCCTGAGCCAGAAGTACTCCAACAGCCTGGGGAATCCACAGTCCTCAGGCCACTCAGCAAGACCAACAATCAATCCACTCTTGCAGCCATTGGACCCATCTGAGCAAAACCTAATATCCAATGGCACATCTTAGTATGCGTGAATGCTACTTTCCTGAGTTATCCCCAGCCACGCTCAGCAACGTGCGCCTGCTCCACTTTTTCCAGTTCCCCTTAGCACATCCAGTCATCAGACAACACGAAGGTCTTCTTGTTTTTGCCGACGGCCAGCCTTACCCTGCAACTGCACCTGAGAAGTGGACAGAAATCATGCGGCTTCTGAATTGCACCACAGTCCTCAGAGAACGATTCTTGTGAAAACTTACCTGCGTGTGAGCCCAGAACCTGCTTCCCAAGTACCACTATTCCTTACCGAAAACGGATTGCGTGTCTCACAGCACGACTGGAGGAAGTTAGGCATGTATGTTGGCCGGTGTGTGAGACGCTGTATGTGTGTACTCACGCGTGTGGGCGTGTGTGACTGTGACTGCGCACGAAGATGCACTCGTGGGTTCCGGTGTGTGCCGCTGAATACGCGTCTTGGTCTCTGGGTGTCCCTGTGGCCCTCTGCAGGCGCCTCCAACAGTAAACGCCATAGTTTAAACACACCATCCTGGATGGACCCCCAACTGAAAGGAGAAAGACCCCTGTCAGCTTCAAGAGGCCACATGCGAACTTTGACCCCCAGGGACTGTTGAAATAGCCCACACACTCCCGCACTCTCACAGCCACGCCTTGTGAGCAAAGCACAAAGACTGGACGAGACCTGCCTCCCGGCCGTGTCTGTCACATCTATGTGGACCTGGAGACCCTGCCACCTACCAGCACATCTGATGTGCCCTTGGTGTCACTCCCAGCACTCCCGGAAGCAAGGGAAACTCCCATGGGCGGGCTGACTGCGACCTGCAGTTGCCTACAGGCAAGATGCAGCCCGGCACTTCTCAAGGGGCTAAGGAACAGCGGACCAAGTGCGTCTTCACACCAACTAGAACAAATCACTTTCCATGACCCCGTGGGAATGTCCACAATGGGAAGTGTTGGGCTTCAGCAACCATGACACAGGTTGGAACACCAGAGCAGAAATTAGGCCACCTCCTCGCCCACGTATCGGCAAGTTCCCAACTGGCAGGGTTGGTGGCCCTGACCACTGAGAAAACGCTCAAACGATACACAGCCTCTTCCTAAGTGCCCTCCTCCTGCATGCAGGGCGACTCGACCCTATTGGAAGCCACAGACCTTATGCGACACGGGGACACTGAACACCAGGGAAGACAGACCGCAAGCCTGTCTGCTTTGATGAGGCCCACACCACCCCATGCATCCTGGCAATTCTCCACTGCTACAGCGACACTACCGAGGAACTCACAGCGATCAAATGCACTGTTCCTGAGGACCACAGACAGACTTTCAACGGAAGACCTCTGCCACACGAGGGGACCTGGAAGCTTGAAAGGGCACAGTGGTTGTCCACGACAGCACACCTGGCTTTGCAACAGTGCCCCCATCTCTGCCCCGCCCACGGACTGCTGCAGATCAACCTCAGGCTGTTCGAAAGGCCTGCATGGAAAACTGGCTGGCGGTGTCATGCCCCCCCGGGAGAGACACTTTCGCTTTGCACATTCCCAAACAAGGGAAGAAAGCAGCCAATAGGGATGTTCCATAACTCAACTACCTCCAAGGAGGACGGGACAGACGCCTCACAATGTCAATCTTCTCTACGTCCCGCAAGACACCCTTTGGGTGTCATTCCTCCGGCAATGGGATCACAACTCTACACAGGTTACCTACCTCACCTCATGCACTTGAACTGCCAAAGCCACCCCCTCCATAGGCAGCTGATGCCAGCCCATCTCGAACATGACGCATCCTTGGGAAGCCGAGGCCAGCACCTGCAACCCAATTATGACAGCCTATTCCACGACCTCACAAAGGACATGTCCTCATCATCCCTCACCTTCCTGTCCAGGCCATCAGCGACCACGCAGGTTTAAATGCAGCACTCGATCCTCACCCCACTCCACGATGCCCCACTTGGCACCAACACTGTGCTGGGTGTTAAAGTAGAGGAGCAGCCATGGGCAGCAGTGTGGCCTAATCCATCAGCCCCTTCCGCCGACGCCCAACCCGAGCCCAACCCCGCCCACTTCTCCAGCCTCACTAGGGACTCAAAAACCTCACTGTGCAAAAAGAAAGGACAGGGAGGGCCACAGGCCTGGCCTCAGGCTCCAGCAACCAACCAGGGACGCTTGCTCATTTTGGCTTCCAAAATCAACACAAGAAATGGCATGCACGAAGCGTGATCCTGGCCAAAACACACCTATCCAACTGCAAGCACACTGGGCCTAGACCGGCACACACCCCGACTCTTAAGACCAGCAAGAGAGCCTGCCCCCTTGCATTCCTTCAACCGCCTTTCAGCAGGGACCCGGGATACACAGATAAGCCAGCTTATGCGCAGACACGGTCGACACTCAGACAGGAGCCCCTCCACTACTTGAGTCCTTGGTGGTGTTTGCGTGTATGTCGGCAGGGGACACTGGACTTCACTCCTAACAGTCCCCTACACCCGAGAGAGGAAACGTGCTGAACCTCAGTTTCGATAAGGAGACGATAGAGTGTTCTCACCCATTTTGTTCAGAGTTTCCAAGGAATGCATACAAGGGTGTCATCATCGATCCAAGCACATGCTGGGATGGTGCAGAACACAACCGGGCAGTGTGCGGGGCTCTGCAGGGGAGCCATGAGCCTGGGGTGCCCCAAAAGCCTGGAGAATCCACAGCCCTCAGGCCACTCAACAAGACGAACAATCAAGCCACTCTTGCAGCCATTGGGCCCATCTGAGGAAAACCTAATATCTAATGGCACATCTTGCGGTGGTTGAATACCTACCGTCCTGAGTTATCCGCGACCATGCTCGGGAACATGGCCCCGCCTCACTTTTTCCAGTTCTTCTTAGCACCCCCAGTCGTCAGAGCACACGAAGATCTTCTTGTATTTGCCAACGGCGAGGCTTGCCCAGCAACTGCACCTGGGAAGTGGGCTTGTTTCCTCAGAGGACATGATCCATACAAACATTTACCTGGGCTTGAGCTCTGAAACTGCTTCCCAAGGACCTCTATCCCTTACCGAGAACTGACTGCATGTCTGATAGTATGACTGCAGGAAGTTAGGCACATAAATTGGCCGGCGTGTGAGAGGCTGTATTTCTGTGTTCACGCGTGTGACTGTGACTGCGCACGCAGTCGCTCTTGTGGGTTTCTCTGTGTACCGCTGACTACGCGTCTTGGTCTCTGTGTGTCCCTGTTGCCCTGTGAAGAGGCGTCCAACAGCAAACGCCATAGTGTATACACAACACAATGTCTAGGCCCACAACTGAAAGGAGAAAGCCCCCTGTCAGCTTCCAGAGGCCGCATGCAAACTTTAACCCCCAGGGGCTGTAGAAATGCTCCACGGGCTCCCTCTCTCCCACAGCCACGCCTTCTGACCAGAGCACAAAGACTGGACGAGACCTGCCTCCCGGCCATGGATGTGACATCTACGTGCAACTCGAGAACCTGCCAGCTACCAGCACATCTGATGTGCACTTGGGGTCACTCCCAGCACTTTCGGAAGCAAGGGAACTCCCATGGGTGAGCCGACACTGACCTACAGCATTCTACTGGCAAGATGCAGCCTGAAACCACTCAAGGGGCTAAAGAACATCGAACAAAGTGCAACTTCTTGCCAACTAGGCCTAATCACTTTCCTTTGACCCGTGGGAATGCCCACCACAGGAAGCAGAGGGCTTCAGCAGCCATGACCCATGTTGGAACCCCACAGCGGAAACTAGGCCACCTTCCCGGCCATGTCTCAGGCAGCTCCCATCCTGCAAGGTTCGCGGCCCTGACCCCTAAGGAACCGCTCAAACGCTCAACAGCCTCGTCCAACGTGCCCTACTCCAGCCAGCAGGGCGACGCGTCCCTACTGGAAGCCACAGACATCTTCCGAACACGGGAACAAGGAACACCAGGGAACACAGACCGCAAGCCTGTCTGCTTTGAAGATGCTGATCCCACCTGATGCATCCTGGAAATTCTCCACTGCCACAGTGACACCACTGAGGAACTCAGAGTGATCAAAGGCGTGGTCCCCGAGGACCACAGACAGACTTGCAACGGAAGACCTCTGCCATGTGAGGGGACTTGGAAGCCTGAAAGGGAAGAGTGGCTGGCCTTGGCAGCGCACCAGGGATGGCAACAGTGCCCCCTTCTCTGCCCCGCCAACGGACTGCTCTGGATAAAGCTCTGGCTATTCGAAAGGCCTGCATGCCACACGGGCCGGCCGCATCATGCCCTCCGGCAGAAACACTATCGCGTTGCACATTCCCAAAAGTGGGAAAAGAGCGACCAAAGGGCTTGTTTGCATAACTCACCTACCCCCAAGAAGGCCGTCACAGATGCCTCAGCATGTCCGTCTTCTCTATGTCCCGCAAGACACCCGTGGGGAGTCACTCCTCTGGAAACGGGATTGCAAATCTTCACAGGTAACCTACCTCACTGCATCCTCATGAACTGCCAAAGCCATCCCCACCATAGGCAGCTGATGCCAGGCCATCACGAACAAGACACATCCTTGGGAAGCCGAGGCCAGCGCCTGCAACCCAATGATGACAGCCCATCCCACGACATCACACAGGACCTGTCCTCATCATACCTTACCTTTCTCTCCAGGGCAGCAGCCACTACGCAGGCTTAAATGCAGCACTCGATCCTCACCCCACTCCACGATGATCCACTTAGCGCCAACAGTGTGCTGGCAGCTTCAGGGGCAGCAGCGAGGCCTAATCCATCAGCCCCCTTCCGCCATCACCAAACTCCATCCCACCCCCGCCCACTGCTCCAGCCCCACCGGGCACTGAAGAACCTCACCGCACCAGACACAACAACAGAGAGGGCCACAGGCCTGGCCTGAGGCTCCAGGCTCCAACCAGGGAACCTTGCTCATTTTGGCTTCCAAAATCAACCACCGAAGCGGCATGCACAAAGCGTGATCCTGGTCAAAACACACTTCTCCAATTGAAAGCTCACTGGGCCCACACCAGCACAAACTCCGACTCTGAAGACTAGCAGGAGAGCCTGCCCCCTTGCATTCCCTCACGGCCTTTTAGCAGGGACCGCGGATTCATAGATGACCCAGCTTATGGGCAGACACGGTCGACCCTCAGACAGGAGCCCCTCCAATGCTAGAGCCCTTAGTGGTGTTGGCATGCATGTCAGCAGGGGATGTTGGCCCTCACTCCTAACTGTCCCCTACCCCCGAGAGGAAACGTGCTGGACCTCAGTTGCGATGAGGAGACCGTAGAGCTTTCTCAATCATTTTGTTCAGATTTTCCAAGGAATGCATACAAGGGTGTCATCATCGATCCAAGCACATGCTGGGACGCTGCAGAACACAAACGGGCAGGCCGTGGGGCTCTGCAGAGGAGCCCTGAGCCAGAAGTACTCCAACAGCCTGGGGAATCCACAGTCCTCAGGCCACTCAGCAAGACCAACAATCAATCCACTCTTGCAGCCATTGGACCCATCTGAGCAAAACCTAATATCCAATGGCACATCTTAGTATGCGTGAATGCTACTTTCCTGAGTTATCCCCAGCCACGCTCAGCAACGTGCGCCTGCTCCACTTTTTCCAGTTCCCCTTAGCACATCCAGTCATCAGACAACACGAAGGTCTTCTTGTTTTTGCCGACGGCCAGCCTTACCCTGCAACTGCACCTGAGAAGTGGACAGAAATCATGCGGCTTCTGAATTGCACCACAGTCCTCAGAGAACGATTCTTGTGAAAACTTACCTGCGTGTGAGCCCGGAACCTGCTTCCCAAGTACCACTATTCCTTACCGAAAACGGATTGCGTGTCTCACAGCACGACTGGAGGAAGTTAGGCATGTATGTTGGCCGGTGTGTGAGACGCTGTATGTGTGTACTCACGCGTGTGGGCGTGTGTGACTGTGACTGCGCACGAAGATGCACTCGTGGGTTCCGGTGTGTGCCGCTGAATACGCGTCTTGGTCTCTGGGTGTCCCTGTGGCCCTCTGCAGGCGCCTCCAACAGTAAACGCCATAGTTTAAACACACCATCCTGGATGGACCCCCAACTGAAAGGAGAAAGACCCCTGTCAGCTTCAAGAGGCCACATGCGAACTTTGACCCCCAGGGACTGTTGAAATAGCCCACACACTCCCGCACTCTCACAGCCACGCCTTGTGAGCAAAGCACAAAGACTGGACGAGACCTGCCTCCCGGCCGTGTCTGTCACATCTATGTGGACCTGGAGACCCTGCCACCTACCAGCACATCTGATGTGCCCTTGGGGTCACTCCCAGCACTCCCGGAAGCAAGGGAACCTCCCATGGGCGGGCTGACTGCGACCTGCAGTTGCCTACAGGCAAGATGCAGCCCGGCACTTCTCAAGGGGCTAAGGAACAGCGGACCAAGTGCGTCTTCACACCAACTAGAACAAATCACTTTCCATGACCCCGTGGGAATGTCCACAATGGGAAGTGTTGGGCTTCAGCAAACATGACACAGGTTGGAACACCAGAGCAGAAATTAGGCCACCTCCTCGCCCACGTATCGGCAAGTTCCCAACTGGCAGGGTTGGTGGCCCTGACCACTGAGAAAACGCTCAAACGATACACAGCCTCTTCCTAAGTGCCCTCCTCCTGAAGGCAGGGCGACTCGACCCTATTGGAAGCCACAGACATTATGCGACACGGGGACACTGAACACCAGGGAAGACAGACCGCAAGCCTGTCTGCTTTGATGAGGCCCACACCACCCCATGCATCCTGGCAATTCTCCACTGCTACAGCGACACTACCGAGGAACTCACAGCGATCAAATGCACTGTTCCTGAGGACCACAGACAGACTTTCAACGGAAGACCTCTGCCACACGAGGGGACCTGGAAGCTTGAAAGGGCACAGTGGTTGTCCACGACAGCACACCTGGCTTCGCAATAGTGCCCCCATCTCTGCCCCGCCCACGGACTGCTGCAGATCAACCTCAGGCTGTTCGAAAGGCCTGCATGCAAAACTGGCTGGCGGTGTCATGCCCCCCCGGGAGAGACACTTTCGCTTTGCACATTCCCAAACAAGGGAAGAAAGCAGCCAATAGGGATGTTCCATAACTCAACTACCTCCAAGGAGGACGGGACAGACGCCTCACAATGTCAATCTTCTCTACGTCCCGCAAGACACCCTTTGGGTGTCATTCCTCCGGCAATGGGATCACAACTCTACGCAGGTTACCTACCTCACCTCATGCACTTGAACTGCCAAAGCCACACCCTCCATAGGCAGCTGATGCCAGCCCATCACGAACATGACGCATCCTTGGGAAGCCGAGGCCAGCACCTGCAACCCAATTATGACAGCCTATTCCACGACCTCACAAAGGACATGTCCTCATCATCCCTCACCTTCCTGTCCAGGCCATCAGCGACCACGCAGGTTTAAATGCAGCACTCGATCCTCACCCCACTCCACGATGCCCCACTTGGCACCAACACTGTGCTGGGTGTTAAAGTAGAGGAGCAGCCATGGGCAGCAGTGTGGCCTAATCCATCAGCCCCTTCCGCCGACGCCCAACCCGAGCCCAACCCCGCCCACTTCTCCAGCCTCACTAGGGACTCAAAAACCTCACTGTGCAAAAAGAAAGGACAGGGAGGGCCACAGGCCTGGCCTCAGGCTCCAGCAACCAACCAGGGACGCTTGCTCATTTTGGCTGCCAAAATCAACACAAGAAATGGCATGCACGAAGCGTGATCCTGGCCAAAACACACCTATCCAACTGCAAGCACACTGGGCCTAGACCGGCACACAACCCGACTCTTCAGACCAGCAAGAGAGCCTGCCCCCTTGCATTCCTTCAACCGCCTTTCAGCAGGGACCCGGGATACACAGATAAGCCAGCTTATGCGCAGACACGGTCGACACTCAGACAGGAGCCCCTCCACTACTGGAGTCCTTGGTGGTGTTTGCGTGCATGTCAGCAGGGGACACTGGACTTCACTCCTAACAGTCCCCTACACCCGAGAGAGGAAACGTGCTGAACCTCAGTTTCGATAAGGAGACGATAGAGTGTTCTCACCCATTTTGTTCAGAGTTTCCAAGGAATGCATACAAGGGTGTCATCATCGATCCAAGCACATGCTGGGATGGTGCAGAACACAACCGGGCAGTGTGCGGGGCTCTGCAGGGGAGCCATGAGCCTGGGGTGCCCCAAAAGCCTGGAGAATCCACAGCCCTCAGGCCACTCAACAAGAAGAACAATCAAGCCACTCTTGCAGCCATTGGGCCCATCTGAGGAAAACCTAATATCTAATGGCACATCTTGCGGTGGTTGAATACCTACCGTCCTGAGTTATCCGCGACCATGCTCGGGAACATGGCCCCGCCTCACTTTTTCCAGTTCTTCTTAGCACCTCCAGTCGTCAGAGCACACGAAGATCTTCTTGTATTTGCCAACGGCGAGGCTTGCCCAGCAACTGCACCTGGGAAGTGGACTTGTTTCCTCAGAGGACATGATCCATACAAACATTTACCTGGGCTTGAGCTCTGAAACTGCTTCCCAAGGACCTCTATCCCTTACCGAGAACTGACTGCATGTCTGATAGTATGACTGCAGGAAGTTAGGCACATAAATTGGCCGGCGTGTGAGAGGCTGTATTTCTGTGTTCACGCGTGTGACTGTGACTGCGCACGCAGTCGCTCTTGTGGGTTTCTCTGTGTACCGCTGACTACGCGTCTTGGTCTCTGTGTGTCCCTGTTGCCCTGTGAAGAGGCGTCCAACAGCAAACGCCATAGTGTATACACAACACAATGTCTAGGCCCACAACTGAAAGGAGAAAGCCCCCTGTCAGCTTCCAGAGGCCGCATGCAAACTTTAACCCCCAGGGGCTGTAGAAATGCTCCACGGGCTCCCTCTCTCCCACAGCCACGCCTTCTGACCAGAGCACAAAGACTGGACGAGACCTGCCTCCCGGCCGTGGGTGTGAAATCTACGTGCAACTCGAGAACCTGCCAGCTACCAGCACATCTGATGTGCACTTGGGGTCACTCCCAGCATTTTCGGAAGCAAGGGAACTCTCATGGGTGAGCCGACACCGACCTACAGCATTCTACTGGCAAGATGCAGCCTGAAACCACTCAAGGGGCTAAAGAACATCGAACAAAGTGCAACTTCTTGCCAACTAGGCCTAATCACTTTCCTTTGACCCGTGGGAATGCCCACCACAGGAAGCAGAGGGCTTCAGCAGCCATGACCCATGTTGGAACCCCACAGCGGAAACTAGGCCACCTTCCCGGCCATGTCTCAGGCAGCTCCCATCCTGCAAGGTTCGCGGCCCTGACCCCTAAGGAACCGCTCAAACGCTCAACAGCCTCGTCCAACGTGCCCTACTCCAGCCAGCAGGGCGACGCGTCCCTACTGGAAGACACAGACATCTTCCGAACACGGGAACAAGGAACACCAGGGAAGACAGACCGCAAGCCTGTCTGCTTTGAAGATGCTGATCCCACCTGATGCATCCTGGAAATTCTCCACTGCCACAGTGACACCACTGAGGAACTCAGAGTGATCAAAGGCGTGGTCCCCGAGGACCACAGACAGACTTGCAACGGAAGACCTCTGCCATGTGAGGGCACTTGGAAGCCTGAAAGGGAAGAGTGGCTGGCCTTGGCAGCGCACCAGGGATGGCAACAGTGCCCCCTTCTCTGCCCCGCCAACGGACTGCTCTGGATAAAGCTCTGGCTATTCGAAAGGCCTGCATGCCACACGGGCCGGCCGCATCATGCCCTCCGGCAGAAACACTATCGCGTTGCACATTCCCAAAAGTGGGAAAAGAGCGACCAAAGGGCTTGTTTGCATAACTCACCTACCCCCAAGAAGGCCGGCACAGATGCCTCAGCATGTCCGTCTTCTCTATGTCCCGCAAGACACCCGTGGGGAGTCACTCCTCTGGAAACGGGATTGCAACTCTTCACAGGTAACCTACCTCACTGCATCTTCATGAACTGCCAAATACATCCCCACCATAGGCAGCTGATGCCAGACCATCACGAACAAGACACATCCTTGGGAAGCCGAGGCCAGCGCCTGCAACCCAATGATGACAGCCCATCCCACGACATCACACAGGACCTGTCCTCATCATACCTTACCTGTCTCTCCAGGGCAGCAGCCACTACACAGGCTTAAATGCAGCACTCGATCCTCACCCCACTCCACGATGATCCACTTAGCGCCAACAGTGTGCTGGCAGCTTCAGGGGCAGCAGCGAGGCCTAATCCATCAGCCCCCTTCCGCCATCACCAAACTCCATCCCACCCCCGCCCACTGCTCCAGCCCCACCGGGCACTCAAGAACCTCACCGCACCAAACACAACAACAGAGAGGGCCACAGGCCTGGCCTGAGGCTCCAGGCTCCAACCAGGGAACCTTGCTCATTTTGGCTTCCAAAATCAACCACCGAAGCGGCATGCACAAAGCGTGATCCTGGTCAAAACACACTTCTCCAAGTGAAAGCTCACTGGGCCCACACCAGCACACACTCCGACTCTGAAGACTAGCAGGAGAGCCTGCCCCCTTGCATTCCCTCACGGCCTTTTAGCAGGGACCGCGGATTCATAGATGACCCAGCTTATGGGCAGACACGGTCGACCCTCAGACAGGAGCCCCTCCAATGCTAGAGCCCTTAGTGGTGTTGGCATGCATGTCAGCAGGGGATGTTGGCCCTCACTCCTAACTGTCCCCTACCCCCGAGAGAAACGTGCTGGACCTCAGTTGCGATGAGGAGACCGTAGAGCTTTCTCACTCATTTTGTTCAGATTTTCCAAGGAATGCATACAAGGGTGTCATCATCGATCCAAGCACATGCTGGGACGCTGCAGAACACAAACGGGCAGGCCGTGGGGCTCTGCAGAGGAGCCATGAGCCAGAAGTACTCCAACTGCCTGGGGAATCCACAGTCCTCAGGCCACTCAGCAAGACCAACAATCAATCCACTCTTGCAGCCATTGGACCCATCTGAGGAAAACCTAATATCCAATGGCACATCTTAGTATGCGTGAATGCTACTGTCCTGAGTTATCCCCAGGCACGCTCAGCAACGTGCGCCTGCTCCACTTTTTCCAGTTCCCCTTAGCACATCCAGTCATCAGACAACACGAAGGTCTTCTTGTTTTTGCCGACGGCCAGCCTTACCCTGCAACTGCACCTGAGAAGTGGACAGAAATCATGCGGCTTCTGAATTGCACCACAGTCCTCAGAGAACGATTCTTGTGAAAACTTACCTGCGTGTGAGCCCGGAACCTGCTTCCCAAGTACCACTATTCCTTACCGAAAACGGATTGCGTGTCTCACAGCACGACTGGAGGAAGTTAGGCATGTATGTTGGCCGGTGTGTGAGACGCTGTATGTGTGTACTCACGCGTGTGGGCGTGTGTGACTGTGACTGCGCACGAAGATGCACTCGTGGGTTCCGGTGTGTGCCGCTGAATACGCGTCTTGGTCTCTGGGTGTCCCTGTGGCCCTCTGCAGGCGCCTCCAACAGTAAACGCCATAGTTTATACACACCATCCTGGATGGACCCCCAACTGAAAGGAGAAAGACCCCTGTCAGCTTCAAGAGGCCACATGCGAACTTTGACCCCCAGGGACTGTTGAAATAGCCCACAGACTCCCGCACTCTCACAGCCACGCCTTGTGAGCAAAGCACAAAGACTGGACGAGACCTGCCTCCCGGCCGTGTCTGTCACATCTATGTGGACCTGGAGACCCTGCCACCTACCAGCACATCTGATGTGCCCTTGGGGTCACTCCCAGCACTCCCGGAAGCAAGGGAACCTCCCATGGGCGGGCTGACTGCGACCTGCAGTTGCCTACAGGCAAGATGCAGCCCGGCACTTCTCAAGGGGCTAAGGAACAGCGGACCAAGTGCGTCTTCACACCAACTAGAACAAATCACTTTCCATGACCCCGTGGGAATGTCCACAATGGGAAGTGTTGGGCTTCAGCAACCATGACACAGGTTGGAACACCAGAGCAGAAATTAGGCCACCTCCCCGCCCACGTATCGGCAAGTTTCCAACTGGCAGAGTTGGTGGCCCTGACCACTGAGAAAACGCTCAAATGATACACAGCCTCTTCCTAAGTGCCCTCCTCCTGCATGCAGGGCGACTCGACCCTATTGGAAGCCACAAACATTATGCGACATGGGGACACTGAACACCAGGGAAGACAGACCGCAAGCCTGTCTGCTTTAATGAGGCCCACACCACCCCATGCATCCTGGCAATTCTCCACTGCTACAGCGACACTACCGAGGAACTCACAGCGATCAAATGCACTGTTCCTGAGGACCACAGACAGACTTTCAACAGAAGACCTCTGCCACACGAGGGGACCTGGAAGCTTGAAAGGGCACAGTGGTTGTCCACGACAGCACACCTGGCTTCGCAACAGTGCCCCCATCTCTGCCCCGCCCACGGACTGCTGCAGATCAACCTCAGGCTGTTCGAAAGGCTTGCATGCAAAACTGGCTGGCGGTGTCATGCCCCCCCGGGAGAGACACTTTCGCTTTGCACATTCCCAAACAAGGGAAGAAAGCAGCCAATAGGGATGTTCCATAACTCAACTACCTCCAAGGAGGACGGGACAGACGCCTCACAATGTCAATTTTCTCTACGTCCCGCAAGACACCCTTTGGGTGTCATTCCTCCGGCAATGGGATCACAACTCTACGCAGGTTACCTACCTCACCTCATGCACTTGAACTGCCAAAGCCACCCCCTCCATAGGCAGCTGATGCCAGCCCATCACGAACATGACGCATCCTTGGGAAGCCGAGGCCAGCACCTGCAACCCAATTATGACAGCCTATTCCACGACCTCACAAAGGACATGTCCTCATCATCCCTCACCTTCCTGTCCAGGCCATCAGCGACCACGCAGGTTTAAATGCAGCACTCGATCCTCACCCCACTCCACGATGCCCCACTTGGCACCAACACTGTGCTGGGTGTTAAAGTAGAGGAGCAGCCATGGGCAGCACTGTGGCCTAATCCATCAGCCCCTTCCGCCGACGCCCAACCCGAGCCCAACCCCGCCCACTTCTCCAGCCTCACTAGGGACTCAAAAACCTCACTGTGCAAAAAGAAAGGACAGGGAGGGCCACAGGCCTGGCCTCAGGCTCCAGCAACCAACCAGGGACGCTTGCTCATTTTGGCTTCCAAAATCAACACAAGAAATGGCATGCACGAAGCGTGATCCTGGCCAAAACACACCTATCCAACTGCAAGCACACTGGGCCTAGACCGGCACACACCCCGACTCTTAAGACCAGCAAGAGAGCCTGCCCCCTTGCATTCCTTCAACCGCCTTTCAGCAGGGACCCGGGATACACAGATAAGCCAGCTTATGCGCAGACACGGTCGACACTCAGACAGGAGCCCCTCCACTACTGGAGTCCTTGGTGGTGTTTGCGTGCATGTCGGCAGGGGACACTGGACTTCACTCCTAACAGTCCCCTATACCCGAGAGAGGAAACGTGCTGAACCTCAGTTTCGATAAGGAGACGATAGAGTGTTCTCACCCATTTTGTTCAGAGTTTCCAAGGAATGCATACAAGGGTGTCATCATCGATCCAAGCACATGCTGGGATGGTGCAGAACACAACCGGGCAGTGTGCGGGGCTCTGCAGGGGAGCCATGAGCCTGGGGTGCCCCAAAAGCCTGGAGAATCCACAGCCCTCAGGCCACTCAACAAGACGAACAATCAAGCCACTCTTGCAGCCATTGGGCCCATCTGAGGAAAACCTAATATCTAATGGCACATCTTGCGGTGGTTGAATACCTACCGTCCTGAGTTATCTGCGACCATGCTCGGGAACATGGCCCCGCCTCACTTTTTCCAGTTCTTCTTAGCACCTCCAGTCGTCAGAGCACACGAAGATCTTCTTGTATTTGCCAACGGCGAGGCTTGCCCAGCAACTGCACCTGGGAAGTGGACTTGTTTCCTCAGAGGACATGATCCATACAAACATTTACCTGGGCTTGAGCTCTGAAACTGCTTCCCAAGGACCTCTATCCCTTACCGAGAACTGACTGCATGTCTGATAGTATGACTGCAGGAAGTTAGGCACATAAATTGGCCGGCGTGTGAGAGGCTGTATTTCTGTGTTCACGCGTGTGACTGTGACTGCGCACGCAGTCGCTCTTGTGGGTTTCTCTGTGTACCGCTGACTACGCGTCTTGGTCTCTGTGTGTCCCTGTTGCCCTGTGAAGAGGCGTCCAACAGCAAACGCCATAGTGTATACACAACACAATGTCTAGGCCCACAACTGAAAGGAGAAAGCCCCCTGTCAGCTTCCAGAGGCCGCATGCAAACTTTAACCCCCAGGGGCTGTAGAAATGCTCCACGGGCTCCCTCTCTCCCACAGCCACGCCTTCTGACCAGAGCACAAAGACTGGACGAGACCTGCCTCCCGGCCGTGGGTGTGACATCTACGTGCAACTCGAGAACCTGCCAGCTACCAGCACATCTGATGTGCACTTGCGGTCACTCCCAGCACTTTCGGAAGCAAGGGAACTCCCATGGGTGAGCCGACACCGACCTACAGCATTCTACTGGCAAGATGCAGCCTGAAACCACTCAAGGGGCTAAAGAACATCGAACAAAGTGCAACTTCTTGCCAACTAGGCCTAATCACTTTCCTTTGACCCGTGGGAATGCCCACCACAGGAAGCAGAGGGCTTCAGCAGCCATGACCCATGTTGGAACCCCACAGCGGAAACTAGGCCACCTTCCCGGCCATGTCTCAGGCAGCTCCCATCCTGCAAGGTTCGCGGCCCTGACCCCTAAGGAACCGCTCAAACGCTCAACAGCCTCGTCCAACGTGCCCTACTCCAGCCAGCAGGGCGACACGTCCCTACTGGAAGACACAGACATCTTCCGAACACGGGAACAAGGAACACCAGGGAAGACAGACCGCAAGCCTGTCTGCTTTGAAGATGCTGATCCCACCTGATGCATCCTGGAAATTCTCCACTGCCACAGTGACACCACTGAGGAACTCAGAGTGATCAAAGGCGTGGTCCCCGAGGACCACAGACAGACTTGCAACGGAAGACCTCTGCCATGTGAGGGGACTTGGAAGCCTGAAAGGGAAGAGTGGCTGGCCTTGGCAGCGCACCAAGGATGGCAACAGTGCCCCCTTCTCTGCCCCGCCAACGGACTGCTCTGGATAAAGTTCTGGCTATTCGAAAGGCCTGCATGCCACACGGGCCGGCCGCATCATGCCCTCCGGCAGAAACACTATCGCGTTGCACATTCCCAAAAGTGGGAAAAGAGCGACCAAAGGGCTTGTTTGCATAACTCACCTACCCCCAAGAAGGCCGGCACAGATGCCTCAGCATGTCCGTCTTCTCTATGTCCCGCAAGACACCCGTGGGGAGTCAATCCTCTGGAAACGGGATTGCAACTCTTCACAGGTAACCTACCTCACTACATCCTCATGAACTGCCAAAGCCATCCCCACCATAGGCAGCTGATGCCAGACCATCACGAACAAGACACATCCTTGGGAAGCCGAGGCCAGCGCCTGCAACCCAATGATGACAGCCCATCCCACGACATCACACAGGACCTGTCCTCATGATACCTTACCTTTCTCTCCAGGGCAGCAGCCACTACGCAGGCTTAAATGCAGCACTCGATCCTCACCCCACTCCACGATGATCCACTTAGCGCCAACAGTGTGCTGGCAGCTTCAGGGGCAGCAGCGAGGCCTAATCCATCAGCCCCCTTCCGCCATCACCAAACTCCATCCCACCCCCGCCCACTGCTCCAGCCCCACCGGGCACTCAAGAACCTCACCGCACCAAACACAACAACAGAGAGGGCCACAGGCCTGGCCTGAGGCTCCAGGCTCCAACCAGGGAACCTTGCTCATTTTGGCTTCCAAAATCAACCACCGAAGCGGCATGCACAAAGCGTGATCCTGGTCAAAACACACTTCTCCAAGTGAAAGCTCACTGGGCCCACACCAGCACACACTCCGACTCTGAAGACTAGCAGGAGAGCCTGCCCCCTTGCATTCCCTCACGGCCTTTTAGCAGGGATCGCGGATTCATAGATGACCCAGCTTATGGGCAGACACGGTCGACCCTCAGACAGGAGCCCCTCCAATGCTAGAGCCCTTAGTGGTGTTGGCATGCATGTCAGCAGGGGATGTTGGCCCTCACTCCTAACTGTCCCCTACCCCCGAGAGAAACGTGCTGGACCTCAGTTGCGATGAGGAGACCGTAGAGCTTTCTCACTCATTTTGTTCAGATTTTCCAAGGAATGCATACAAGGGTGTCATCATCGATCCAAGCACATGCTGGGATGCTGCAGAACACAAACGGGCAGGCCGTGGGGCTCTGCAGAGGAGCCATGAGCCAGAAGTACTCCAACAGCCTGGGGAATCCACAGTCCTCAGGCCACTCAGCAAGACCAACAATCAATCCACTCTTGCAGCCATTGGACCCATCTGAGGAAAACCTAATATCCAATGGCACATCTTGGTATGCGTGAATGCTACTGTCCTGAGTTATCCCCAGCCACGCTCAGCAACGTGCGCCTGCTCCACTTTTTCCAGTTCCCCTTAGCACATCCAGTCATCAGACAACACGAAGGTCTTCTTGTTTTTGCCGACGGCCAGCCTTACCCTGCAACTGCACCTGAGAAGTGGACAGAAATCATGCGGCTTCTGAATTGCACCACAGTCCTCAGAGAACGATTCTTGTGAAAACTTACCTGCGTGTGAGCCCGGAACCTGCTTCCCAAGTACCACTATTCCTTACCGAAAATGGATTGCGTGTCTCACAGCACGACTGGAGGAAGTTAGGCATGTATGTTGGCCGGTGTGTGAGACGCTGTATGTGTGTACTCACGCGTGTGGGCGTGTGTGACTGTGACTACGCACGAAGATGCACTCGTGGGTTCCGGTGTGTGCCGCTGAATACGCGTCTTGGTCTCTGGGTGTCCCTGTGGCCCTCTGCAGGCGCCTCCAACACTAAACGCCATAGTTTATACACACCATCCTGGATGGACCCCCAACTGAAAGGAGAAAGACCCCTGTCAGCTTCAAGAGGCCACATGCGAACTTTGACCCCCAGGGACTGTTGAAATAGCCCACTGACTCCCGCACTCTCACAGCCACGCCTTGTGAGCAAAGCACAAAGACTGGACGAGACCTGCCTCCCGGCCGTGGCTGTCACATCTATGTGGACCTGGAGACCCTGCCACCTACCAGCACATCTGATGTGCCCTTGGGGTCACTCCCAGCACTCCCGGAAGCAAGGGAACCTCCCATGGGCGGGCTGACTGCGACCTGCAGTTGCCTACAGGCAAGATGCAGCCCGGCACTTCTCAAGGGGCTAAGGAACAGCGGACCAAGTGCGTCTTCACACCAACTAGAACAAATCACTTTCCATGACCCCGTGGGAATGTCCACAATGGGAAGTGTTGGGCTTCAGCAACCATGACACAGGTTGGAACACCAGAGCAGAAATTAGGCCACCTCCCCGCCCACGTATCGGCAAGTTTCCAACTGCCAGGGTTGGTGGCCCTGACCACTGAGAAAACGCTCAAACGATACACAGCCTCTTCCTAAGTGCCCTCCTCCTGCATGCAGGGCGACTCGACCCTATTGGAAGCCACAGACATTATGCGACACGGGGACACTGAACACCAGGGAAGACAGACCGCTAGCCTGTCTGCTTTGATGAGGCCCACACCACCCCATGCATCCTGGCAATTCTCCACTGCTACAGCGACACTACCGAGGAACTCACAGCGATCAAATGCACTGTTCCTGAGGACCACAGACAGACTTTCAACGGAAGACCTCTGCCACACGAGGGGACCTGGAAGCTTGAAAGGGCACAGTGGTTGTCCACGACAGCACACCTGGCTTCGCAACAGTGCCCCCATCTCTGCCCCGCCCACGGACTGCTGCAGATCAACCTCAGGCTGTTCGAAAGGCCTGCATGCAAAACTGGCTGACGGTGTCATGCCCCCCCGGGAGAGACACTTTCGCTTTGCACATTCCCAAACAAGGGAAGAAAGCAGCCAATAGGGATGTTCCATAACTCAACTACCTCCAAGGAGGACGGAACAGACGCCTCACAATGTCAATATTCTCTACGTCCCGCAAGACACCCTTTGGGTGTCATTCCTCCGGCAATGGGATCACAACTCTACACAGGTTACCTACCTCACCTTATGCACTTGAACTGCCAAAGACACCCCCTCCATAGGCAGCTGATGCCAGCCCATCACGAACATGACGCATCCTTGGGAAGCCGAGGCCAGCACCTGCAACCCAATTATGACAGCCTATTCCACGACCTCACAAAGGACATGTCCTCATCATCCCTCACCTTCCTGTCCAGGCCATCAGCCACCACGCAGGTTAAAATGCAGCACTCGATCCTCACCCCACTCCACGATGCCCCACTTGGCACCAACACTGTGTTGGGTGTTAAAGTAGAGGAGCAGCCATGGGCAGCAGTGTGGCTTAATCCATCAGCCCCTTCCGCCGATGCCCAACCCGAGCCCAACCCCGCCCACTTCTCCAGCCTCACTAGGGACTCAAAAACCTCACTGTGCAAAAAGAAAGGACAGGGAGGGCCACAGGCCTGGCCTCAGGCTCCAGCAACCAACCAGGGACGATTGCTCATTTTGGCTTCCAAAATCAACACAAGAAATGGCATGCACGAAGCGTGATCCTGGCCAAAACACACCTATCCAACTGCAAGCACACTGGGCCTAGACCGGCACACACCCCGACTCTTCAGACCAGCAAGAGAGCCTGCCCCCTTGCATTCCTTCAACCGCCTTTCAGCAGGGACCCGGGATACACAGATAAGCCAGCTTATGCGCAGACACGGTCGACACTCAGACAGGAGCCCCTCCACTACTGGAGTCCTTGGTGGTGTTTGCGTGCATGTCGGCAGGGGACACTGGACTTCACTCCTAACAGTCCCCTACACCCGAGAGAGGAAACGTGCTGAACCTCAGTTTCGATAAGGAGACGATAGAGTGTTCTCACCCATTTTGTTCAGAGTTTCCAAGGAATGCATACAAGGGTGTCATCATCGATCCAAGCACATGCTGGGATGGTGCAGAACACAACCGGGCAGTGTGCGGGGCTCTGCAGGGGAGCCATGAGCCTGGGGTGCCCCAAAAGCCTGGAGAATCCACAGCCCTCAGGCCACTCAACAAGAAGAACAATCAAGCCACTCTTGCAGCCATTGGGCCCATCTGAGGAAAACCTAATATCTAATGGCACATCTTGCGGTGGTTGAATACCTACCGTCCTGAGTTATCTGCGACCATGCTCGGGAACATGGCCCCGCCTCACTTTTTCCAGTTCTTCTTAGCACCTCCAGTCGTCAGAGCACACGAAGATCTTCTTGTATTTGCCAACGGCGAGGCTTGCCCAGCAACTGCACCTGGGAAGTGGACTTGTTTCCTCAGAGGACATGATCCATACAAACATTTACCTGGGCTTGAGCTCTGAAACTGCTTCCCAAGGACCTCTATCCCTTACCGAGAACTGACTGCATGTCTGATAGTATGACTGCAGGAAGTTAGGCACATAAATTGGCCGGCGTGTGAGAGGCTGTATTTCTGTGTTCACGCGTGTGACTGTGACTGCGCACGCAGTCGCTCTTGTGGGTTTCTCTGTGTACCGCTGACTACGCGTCTTGGTCTCTGTGTGTCCCTGTTGCCCTGTGAAGAGGCGTCCAACAGCAAACGCCATAGTGTATACACAACACAATGTCTAGGCCCACAACTGAAAGGAGAAAGCCCCCTGTCAGCTTCCAGAGGCCGCATGCAAACTTTAACCCCCAGGGGCTGTAGAAATGCTCCACGGGCTCCCTCTCTCCCACAGCCACGCCTTCTGACCAGAGCACAAAGACTGGACGAGACCTGCCTCCCGGCCGTGGGTGTGACATCTACGTGCAACTCGAGAACCTGCCAGCTACCAGCACATCTGATGTGCACTTGCGGTCACTCCCAGCACTTTCGGAAGCAAGGGAACTCCCATGGGTGAGCCGACACCGACCTACAGCATTCTACTGGCAAGATGCAGCCTGAAACCACTCAAGGGGCTAAAGAACATCGAACAAAGTGCAACTTCTTGCCAACTAGGCCTAATCACTTTCCTTTGACCCGTGGGAATGCCCACCACAGGAAGCAGAGGGCTTCAGCAGCCATGACCCATGTTGGAACCCCACAGCGGAAACTAGGCCACCTTCCCGGCCATGTCTCAGGCAGCTCCCATCCTGCAAGGTTCGCGGCCCTGACCCCTAAGGAACCGCTCAAACGCTCAACAGCCTCGTCCAACGTGCCCTACTCCAGCCAGCAGGGCGACACGTCCCTACTGGAAGACACAGACATCTTCCGAACACGGGAACAAGGAACACCAGGGAAGACAGACCGCAAGCCTGTCTGCTTTGAAGATGCTGATCCCACCTGATGCATCCTGGAAATTCTCCACTGCCACAGTGACACCACTGAGGAACTCAGAGTGATCAAAGGCGTGGTCCCCGAGGACCACAGACAGACTTGCAACGGAAGACCTCTGCCATGTGAGGGGACTTGGAAGCCTGAAAGGGAAGAGTGGCTGGCCTTGGCAGCGCACCAAGGATGGCAACAGTGCCCCCTTCTCTGCCCCGCCAACGGACTGCTCTGGATAAAGTTCTGGCTATTCGAAAGGCCTGCATGCCACACGGGCCGGCCGCATCATGCCCTCCGGCAGAAACACTATCGCGTTGCACATTCCCAAAAGTGGGAAAAGAGCGACCAAAGGGCTTGTTTGCATAACTCACCTACCCCCAAGAAGGCCGGCACAGATGCCTCAGCATGTCCGTCTTCTCTATGTCCCGCAAGACACCCGTGGGGAGTCAATCCTCTGGAAACGGGATTGCAACTCTTCACAGGTAACCTACCTCACTACATCCTCATGAACTGCCAAAGCCATCCCCACCATAGGCAGCTGATGCCAGACCATCACGAACAAGACACATCCTTGGGAAGCCGAGGCCAGCGCCTGCAACCCAATGATGACAGCCCATCCCACGACATCACACAGGACCTGTCCTCATGATACCTTACCTTTCTCTCCAGGGCAGCAGCCACTACGCAGGCTTAAATGCAGCACTCGATCCTCACCCCACTCCACGATGATCCACTTAGCGCCAACAGTGTGCTGGCAGCTTCAGGGGCAGCAGCGAGGCCTAATCCATCAGCCCCCTTCCGCCATCACCAAACTCCATCCCACCCCCGCCCACTGCTCCAGCCCCACCGGGCACTCAAGAACCTCACCGCACCAAACACAACAACAGAGAGGGCCACAGGCCTGGCCTGAGGCTCCAGGCTCCAACCAGGGAACCTTGCTCATTTTGGCTTCCAAAATCAACCACCGAAGCGGCATGCACAAAGCGTGATCCTGGTCAAAACACACTTCTCCAAGTGAAAGCTCACTGGGCCCACACCAGCACACACTCCGACTCTGAAGACTAGCAGGAGAGCCTGCCCCCTTGCATTCCCTCACGGCCTTTTAGCAGGGATCGCGGATTCATAGATGACCCAGCTTATGGGCAGACACGGTCGACCCTCAGACAGGAGCCCCTCCAATGCTAGAGCCCTTAGTGGTGTTGGCATGCATGTCAGCAGGGGATGTTGGCCCTCACTCCTAACTGTCCCCTACCCCCGAGAGAAACGTGCTGGACCTCAGTTGCGATGAGGAGACCGTAGAGCTTTCTCACTCATTTTGTTCAGATTTTCCAAGGAATGCATACAAGGGTGTCATCATCGATCCAAGCACATGCTGGGATGCTGCAGAACACAAACGGGCAGGCCGTGGGGCTCTGCAGAGGAGCCATGAGCCAGAAGTACTCCAACAGCCTGGGGAATCCACAGTCCTCAGGCCACTCAGCAAGACCAACAATCAATCCACTCTTGCAGCCATTGGACCCATCTGAGGAAAACCTAATATCCAATGGCACATCTTGGTATGCGTGAATGCTACTGTCCTGAGTTATCCCCAGCCACGCTCAGCAACGTGCGCCTGCTCCACTTTTTCCAGTTCCCCTTAGCACATCCAGTCATCAGACAACACGAAGGTCTTCTTGTTTTTGCCGACGGCCAGCCTTACCCTGCAACTGCACCTGAGAAGTGGACAGAAATCATGCGGCTTCTGAATTGCACCACAGTCCTCAGAGAACGATTCTTGTGAAAACTTACCTGCGTGTGAGCCCGGAACCTGCTTCCCAAGTACCACTATTCCTTACCGAAAATGGATTGCGTGTCTCACAGCACGACTGGAGGAAGTTAGGCATGTATGTTGGCCGGTGTGTGAGACGCTGTATGTGTGTACTCACGCGTGTGGGCGTGTGTGACTGTGACTACGCACGAAGATGCACTCGTGGGTTCCGGTGTGTGCCGCTGAATACGCGTCTTGGTCTCTGGGTGTCCCTGTGGCCCTCTGCAGGCGCCTCCAACACTAAACGCCATAGTTTATACACACCATCCTGGATGGACCCCCAACTGAAAGGAGAAAGACCCCTGTCAGCTTCAAGAGGCCACATGCGAACTTTGACCCCCAGGGACTGTTGAAATAGCCCACTGACTCCCGCACTCTCACAGCCACGCCTTGTGAGCAAAGCACAAAGACTGGACGAGACCTGCCTCCCGGCCGTGGCTGTCACATCTATGTGGACCTGGAGACCCTGCCACCTACCAGCACATCTGATGTGCCCTTGGGGTCACTCCCAGCACTCCCGGAAGCAAGGGAACCTCCCATGGGCGGGCTGACTGCGACCTGCAGTTGCCTACAGGCAAGATGCAGCCCGGCACTTCTCAAGGGGCTAAGGAACAGCGGACCAAGTGCGTCTTCACACCAACTAGAACAAATCACTTTCCATGACCCCGTGGGAATGTCCACAATGGGAAGTGTTGGGCTTCAGCAACCATGACACAGGTTGGAACACCAGAGCAGAAATTAGGCCACCTCCCCGCCCACGTATCGGCAAGTTTCCAACTGCCAGGGTTGGTGGCCCTGACCACTGAGAAAACGCTCAAACGATACACAGCCTCTTCCTAAGTGCCCTCCTCCTGCATGCAGGGCGACTCGACCCTATTGGAAGCCACAGACATTATGCGACACGGGGACACTGAACACCAGGGAAGACAGACCGCTAGCCTGTCTGCTTTGATGAGGCCCACACCACCCCATGCATCCTGGCAATTCTCCACTGCTACAGCGACACTACCGAGGAACTCACAGCGATCAAATGCACTGTTCCTGAGGACCACAGACAGACTTTCAACGGAAGACCTCTGCCACACGAGGGGACCTGGAAGCTTGAAAGGGCACAGTGGTTGTCCACGACAGCACACCTGGCTTCGCAACAGTGCCCCCATCTCTGCCCCGCCCACGGACTGCTGCAGATCAACCTCAGGCTGTTCGAAAGGCCTGCATGCAAAACTGGCTGACGGTGTCATGCCCCCCCGGGAGAGACACTTTCGCTTTGCACATTCCCAAACAAGGGAAGAAAGCAGCCAATAGGGATGTTCCATAACTCAACTACCTCCAAGGAGGACGGAACAGACGCCTCACAATGTCAATATTCTCTACGTCCCGCAAGACACCCTTTGGGTGTCATTCCTCCGGCAATGGGATCACAACTCTACACAGGTTACCTACCTCACCTTATGCACTTGAACTGCCAAAGACACCCCCTCCATAGGCAGCTGATGCCAGCCCATCACGAACATGACGCATCCTTGGGAAGCCGAGGCCAGCACCTGCAACCCAATTATGACAGCCTATTCCACGACCTCACAAAGGACATGTCCTCATCATCCCTCACCTTCCTGTCCAGGCCATCAGCCACCACGCAGGTTAAAATGCAGCACTCGATCCTCACCCCACTCCACGATGCCCCACTTGGCACCAACACTGTGTTGGGTGTTAAAGTAGAGGAGCAGCCATGGGCAGCAGTGTGGCTTAATCCATCAGCCCCTTCCGCCGATGCCCAACCCGAGCCCAACCCCGCCCACTTCTCCAGCCTCACTAGGGACTCAAAAACCTCACTGTGCAAAAAGAAAGGACAGGGAGGGCCACAGGCCTGGCCTCAGGCTCCAGCAACCAACCAGGGACGATTGCTCATTTTGGCTTCCAAAATCAACACAAGAAATGGCATGCACGAAGCGTGATCCTGGCCAAAACACACCTATCCAACTGCAAGCACACTGGGCCTAGACCGGCACACACCCCGACTCTTCAGACCAGCAAGAGAGCCTGCCCCCTTGCATTCCTTCAACCGCCTTTCAGCAGGGACCCGGGATACACAGATAAGCCAGCTTATGCGCAGACACGGTCGACACTCAGACAGGAGCCCCTCCACTACTGGAGTCCTTGGTGGTGTTTGCGTGCATGTCGGCAGGGGACACTGGACTTCACTCCTAACAGTCCCCTACACCCGAGAGAGGAAACGTGCTGAACCTCAGTTTCGATAAGGAGACGATAGAGTGTTCTCACCCATTTTGTTCAGAGTTTCCAAGGAATGCATACAAGGGTGTCATCATCGATCCAAGCACATGCTGGGATGGTGCAGAACACAACCGGGCAGTGTGCGGGGCTCTGCAGGGGAGCCATGAGCCTGGGGTGCCCCAAAAGCCTGGAGAATCCACAGCCCTCAGGCCACTCAACAAGAAGAACAATCAAGCCACTCTTGCAGCCATTGGGCCCATCTGAGGAAAACCTAATATCTAATGGCACATCTTGCGGTGGTTGAATACCTACCGTCCTGAGTTATCCGCGACCATGCTCGGGAACATGGCCCCGCCTCACTTTTTCCAGTTCTTCTTAGCACCTCCAGTCGTCAGAGCACACGAAGATCTTCTTGTATTTGCCAACGGCGAGGCTTGCCCAGCAACTGCACCTGGGAAGTGGACTTGTTTCCTCAGAGGACATGATCCATACAAACATTTACCTGGGCTTGAGCTCTGAAACTGCTTCCCAAGGACCTCTATCCCTTACCGAGAACTGACTGCATGTCTGATAGTATGACTGCAGGAAGTTAGGCACATAAATTGGCCGGCGTGTGAGAGGCTGTATTTCTGTGTTCACGCGTGTGACTGTGACTGCGCACGCAGTCGCTCTTGTGGGTTTCTCTGTGTACCGCTGACTACGCGTCTTGGTCTCTGTGTGTCCCTGTTGCCCTGTGAAGAGGCGTCCAACAGCAAACGCCATAGTGTATACACAACACAATGTCTAGGCCCACAACTGAAAGGAGAAAGCCCCCTGTCAGCTTCCAGAGGCCGCATGCAAACTTTAACCCCCAGGGGCTGTAGAAATGCTCCACGGGCTCCCTCTCTCCCACAGCCACGCCTTCTGACCAGAGCACAAAGACTGGACGAGACCTGCCTCCCGGCCGTGGGTGTGAAATCTACGTGCAACTCGAGAACCTGCCAGCTACCAGCACATCTGATGTGCACTTGGGGTCACTCCCAGCATTTTCGGAAGCAAGGGAACTCTCATGGGTGAGCCGACACCGACCTACAGCATTCTACTGGCAAGATGCAGCCTGAAACCACTCAAGGGGCTAAAGAACATCGAACAAAGTGCAACTTCTTGCCAACTAGGCCTAATCACTTTCCTTTGACCCGTGGGAATGCCCACCACAGGAAGCAGAGGGCTTCAGCAGCCATGACCCATGTTGGAACCCCACAGCGGAAACTAGGCCACCTTCCCGGCCATGTCTCAGGCAGCTCCCATCCTGCAAGGTTCGCGGCCCTGACCCCTAAGGAACCGCTCAAACGCTCAACAGCCTCGTCCAACGTGCCCTACTCCAGCCAGCAGGGCGACGCGTCCCTACTGGAAGACACAGACATCTTCCGAACACGGGAACAAGGAACACCAGGGAAGACAGACCGCAAGCCTGTCTGCTTTGAAGATGCTGATCCCACCTGATGCATCCTGGAAATTCTCCACTGCCACAGTGACACCACTGAGGAACTCAGAGTGATCAAAGGCGTGGTCCCCGAGGACCACAGACAGACTTGCAACGGAAGACCTCTGCCATGTGAGGGCACTTGGAAGCCTGAAAGGGAAGAGTGGCTGGCCTTGGCAGCGCACCAGGGATGGCAACAGTGCCCCCTTCTCTGCCCCGCCAACGGACTGCTCTGGATAAAGCTCTGGCTATTCGAAAGGCCTGCATGCCACACGGGCCGGCCGCATCATGCCCTCCGGCAGAAACACTATCGCGTTGCACATTCCCAAAAGTGGGAAAAGAGCGACCAAAGGGCTTGTTTGCATAACTCACCTACCCCCAAGAAGGCCGGCACAGATGCCTCAGCATGTCCGTCTTCTCTATGTCCCGCAAGACACCCGTGGGGAGTCACTCCTCTGGAAACGGGATTGCAACTCTTCACAGGTAACCTACCTCACTGCATCTTCATGAACTGCCAAATACATCCCCACCATAGGCAGCTGATGCCAGACCATCACGAACAAGACACATCCTTGGGAAGCCGAGGCCAGCGCCTGCAACCCAATGATGACAGCCCATCCCACGACATCACACAGGACCTGTCCTCATCATACCTTACCTTTCTCTCCAGGGCAGCAGCCACTACGCAGGCTTAAATGCAGCACTCGATCCTCACCCCACTCCACGATGATCCACTTAGCGCCAACAGTGTGCTGGCAGCTTCAGGGGCAGCAGCGAGGCCTAATCCATCAGCCCCCTTCCGCCATCACCAAACTCCATCCCACCCCCGCCCACTGCTCCAGCCCCACCGGGCACTCAAGAACCTCACCGCACCAAACACAACAACAGAGAGGGCCACAGGCCTGGCCTGAGGCTCCAGGCTCCAACCAGGGAACCTTGCTCATTTTGGCTTCCAAAATCAACCACCGAAGCGGCATGCACAAAGCGTGATCCTGGTCAAAACACACTTCTCCAAGTGAAAGCTCACTGGGCCCACACCAGCACACACTCCGACTCTGAAGACTAGCAGGAGAGCCTGCCCCCTTGCATTCCCTCACGGCCTTTTAGCAGGGACCGCGGATTCATAGATGACCCAGCTTATGGGCAGACACGGTCGACCCTCAGACAGGAGCCCCTCCAATGCTAGAGCCCTTAGTGGTGTTGGCATGCATGTCAGCAGGGGATGTTGGCCCTCACTCCTAACTGTCCCCTACCCCCGAGAGAAACGTGCTGGACCTCAGTTGCGATGAGGAGACCGTAGAGCTTTCTCACTCATTTTGTTCAGATTTTCCAAGGAATGCATACAAGGGTGTCATCATCGATCCAAGCACATGCTGGGATGCTGCAGAACACAAACGGGCAGGCCGTGGGGCTCTGCAGAGGAGCCATGAGCCAGAAGTACTCCAACTGCCTGGGGAATCCACAGTCCTCAGGCCACTCAGCAAGACCAACAATCAATCCACTCTTGCAGCCATTGGACCCATCTGAGGAAAACCTAATATCCAATGGCACATCTTAGTATGCGTGAATGCTACTGTCCTGAGTTATCCCCAGGCACGCTCAGCAACGTGCGCCTGCTCCACTTTTTCCAGTTCCCCTTAGCACATCCAGTCATCAGACAACACGAAGGTCTTCTTGTTTTTGCCGACGGCCAGCCTTACCCTGCAACTGCACCTGAGAAGTGGACAGAAATCATGCGGCTTCTGAATTGCACCACAGTCCTCAGAGAACGATTCTTGTGAAAACTTACCTGCGTGTGAGCCCGGAACCTGCTTCCCAAGTACCACTATTCCTTACCGAAAACGGATTGCGTGTCTCACAGCACGACTGGAGGAAGTTAGGCATGTATGTTGGCCGGTGTGTGAGACGCTGTATGTGTGTACTCACGCGTGTGGGCGTGTGTGACTGTGACTGCGCACGAAGATGCACTCGTGGGTTCCGGTGTGTGCCGCTGAATACGCGTCTTGGTCTCTGGGTGTCCCTGTGGCCCTCTGCAGGCGCCTCCAACAGTAAACGCCATAGTTTATACACACCATCCTGGATGGACCCCCAACTGAAAGGAGAAAGACCCCTGTCAGCTTCAAGAGGCCACATGCGAACTTTGACCCCCAGGGACTGTTGAAATAGCCCACAGACTCCCGCACTCTCACAGCCACGCCTTGTGAGCAAAGCACAAAGACTGGACGAGACCTGCCTCCCGGCCGTGGCTGTCACATCTATGTGGACCTGGAGACCCTGCCACCTACCAGCACATCTGATGTGCCCTTGGGGTCACTCCCAGCACTCCCGGAAGCAAGGGAACCTCCCATGGGCGGGCTGACTGCGACCTGCAGTTGCCTACAGGCAAGATGCAGCCCGGCACTTCTCAAGGGGCTAAGGAACAGCGGACCAAGTGCGTCTTCACACCAACTAGAACAAATCACTTTCCATGACCCCGTGGGAATGTCCACAATGGGAAGTGTTGGGCTTCAGCAACCATGACACAGGTTGGAACACCAGAGCAGAAATTAGGCCACCTCCCCGCCCACGTATCGGCAAGTTTCCAACTGGCAGAGTTGGTGGCCCTGACCACTGAGAAAACGCTCAAATGATACACAGCCTCTTCCTAAGTGCCCTCCTCCTGCATGCAGGGCGACTCGACCCTATTGGAAGCCACAAACATTATGCGACATGGGGACACTGAACACCAGGGAAGACAGACCGCAAGCCTGTCTGCTTTAATGAGGCCCACACCACCCCATGCATCCTGGCAATTCTCCACTGCTACAGCGACACTACCGAGGAACTCACAGCGATCAAATGCACTGTTCCTGAGGACCACAGACAGACTTTCAACAGAAGACCTCTGCCACACGAGGGGACCTGGAAGCTTGAAAGGGCACAGTGGTTGTCCACGACAGCACACCTGGCTTCGCAACAGTGCCCCCATCTCTGCCCCGCCCACGGACTGCTGCAGATCAACCTCAGGCTGTTCGAAAGGCCTGCATGCAAAACTGGCTGGCGGTGTCATGCCCCCCCGGGAGAGACACTTTCGCTTTGCACATTCCCAAACAAGGGAAGAAAGCAGCCAATAGGGATGTTCCATAACTCAACTACCTCCAAGGAGGACGGGACAGACGCCTCACAATGTCAATTTTCTCTACGTCCCGCAAGACACCCTTTGGGTGTCATTCCTCCGGCAATGGGATCACAACTCTACGCAGGTTACCTACCTCACCTCATGCACTTGAACTGCCAAAGCCACCCCCTCCATAGGCAGCTGATGCCAGCCCATCACGAACATGACGCATCCTTGGGAAGCCGAGGCCAGCACCTGCAACCCAATTATGACAGCCTATTCCACGACCTCACAAAGGACATGTCCTCATCATCCCTCACCTTCCTGTCCAGGCCATCAGCGACCACGCAGGTTTAAATGCAGCACTCGATCCTCACCCCACTCCACGATGCCCCACTTGGCACCAACACTGTGCTGGGTGTTAAAGTAGAGGAGCAGCCATGGGCAGCACTGTGGCCTAATCCATCAGCCCCTTCCGCCGACGCCCAACCCGAGCCCAACCCCGCCCACTTCTCCAGCCTCACTAGGGACTCAAAAACCTCACTGTGCAAAAAGAAAGGACAGGGAGGGCCACAGGCCTGGCCTCAGGCTCCAGCAACCAACCAGGGACGCTTGCTCATTTTGGCTTCCAAAATCAACACAAGAAATGGCATGCACGAAGCGTGATCCTGGCCAAAACACACCTATCCAACTGCAAGCACACTGGGCCTAGACCGGCACACACCCCGACTCTTAAGACCAGCAAGAGAGCCTGCCCCCTTGCATTCCTTCAACCGCCTTTCAGCAGGGACCCGGGATACACAGATAAGCCAGCTTATGCGCAGACACGGTCGACACTCAGACAGGAGCCCCTCCACTACTGGAGTCCTTGGTGGTGTTTGCGTGCATGTCGGCAGGGGACACTGGACTTCACTCCTAACAGTCCCCTATACCCGAGAGAGGAAACGTGCTGAACCTCAGTTTCGATAAGGAGACGATAGAGTGTTCTCACCCATTTTGTTCAGAGTTTCCAAGGAATGCATACAAGGGTGTCATCATCGATCCAAGCACATGCTGGGATGGTGCAGAACACAACCGGGCAGTGTGCGGGGCTCTGCAGGGGAGCCATGAGCCTGGGGTGCCCCAAAAGCCTGGAGAATCCACAGCCCTCAGGCCACTCAACAAGACGAACAATCAAGCCACTCTTGCAGCCATTGGGCCCATCTGAGGAAAACCTAATATCTAATGGCACATCTTGCGGTGGTTGAATACCTACCGTCCTGAGTTATCTGCGACCATGCTCGGGAACATGGCCCCGCCTCACTTTTTCCAGTTCTTCTTAGCACCTCCAGTCGTCAGAGCACACGAAGATCTTCTTGTATTTGCCAACGGCGAGGCTTGCCCAGCAACTGCACCTGGGAAGTGGACTTGTTTCCTCAGAGGACATGATCCATACAAACATTTACCTGGGCTTGAGCTCTGAAACTGCTTCCCAAGGACCTCTATCCCTTACCGAGAACTGACTGCATGTCTGATAGTATGACTGCAGGAAGTTAGGCACATAAATTGGCCGGCGTGTGAGAGGCTGTATTTCTGTGTTCACGCGTGTGACTGTGACTGCGCACGCAGTCGCTCTTGTGGGTTTCTCTGTGTACCGCTGACTACGCGTCTTGGTCTCTGTGTGTCCCTGTTGCCCTGTGAAGAGGCGTCCAACAGCAAACGCCATAGTGTATACACAACACAATGTCTAGGCCCACAACTGAAAGGAGAAAGCCCCCTGTCAGCTTCCAGAGGCCGCATGCAAACTTTAACCCCCAGGGGCTGTAGAAATGCTCCACGGGCTCCCTCTCTCCCACAGCCACGCCTTCTGACCAGAGCACAAAGACTGGACGAGACCTGCCTCCCGGCCGTGGGTGTGACATCTACGTGCAACTCGAGAACCTGCCAGCTACCAGCACATCTGATGTGCACTTGCGGTCACTCCCAGCACTTTCGGAAGCAAGGGAACTCCCATGGGTGAGCCGACACCGACCTACAGCATTCTACTGGCAAGATGCAGCCTGAAACCACTCAAGGGGCTAAAGAACATCGAACAAAGTGCAACTTCTTGCCAACTAGGCCTAATCACTTTCCTTTGACCCGTGGGAATGCCCACCACAGGAAGCAGAGGGCTTCAGCAGCCATGACCCATGTTGGAACCCCACAGCGGAAACTAGGCCACCTTCCCGGCCATGTCTCAGGCAGCTCCCATCCTGCAAGGTTCGCGGCCCTGACCCCTAAGGAACCGCTCAAACGCTCAACAGCCTCGTCCAACGTGCCCTACTCCAGCCAGCAGGGCGACACGTCCCTACTGGAAGACACAGACATCTTCCGAACACGGGAACAAGGAACACCAGGGAAGACAGACCGCAAGCCTGTCTGCTTTGAAGATGCTGATCCCACCTGATGCATCCTGGAAATTCTCCACTGCCACAGTGACACCACTGAGGAACTCAGAGTGATCAAAGGCGTGGTCCCCGAGGACCACAGACAGACTTGCAACGGAAGACCTCTGCCATGTGAGGGGACTTGGAAGCCTGAAAGGGAAGAGTGGCTGGCCTTGGCAGCGCACCAGGGATGGCAACAGTGCCCCCTTCTCTGCCCCGCCAACGGACTGCTCTGGATAAAGTTCTGGCTATTCGAAAGGCCTGCATGCCACACGGGCCGGCCGCATCATGCCCTCCGGCAGAAACACTATCGCGTTGCACATTCCCAAAAGTGGGAAAAGAGCGACCAAAGGGCTTGTTTGCATAACTCACCTACCCCCAAGAAGGCCGGCACAGATGCCTCAGCATGTCCGTCTTCTCTATGTCCCGCAAGACACCCGTGGGGAGTCAATCCTCTGGAAACGGGATTGCAACTCTTCACAGGTAACCTACCTCACTGCATCCTCATGAACTGCCAAAGCCATCCCCACCATAGGCAGCTGATGCCAGACAATCACGAACAAGACACATCCTTGGGAAGCCGAGGCCAGCGCCTGCAACCCAATGATGACAGCCCATCCCACGACATCACACAGGACCTGTCCTCATGATACCTTACCTTTCTCTCCAGGGCAGCAGCCACTACGCAGGCTTAAATGCAGCACTCGATCCTCACCCCACTCCACGATGATCCACTTAGCGCCAACAGTGTGCTGGCAGCTTCAGGGGCAGCAGCGAGGCCTAATCCATCAGCCCCCTTCCGCCATCACCAAACTCCATCCCACCCCCGCCCACTGCTCCAGCCCCACCGGGCACTCAAGAACCTCACCGCACCAAACACAACAACAGAGAGGGCCACAGGCCTGGCCTGAGGCTCCAGGCTCCAACCAGGGAACCTTGCTCATTTTGGCTTCCAAAATCAACCACCGAAGCGGCATGCACAAAGCGTGATCCTGGTCAAAACACACTTCTCCAAGTGAAAGCTCACTGGGCCCACACCAGCACACACTCCGACTCTGAAGACTAGCAGGAGAGCCTGCCCCCTTGCATTCCCTCACGGCCTTTTAGCAGGGATCGCGGATTCATAGATGACCCAGCTTATGGGCAGACACGGTCGACCCTCAGACAGGAGCCCCTCCAATGCTAGAGCCCTTAGTGGTGTTGGCATGCATGTCAGCAGGGGATGTTGGCCCTCACTCCTAACTGTCCCCTACCCCCGAGAGAAACGTGCTGGACCTCAGTTGCGATGAGGAGACCGTAGAGCTTTCTCACTCATTTTGTTCAGATTTTCCAAGGAATGCATACAAGGGTGTCATCATCGATCCAAGCACATGCTGGGATGCTGCAGAACACAAACGGGCAGGCCGTGGGGCTCTGCAGAGGAGCCATGAGCCAGAAGTACTCCAACAGCCTGGGGAATCCACAGTCCTCAGGCCACTCAGCAAGACCAACAATCAATCCACTCTTGCAGCCATTGGACCCATCTGAGGAAAACCTAATATCCAATGGCACATCTTGGTATGCGTGAATGCTACTGTCCTGAGTTATCCCCAGCCACGCTCAGCAACGTGCGCCTGCTCCACTTTTTCCAGTTCCCCTTAGCACATCCAGTCATCAGACAACACGAAGGTCTTCTTGTTTTTGCCGACGGCCAGCCTTACCCTGCAACTGCACCTGAGAAGTGGACAGAAATCATGCGGCTTCTGAATTGCACCACAGTCCTCAGAGAACGATTCTTGTGAAAACTTACCTGCGTGTGAGCCCGGAACCTGCTTCCCAAGTACCACTATTCCTTACCGAAAATGGATTGCGTGTCTCACAGCACGACTGGAGGAAGTTAGGCATGTATGTTGGCCGGTGTGTGAGACGCTGTATGTGTGTACTCACGCGTGTGGGCGTGTGTGACTGTGACTACGCACGAAGATGCACTCGTGGGTTCCGGTGTGTGCCGCTGAATACGCGTCTTGGTCTCTGGGTGTCCCTGTGGCCCTCTGCAGGCGCCTCCAACACTAAACGCCATAGTTTATACACACCATCCTGGATGGACCCCCAACTGAAAGGAGAAAGACCCCTGTCAGCTTCAAGAGGCCACATGCGAACTTTGACCCCCAGGGACTGTTGAAATAGCCCACTGACTCCCGCACTCTCACAGCCACGCCTTGTGAGCAAAGCACAAAGACTGGACGAGACCTGCCTCCCGGCCGTGGCTGTCACATCTATGTGGACCTGGAGACCCTGCCACCTACCAGCACATCTGATGTGCCCTTGGGGTCACTCGCAGCACACCCGGAAGCAAGGGAACCTCCCATGGGCGGGCTGACTGCGACCTGCAGTTGCCTACAGGCAAGATGCAGCCCGGCACTTCTCAAGGGGCTAAGGAACAGCGGACCAAGTGCGTCTTCACACCAACTAGAACAAATCACTTTCCATGACCCCGTGGGAATGTCCACAATGGGAAGTGTTGGGCTTCAGCAACCATGACACAGGTTGGAACACCAGAGCAGAAATTAGGCCACCTCCCCGCCCACGTATCGGCAAGTTTCCAACTGGCAGGGTTGGTGGCCCTGACCACTGAGAAAACGCTCAAACGATACACAGCCTCTTCCTAAGTGCCCTCCTCCTGCATGCAGGGCGACTCGACCCTATTGGAAGCCACAGACATTATGCGACACGGGGACACTGAACACCAGGGAAGACAGACCGCTAGCCTGTCTGCTTTGATGAGGCCCACACCACCCCATGCATCCTGGCAATTCTCCACTGCTACAGCGACACTACCGAGGAACTCACAGCGATCAAATGCACTGTTCCTGAGGACCACAGACAGACTTTCAACGGAAGACCTCTGCCACACGAGGGGACCTGGAAGCTTGAAAGGGCACAGTGGTTGTCCACGACAGCACACCTGGCTTCGCAACAGTGCCCCCATCTCTGCCCCGCCCACGGACTGCTGCAGATCAACCTCAGGCTGTTCGAAAGGCCTGCATGCAAAACTGGCTGACGGTGTCATGCCCCCCCGGGAGAGACACTTTCGCTTTGCACATTCCCAAACAAGGGAAGAAAGCAGCCAATAGGGATGTTCCATAACTCAACTACCTCCAAGGAGGACGGAACAGACGCCTCACAATGTCAATATTCTCTACGTCCCGCAAGACACCCTTTGGGTGTCATTCCTCCGGCAATGGGATCACAACTCTACACAGGTTACCTACCTCACCTTATGCACTTGAACTGCCAAAGACACCCCCTCCATAGGCAGCTGATGCCAGCCCATCACGAACATGACGCATCCTTGGGAAGCCGAGGCCAGCACCTGCAACCCAATTATGACAGCCTATTCCACGACCTCACAAAGGACATGTCCTCATCATCCCTCACCTTCCTGTCCAGGCCATCAGCCACCACGCAGGTTAAAATGCAGCACTCGATCCTCACCCCACTCCACGATGCCCCACTTGGCACCAACACTGTGCTGGGTGTTAAAGTAGAGGAGCAGCCATGGGCAGCAGTGTGGCTTAATCCATCAGCCCCTTCCGCCGATGCCCAACCCGAGCCCAACCCCGCCCACTTCTCCAGCCTCACTAGGGACTCAAAAACCTCACTGTGCAAAAAGAAAGGACAGGGAGGGCCACAGGCCTGGCCTCAGGCTCCAGCAACCAACCAGGGACGATTGCTCATTTTGGCTTCCAAAATCAACACAAGAAATGGCATGCACGAAGCGTGATCCTGGCCAAAACACACCTATCCAACTGCAAGCACACTGGGCCTAGACCGGCACACACCCCGACTCTTCAGACCAGCAAGAGAGCCTGCCCCCTTGCATTCCTTCAACCGCCTTTCAGCAGGGACCCGGGATACACAGATAAGCCAGCTTATGCGCACACACGGTCGACACTCAGACAGGAGCCCCTCCACTACTGGAGTCCTTGGTGGTGTTTGCGTGCATGTCGGCAGGGGACACTGGACTTCACTCCTAACAGTCCCCTACACCCGAGAGAGGAAACGTGCTGAACCTCAGTTTCGATAAGGAGACGATAGAGTGTTCTCAACCATTTTGTTCAGAGTTTCCAAGGAATGCATACAAGGGTGTCATCATCGATCCAAGCACATGCTGGGATGGTACAGAACACAACCGGGCAGTGTGCGGGGCTCTGCAGGGGAGCCATGAGCCTGGGGTGCCCCAAAAGCCTGGAGAATCCACAGCCTTCAGGCCACTCAACAAGACGAACAATCAAGCCACTCTTGCAGCCATTGGGCCCATCTGAGGAAAACCTAATATCTAATGGCACATCTTGCGGTGGTTGAATACCTACCGTCCTGAGTTATCCGCGACCATGCTCGGGAACATGGCCCCGCCTCACTTTTTCCAGTTCTTCTTAGCACCTCCAGTCGTCAGAGCACACGAAGATCTTCTTGTATTTGCCAACGGCGAGGCTTGCCCAGCAACTGCACCTGGGAAGTGGACTTGTTTCCTCAGAGGACATGATCCATACAAACATTTACCTGGGCTTGAGCTCTGAAACTGCTTCCCAAGGACCTCTATCCCTTACCGAGAACTGACTGCATGTCTGATAGTATGACTGCAGGAAGTTAGGCACATAAATTGGCCGGCGTGTGAGAGGCTGTATTTCTGTGTTCACGCGTGTGACTGTGAATGCGCACGCAGTCGCTCTTGTGGGTTTCTCTGTGTACCGCTGACTACGCGTCTTGGTCTCTGTGTGTCCCTGTTGCCCTGTGAAGAGGCGTCCAACAGCAAACGCCATAGTGTATACACAACACAATGTCTAGGCCCACAACTGAAAGGAGAAAGCCCCCTGTCAGCTTCCAGAGGCCGCATGCAAACTTTAACCCCCAGGGGCTGTAGAAATGCTCCACGGGCTCCCTCTCTCCCACAGCCACGCCTTCTGACCAGAGCACAAAGACTGGACGAGACCTGCCTCCCGGCCGTGGGTGTGACATCTACGTGCAACTCGAGAACCTGCCAGCTACCAGCACATCTGATGTGCACTTGGGGTCACTCCCAGCACTTTCGGAAGCAAGGGAACTCCCATGGGTGAGCCGACACCGACCTACAGCATTCTACTGGCAAGATGCAGCCTGAAACCACTCAAGGGGCTAAAGAACATCGAACAAAGTGCAACTTCTTGCCAACTAGGCCTAATCACTTTCCTTTGACCCGTGGGAATGCCCACCACAGGAAGCAGAGGGCTTCAGCAGCCATGACCCATGTTGGAACCCCACAGCGGAAACTAGGCCACCTTCCCGGCCATGTCTCAGGCAGCTCCCATCCTGCAAGGTTCGCGGCCCTGACCCCTAAGGAACCGCTCAAACGCTCAACAGCCTCGTCCAACGTGCCCTACTCCAGCCAGCAGGGCGACGCGTCCCTACTGGAAGACACAGACATCTTCCGAACACGGGAACAAGGAACACCAGGGAAGACAGACCGCAAGCCTGTCTGCTTTGAAGATGCTGATCCCACCTGATGCATCCTGGAAATTCTCCACTGCCACAGTGACACCACTGAGGAACTCAGAGTGATCAAAGGCGTGGTCCCCGAGGACCACAGACAGACTTGCAGCGGAAGACCTCTGCCATGTGAGGGGACTTGGAAGCCTGAAAGTGAAGAGTGGCTGGCCTTGGCAGCGCACCAGGGATGGCAACAGTGCCCCCTTCTCTGCCCCGCCAACGGACTGCTCTGGATAAAGCTCTGGCTATTCGAAAGGCCTGCATGCCACACGGGCCGGCTGCATCATGCCCTCCGGCAGAAACACTATCGCGTTGCACATTCCCAAAAGTGGGAAAAGAGCGACCAAAGGGCTTGTTTGCATAATTCACCTACCCCCAAGAAGGCCGGCACAGATGCCTCAGCATGTCCGTCTTCTCTATGTCCCGCAAGACACCCGTGGGGAGTCACTCCTCTGGAAACGGGATTGCAAATCTTCACAGGTAACCTACCTCACTGCATCCTCATGAACTGCCAAAGCCATCCCCACCATAGGCAGCTGATGCCAGGCCATCACGAACAAGACACATCCTTGGGAAGCCGAGGCCAGCGCCTGCAACCCAATGATGACAGCCCATCCCACGACATCACACAGGACCTGTCCTCATCATACCTTACCTTTCTCTCCAGGGCAGCAGCCACTACGCAGGCTTAAATGCAGCACTCGATCCTCACCCCACTCCACGATGATCCACTTAGCGCCAACAGTGTGCTGGCAGCTTCAGGGGCAGCAGCGAGGCCTAATCCATCAGCCCCCTTCCGCCATCACCAAACTCCATCCCACCCCCGCCCACTGCTCCAGCCCCACCGGGCACTCAAGAACCTCACCGCACCAAACACAACAACAGAGAGGGCCACAGGCCTGGCCTGAGGCTCCAGGCTCCAACCAGGGAACCTTGCTCATTTTGGCTTCCAAAATCAACCACTGAAGCGGCATGCACAAAGCGTGATCCTGGTCAAAACACACTTCTCCAAGTGAAAGCTCACTGGGCCCACACCAGCACACACTCCGACTCTGAAGACTAGCAGGAGAGCCTGCCCCCTTGCATTCCGTCACGGCCTTTTAGCAGGGACCGCGGATTCATAGATGACCCAGCTTATGGGCAGACACGGTCGACCCTCAGACAGGAGCCCCTCCAATGCTAGAGCCCTTAGTGGTGTTGGCATGCATGTCAGCAGGGGATGTTGGCCCTCACTCCTAACTGTCCCCTACCCCCGAGAGAAACGTGCTGGACCTCAGTTGCGATGAGGAGACCGTAGAGCTTTCTCACTCATTTTGTTCAGATTTTCCAAGGAATGCATACAAGGGTGTCATCATCGATCCAAGCACATGCTGGGACGCTGCAGAACACAAACGGGCAGGCCGTGGGGCTCTGCAGAGGAGCCATGAGCCAGAAGTACTCCAACAGCCTGGGGAATCCACAGTCCTCAGGCCACTCAGCAAGACCAAAAATCAATCCACTTTTGCAGCCATTGGACCCATCTGAGGAAAACCTAATATCCAATGGCACATCTTAGTATGCGTGAATGCTACTGTCCTGAGTTATCCCCAGCCACGCTCAGCAACGTGCGCCTGCTCCACTTTTTCCAGTTCCCCTTAGCACATCCAGTCATCAGACAACACGAAGGTCTTCTTGTTTTTGCCGACGGCCAGCCTTACCCTGCAACTGCACCTGAGAAGTGGACAGAAATCATGCGGATTCTGAAATGCACCACAGTCCTCAGAGAACGATTCTTGTGAAAACTTACTTGCGTGTGAGCCCAGAACCTGCTTCCCAAGTACCACTATTCCTTACCGAAAACGGATTGCGTGTCTCACAGCACGACTGGAGGAAGTTAGGCATGTATGTTGGCCGGTGTGTGAGACGCTGTATGTGTGTACTCACGCGTGTGGGCGTGTGTGACTGTGACTGCGCACGAAGATGCACTCGTGGGTTCCGGTGTGTGCCGCTGAATACGCGTCTTGGTCTCTGGGTGTCCCTGTGGCCCTCTGCAGGCGCCTCCAACAGTAAACGCCATAGTTTATACACACCATCCTGGATGGACCCCCAACTGAAAGGAGAAAGACCCCTGTCAGCTTCAAGAGGCCACATGCGAACTTTGACCCCCAGGGACTGTTGAAATAGCCCACAGACTCCCGCACTCTCACAGCCACGCCTTGTGAGCAAAGCACAAAGACTGGACGAGACCTGCCTCCCGGCCGTGTCTGTCACATCTATGTGGACCTGGAGACCCTGCCACCTACCAGCACATCTGATGTGCCCTTGGGGTCACTCCCAGCACTCCCGGAAGCAAGGGAACCTCCCATGGGCGGGCTGACTGCGACCTGCAGTTGCCTACAGGCAAGATGCAGCCCGGCACTTCTCAAGGGGCTAAGGAACAGCGGACCAAGTGCGTCTTCACACCAACTAGAACAAATCACTTTCCATGACCCCGTGGGAATGTCCACAATGGGAAGTGTTGGGCTTCAGCAACCATGACACAGGTTGGAACACCAGAGCAGAAATTAGGCCACCTCCTCGCCCACGTATCGGCAAGTTTCCAACTGGCAGGGTTGGTGGCCCTGACCACTGAGAAAACGCTCAAACGATACACAGCCTCTTCCTAAGTGCCCTCCTCCTGCATGCAGGGCGACTCGACCCTATTGGAAGCCACAGACATTATGCGACACGGGGACACTGAACACCAGGGAAGACAGACCGCAAGCCTGTCTGCTTTGATGAGGCCCACACCACCCCATGCATCCTGGCAATTCTCCACTGCTACAGCGACACTACCGAGGAACTCACAGCGATCAAATGCACTGTTCCTGAGGACCACAGACAGACTTTCAACGGAAGACCTCTGCCACACGAGGGGACCTGGAAGCTTGAAAGGGCACAGTGGTTGTCCACGACAGCACACCTGGCTTCGCAACAGTGCCCCCATCTCTGCCCCGTCCACGGACTGCTGCAGATCAACCTCAGGCTGTTCGAAAGGCCTGCATGCAAAACTGGCTGGCGGTGTCATGCCCCCCCGGGAGAGACACTTTCGCTTTGCACATTCCCAAACAAGGGAAGAAAGCAGCCAATAGGGATGTTCCATAACTCAACTACCTCCAAGGAGGACGGGACAGACGCCTCACAATGTCAATCTTCTCTACGTCCCGCAAGACACCCTTTGGGTGTCATTCCTCCGGCAATGGGATCACAACTCTACACAGGTTACCTACCTCACCTCATGCACTTGAACTGCCAAAGCCACCCCCTCCATAGGCAGCTGATGCCAGCCCATCACGAACATGACGCATCCTTGGGAAGCCGAGGCCAGCACCTGCAACCCAATTATGACAGCCTATTCCACGACCTCACAAAGGACATGTCCTCATCATCCCTCACCTTCCTGTCCAGGCCATCAGCGACCACGCAGGTTTAAATGCAGCACTCCATCCTCACCCCACTCCACGATGCCCCACTTGGCACCAACACTGTGCTGGGTGTTAAAGTAGAGGAGCAGCCATGGGCAGCAGTGTGGCCTAATCCATCAGCCCCTTCCGCCGACGCCCAACCCGAGCCCAACCCCGCCCACTTCTCCAGCCTCACTAGGGACTCAAAAACCTCACTGTGCAAAAAGAAAGGACAGGGAGGGCCACAGGCCTGGCCTCAGGCTCCAGCAACCAACCAGGGACGCTTGCTCATTTTGGCTTCCAAAATCAACACAAGAAATGGCATGCACGAAGCGTGATCCTGGCCAAAACACACCTATCCAACTGCAAGCACACTGGGCCTAGACCGGCACACACCCCGACTCTTAAGACCAGCAAGAGAGCCTGCCCCCTTGCATTCCTTCAACCGCCTTTCAGCAGGGACCCGGGATACACAGATAAGCCAGCTTATGCGCAGACACGGTCGACACTCAGACAGGAGCCCCTCCACTACTGGAGTCCTTGGTGGTGTTTGCGTGCATGTCGGCAGGGGACACTGGACTTCACTCCTAACAGTCCCCTACACCCGAGAGAGGAAACGTGCTGAACCTCAGTTTCGATAAGGAGACGATAGAGTGTTCTCACCCATTTTGTTCAGAGTTTCCAAGGAATGCATACAAGGGTGTCATCATCGATCCAAGCACATGCTGGGATGGTGCAGAACACAACCGGGCAGTGTGCGGGGCTCTGCAGGGGAGCCATGAGCCTGGGGTGCCCCAAAAGCCTGGAGAATCCACAGCCCTCAGGCCACTCAACAAGACGAACAATCAAGCCACTCTTGCAGCCATTGGGCCCATCTGAGGAAAACCTAATATCTAATGGCACATCTTGCGGTGGTTGAATACCTACCGTCCTGAGTTATCCGCGACCATGCTCGGGAACATGGCCCCGCCTCACTTTTTCCAGTTCTTCTTAGCACCTCCAGTCGTCAGAGCACACGAAGATCTTCTTGTATTTGCCAACGGCGAGGCTTGCCCAGCAACTGCAACTGGGAAGTGGACTTGTTTCCTCAGAGGACATGATCCATACAAACATTTACCTGGGCTTGAGCTCTGAAACTGCTTCCCAAGGACCTCTATCCCTTACCGAGAACTGACTGCATGTCTGATAGTATGACTGCAGGAAGTTAGGCACATAAATTGGCCGGCGTGTGAGAGGCTGTATTTCTGTGTTCACGCGTGTGACTGTGACTGCGCACGCTGTCGCTCTTGTGGGTTTCTCTGTGTACCGCTGACTACGCGTCTTGGTCTCTGTGTGTCCCTGTTGCCCTGTGAAGAGGCGTCCAACAGCAAACGCCATAGTGTATACACAACACAATGTCTAGGCCCACAACTGAAAGGAGAAAGGCCCCTGTCAGCTTCCAGAGGCCGCATGCAAACTTTAACCCCCAGGGGCTGTAGAAATGCTCCAGGGGCTCCCTCTCTCCCACAGCCACGCCTTCTGACCAGAGCACAAAGACTGGACGAGACCTGCCTCCCGGCCGTGGGTGTGACATCTACGTGCAACTCGAGAACCTGCCAGCTACCAGCACATCTGATGTGCACTTGGGGTCACTCCCAGCACTTTCGGAAGCAAGGGAACTCCCATGGGTGAGCCGACACCGACCTACAGCATTCTACTGGCAAGATGCAGCCTGAAACCACTCAAGGGGCTAAAGAACATCGAACAAAGTGCAACTTCTTGCCAACTAGGCCTAATCACTTTCCTTTGACCCGTGGGAATGCCCACCACAGGAAGCAGAGGGCTTCAGCAGCCATGACCCATGTTGGAACCCCACAGCGGAAACTAGGCCACCTTCCCGGCCATGTCTCAGGCAGCTCCCATCCTGCAAGGTTCGCGGCCCTGACCCCTAAGGAACCGCTCAAACGCTCAACAGCCTCGTCCAACGTGCCCTACTCCAGCCAGCAGGGCGACGCGTCCCTACTGGAAGACACAGACATTTTCCGAACACGGGAACAAGGAACACCAGGGAAGACAGACCGCAAGCCTGTCTGCTTTGAAGATGCTGATCCCACCTGATGCATCCTGGAAATTCTCCACTGCCACAGTGACACCACTGAGGAACTCAGAGTGATCAAAGGCGTGGTCCCCGAGGACCACAGACAGACTTGCAACGGAAGACCTCTGCCATGTGAGGGCACTTGGAAGCCTGAAAGGGAAGAGTGGCTGGCCTTGGCAGCGCACCAGGGATGGCAACAGTGCCCCCTTCTCTGCCCCGCCAACGGACTGCTCTGGATAAAGCTCTGGCTATTCGAAAGGCCTGCATGCCACACGGGCCGGCCGCATCATGCCCTCCGGCAGAAACACTATCGCGTTGCACATTCCCAAAAGTGGGAAAAGAGCGACCAAAGGGCTTGTTTGCATAACTCACCTACCCCCAAGAAGGCCGGCACAGATGCCTCAGCATGTCCGTCTTCTCTATGTCCCGCAAGACACCCGTGGGGAGTCACTCCTCTGGAAACGGGATTGCAAATCTTCACAGGTAACCTACCTCATTGCATCCTCATGAACTGCCAAAGCCATCCCCACCATAGGCAGCTGATGCCAGGCCATCACGAACAAGACACATCCTTGGGAAGCCGAGGCCAGCGCCTGCAACCCAATGATGACAGCCCATCCCACGACATCACACAGGACCTGTCCTCATCATACCTTACCTTTCTCTCCAGGGCAGCAGCCACTACGCAGGCTTAAATGCAGCACTCGATCCTCACCCCACTCCACGATGATCCACTTAGCGCCAACAGTGTGCTGGCAGCTTCAGGGGCAGCAGCGAGGCCTAATCCATCAGCCCCCTTCCGCCATCACCAAACTCCATCCCACCCCCGCCCACTGCTCCAGCCCCACCGGGCACTCAAGAACCTCACCGCACCAAACACAACAACAGAGAGGGCCACAGGCCTGGCCTGAGGCTCCAGGCTCCAACCAGGGAACCTTGCTCATTTTGGCTTCCAAAATCAACCACCGAAGCGGCATGCACAAAGCGTGATCCTGGTCAAAACACACTTCTCCAAGTGAAAGCTCACTGGGCCCACACCAGCACACACTCCGACTCTGAAGACTAGCAGGAGAGCCTGCCCCCTTGCATTCCCTCACGGCCTTTTAGCAGGGACCGCGGATTCATAGATGACCCAGCTTATGGGCAGACACGGTCGACCCTCAGACAGGAGCCCCTCCAATGCTAGAGCCCTTAGTGGTGTTGGCATGCATGTCAGCAGGGGATGTTGGCCCTCACTCCTAACTGTCCCCTACCCCCGAGAGAAACGTGCTGGACCTCAGTTGCGATGAGGAGACCGTAGAGCTTTCTCACTCATTTTGTTCAGATTTTCCAAGGAATGCATACAAGGGTGTCATCATCGATCCAAGCACATGCTGGGACGCTGCAGAACACAAACGGGCAGGCCGTGGGGCTCTGCAGAGGAGCCATGAGCCAGAAGTACTCCAACAGCCTGGGGAATCCACAGTCCTCAGGCCACTCAGCAAGACCAACAATCAATCCACTCTTGCAGCCATTGGACCCATCTGAGGAAAACCTAATATCCAATGGCACATCTTAGTATGCGTGAATGCTACTGTCCTGAGTTATCCCCAGCCACGCTCAGCAACGTGCGCCTGCTCCACTTTTTCCAGTTCCCCTTAGCACATCCAGTCATCAGACAACACGAAGGTCTTCTTGTTTTTGCCGACGGCCAGCCTTACCCTGCAACTGCACCTGAGAAGTGGACAGAAATCATGCGGCTTCTGAATTGCACCACAGTCCTCAGAGAACGATTCTTGTGAAAACTTACCTGCGTGTGAGCCCGGAACCTGCTTCCCAAGTACCACTATTCCTTACCGAAAACGGATTGCGTGTCTCACAGCACGACTGGAGGAAGTTAGGCATGTATGTTGGCCGGTGTGTGAGACGCTGTATGTGTGTACTCACGCGTGTGGGCGTGTGTGACTGTGACTGCGCACGAAGATGCACTCGTGGGTTCCGGTGTGTGCCGCTGAATACGTGTCTTGGTCTCTGGGTGTCCCTGTGGCCCTCTGCAGGCGCCTCCAACAGTAAACGCCATAGTTTATACACACCATCCTGGATGGACCCCCAACTGAAAGGAGAAAGACCCCTGTCAGCTTCAAGAGGCCACATGCGAACTTTGACCCCCAGGGACTGTTGAAATAGCCCACAGACTCCCGCACTCTCACAGCCACGCCTTGTGAGCAAAGCACAAAGACTGGACGAGACCTGCCTCCCGGCCGTGTCTGTCACATCTATGTGGACCTGGAGATCCTGCCACCTACCAGCACATCTGATGTGCCCTTGGGGTCACTCCCAGCACTCCCGGAAGCAAGGGAACCTCCCATGGGCGGGCTGACTGCGACCTGCAGTTGCCTACAGGCAAGATGCAGCCCGGCACTTCTCAAGGGGCTAAGGAACAGCGGACCAAGTGCGTCTTCACACCAACTAGATCAAATCACTTTCCATGACCCCGTGGGAATGTCCACAATGGGAAGTGTTGGGCTTCAGCAACCATGACACAGGTTGGAACACCAGAGCAGAAATTAGGCCACCTCCTCGCCCACGTATCGGCAAGTTTCCAACTGGCAGGGTTGGTGGCCCTGACCACTGAGAAAACGCTCAAACGATACACAGCCTCTTCCTAAGTGCCCTCCTCCTGCATGCAGGGCGACTCGACCCTATTGGAAGCCACAGACATTATGCGACACGGGGACACTGAACACCAGGGAAGACAGACCGCAAGCCTGTCTGCTTTGATGAGGCCCACACCACCCCATGCATCCTGGCAATTCTCCACTGCTACAGCGACACTACCGAGGAACTCACAGCGATCAAATGCACTGTTCCTGAGGACCACAGACAGACTTTCAACGGAAGACCTCTGCCACACGAGGGGACCTGGAAGCTTGAAAGGGCACAGTGGTTGTCCACGACAGCACACCTGGCTTCGCAACAGTGCCCCCATCTCTGCCCCGCCCACGGACTGCTGCAGATCAACCTCAGGCTGTTCGAAAGGCCTGCATGCAAAACTGGCTGGCGGTGTCATGCCCCCCCGGGAGAGACACTTTCGCTTTGCACATTCCCAAACAAGGGAAGAAAGCAGCCAATAGGGATGTTCCATAACTCAACTACCTCCAAGGAGGACGGGACAGACGCCTCACAATGTCAATCTTCTCTACGTCCCGCAAGACACCCTTTGGGTGTCATTCCTCCGGCAATGGGATCACAACTCTACACAGGTTACCTACCTCACCTCATGCACTTGAACTGCCAAAGCCACCCCCTCCATAGGCAGCTGATGCCAGCCCATCACGAACATGACGCATCCTTGGGAAGCCGAGGCCAGCACCTGCAACCCAATTATGACAGCCTATTCCACGACCTCACAAAGGACATGTCCTCATCATCCCTCACCTTCCTGTCCAGGCCATCAGCGACCACGCAGGTTTAAATGCAGCACTCGATCCTCACCCCACTCCAGGATGCCCCACTTGGCACCAACACTGTGCTGGGTGTTAAAGTAGAGGAGCAGCCATGGGCAGCAGTGTGGCCTAATCCATCAGCCCCTTCCGCCGACGCCCAACCCGAGCCCAACCCCGCCCACTTCTCCAGCCTCACTAGGGACTCAAAAACCTCACTGTGCAAAAAGAAAGGACAGGGAGGGCCACAGGCCTGGCCTCAGGCTCCAGCAACCAACCAGGGACGCTTGCTCATTTTGGCTTCCAAAATCAACACAAGAAATGGCATGCACGAAGCGTGATCCTGGCCAAAACACACCTATCCAACTGCAAGCACACTGGGCCTAGACCGGCACACACCCCGACTCTTAAGACCAGCAAGAGAGCCTGCCCCCTTGCATTCCTTCAACCGCCTTTCAGCAGGGACCCGGGATACACAGATAAGCCAGCTTATGCGCAGACACGGTCGACACTCAGACAGGAGCCCCTCCACTACTGGAGTCCTTGGTGGTGTTTGCGTGCATGTCGGCAGGGGACACTGGACTTCACTCCTAACAGTCCCCTATACCCGAGAGAGGAAACGTGCTGAACCTCAGTTTCGATAAGGAGACGATAGAGTGTTCTCACCCATTTTGTTCAGAGTTTCCAAGGAATGCATACAAGGGTGTCATCCTCGATCCAAGCACATGCTGGGATGGTGCAGAACACAACCGGGCAGTGTGCGGGGCTCTGCAGGGGAGCCATGAGCCTGGGGTGCCCCAAAAGCCTGGAGAATCCACAGCCCTCAGGCCACTCAACAAGACGAACAATCAAGCCACTCTTGCAGCCATTGGGCCCATCTGAGGAAAACCTAATATCTAATGGCACATCTTGCGGTGGTTGAATACCTACCGTCCTGAGTTATCCGCGACCATGCTCGGGAACATGGCCCCGCCTCACTTTTTCCAGTTCTTCTTAGCACCTCCAGTCGTCAGAGCACACGAAGATCTTCTTGTATTTGCCAACGGCGAGGCTTGCCCAGCAACTGCACCTGGGAAGTGGACTTGTTTCCTCAGAGGACATGATCCATACAAACATTTACCTGGGCTTGAGCTCTGAAACTGCTTCCCAAGGACCTCTATCCCTTACCGAGAACTGACTGCATGTCTGATAGTATGACTGCAGGAAGTTAGGCACATAAATTGGCCGGCGTGTGAGAGGCTGTATTTCTGTGTTCACGCGTGTGACTGTGACTGCGCACGCAGTCGCTCTTGTGGGTTTCTCTGTGTACCGCTGACTACGCGTCTTGGTCTCTGTGTGTCCCTGTTGCCCTGTGAAGAGGCGTCCAACAGCAAACGCCATAGTGTATACACAACACAATGTCTAGGCCCACAACTGAAAGGAGAAAGCCCCCTGTCAGCTTCCAGAGGCCGCATGCAAACTGTAACCCCCAGGGGCTGTAGAAATGCTCCACGGGCTCCCTCTCTCCCACAGCCACGCCTTCTGACCAGAGCACAAAGACTGGACGAGACCTGCCTCCCAGCCGTGGGTGTGACATCTACGTGCAACTCGAGAACCTGCCAGCTACCAGCACATCTGATGTGCACTTGGGGTCACTCCCAGCACTTTCGGAAGCAAGGGAACTCCCATGGGTGAGCCGACACCGACCTACAGCATTCTACTGGCAAGATGCAGCCTGAAACCACTCAAGGGGCTAAAGAACATCGAACAAAGTGCAACTTCTTGCCAACTAGGCCTAATCACTTTCCTTTGACCCGTGGGAATGCCCACCACAGGAAGCAGAGGGCTTCAGCAGCCATGACCCATGTTGGAACCCCACAGCGGAAACTAGGCCACCTTCCCGGCCATGTCTCAGGCAGCTCCCATCCTGCAAGGTTCGCGGCCCTGACCCCTAAGGAACCGCTCAAACGCTCAACAGCCTCGTCCAACGTGCCCTACTCCAGCCAGCAGGGCGACGCGTCCCTACTGGAAGCCACAGACATCTTCCGAACACGGGAACAAGGAACACCAGGGAAGACAGACCGCAAGCCTGTCTGCTTTGAAGATGCTGATCCCACCTGATGCATCCTGGAAATTCTCCACTGCCACAGTGACACCACTGAGGAACTCAGAGTGATCAAAGGCGTGGTCCCCGAGGACCACAGACAGACTTGCAACGGAAGACCTCTGCCATGTGAGGGGACTTGGAAGCCTGAAAGGGAAGAGTGGCTGGCCTTGGCAGCGCACCAGGGATGGCAACAGTGCCCCCTTCTATGCCCCGCCAACGGACTGCTCTGGATAAAGCTCTGGCTATTCGAAAGGCCTGCATGCCACACGGGCCGGCCGCATCATGCCCTCCGGCAGAAACACTATCGCGTTGCACATTCCCAAAAGTGGGAAAAGAGCGACCAAAGGGCTTGTTTGCATAACTCACCTACCCCCAAGAAGGCCGGCACAGATGCCTCAGCATGTCCGTCTTCTCTATGTCCCGCAAGACACCCGTGGGGAGTCACTCCTCTGGAAACGGGATTGCAAATCTTCACAGGTAACCTACCTCACTACATCCTCATGAACTGCCAAAGCCATCCCCACCATAGGCAGCTGATGCCAGGCCATCACAAACAAGACACATCCTTGGGAAGCCGAGGCCAGCGCCTGCAACCCAATGATGACAGCCCATCCCACGACATCACACAGGACCTGTCCTCATGATACCTTACCTTTCTCTCCAGGGCAGCAGCCACTACGCAGGCTTAAATGCAGCACTCGATCCTCACCCCACTCCACGATGATCCACTTAGCGCCAACAGTGTGCTGGCAGCTTCAGGGGCAGCAGCGAGGCCTAATCCATCAGCCCCCTTCCGCCATCACCAAACTCCATCCCACCCCCGCCCACTGCTCCAGCCCCACCGGGCACTCAAGAACCTCACCGCACCAAACACAACAACAGAGAGGGCCACAGGCCTGGCCTGAGGCTCCAGGCTCCAACCAGGGAACCTTGCTCATTTTGGCTTCCAAAATCAACCACCGAAGCGGCATGCACAAAGCGTGATCCTGGTCAAAACACACTTCTCCAAGTGAAAGCTCACTGGGCCCACACCAGCACACACTCCGACTCTGAAGACTAGCAGGAGAGCCTGCCCCCTTGCATTCCCTCACGGCCTTTTAGCAGGGACCGCGGATTCATAGATGACCCAGCTTATGGGCAGACACGGTCTACCCTCAGACAGGAGCCCCTCCAATGCTAGAGCCCTTAGTGGTGTTGGCATGCATGTCAGCAGGGGATGTTGGCCCTCACTCCTAACTGTCCCCTACCCCCGAGAGGAAACCTGCTGGACCTCAGTTGCGATGAGGAGACCGTAGAGCTTTCTCACTCATTTTGTTCAGATTTTCCAAGGAATGCATACAAGGGTGTCATCATCGATCCAAGCACATGCTGGGACGCTGCAGAACACAAACGGGCAGGCCGTGGGGCTCTGCAGAGGAGCCATGAGCCAGAAGTACTCCAACAGCCTGGGGAATCCACAGTCCTCAGGCCACTCAGCAAGACCAACAATCAATCCACTCTTGCAGCCATTGGACCCATCTGAGGAAAACCTAATATCCAATGGCACATCTTAGTATGCGTGAATGCTACTGTCCTGAGTTATCCCCAGCCACGCTCAGCAACGTGCGCCTGCTCCACTTTTTCCAGTTCCCCTTAGCACATCCAGTCATCAGACAACACGAAGGTCTTCTTGTTTTTGCCGACGGCCAGCCTTACCCTGCAACTGCACCTGAGAAGTGGACAGAAATCATGCGGCTTCTGAATTGCACCACAGTCCTCAGAGAACGATTCTTGTGAAAACTTACCTGCGTGTGAGCCCGGAACCTGCTTCCCAAGTACCACTATTCCTTACCGAAAACGGATTGCGTGTCTCACAGCACGACTGGAGGAAGTTAGGCATGTATGTTGGCCGGTGTGTGAGACGCTGTATGTGTGTACTCACGCGTGTGGGCGTGTGTGACTGTGACTGCGCACGAAGATGCACTCGTGGGTTCCGGTGTGTGCCGCTGAATACGCGTCTTGGTCTCTGGGTGTCCCTGTGGCCCTCTGCAGGCGCCTCCAACAGTAAACGCCATAGTTTAAACACACCATCCTGGATGGACCCCCAACTGAAAGGAGAAAGACCCCTGTCAGCTTCAAGAGGCCACATGCGAACTTTGACCCCCAGGGACTGTTGAAATAGCCCACACACTCCCGCACTCTCACAGCCACGCCTTGTGAGCAAAGCACAAAGACTGGACGAGACCTGCCTCCCGGCCGTGTCTGTCACATCTATGTGGACCTGGAGACCCTGCCACCTACCAGCACATCTGATGTGCCCTTGGGGTCACTCCCAGCACTCCCGGAAGCAAGGGAACCTCCCATGGGCGGGCTGACTGCGACCTGCAGTTGCCTACAGGCAAGATGCAGCCCGGCACTTCTCAAGGGGCTAAGGAACAGCGGACCAAGTGCGTCTTCACACCAACTAGAACAAATCACTTTCCATGACCCCGTGGGAATGTCCACAATGGGAAGTGTTGGGCTTCAGCAACCATGACACAGGTTGGAACACCAGAGCAGAAATTAGGCCACCTCCTCGCCCACGTATCGGCAAGTTCCCAACTGGCAGGGTTGGTGGCCCTGACCACTGAGAAAACGCTCAAACGATACACAGCCTCTTCCTAAGTGCCCTCCTCCTGCATGCAGGGCGACTCGACCCTATTGGAAGCCACAGACCTTATGCGACACGGGGACACTGAACACCAGGGAAGACAGACCGCAAGCCTGTCTGCTTTGATGAGGCCCACACCACCCCATGCATCCTGGCAATTCTCCACTGCTACAGCGACACTACCGAGGAACTCACAGCGATCAAATGCACTGTTCCTGAGGACCACAGACAGACTTTCAACGGAAGACCTCTGCCACACGAGGGGACCTGGAAGCTTGAAAGGGCACAGTGGTTGTCCACGACAGCACACCTGGCTTCGCAACAGTGCCCCCATCTCTGCCCCGCCCACGGACTGCTGCAGATCAACCTCAGGCTGTTCGAAAGGCCTGCATGGAAAACTGGCTGGCGGTGTCATGCCCCCCCGGGAGAGACACTTTCGCTTTGCACATTCCCAAACAAGGGAAGAAAGCAGCCAATAGGGATGTTCCATAACTCAACTACCTCCAAGGAGGACGGGACAGACGCCTCACAATGTCAATCTTCTCTACGTCCCGCAAGACACCCTTTGGGTGTCATTCCTCCGGCAATGGGATCACAACTCTACACAGGTTACCTACCTCACCTCATGCACTTGAACTGCCAAAGCCACCCCCTCCATAGGCAGCTGATGCCAGCCCATCACGAACATGACGCATCCTTGGGAAGCCGAGGCCAGCACCTGCAACCCAATTATGACAGCCTATTCCACGACCTCACAAAGGACATGTCCTCATCATCCCTCACCTTCCTGTCCAGGCCATCAGCGACCACGCAGGTTTAAATGCAGCACTCGATCCTCACCCCACTCCACGATGCCGCACTTGGCACCAACACTGTGCTGGGTGTTAAAGTAGAGGAGCAGCCATGGGCAGCAGTGTGGCCTAATCCATCAGCCCCTTCCGCCGACGCCCAACCCGAGCCCAACCCCGCCCACTTCTCCAGCCTCACTAGGGACTCAAAAACCTCACTGTGCAAAAAGAAAGGACAGGGAGGGCCACAGGCCTGGCCTCAGGCTCCAGCAACCAACCAGGGACGCTTGCTCATTTTGGCTTCCAAAATCAACACAAGAAATGGCATGCACGAAGCGTGATCCTGGCCAAAACACACCTATCCAACTGCAAGCACACTGGGCCTAGACCGGCACACACCCCGACTCTTAAGACCAGCAAGAGAGCCTGCCCCCTTGCATTCCTTCAACCGCCTTTCAGCAGGGACCCGGGATACACAGATAAGCCAGCTTATGCGCAGACACGGTCGACACTCAGACAGGAGCCCCTCCACTACTTGAGTCCTTGGTGGTGTTTGCGTGTATGTCGGCAGGGGACACTGGACTTCACTCCTAACAGTCCCCTACACCCGAGAGAGGAAACGTGCTGAACCTCAGTTTCGATAAGGAGACGATAGAGTGTTCTCACCCATTTTGTTCAGAGTTTCCAAGGAATGCATACAAGGGTGTCATCATCGATCCAAGCACATGCTGGGATGGTGCAGAACACAACCGGGCAGTGTGCGGGGCTCTGCAGGGGAGCCATGAGCCTGGGGTGCCCCAAAAGCCTGGAGAATCCACAGCCCTCAGGCCACTCAACAAGACGAACAATCAAGCCACTCTTGCAGCCATTGGGCCCATCTGAGGAAAACCTAATATCTAATGGCACATCTTGCGGTGGTTGAATACCTACCGTCCTGAGTTATCCGCGACCATGCTCGGGAACATGGCCCCGCCTCACTTTTTCCAGTTCTTCTTAGCACCCCCAGTCGTCAGAGCACACGAAGATCTTCTTGTATTTGCCAACGGCGAGGCTTGCCCAGCAACTGCACCTGGGAAGTGGACTTGTTTCCTCAGAGGACATGATCCATACAAACATTTACCTGGGCTTGAGCTCTGAAACTGCTTCCCAAGGACCTCTATCCCTTACCGAGAACTGACTGCATGTCTGATAGTATGACTGCAGGAAGTTAGGCACATAAATTGGCCGGCGTGTGAGAGGCTGTATTTCTGTGTTCACGCGTGTGACTGTGACTGCGCACGCAGTCGCTCTTGTGGGTTTCTCTGTGTACCGCTGACTACGCGTCTTGGTCTCTGTGTGTCCCTGTTGCCCTGTGAAGAGGCGTCCAACAGCAAACGCCATAGTGTATACACAACACAATGTCTAGGCCCACAACTGAAAGGAGAAAGCCCCCTGTCAGCTTCCAGAGGCCGCATGCAAACTGTAACCCCCAGGGGCTGTAGAAATGCTCCACGGGCTCCCTCTCTCCCACAGCCACGCCTTCTGACCAGAGCACAAAGACTGGACGAGACCTGCCTCCCGGCCATGGATGTGACATCTACGTGCAACTCGAGAACCTGCCAGCTACCAGCACATCTGATGTGCACTTGGGGTCACTCCCAGCACTTTCGGAAGCAAGGGAACTCCCATGGGTGAGCCGACACTGACCTACAGCATTCTACTGGCAAGATGCAGCCTGAAACCACTCAAGGGGCTAAAGAACATCGAACAAAGTGCAACTTCTTGCCAACTAGGCCTAATCACTTTCCTTTGACCCGTGGGAATGCCCACCACAGGAAGCAGAGGGCTTCAGCAGCCATGACCCATGTTGGAACCCCACAGCGGAAACTAGGCCACCTTCCCGGCCATGTCTCAGGCAGCTCCCATCCTGCAAGGTTCGCGGCCCTGACCCCTAAGGAACCGCTCAAACGCTCAACAGCCTCGTCCAACGTGCCCTACTCCAGCCAGCAGGGCAACGCGTCCCTACTGGAAGCCACAGACATCTTCCGAACACGGGAACAAGGAACACCAGGGAACACAGACCGCAAGCCTGTCTGCTTTGAAGATGCTGATCCCACCTGATGCATCCTGGAAATTCTCCACTGCCACAGTGACACCACTGAGGAACTCAGAGTGATCAAAGGCGTGGTCCCCGAGGACCACAGACAGACTTGCAACGGAAGACCTCTGCCATGTGAGGGGACTTGGAAGCCTGAAAGGGAAGAGTGGCTGGCCTTGGCAGCGCACCAGGGATGGCAACAGTGCCCCCTTCTCTGCCCCGCCAACGGACTGCTCTGGATAAAGCTCTGGCTATTCGAAAGGCCTGCATGCCACACGGGCCGGCCGCATCATGCCCTCCGGCAGAAACACTATCGCGTTGCACATTCCCAAAAGTGGGAAAAGAGCGACCAAAGGGCTTGTTTGCATAACTCACCTACCCCCAAGAAGGCCGTCACAGATGCCTCAGCATGTCCGTCTTCTCTATGTCCCGCAAGACACCCGTGGGGAGTCACTCCTCTGGAAACGGGATTGCAAATCTTCACAGGTAACCTACCTCACTGCATCCTCATGAACTGCCAAAGCCATCCCCACCATAGGCAGCTGATGCCAGGCCATCACGAACAAGACACATCCTTGGGAAGCCGAGGCCAGCGCCTGCAACCCAATGATGACAGCCCATCCCACGACATCACACAGGACCTGTCCTCATCATACCTTACCTTTCTCTCCAGGGCAGCAGCCACTACGCAGGCTTAAATGCAGCACTCGATCCTCACCCCACTCCACGATGATCCACTTAGCGCCAACAGTGTGCTGGCAGCTTCAGGGGCAGCAGCGAGGCCTAATCCATCAGCCCCCTTCCGCCATCACCAAACTCCATCCCACCCCCGCCCACTGCTCCAGCCCCACCGGGCACTCAAGAACCTCACCGCACCAGACACAACAACAGAGAGGGCCACAGGCCTGGCCTGAGGCTCCAGGCTCCAACCAGGGAACCTTGCTCATTTTGGCTTCCAAAATCAACCACCGAAGCGGCATGCACAAAGCGTGATCCTGGTCAAAACACACTTCTCCAAGTGAAAGCTCACTGGGCCCACACCAGCACAAACTCCGACTCTGAAGACTAGCAGGAGAGCCTGCCCCCTTGCATTCCCTCACGGCCTTTTAGCAGGGACCGCGGATTCATAGATGACCCAGCTTATGGGCAGACACGGTCGACCCTCAGACAGGAGCCCCTCCAATGCTAGAGCCCTTAGTGGTGTTGGCATGCATGTCAGCAGGGGATGTTGGCCCTCACTCCTAACTGTCCCCTACCCCCGAGAGGAAACGTGCTGGACCTCAGTTGCGATGAGGAGACCGTAGAGCTTTCTCAATCATTTTGTTCAGATTTTCCAAGGAATGCATACAAGGGTGTCATCATCGATCCAAGCACATGCTGGGACGCTGCAGAACACAAACGGGCAGGCCGTGGGGCTCTGCAGAGGAGCCCTGAGCCAGAAGTACTCCAACAGCCTGGGGAATCCACAGTCCTCAGGCCACTCAGCAAGACCAACAATCAATCCACTCTTGCAGCCATTGGACCCATCTGAGCAAAACCTAATATCCAATGGCACATCTTAGTATGCGTGAATGCTACTTTCCTGAGTTATCCCCAGCCACGCTCAGCAACGTGCGCCTGCTCCACTTTTTCCAGTTCCCCTTAGCACATCCAGTCATCAGACAACACGAAGGTCTTCTTGTTTTTGCCGACGGCCAGCCTTACCCTGCAACTGCACCTGAGAAGTGGACAGAAATCATGCGGCTTCTGAATTGCACCACAGTCCTCAGAGAACGATTCTTGTGAAAACTTACCTGCGTGTGAGCCCGGAACCTGCTTCCCAAGTACCACTATTCCTTACCGAAAACGGATTGCGTGTCTCACAGCACGACTGGAGGAAGTTAGGCATGTATGTTGGCCGGTGTGTGAGACGCTGTATGTGTGTACTCACGCGTGTGGGCGTGTGTGACTGTGACTGCGCACGAAGATGCACTCGTGGGTTCCGGTGTGTGCCGCTGAATACGCGTCTTGGTCTCTGGGTGTCCCTGTGGCCCTCTGCAGGCGCCTCCAACAGTAAACGCCATAGTTTAAACACACCATCCTGGATGGACCCCCAACTGAAAGGAGAAAGACCCCTGTCAGCTTCAAGAGGCCACATGCGAACTTTGACCCCCAGGGACTGTTGAAATAGCCCACACACTCCCGCACTCTCACAGCCACGCCTTGTGAGCAAAGCACAAAGACTGGACGAGACCTGCCTCCCGGCCGTGTCTGTCACATCTATGTGGACCTGGAGACCCTGCCACCTACCAGCACATCTGATGTGCCCTTGGGGTCACTCCCAGCACTCCCGGAAGCAAGGGAACCTCCCATGGGCGGGCTGACTGCGACCTGCAGTTGCCTACAGGCAAGATGCAGCCCGGCACTTCTCAAGGGGCTAAGGAACAGCGGACCAAGTGCGTCTTCACACCAACTAGAACAAATCACTTTCCATGACCCCGTGGGAATGTCCACAATGGGAAGTGTTGGGCTTCAGCAACCATGACACAGGTTGGAACACCAGAGCAGAAATTAGGCCACCTCCTCGCCCACGTATCGGCAAGTTCCCAACTGGCAGGGTTGGTGGCCCTGACCACTGAGAAAACGCTCAAACGATACACAGCCTCTTCCTAAGTGCCCTCCTCCTGCAGGCAGGGCGACTCGACCCTATTGGAAGCCACAGACATTATGCGACACGGGGACACTGAACACCAGGGAAGACAGACCGCAAGCCTGTCTGCTTTGATGAGGCCCACACCACCCCATGCATCCTGGCAATTCTCCACTGCTACAGCGACACTACCGAGGAACTCACAGCGATCAAATGCACTGTTCCTGAGGACCACAGACAGACTTTCAACGGAAGACCTCTGCCACACGAGGGGACCTGGAAGCTTGAAAGGGCACAGTGGTTGTCCACGACAGCACACCTGGCTTCGCAATAGTGCCCCCATCACTGCCCCGCCCACGGACTGCTGCAGATCAACCACAGGCTGTTCGAAAGGCCTGCATGCAAAACTGGCTGGCGGTGTCATGCCCCCCCGGGAGAGAAACTTTCGCTTTGCACATTCCCAAACAAGGGAAGAAAGCAGCCAATAGGGATGTTCCATAACTCAACTACCTCCAAGGAGGACGGGACAGACGCCTCACAATGTCAATCTTCTCTACGTCCCGCAAGACACCCTTTGGGTGTCATTCCTCCGGCAATGGGATCACAACTCTACGCAGGTTACCTACCTCACCTCATGCACTTGAACTGCCAAAGCCACACCCTCCATAGGCAGCTGATGCCAGCCCATCACGAACATGACGCATCCTTGGGAAGCCGAGGCCAGCACCTGCAACCCAATTATGACAGCCTATTCCACGACCTCACAAAGGACATGTCCTCATCATCCCTCACCTTCCTGTCCAGGCCATCAGCGACCACGCAGGTTTAAATGCAGCACTCGATCCTCACCCCACTCCACGATGCCCCACTTGGCACCAACACTGTGCTGGGTGTTAAAGTAGAGGAGCAGCCATGGGCAGCAGTGTGGCCTAATCCATCAGCCCCTTCCGCCGAAGCCCAACCCGAGCCCAACCCCGCCCACTTCTCCAGCCTCACTAGGGACTCAAAAACCTCACTGTGCAAAAAGAAAGGACAGGGAGGGCCACAGGCCTGGCCTCAGGCTCGAGCAACCAACCAGGGACGCTTGCTCATTTTGGCTTCCAAAATCAACACAAGAAATGGCATGCACGAAGCGTGATCCTGGCCAAAACACACCTATCCAACTGCAAGCACACTGGGCCTAGACCGGCACACACCCCGACTCTTAAGACCAGCAAGAGAGCCTGCCCCCTTGCATTCCTTCAACCGCCTTTCAGCAGGGACCCGGGATACACAGATAAGCCAGCTTATGCGCAGACACGGTCGACACTCAGACAGGAGCCCCTCCACTACTGGAGTCCTTGGTGGTGTTTGCGTGCATGTCGGCAGGGGACACTGGACTTCACTCCTAACAGTCCCCTACACCCGAGAGAGGAAACGTGCTGAACCTCAGTTTCGATAAGGAGACGATAGAGTGTTCTCACCCATTTTGTTCAGAGTTTCCAAGGAATGCATACAAGGGTGTCATCATCGATCCAAGCACATGCTGGGATGGTGCAGAACACAACCGGGCAGTGTGCGGGGCTCTGCAGGGGAGCCATGAGCCTGGGGTGCCCCAAAAGCCTGGAGAATCCACAGCCCTCAGGCCACTCAACAAGAAGAACAATCAAGCCACTCTTGCAGCCATTGGGCCCATCTGAGGAAAACCTAATATCTAATGGCACATCTTGCGGTGGTTGAATACCTACCGTCCTGAGTTATCCGCGACCATGCTCGGGAACATGGCCCCGCCTCACTTTTTCCAGTTCTTCTTAGCACCTCCAGTCGTCAGAGCACACGAAGATCTTCTTGTATTTGCCAACGACGAGGCTTGCCCAGCAACTGCACCTGGGAAGTGGACTTGTTTCCTCAGAGGACATGATCCATACAAACATTTACCTGGGCTTGAGCTCTGAAACTGCTTCCCAAGGACCTCTATCCCTTACCGAGAACTGACTGCATGTCTGATAGTATGACTGCAGGAAGTTAGGCACATAAATTGGCCGGCGTGTGAGAGGCTGTATTTCTGTGTTCACGCGTGTGACTGTGACTGCGCACGCAGTCGCTCTTGTGGGTTTCTCTGTGTACCGCTGACTACGCGTCTTGGTCTCTGTGTGTCCCTGTTGCCCTGTGAAGAGGCGTCCAACAGCAAACGCCATAGTGTATACACAACACAATGTCTAGGCCCACAACTGAAAGGAGAAAGCCCCCTGTCAGCTTCCAGAGGCCGCATGCAAACTTTAACCCCCAGGGGCTGTAGAAATGCTCCACGGGCTCCCTCTCTCCCACAGCCACGCCTTCTGACCAGAGCACAAAGACTGGACGAGACCTGCCTCCCGGCCGTGGGTGTGAAATCTACGTGCAACTCGAGAACCTGCCAGCTACCAGCACATCTGATGTGCACTTGGGGTCACTCCCAGCATTTTCGGAAGCAAGGGAACTCTCATGGGTGAGCCGACACCGACCTACAGCATTCTACTGGCAAGATGCAGCCTGAAACCACTCAAGGGGCTAAAGAACATCGAACAAAGTGCAACTTCTTGCCAACTAGGCCTAATCACTTTCCTTTGACCCGTGGGAATGCCCACCACAGGAAGCAGAGGGCTTCAGCAGCCATGACCCATGTTGGAACCCCACAGCGGAAACTAGGCCACCTTCCCGGCCATGTCTCAGGCAGCTCCCATCCTGCAAGGTTCGCGGCCCTGACCCCTAAGGAACCGCTCAAACGCTCAACAGCCTCGTCCAACGTGCCCTACTCCAGCCAGCAGGGCGACGCATCCCTACTGGAAGACACAGACATCTTCCGAACACGGGAACAAGGAACACCAGGGAAGACAGACCGCAAGCCTGTCTGCTTTGAAGATGCTGATCCCACCTGATGCATCCTGGAAATTCTCCACTGCCACAGTGACACCACTGAGGAACTCAGAGTGATCAAAGGCGTGGTCCCCGAGGACCACAGACAGACTTGCAACGGAAGACCTCTGCCATGTGAGGGCACTTGGAAGCCTGAAAGGGAAGAGTGGCTGGCCTTGGCAGCGCACCAGGGATGGCAACAGTGCCCCCTTCTCTGCCCCGCCAACGGACTGCTCTGGATAAAGCTCTGGCTATTCGAAAGGCCTGCATGCCACACGGGCCGGCCGCATCATGCCCTCCGGCAGAAACACTATCGCGTTGCACATTCCCAAAAGTGGGAAAAGAGCGACCAAAGGGCTTGTTTGCATAACTCACCTACCCCCAAGAAGGCCGGCACAGATGCCTCAGCATGTCCGTCTTCTCTATGTCCCGCAAGACACCCGTGGGGAGTCACTCCTCTGGAAACGGGATTGCAACTCTTCACAGGTAACCTACCTCACTGCATCTTCATGAACTGCCAAATACATCCCCACCATAGGCAGCTGATGCCAGACCATCACGAACAAGACACATCCTTGGGAAGCCGAGGCCAGCGCCTGCAACCCAATGATGACAGCCCATCCCACGACATCACACAGGACCTGTCCTCATCATACCTTACCTTTCTCTCCAGGGCAGCAGCCACTACACAGGCTTAAATGCAGCACTCGATCCTCACCCCACTCCACGATGATCCACTTAGCGCCAACAGTGTGCTGGCAGCTTCAGGGGCAGCAGCGAGGCCTAATCCATCAGCCCCCTTCCGCCATCACCAAACTCCATCCCACCCCCGCCCACTGCTCCAGCCCCACCGGGCACTCAAGAACCTCACCGCACCAAACACAACAACAGAGAGGGCCACAGGCCTGGCCTGAGGCTCCAGGCTCCAACCAGGGAACCTTGCTCATTTTGGCTTCCAAAATCAACCACCGAAGCGGCATGCACAAAGCGTGATCCTGGTCAAAACACACTTCTCCAAGTGAAAGCTCACTGGGCCCACACCAGCACACACTCCGACTCTGAAGACTAGCAGGAGAGCCTGCCCCCTTGCATTCCCTCACGGCCTTTTAGCAGGGACCGCGGATTCATAGATGACCCAGCTTATGGGCAGACACGGTCGAACCTCAGACAGGAGCCCCTCCAATGCTAGAGCCCTTAGTGGTGTTGGCATGCATGTCAGCAGGGGATGTTGGCCCTCACTCCTAACTGTCCCCTACCCCCGAGAGAAACGTGCTGGACCTCAGTTGCGATGAGGAGACCGTAGAGCTTTCTCACTCATTTTGTTCAGATTTTCCAAGGAATGCATACAAGGGTGTCATCATCGATCCAAGCACATGCTGGGACGCTGCAGAACACAAACGGGCAGGCCGTGGGGCTCTGCAGAGGAGCCATGAGCCAGAAGTACTCCAACTGCCTGGGGAATCCACAGTCCTAAGGCCACTCAGCAAGACCAACAATCAATCCACTCTTGCAGCCATTGGACCCATCTGAGGAAAACCTAATATCCAATGGCACATCTTAGTATGCGTGAATGCTACTGTCCTGAGTTATCCCCAGGCACGCTCAGCAACGTGCGCCTGCTCCACTTTTTCCAGTTCCCCTTAGCACATCCAGTCATCAGACAACACGAAGGTCTTCTTGTTTTTGCCGACGGCCAGCCTTACCCTGCAACTGCACCTGAGAAGTGGACAGAAATCATGCGGCTTCTGAATTGCACCACAGTCCTCAGAGAACGATTCTTGTGAAAACTTACCTGCGTGTGAGCCCGGAACCTGCTTCCCAAGTACCACTATTCCTTACCGAAAACGGATTGCGTGTCTCACAGCACGACTGGAGGAAGTTAGGCATGTATGTTGGCCGGTGTGTGAGACGCTGTATGTGTGTACTCACGCGTGTGGGCGTGTGTGACTGTGACTGCGCACGAAGATGCACTCGTGGGTTCCGGTGTGTGCCGCTGAATACGCGTCTTGGTCTCTGGGTGTCCCTGTGGCCCTCTGCAGGCGCCTCCAACAGTAAACGCCATAGTTTATACACACCATCCTGGATGGACCCCCAACTGAAAGGAGAAAGACCCCTGTCAGCTTCAAGAGGCCACATGCGAACTTTGACCCCCAGGGACTGTTGAAATAGCCCACAGACTCCCGCACTCTCACAGCCACGCCTTGTGAGCAAAGCACAAAGACTGGACGAGACCTGCCTCCCGGCCGTGTCTGTCACATCTATGTGGACCTGGAGACCCTGCCACCTACCAGCACATCTGATGTGCCCTTGGGGTCACTCCCAGCACTCCCGGAAGCAAGGGAACCTCCCATGGGCGGGCTGACTGCGACCTGCAGTTGCCTACAGGCAAGATGCAGCCCGGCACTTCTCAAGGGGCTAAGGAACAGCGGACCAAGTGCGTCTTCACACCAACTAGAACAAATCACTTTCCATGACCCCGTGGGAATGTCCACAATGGGAAGTGTTGGGCTTCAGCAACCATGACACAGGTTGGAACACCAGAGCAGAAATTAGGCCACCTCCCCGCCCACGTATCGGCAAGTTTCCAACTGGCAGAGTTGGTGGCCCTGACCACTGAGAAAACGCTCAAATGATACACAGCCTCTTCCTAAGTGCCCTCCTCCTGCATGCAGGGCGACTCGACCCTATTGGAAGCCACAAACATTATGCGACATGGGGACACTGAACACCAGGGAAGACAGACCGCAAGCCTGTCTGCTTTAATGAGGCCCACACCACCCCATGCATCCTGGCAATTCTCCACTGCTACAGCGACACTACCGAGGAACTCACAGCGATCAAATGCACTGTTCCTGAGGACCACAGACAGACTTTCAACAGAAGACCTCTGCCACACGAGGGGACCTGGAAGCTTGAAAGGGCACAGTGGTTGTCCACGACAGCACACCTGGCTTCGCAACAGTGCCCCCATCTCTGCCCCGCCCACGGACTGCTGCAGATCAACCTCAGGCTGTTCGAAAGGCCTGCATGCAAAACTGGCTGGCGGTGTCATGCCCCCCCGGGAGAGACACTTTCGCTTTGCACATTCCCAAACAAGGGAAGAAAGCAGCCAATAGGGATGTTCCATAACTCAACTACCTCCAAGGAGGACGGGACAGACGCCTCACAATGTCAATTTTCTCTACGTCCCGCAAGACACCCTTTGGGTGTCATTCCTCCGGCAATGGGATCACAACTCTACGCAGGTTACCTACCTCACCTCATGCACTTGAACTGCCAAAGCCACCCCCTCCATAGGCAGCTGATGCCAGCCCATCACGAACATGACGCATCCTTGGGAAGCCGAGGCCAGCACCTGCAACCCAATTATGACAGCCTATTCCACGACCTCACAAAGGACATGTCCTCATCATCCCTCACCTTCCTGTCCAGGCCATCAGCGACCACGCAGGTTTAAATGCAGCACTCGATCCTCACCCCACTCCACGATGCCCCACTTGGCACCAACACTGTGCTGGGTGTTAAAGTAGAGGAGCAGCCATGGGCAGCAGTGTGGCCTAATCCATCAGCCCCTTCCGCCGACGCCCAACCCGAGCCCAACCCCGCCCACTTCTCCAGCCTCACTAGGGACTCAAAAACCTCACTGTGCAAAAAGAAAGGACAGGGAGGGCCACAGGCCTGGCCTCAGGCTCCAGCAACCAACCAGGGACGCTTGCTCATTTTGGCTTCCAAAATCAACACAAGAAATGGCATGCACGAAGCGTGATCCTGGCCAAAACACACCTATCCAACTGCAAGCACACTGGGCCTAGACCGGCACACACCCCGACTCTTAAGACCAGCAAGAGAGCCTGCCCCCTTGCATTCCTTCAACCGCCTTTCAGCAGGGACCCGGGATACACAGATAAGCCAGCTTATGCGCAGACACGGTCGACACTCAGACAGGAGCCCCTCCACTACTGGAGTCCTTGGTGGTGTTTGCGTGCATGTCGGCAGGGGACACTGGACTTCACTCCTAACAGTCCCCTATACCCGAGAGAGGAAACGTGCTGAACCTCAGTTTCGATAAGGAGACGATAGAGTGTTCTCACCCATTTTGTTCAGAGTTTCCAAGGAATGCATACAAGGGTGTCATCCTCGATCCAAGCACATGCTGGGATGGTGCAGAACACAACCGGGCAGTGTGCGGGGCTCTGCAGGGGAGCCATGAGCCTGGGGTGCCCCAAAAGCCTGGAGAATCCACAGCCCTCAGGCCACTCAACAAGACGAACAATCAAGCCACTCTTGCAGCCATTGGGCCCATCTGAGGAAAACCTAATATCTAATGGCACATCTTGCGGTGGTTGAATACCTACCATCCTGAGTTATCTGCGACCATGCTCGGGAACATGGCCCCGCCTCACTTTTTCCAGTTCTTCTTAGCACCTCCAGTCGTCAGAGCACACGAAGATCTTCTTGTATTTGCCAACGGCGAGGCTTGCCCAGCAACTGCACCTGGGAAGTGGACTTGTTTCCTCAGAGGACATGATCCATACAAACATTTACCTGGGCTTGAGCTCTGAAACTGCTTCCCAAGGACCTCTATCCCTTACCGAGAACTGACTGCATGTCTGATAGTATGACTGCAGGAAGTTAGGCACATAAATTGGCCGGCGTGTGAGAGGCTGTATTTCTGTGTTCACGCGTGTGACTGTGACTGCGCACGCAGTCGCTCTTGTGGGTTTCTCTGTGTACCGCTGACTACGCGTCTTGGTCTCTGTGTGTCCCTGTTGCCCTGTGAAGAGGCGTCCAACAGCAAACGCCATAGTGTATACACAACACAATGTCTAGGCCCACAACTGAAAGGAGAAAGCCCCCTGTCAGCTTCCAGAGGCCGCATGCAAACTTTAACCCCCAGGGGCTGTAGAAATGCTCCACGGGCTACCTCTCTCCCACAGCCACGCCTTCTGACCAGAGCACAAAGACTGGACGAGACCTGCCTCCCGGCCGTGGGTGTGACATCTACGTGCAACTCGAGAACCTGCCAGCTACCAGCACATCTGATGTGCACTTGCGGTCACTCCCAGCACTTTCGGAAACAAGGGAACTCCCATGGGTGAGCCGACACCGACCTACAGCATTCTACTGGCAAGATGCAGCCTGAAACCACTCAAGGGGCTAAAGAACATCGAACAAAGTGCAACTTCTTGCCAACTAGGCCTAATCACTTTCCTTTGACCCGTGGGAATGCCCACCACAGGAAGCAGAGGGCTTCAGCAGCCATGACCCATGTTGGAACCCCACAGCGGAAACTAGGCCACCTTCCCGGCCATGTCTCAGGCAGCTCCCATCCTGCAAGGTTCGCGGCCCTGACCCCTAAGGAACCGCTCAAACGCTCAACAGCCTCGTCCAACGTGCCCTACTCCAGCCAGCAGGGCGACACGTCCCTACTGGAAGACACAGACATCTTCCGAACACGGGAACAAGGAACACCAGGGAAGACAGACCGCAAGCCTGTCTGCTTTGAAGATGCTGATCCCACCTGATGCATCCTGGAAATTCTCCACTGCCACAGTGACACCACTGAGGAACTCAGAGTGATCAAAGGCGTGGTCCCCGAGGACCACAGACAGACTTGCAACGGAAGACCTCTGCCATGTGAGGGGACTTGGAAGCCTGAAAGGGAAGAGTGGCTGGCCTTGGCAGCGCACCAGGGATGGCAACAGTGCCCCCTTCTCTGCCCCGCCAACGGACTGCTCTGGATAAAGTTCTGGCTATTCGAAAGGCCTGCATGCCACACGGGCCGGCCGCATCATGCCCTCCGGCAGAAACACTATCGCGTTGCACATTCCCAAAAGTGGGAAAAGAGCGACCAAAGGGCTTGTTTGCATAACTCACCTACCCCCAAGAAGGCCGGCACAGATGCCTCAGCATGTCCGTCTTCTCTATGTCCCGCAAGACACCCGTGGGGAGTCAATCCTCTGGAAACGGGATTGCAACTCTTCACAGGTAAGCTACCTCACTGCATCCTCATGAACTGCCAAAGCCATCCCCACCATAGGCAGCTGATGCCAGACCATCACGAACAAGACACATCCTTGGGAAGCCGAGGCCAGCGCCTGCAACCCAATGATGACAGCCCATCCCACGACATCACACAGGACCTGTCCTCATGATACCTTACCTTTCTCTCCAGGGCAGCAGCCACTACGCAGGCTTAAATGCAGCACTCGATCCTCACCCCACTCCACGATGATCCACTTAGCGCCAACAGTGTGCTGGCAGCTTCAGGGGCAGCAGCGAGGCCTAATCCATCAGCCCCCTTCCGCCATCACCAAACTCCATCCCACCCCCGCCCACTGCTCCAGCCCCACCGGGCACTCAAGAACCTCACCGCACCAAACACAACAACAGAGAGGGCCACAGGCCTGGCCTGAGGCTCCAGGCTCCAACCAGGGAACCTTGCTCATTTTGGCTTCCAAAATCAACCACCGAAGCGGCATGCACAAAGCGTGATCCTGGTCAAAACACACTTCTCCAAGTGAAAGCTCACTGGGCCCACACCAGCACACACTCCGACTCTGAAGACTAGCAGGAGAGCCTGCCCCCTTGCATTCCCTCACGGCCTTTTAGCAGGGACCGCGGATTCATAGATGACCCAGCTTATGGGCAGACACGGTCGACCCTCAGACAGGAGCCCCTCCAATGCTAGAGCCCTTAGTGGTGTTGGCATGCATGTCAGCAGGGGATGTTGGCCCTCACTCCTAACTGTCCCCTACCCCCGAGAGAAACGTGCTGGACCTCAGTTGCGATGAGGAGACCGTAGAGCTTTCTCACTCATTTTGTTCAGATTTTCCAAGGAATGCATACAAGGGTGTCATCATCGATCCAAGCACATGCTGGGATGCTGCAGAACACAAACGGGCAGGCCGTGGGGCTCTGCAGAGGAGCCATGAGCCAGAAGTACTCCAACAGCCTGGGGAATCCACAGTCCTCAGGCCACTCAGCAAGACCAACAATCAATCCACTCTTGCAGCCATTGGACCCATCTGAGGAAAACCTAATATCCAATGGCACATCTTGGTATGCGTGAATGCTACTGTCCTGAGTTATCCCCAGCCACGCTCAGCAACGTGCGCCTGCTCCACTTTTTCCAGTTCCCCTTAGCACATCCAGTCATCAGACAACACGAAGGTCTTCTTGTTTTTGCCGACGGCCAGCCTTACCCTGCAACTGCACCTGAGAAGTCGACAGAAATCATGCGGCTTCTGAATTGCACCACAGTCCTCAGAGAACGATTCTTGTGAAAACTTACCTGCGTGTGAGCCCGGAACCTGCTTCCCAAGTACCACTATTCCTTACCGAAAATGGATTGCGTGTCTCACAGCACGACTGGAGGAAGTTAGGCATGTATGTTGGCCGGTGTGTGAGACGCTGTATGTGTGTACTCACGCGTGTGGGCGTGTGTGACTGTGACTACGCACGAAGATGCACTCGTGGGTTCCGGTGTGTGCCGCTGAATACGCGTCTTGGTCTCTGGGTGTCCCTGTGGCCCTCTGCAGGCGCCTCCAACACTAAACGCCATAGTTTATACACACCATCCTGGATGGACCCCCAACTGAAAGGAGAAAGACCCCTGTCAGCTTCAAGAGGCCACATGCGAACTTTGACCCCCAGGGACTGTTGAAATAGCCCACTGACTCCCGCACTCTCACAGCCACGCCTTGTGAGCAAAGCACAAAGACTGGACGAGACCTGCCTCCCGGCCGTGGCTGTCACATCTATGTGGACCTGGAGACCCTGCCACCTACCAGCACATCTGATGTGCCCTTGGGGTCACTCGCAGCACTCCCGGAAGCAAGGGAACCTCCCATGGGCGGGCTGACTGCGACCTGCAGTTGCCTACAGGCAAGATGCAGCCCGGCACTTCTCAAGGGGCTAAGGAACAGCGGACCAAGTGCGTCTTCACACCAACTAGAACAAATCACTTTCCATGACCCCGTGGGAATGTCCACAATGGGAAGTGTTGGGCTTCAGCAACCATGACACAGGTTGGAACACCAGAGCAGAAATTAGGCCACCTCCCCGCCCACGTATCGGCAAGTTTCCAACTGGCAGGGTTGGTGGCCCTGACCACTGAGAAAACGCTCAAACGATACACAGCCTCTTCCTAAGTGCCCTCCTCCTGCATGCAGGGCGACTCGACCCTATTGGAAGCCACAGACATTATGCGACACGGGGACACTGAACACCAGGGAAGACAGACCGCTAGCCTGTCTGCTTTGATGAGGCCCACACCACCCCATGCATCCTGGCAATTCTCCACTGCTACAGCGACACTACCGAGGAACTCACAGCGATCAAATGCACTGTTCCTGAGGACCACAGACAGACTTTCAACGGAAGACCTCTGCCACACGAGGGGACCTGGAAGCTTGAAAGGGCACAGTGGTTGTCCACGACAGCACACCTGGCTTCGCAACAGTGCCCCCATCTCTGCCCCGCCCACGGACTGCTGCAGATCAACCTCAGGCTGTTCGAAAGGCCTGCATGCAAAACTGGCTGGCGGTGTCATGCCCCCCCGGGAGAGACACTTTCGCTTTGCACATTCCCAAACAAGGGAAGAAAGCAGCCAATAGGGATGTTCCATAACTCAACTACCTCCAAGGAGGACGGGACAGACGCCTCACAATGTCAATCTTCTCTACGTCCCGCAAGACACCCTTTGGGTGTCATTCCTCCGGCAATGGGATCACAACTCTACACAGGTTACCTACCTCACCTCATGCACTTGAACTGCCAAAGCCACCCCCTCCATAGGCAGCTGATGCCAGCCCATCACGAACATGACGCATCCTTGGGAAGCCGAGGCCAGCACCTGCAACCCAATTATGACAGCCTATTCCACGACCTCACAAAGGACATGTCCTCATCATCCCTCACCTTCCTGTCCAGTCCATCAGCGACCACGCAGGTTTAAATGCAGCACTCGATCCTCACCCCACTCCACGATGCCCCACTTGGCACCAACACTGTGCTGGGTGTTAAAGTAGAGGAGCAGCCATGGGCAGCAGTGTGGCCTAATCCATCAGCCCCTTCCGCCGACGCCCAACCCGAGCCCAACCCCGCCCACTTCTCCAGCCTCACTAGGGACTCAAAAACCTCACTGTGCAAAAAGAAAGGACAGGGAGGGCCACAGGCCTGGCCTCAGGCTCCAGCAACCAACCAGGGACGCTTGCTCATTTTGGCTTCCAAAATCAACACAAGAAATGGCATGCACGAAGCGTGATCCTGGCCAAAACACACCTATCCAACTGCAAGCACACTGGGCCTAGACCGGCACACACCCCGACTCTTAAGACCAGCAAGAGAGCCTGCCCCCTTGCATTCCTTCAACTGCCTTTCAGCAGGGACCCGGGATACACAGATAAGCCAGCTTATGCGCACACACGGTCGACACTCAGACAGGAGCCCCTCCACTACTGGAGTCCTTGGTGGTGTTTGCGTGCATGTCGGCAGGGGACACTGGACTTCACTCCTAACAGTCCCCTACACCCGAGAGAGGAAACGTGCTGAACCTCAGTTTCGATAAGGAGACGATAGAGTGTTCTCACCCATTTTGTTCAGAGTTTCCAAGGAATGCATACAAGGGTGTCATCATCGATCCAAGCACATGCTGGGATGGTGCAGAACACAACCGGGCAGTGTGCGGGGCTCTGCAGGGGAGCCATGAGCCTGGGGTGCCCCAAAAGCCTGGAGAATCCACAGGCCTCAGGCCACTCAACAAGACGAACAATCAAGCCACTCGTGCAGCCATTGGGCCCATCTGAGGAAAACCTAATATCTAATGGCACATCTTGCGGTGGTTGAATACCTACCGTCCTGAGTTATCCGCGACCATGCTCGGGAACATGGCCCCGCCTCACTTTTTCCAGTTCTTCTTAGCACCTCCAGTCGTCAGAGCACACGAAGATCTTCTTGTATTTGCCAACGGCGAGGCTTGCCCAGCAACTGCACCTGGGAAGTGGACTTGTTTCCTCAGAGGACATGATCCATACAAACATTTACCTGGGCTTGAGCTCTGAAACTGCTTCCCAAGGACCTCTATCCCTTACCGAGAACTGACTGCATGTCTGATAGTATGACTGCAGGAAGTTAGGCACATAAATTGGCCGGCGTGTGAGAGGCTGTATTTCTGTGTTCACGCGTGTGACTGTGACTGCGCACGCAGTCGCTCTTGTGGGTTTCTCTGTGTACCGCTGACTACGCGTCTTGGTCTCTGTGTGTCCCTGTTGCCCTGTGAAGAGGCGTCCAACAGCAAACGCCATAGTGTATACACAACACAATGTCTAGGCCCACAACTGAAAGGAGAAAGCCCCCTGTCAGCTTCCAGAGGCCGCATGCAAACTTTAACCCCCAGGGGCTGTAGAAATGCTCCACGGGCTCCCTCTCTCCCACAGCCACGCCTTCTGACCAGAGCACAAAGACTGGACGAGACCTGCCTCCCGGCCGTGGGTGTGACATCTACGTGCAACTCGAGAACCTGCCAGCTACCAGCACATCTGATGTGCACTTGGGGTCACTCCCAGCACTTTCGGAAGCAAGGGAACTCCCATGGGTGAGGCGACACCGACCTACAGCATTCTACTGGCAAGATGCAGCCTGAAACCACTCAAGGGGCTAAAGAACATCGAACAAAGTGCAACTTCTTGCCAACTAGGCCTAATCACTTTCCTTTGACCCGTGGGAATGCCCACCACAGGAAGCAGAGGGCTTCAGCAGCCATGACCCATGTTGGAACCCCACAGCGGAAACTAGGCCACCTTCCCGGCCATGTCTCAGGCAGCTCCCATCCTGCAAGGTTCGCGGCCCTGACCCCTAAGGAACCGCTCAAACGCTCAACAGCCTCGTCCAACGTGCCCTACTCCAGCCAGCAGGGCGACGCGTCCCTACTGGAAGACACAGACATCTTCCGAACACGGGAACAAGGAACACCAGGGAAGACAGACCGCAAGCCTGTCTGCTTTGAAGATGCTGATCCCACCTGATGCATCCTGGAAATTCTTCACTGCCACAGTGACACCACTGAGGAACTCAGAGTGATCAAAGGCGTGGTCCCCGAGGACCACAGACAGACTTGCAACGGAAGACCTCTGCCATGTGAGGGCACTTGGAAGCCTGAAAGGGAAGAGTGGCTGGCCTTGGCAGCGCACCAGGGATGGCAACAGTGCCCCCTTCTCTGCCCCGCCAACGGACTGCTCTGGATAAAGCTCTGGCTATTCGAAAGGCCTGCATGCCACACGGGCCGGCCGCATCATGCCCTCCGGCAGAAACACTATCGCGTTGCACATTCCCAAAAGTGGGAAAAGAGCGACCAAAGGGCTTGTTTGCATAACTCACCTACCCCCAAGAAGGCCGGCACAGATGCCTCAGCATGTCCGTCTTCTCTATGTCCCGCAAGACACCCGTGGGGAGTCACTCCTCTGGAAACGGGATTGCAAATCTTCACAGGTAACCTACCTCACTGCATCCTCATGAACTGCCAAAGCCATCCCCACCATAGGCAGCTGATGCCAGGCCATCACGAACAAGACACATCCTTGGGAAGCCGAGGCCAGCGCCTGCAACCCAATGATGACAGCCCATCCCACGACATCACACAGGACCTGTCCTCATCATACCTTACCTTTCTCTCCAGGGCAGCAGCCACTACGCAGGCTTAAATGCAGCACTCGATCCTCACCCCACTCCACGATGATCCACTTAGCGCCAACAGTGTGCTGGCAGCTTCAGGGGCAGCAGCGAGGCCTAATCCATCAGCCCCCTTCCGCCATCACCAAACTCCATCCCACGCCCGCCCACTGCTCCAGCCCCACCGGGCACTCAAGAACCTCACCGCACCAAACACAACAACAGAGAGGGCCACAGGCCTGGCCTGAGGCTCCAGGCTCCAACCAGGGAACCTTGCTCATTTTGGCTTCCAAAATCAACCACCGAAGCGGCATGCACAAAGCGTGATCCTGGTCAAAACACACTTCTCCAAGTGAAAGCTCACTGAGCCCACACCAGCACACACTCCGACTCTGAAGACTAGCAGGAGAGCCTGCCCCCTTGCATTCCCTCACGGCCTTTTAGCAGGGACCGCGGATTCATAGATGACCCAGCTTATGGGCAGACACGGTCGACCCTCAGACAGGAGCCCCTCCAATGCTAGAGCCCTTAGTGGTGTTGGCATGCATGTCAGCAGGGGATGTTGGCCCTCACTCCTAACTGTCCCCTACCCCCGAGAGAAACGTGCTGGACCTCAGTTGCGATGAGGAGACCGTAGAGCTTTCTCACTCATTTTGTTCAGATTTTCCAAGGAATGCATACAAGGGTGTCATCATCGATCCAAGCACATGCTGGGACGCTGCAGAACACAAACGGGCAGGCCGTGGGGCTCTGCAGAGGAGCCATGAGCCAGAAGTACTCCAACAGCCTGGGGAATCCACAGTCCTCAGGCCACTCAGCAAGACCAACAGTCAATCCACTCTTGCAGCCATTGGACCCATCAGAGGAAAACCTAATATCCAATGGCACATCTTAGTATGCGTGAATGCTACTGTCCTGAGTTATCCCCAGCCACGCTCAGCAACGTGCGCCTGCTCCACTTTTTCCAGTTCCCCTTAGCACATCCAGTCATCAGACAACACGAAGGTCTTCTTGTTTTTGCCGACGGCCAGCCTTACCCTGCAACTGCACCTGAGAAGTGGACAGAAATCATGCGGCTTCTGAATTGCACCACAGTCCTCAGAGAACGATTCTTGTGAAAACTTACCTGCGTGTGAGCCCGGAACCTGCTTCCCAAGTACCACTATTCCTTACCGAAAACGGATTGCGTGTCTCACAGCACGACTGGAGGAAGTTAGGCATGTATGTTGGCCGGTGTGTGAGACGCTGTATGTGTGTACTCACGCGTGTGGGCGTGTGTGACTGTGACTGCGCACGAAGATGCACTCATGGGTTCCGGTGTGTGCCGCTGAATACGCGTCTTGGTCTCTGGGTGTCCCTGTGGCCCTCTGCAGGCGCCTCCAACAGTAAACGCCATAGTTTATACACACCATCCTGGATGGACCCCCAACTGAAAGGAGAAAGACCCTGTCAGCTTCAAGAGGCCACATGCGAACTTTGACACCCAGGGACTGTTGAAATAGCCCACAGACTCCCGCACTCTCACAGCCACGCCTTGTGAGCAAAGCACAAAGACTGGACGAGACCTGCCTCCCGGCCGTGTCTGTCACATCTATGTGGACCTGGAGACCCTGCCACCTACCAGCACATCTGATGTGCCCTTGGGGTCACTCCCAGCACTCCCGGAAGCAAGGGAACCTCCCATGGGCGGGCTGACTGCGACCTGCAGTTGCCTACAGGCAAGATGCAGCCCGGCACTTCTCAAGGGGCTAAGGAACAGCGGACCAAGTGCGTCTTCACACCAACTAGAACAAATCACTTTCCATGACCCCGTGGGAATGTCCACAATGGGAAGTGTTGGGCTTCAGCAACCATGACACAGGTTGGAACACCAGAGCAGAAATTAGGCCACCTCCCCGCCCACGTATCGGCAAGTTTCCAACTGGCAGGGTTGGTGGCCCTGACCACTGAGAAAACGCTCAAACGATACACAGCCTCTTCCTAAGTGCCCTCCTCCTGCATGCAGGGCGACTCGACCCTATTGGAAGCCACAGACATTATGCGACATGGGGACACTGAACACCAGGGAAGACAGACCGCAAGCCTGTCTGCTTTGATGAGGCCCACACCACCCCATGCATCCTGGCAATTCTCCACTGCTACAGCGACACTACCGAGGAACTCACAGCGATCAAATGCACTGTTCCTGAGGACCACAGACAGACTTTCAACGGAAGACCTCTGCCACACGAGGGGACCTGGAAGCTTGAAAGGGCACAGTGGTTGTCCACGACAGCACACCTGGCTTCGCAACAGTGCCCCCATCTCTGCCCCGCCCACGGACTGCTGCAGATCAACCTCAGGCTGTTCGAAAGGCCTGCATGCAAAACTGGCTGGCGGTGTCATGCACCCCCGGGAGAGACACTTTCGCTTTGCACATTCCCAAACAAGGGAAGAAAGCGGCCAATAGGGATGTTCCATAACTCAACTACCTCCAAGGAGGACGGGACAGACGCCTCACAATGTCAATCTTCTCTACGTCCCGCAAGACACCCTTTGGGTGTCATTCCTCCGGCAATGGGATCACAACTCTACACAGGTTACCTACCTCACCTCATGCACTTGAACTGCCAAAGCCACCCCCTCCATAGGCAGCTGATGCCAGCCCATCACGAACATGACGCATCCTTGGGAAGCCGAGGCCAGCACCTGCAACCCAATTATGACAGCCTATTCCACGACCTCACAAAGGACATGTCCTCATCATCCCTCACCTTCCTGTCCAGGCCATCAGCGACCACGCAGGTTTAAATGCAGCACTCGATCCTCACCCCACTCCACGATGCCCCACTTGGCACCAACACTGTGCTGGGTGTTAAAGTAGAGGAGCAGCCATGGGCAGCAGTGTGGCCTAATCCATCAGCCCCTTCCGCCGACGCCCAACCCGAGCCCAACCCCGCCCACTTCTCCAGCCTCACTAGGGACTCAAAAACCTCACTGTGCAAAAAGAAAGGACAGGGAGGGCCACAGGCCTGGCCTCAGGCTCCAGCAACCAACCAGGGACGCTTGCTCATTTTGGCTTCCAAAATCAACACAAGAAATGGCATGCACGAAGCGTGATCCTGGCCAAAACACACCTATCCAACTGCAAGCACACTGGGCCTAGACCGGCACACACCCCGACTCTTAAGACCAGCAAGAGAGCCTGCCCCCTTGCATTCCTTCAACTGCCTTTCAGCAGGGACCCGGGATACACAGATAAGCCAGCTTATGCGCACACACGGTCGACACTCAGACAGGAGCCCCTCCACTACTGGAGTCCTTGGTGGTGTTTGCGTGCATGTCGGCAGGGGACACTGGACTTCACTCCTAACAGTCCCCTACACCCGAGAGAGGAAACGTGCTGAACCTCAGTTTCGATAAGGAGACGATAGAGTGTTCTCACCCATTTTGTTCAGAGTTTCCAAGGAATGCATACAAGGGTGTCATCATCGATCCAAGCACATGCTGGGATGGTGCAGAACACAACCGGGCAGTGTGCGGGGCTCTGCAGGGGAGCCATGAGCCTGGGGTGCCCCAAAAGCCTGGAGAATCCACAGGCCTCAGGCCACTCAACAAGACGAACAATCAAGCCACTCGTGCAGCCATTGGGCCCATCTGAGGAAAACCTAATATCTAATGGCACATCTTGCGGTGGTTGAATACCTACCGTCCTGAGTTATCCGCGACCATGCTCGGGAACATGGCCCCGCCTCACTTTTTCCAGTTCTTCTTAGCACCTCCAGTCGTCAGAGCACACGAAGATCTTCTTGTATTTGCCAACGGCGAGGCTTGCCCAGCAACTGCACCTGGGAAGTGGACTTGTTTCCTCAGAGGACATGATCCATACAAACATTTACCTGGGCTTGAGCTCTGAAACTGCTTCCCAAGGACCTCTATCCCTTACCGAGAACTGACTGCATGTCTGATAGTATGACTGCAGGAAGTTAGGCACATAAATTGGCCGGCGTGTGAGAGGCTGTATTTCTGTGTTCACGCGTGTGACTGTGACTGCGCACGCAGTCGCTCTTGTGGGTTTCTCTGTGTACCGCTGACTACGCGTCTTGGTCTCTGTGTGTCCCTGTTGCCCTGTGAAGAGGCGTCCAACAGCAAACGCCATAGTGTATACACAACACAATGTCTAGGCCCACAACTGAAAGGAGAAAGCCCCCTGTCAGCTTCCAGAGGCCGCATGCAAACTTTAACCCCCAGGGGCTGTAGAAATGCTCCACGGGCTCCCTCTCTCCCACAGCCACGCCTTCTGACCAGAGCACAAAGACTGGACGAGACCTGCCTCCCGGCCGTGGGTGTGACATCTACGTGCAACTCGAGAACCTGCCAGCTACCAGCACATCTGATGTGCACTTGGGGTCACTCCCAGCACTTTCGGAAGCAAGGGAACTCCCATGGGTGAGGCGACACCGACCTACAGCATTCTACTGGCAAGATGCAGCCTGAAACCACTCAAGGGGCTAAAGAACATCGAACAAAGTGCAACTTCTTGCCAACTAGGCCTAATCACTTTCCTTTGACCCGTGGGAATGCCCACCACAGGAAGCAGAGGGCTTCAGCAGCCATGACCCATGTTGGAACCCCACAGCGGAAACTAGGCCACCTTCCCGGCCATGTCTCAGGCAGCTCCCATCCTGCAAGGTTCGCGGCCCTGACCCCTAAGGAACCGCTCAAACGCTCAACAGCCTCGTCCAACGTGCCCTACTCCAGCCAGCAGGGCGACGCGTCCCTACTGGAAGACACAGACATCTTCCGAACACGGGAACAAGGAACACCAGGGAAGACAGACCGCAAGCCTGTCTGCTTTGAAGATGCTGATCCCACCTGATGCATCCTGGAAATTCTTCACTGCCACAGTGACACCACTGAGGAACTCAGAGTGATCAAAGGCGTGGTCCCCGAGGACCACAGACAGACTTGCAACGGAAGACCTCTGCCATGTGAGGGCACTTGGAAGCCTGAAAGGGAAGAGTGGCTGGCCTTGGCAGCGCACCAGGGATGGCAACAGTGCCCCCTTCTCTGCCCCGCCAACGGACTGCTCTGGATAAAGCTCTGGCTATTCGAAAGGCCTGCATGCCACACGGGCCGGCCGCATCATGCCCTCCGGCAGAAACACTATCGCGTTGCACATTCCCAAAAGTGGGAAAAGAGCGACCAAAGGGCTTGTTTGCATAACTCACCTACCCCCAAGAAGGCCGGCACAGATGCCTCAGCATGTCCGTCTTCTCTATGTCCCGCAAGACACCCGTGGGGAGTCACTCCTCTGGAAACGGGATTGCAAATCTTCACAGGTAACCTACCTCACTGCATCCTCATGAACTGCCAAAGCCATCCCCACCATAGGCAGCTGATGCCAGGCCATCACGAACAAGACACATCCTTGGGAAGCCGAGGCCAGCGCCTGCAACCCAATGATGACAGCCCATCCCACGACATCACACAGGACCTGTCCTCATCATACCTTAACTTTCTCTCCAGGGCAGCAGCCACTACGCAGGCTTAAATGCAGCACTCGATCCTCACCCCACTCCACGATGATCCACTTAGCGCCAACAGTGTGCTGGCAGCTTCAGGGGCAGCAGCGAGGCCTAATCCATCAGCCCCCTTCCGCCATCACCAAACTCCATCCCACGCCCGCCCACTGCTCCAGCCCCACCGGGCACTCAAGAACCTCACCGCACCAAACACAACAACAGAGAGGGCCACAGGCCTGGCCTGAGGCTCCAGGCTCCAACCAGGGAACCTTGCTCATTTTGGCTTCCAAAATCAACCACCGAAGCGGCATGCACAAAGCGTGATCCTGGTCAAAACACACTTCTCCAAGTGAAAGCTCACTGGGCCCACACCAGCACACACTCCGACTCTGAAGACTAGCAGGAGAGCCTGCCCCCTTGCATTCCCTCACGGCCTTTTAGCAGGGACCGCGGATTCATAGATGACCCAGCTTATGGGCAGACACGGTCGACCCTCAGACAGGAGCCCCTCCAATGCTAGAGCCCTTAGTGGTGTTGGCATGCATGTCAGCAGGGGATGTTGGCCCTCACTCCTAACTGTCCCCTACCCCCGAGAGAAACGTGCTGGACCTCAGTTGCGATGAGGAGACCGTAGAGCTTTCTCACTCATTTTGTTCAGATTTTCCAAGGAATGCATACAAGGGTGTCATCATCGATCCAAGCACATGCTGGGACGCTGCAGAACACAAACGGGTAGGCCGTGGGGCTCTGCAGAGGAGCCATGAGCCAGAAGTACTCCAACAGCCTGGGGAATCCACAGTCCTCAGGCCACTCAGCAAGACCAACAATCAATCCACTCTTGCAGCCATTGGACCCATCTGAGGAAAACCTAATATCCAATGGCACATCTTAGTATGCGTGAATGCTACTGTCCTGAGTTATCCCCAGCCACGCTCAGCAACGTGCGCCTGCTCCACTTTTTCCAGTTCCCCTTAGCACATCCAGTCATCAGACAACACGAAGGTCTTCTTGTTTTTGCCGACGGCCAGCCTTACCCTGCAACTGCACCTGAGAAGTGGACAGAAATCATGCGGCTTCTGAATTGCACCACAGTCCTCAGAGAACGATTCTTGTGAAAACTTACCTGCGTGTGAGCCCGGAACCTGCTTCCCAAGTACCACTATTCCTTACCGAAAACGGATTGCGTGTCTCACAGCACGACTGGAGGAAGTTAGGCATGTATGTTGGCCGGTGTGTGAGACGCTGTATGTGTGTACTCACGCGTGTGGGCGTGTGTGACTGTGACTGCGCACGAAGATGCACTCATGGGTTCCGGTGTGTGCCGCTGAATACGCGTCTTGGTCTCTGGGTGTCCCTGTGGCCCTCTGCAGGCGCCTCCAACAGTAAACGCCATAGTTTATACACACCATCCTGGATGGACCCCCAACTGAAAGGAGAAAGACCCTGTCAGCTTCAAGAGGCCACATGCGAACTTTGACCCCCAGGGACTGTTGAAATAGCCCACAGACTCCCGCACTCTCACAGCCACGCCTTGTGAGCAAAGCACAAAGACTGGACGAGACCTGCCTCCCGGCCGTGTCTGTCACATCTATGTGGACCTGGAGACCCTGCCACCTACCAGCACATCTGATGTGCCCTTGGGGTCACTCCCAGCACTCCCGGAAGCAAGGGAACCTCCCATGGGCGGGCTGACTGCGACCTGCAGTTGCCTACAGGCAAGATGCAGCCCGGCACTTCTCAAGGGGCTAAGGAACAGCGGACCAAGTGCGTCTTCACACCAACTAGAACAAATCACTTTCCATGACCCCGTGGGAATGTCCACAATGGGAAGTGTTGGGCTTCAGCAACCATGACACAGGTTGGAACACCAGAGCAGAAATTAGGCCACCTCCCCGCCCACGTATCGGCAAGTTTCCAACTGGCAGGGTTGGTGGCCCTGACCACTGAGAAAACGCTCAAACGATACACAGCCTCTTCCTAAGTGCCCTCCTCCTGCATGCAGGGCGACTCGACCCTATTGGAAGCCACAGACATTATGCGACATGGGGACACTGAACACCAGGGAAGACAGACCGCAAGCCTGTCTGCTTTGATGAGGCCCACACCACCCCATGCATCCTGGCAATTCTCCACTGCTACAGCGACACTACCGAGGAACTCACAGCGATCAAATGCACTGTTCCTGAGGACCACAGACAGACTTTCAACGGAAGACCTCTGCCACACGAGGGGACCTGGAAGCTTGAAAGGGCACAGTGGTTGTCCACGACAGCACACCTGGCTTCGCAACAGTGCCCCCATCTCTGCCCCGCCCACGGACTGCTGCAGATCAACCTCAGGCTGTTCGAAAGGCCTGCATGCAAAACTGGCTGGCGGTGTCATGCCCCCCCGGGAGAGACACTTTCGCTTTGCACATTCCCAAACAAGGGAAGAAAGCAGCCAATAGGGATGTTCCATAACTCAACTACCTCCAAGGAGGACGGGACAGACGCCTCACAATGTCAATCTTCTCTACGTCCCGCAAGACACCCTTTGGGTGTCATTCCTCCGGCAATGGGATCACAACTCTACACAGGTTACCTACCTCACCTCATGCACTTGAACTGCCAAAGCCACCCCCTCCATAGGCAGCTGATGCCAGCCCATCACGAACATGACGCATCCTTGGGAAGCCGAGGCCAGCACCTGCAACCCAATTATGACAGCCTATTCCACGACCTCACAAAGGACATGTCCTCATCATCCCTCACCTTCCTGTCCAGTCCATCAGCGACCACGCAGGTTTAAATGCAGCACTCGATCCTCACCCCACTCCACGATGCCCCACTTGGCACCAACACTGTGCTGGGTGTTAAAGTAGAGGAGCAGCCATGGGCAGCAGTGTGGCCTAATCCATCAGCCCCTTCCGCTGACGCCCAACCCGAGCCCAACCCCGCCCACTTCTCCAGCCTCACTAGGGACTCAAAAACCTCACTGTGCAAAAAGAAAGGACAGGGAGGGCCACAGGCCTGGCCTCAGGCTCCAGCAACCAACCAGGGACGCTTGCTCATTTTGGCTTCCAAAATCAACACAAGAAATGGCATGCACGAAGCGTGATCCTGGCCAAAACACACCTATCCAACTGCAAGCACACTGGGCCTAGACCGGCACACACCCCGACTCTTAAGACCAGCAAGAGAGCCTGCCCCCTTGCATTCCTTCAACCGCCTTTCAGCAGGTACCCGGGATACACAGATAAGCCAGCTTATGCGCAGACACGGTCGACACTCAGACAGGAGCCCCTCCACTACTTGAGTCCTTGGTGGTGTTTGCGTGTATGTCGGCAGGGGACACTGGACTTCACTCCTAACAGTCCCCTACACCCGAGAGAGGAAACGTGCTGAACCTCAGTTTCGATAAGGAGACGATAGAGTGTTCTCACCCATTTTGTTCAGAGTTTCCAAGGAATGCATACAAGGGTGTCATCATCGATCCAAGCACATGCTGGGATGGTGCAGAACACAACCGGGCAGTGTGCGGGGCTCTGCAGGGGAGCCATGAGCCTGGGGTACCCCAAAAGCCTGGAGAATCCTCAGCCCTCAGGCCACTCAACAAGACGAACAATCAAGCCACTCTTGCAGCCATTGGGCCCATCTGAGGAAAACCTAATATCTAATGGCACATCTTGCGGTGGTTGAATACCTACCGTCCTGAGTTATCCGCGACCATGCTCGGGAACATGGCCCCGCCTCACTTTTTCCAGTTCTTCTTAGCACCTCCAGTCGTCAGAGCACACGAAGATCTTCTTGTATTTGCCAACGGCGAGGCTTGCCCAGCAACTGCACCTGGGAAGTGGACTTGTTTCCTCAGAGGACATGATCCATACAAACATTTACCTGGGCTTGAGCTCTGAAACTGCTTCCCAAGGACCTCTATCCCTTACCGAGAACTGACTGCATGTCTGATAGTATGACTGCAGGAAGTTAGGCACATAAATTGGCCGGCGTGTGAGAGGCTGTATTTCTGTGTTCACGCGTGTGACTGTGACTGCGCACGCAGTCGCTCTTGTGGGTTTCTCTGTGTACCGCTGACTACGCGTCTTGGTCTCTGTGTGTCCCTGTTGCCCTGTGAAGAGGCGTCCAACAGCAAACGCCATAGTGTATACACAACACAATGTCTAGGCCCACAACTGAAAGGAGAAAGCCCCCTGTCAGCTTCCAGAGGCCGCATGCAAACTTTAACCCCCAGGGGCTGTAGAAATGCTCCACGGGCTCCCTCTCTCCCACAGCCACGCCTTCTGACCAGAGCACAAAGACTGGACGAGACCTGCCTCCCGGCCGTGGGTGTGACATCTACGTGCAACTCGAGAACCTGCCAGCTACCAGCACATCTGATGTGCACTTGGGGTCACTCCCAGCACTTTCGGAAGCAAGGGAACTCCCATGGGTGAGCCGACACCGACCTACAGCATTCTACTGGCAAGATGCAGCCTGAAACCACTCAAGGGGCTAAAGAACATCGAACAAAGTGCAACTTCTTGCCAACTAGGCCTAATCACTTTCCTTTGACCCGTGGGAATGCCCACCACAGGAAGCAGAGGGCTTCAGCAGCCATGACCCATGTTGGAACCCCACAGCGGAAACTAGGCCACCTTCCCGGCCATGTCTCAGGCAGCTCCCATCCTGCAAGGTTCGCGGCCCTGACCCCTAAGGAACCGCTCAAACGCTCAACAGCCTCGTCCAACGTGCCCTACTCCAGCCAGCAGGGCGACGCGTCCCTACTGGAAGACACAGACATCTTCCGAACACGGGAACAAGGAACACCAGGGAAGACAGACCGCAAGCCTGTCTGCTTTGAAGATGCTGATCCCACCTGATGCATCCTGGAAATTCTTCACTGCCACAGTGACACCACTGAGGAACTCAGAGTGATCAAAGGCGTGGTCCCCGAGGACCACAGACAGACTTGCAACGGAAGACCTCTGCCATGTGAGGGCACTTGGAAGCCTGAAAGGGAAGAGTGGCTGGCCTTGGCAGCGCACCAGGGATGGCAACAGTGCCCCCTTCTCTGCCCCGCCAACGGACTGCTCTGGATAAAGCTCTGGCTATTCGAAAGGCCTGCATGCCACACGGGCCGGCCGCATCATGCCCTCTGGCAGAAACACTATCGCGTTGCACATTCCCAAAAGTGGGAAAAGAGCGACCAAAGGGCTTGTTTGCATAACTCACCTACCCCCAAGAAGGCCGGCACAGATGCCTCAGCATGTCCGTCTTCTCTATGTCCCGCAAGACACCCGTGGGGAGTCACTCCTGTGGAAACGGGATTGCAAATCTTCACAGGTAACCTACCTCACTGCATCCTCATGAACTGCCAAAGCCATCCCCACCATAGGCAGCTGATGCCAGGCCATCACGAACAAGACACATCCTTGGGAAGCCGAGGCCAGCGCCTGCAACCCAATGATGACAGCCCATCCCACGACATCACACAGGACCTGTCCTCATGATACCTTACCTTTCTCTCCAGGGCAGCAGCCACTACGCAGGCTTAAATGCAGCACTCGATCCTCACCCCACTCCACGATGATCCACTTAGCGCCAACAGTGTGCTGGCAGCTTCAGGGGCAGCAGCGAGGCCTAATCCATCAGCCCCCTTCCGCCATCACCAAACTCCATCCCACGCCCGCCCACTGCTCCAGCCCCACCGGGCACTCAAGAACCTCACCGCACCAAACACAACAACAGAGAGGGCCACAGGCCTGGCCTGAGGCTCCAGGCTCCAACCAGGGAACCTTGCTCATTTTGGCTTCCAAAATCAACCACCGAAGCGGCATGCACAAAGCGTGATCCTGGTCAAAACACACTTCTCCAAGTGAAAGCTCACTGAGCCCACACCAGCACACACTCCGACTCTGAAGACTAGCAGGAGAGCCTGCCCCCTTGCATTCCCTCACGGCCTTTTAGCAGGGACCGCGGATTCATAGATGACCCAGCTTATGGGCAGACACGGTCGACCCTCAGACAGGAGCCCCTCCAATGCTAGAGCCCTTAGTGGTGTTGGCATGCATGTCAGCAGGGGATGTTGGCCCTCACTCCTAACTGTCCCCTACCCCCGAGAGAAACGTGCTGGACCTCAGTTGCGATGAGGAGACCGTAGAGCTTTCTCACTCATTTTGTTCAGATTTTCCAAGGAATGCATACAAGGGTGTCATCATCGATCCAAGCACATGCTGGGACGCTGCAGAACACAAACGGGCAGGCCGTGGGGCTCTGCAGAGGAGCCATGAGCCAGAAGTACTCCAACAGCCTGGGGAATCCACAGTCCTCAGGCCACTCAGCAAGACCAACAGTCAATCCACTCTTGCAGCCATTGGACCCATCAGAGGAAAACCTAATATCCAATGGCACATCTTAGTATGCGTGAATGCTACTGTCCTGAGTTATCCCCAGCCACGCTCAGCAACGTGCGCCTGCTCCACTTTTTCCAGTTCCCCTTAGCACATCCAGTCATCAGACAACACGAAGGTCTTCTTGTTTTTGCCGACGGCCAGCCTTACCCTGCAACTGCACCTGAGAAGTGGACAGAAATCATGCGGCTTCTGAATTGCACCACAGTCCTCAGAGAACGATTCTTGTGAAAACTTACCTGCGTGTGAGCCCGGAACCTGCTTCCCAAGTACCACTATTCCTTACCGAAAACGGATTGCGTGTCTCACAGCACGACTGGAGGAAGTTAGGCATGTATGTTGGCCGGTGTGTGAGACGCTGTATGTGTGTACTCACGCGTGTGGGCGTGTGTGACTGTGACTGCGCACGAAGATGCACTCATGGGTTCCGGTGTGTGCCGCTGAATACGCGTCTTGGTCTCTGGGTGTCCCTGTGGCCCTCTGCAGGCGCCTCCAACAGTAAACGCCATAGTTTATACACACCATCCTGGATGGACCCCCAACTGAAAGGAGAAAGACCCTGTCAGCTTCAAGAGGCCACATGCGAACTTTGACACCCAGGGACTGTTGAAATAGCCCACAGACTCCCGCACTCTCACAGCCACGCCTTGTGAGCAAAGCACAAAGACTGGACGAGACCTGCCTCCCGGCCGTGTCTGTCACATCTATGTGGACCTGGAGACCCTGCCACCTACCAGCACATCTGATGTGCCCTTGGGGTCACTCCCAGCACTCCCGGAAGCAAGGGAACCTCCCATGGGCGGGCTGACTGCGACCTGCAGTTGCCTACAGGCAAGATGCAGCCCGGCACTTCTCAAGGGGCTAAGGAACAGCGGACCAAGTGCGTCTTCACACCAACTAGAACAAATCACTTTCCATGACCCCGTGGGAATGTCCACAATGGGAAGTGTTGGGCTTCAGCAACCATGACACAGGTTGGAACACCAGAGCAGAAATTAGGCCACCTCCCCGCCCACGTATCGGCAAGTTTCCAACTGGCAGGGTTGGTGGCCCTGACCACTGAGAAAACGCTCAAACGATACACAGCCTCTTCCTAAGTGCCCTCCTCCTGCATGCAGGGCGACTCGACCCTATTGGAAGCCACAGACATTATGCGACATGGGGACACTGAACACCAGGGAAGACAGACCGCAAGCCTGTCTGCTTTGATGAGGCCCACACCACCCCATGCATCCTGGCAATTCTCCACTGCTACAGCGACACTACCGAGGAACTCACAGCGATCAAATGCACTGTTCCTGAGGACCACAGACAGACTTTCAACGGAAGACCTCTGCCACACGAGGGGACCTGGAAGCTTGAAAGGGCACAGTGGTTGTCCACGACAGCACACCTGGCTTCGCAACAGTGCCCCCATCTCTGCCCCGCCCACGGACTGCTGCAGATCAACCTCAGGCTGTTCGAAAGGCCTGCATGCAAAACTGGCTGGCGGTGTCATGCACCCCCGGGAGAGACACTTTCGCTTTGCACATTCCCAAACAAGGGAAGAAAGCGGCCAATAGGGATGTTCCATAACTCAACTACCTCCAAGGAGGACGGGACAGACGCCTCACAATGTCAATCTTCTCTACGTCCCGCAAGACACCCTTTGGGTGTCATTCCTCCGGCAATGGGATCACAACTCTACACAGGTTACCTACCTCACCTCATGCACTTGAACTGCCAAAGCCACCCCCTCCATAGGCAGCTGATGCCAGCCCATCACGAACATGACGCATCCTTGGGAAGCCGAGGCCAGCACCTGCAACCCAATTATGACAGCCTATTCCACGACCTCACAAAGGACATGTCCTCATCATCCCTCACCTTCCTGTCCAGGCCATCAGCGACCACGCAGGTTTAAATGCAGCACTCGATCCTCACCCCACTCCACGATGCCCCACTTGGCACCAACACTGTGCTGGGTGTTAAAGTAGAGGAGCAGCCATGGGCAGCAGTGTGGCCTAATCCATCAGCCCCTTCCGCCGACGCCCAACCCGAGCCCAACCCCGCCCACTTCTCCAGCCTCACTAGGGACTCAAAAACCTCACTGTGCAAAAAGAAAGGACAGGGAGGGCCACAGGCCTGGCCTCAGGCTCCAGCAACCAACCAGGGACGCTTGCTCATTTTGGCTTCCAAAATCAACACAAGAAATGGCATGCACGAAGCGTGATCCTGGCCAAAACACACCTATCCAACTGCAAGCACACTGGGCCTAGACCGGCACACACCCCGACTCTTAAGACCAGCAAGAGAGCCTGCCCCCTTGCATTCCTTCAACTGCCTTTCAGCAGGGACCCGGGATACACAGATAAGCCAGCTTATGCGCACACACGGTCGACACTCAGACAGGAGCCCCTCCACTACTGGAGTCCTTGGTGGTGTTTGCGTGCATGTCGGCAGGGGACACTGGACTTCACTCCTAACAGTCCCCTACACCCGAGAGAGGAAACGTGCTGAACCTCAGTTTCGATAAGGAGACGATAGAGTGTTCTCACCCATTTTGTTCAGAGTTTCCAAGGAATGCATACAAGGGTGTCATCATCGATCCAAGCACATGCTGGGATGGTGCAGAACACAACCGGGCAGTGTGCGGGGCTCTGCAGGGGAGCCATGAGCCTGGGGTGCCCCAAAAGCCTGGAGAATCCACAGGCCTCAGGCCACTCAACAAGACGAACAATCAAGCCACTCGTGCAGCCATTGGGCCCATCTGAGGAAAACCTAATATCTAATGGCACATCTTGCGGTGGTTGAATACCTACCGTCCTGAGTTATCCGCGACCATGCTCGGGAACATGGCCCCGCCTCACTTTTTCCAGTTCTTCTTAGCACCTCCAGTCGTCAGAGCACACGAAGATCTTCTTGTATTTGCCAACGGCGAGGCTTGCCCAGCAACTGCACCTGGGAAGTGGACTTGTTTCCTCAGAGGACATGATCCATACCAACATTTACCTGGGCATGAGCTCTGAAACTGCTTCCCAAGGACCTCTATCCCTTACCGAGAACTGACTGCATGTCTGATAGTATGACTGCAGGAAGTTAGGCACATAAATTGGCCGGCGTGTGAGAGGCTGTATTTCTGTGTTCACGCGTGTGACTGTGACTGCGCACGCAGTCGCTCTTGTGGGTTTCTCTGTGTACCGCTGACTACGCGTCTTGGTCTCTGTGTGTCCCTGTTGCCCTGTGAAGAGGCGTCCAACAGCAAACGCCATAGTGTATACACAACACAATGTCTATGCCCACAACTGAAAGGAGAAAGCCCCCTGTCAGCTTCCAGAGGCCGCATGCAAACTTTAACCCACAGGGGCTGTAGAAATGCTCCACGGGCTCCCTCTCTCCCACAGCCACGCCTTCTGACCAGAGCACAAAGACTGGACGAGACCTGCCTCCCGGCCATGGGTGTGACATCTACGTGCAACTCGAGAACCTGCCAGCTACCAGCACATCTGATGTGCACTTGGGGTCACTCCCAGCACTTTCGGAAGCAAGGGAACTCCCATGGGTGAGCCGACACCGACCTACAGCATTCTACTGGCAAGATGCAGCCTGAAACCACTCAAGGGGCTAAAGAACATCGAACAAAGTGCAACTTCTTGCCAACTAGGCCTAATCACTTTCCTTTGACCCGTGGGAATGCCCACCACAGGAAGCAGAGGGCTTCAGCAGCCATGACCCATGTTGGAACCCCACAGCGGAAACTAGGCCACCTTCCCGGCCATGTCTCAGGCAGCTCCCATCCTGCAAGGTTCGCGGCCCTGACCCCTAAGGAACCGCTCAAACGCTCAACAGCCTCGTCCAACGTGCCCTACTCCAGCCAGCAGGGCGACGCGTCCCTACTGGAAGACACAGACATTTTCCGAACACGGGAACAAGGAACACCAGGGAAGACAGACCACAAGCCTGTCTGCTTTGAAGATGCTGATCCCACCTGATGCATCCTGGAAATTCTCCACTGCCACAGTGACACCACTGAGGAACTCAGAGTGATCAAAGGCGTGGTCCCCGAGGACCACAGACAGACTTGCAACGGAAGACCTCTGCCATGTGAGGGCACTTGGAAGCCTGAAAGGGAAGAGTGGCTGGCCTTGGCAGCGCACCAGGGATGGCAACAGTGCCCCCTTCTCTGCCCCGCCAACGGACTGCTCTGGATAAAGCTCTGGCTATTCGAAAGGCCTGCATGCCACACGGGCCGGCCGCATCATGCCCTCCGGCAGAAACACTATCGCGTTGCACATTCCCAAAAGTGGGAAAAGAGCGACCAAAGGGCTTGTTTGCATAACTCACCTACCCCCAAGAAGGCCGGCACAGATGCCTCAGCATGTCCGTCTTCTCTATGTCCCGCAAGACACCCGTGGGGAGTCACTCCTCTGGAAACGGGATTGCAACTCTTCACAGGTAACCTACCTCACTGCATCCTCATGAACTGCCAAAGCCATCCCCACCATAGGCAGCTGATGCCAGACCATCACGAACAAGACACATCCTTGGGAAGCCGAGGCCAGCGCCTGCAACCCAATGATGACAGCCCATCCCACGACATCACACAGGACCTGTCCTCATGATACCTTACCTTTCTCTCCAGGGCAGCAGCCACTACGCAGGCTTAAATGCAGCACTCGATCCTCACCCCACTCCACGATGATCCACTTAGCGCCAACAGTGTGCTGGCAGCTTCAGGGGCAGCAGCGAGGCCTAATCCATCAGCCCCCTTCCGCCATCACCAAACTCCATCCCACCCCCGCCCACTGCTCCAGCCCCACCGGGCACTCAAGAATCTCACCGCACCAAACACAACAACAGAGAGGGCCACAGGCCTGGCCTGAGGCTCCAGGCTCCAACCAGGGAACCTTGCTCATTTTGGCTTCCAAAATCAACCACCGAAGCGGCATGCACAAAGCGTGATCCTGGTCAAAACACATTTCTCCAAGTGAAAGCTCACTGGGCCCACACCAGCACACACTCCGACTCTGAAGACTAGCAGGAGAGCCTGCCCCCTTGCATTCCCTCACGGCCTTTTAGCAGGGACCGCGGATTCATAGATGACCCAGCTTATGGGCAGACACGGTCGACCCTCAGACAGGAGCCCCTCCAATGCTAGAGCCCTTAGTGGTGTTGGCATGCATGTCAGCAGGGGATGTTGGCCCTCACTCCTAACTGTCCCCTACCCCCGAGAGAAACGTGCTGGACCTCAGTTGCGATGAGGAGACCGTAGAGCTTTCTCACTCATTTTGTTCAGATTTTCCAAGGAATGCATACAAGGGTGCCATCATCGATCCAAGCACATGCTGGGACGCTGCAGAACACAAACGGGCAGGCCGTGGGGCTCTGCAGAGGAGCCATGAGCCAGAAGTACTCCAACAGCCTGGGGAATCCACAGTCCTCAGGCCACTCAGCAAGACCAACAATCAATCCACTCTTGCAGCCATTGGACCCATCTGAGGAAAACCTAATATCCAATGGCACATCTTAGTATGCGTGAATGCTACTGTCCTGAGTTATCCCCAGCCACGCTCAGCAACGTGCGCCTGCTCCACTTTTTCCAGTTCCCCTTAGCACATCCAGTCATCAGACAACACGAAGGTCTTCTTGTTTTTGCCGACGGCCAGCCTTACCCTGCAACTGCACCTGAGAAGTGGACAGAAATCATGCGGCTTCTGAATTGCACCACAGTCCTCAGAGAACGATTCTTGTGAAAACTTACCTGCGTGTGAGCCCGGAACCTGCTTCCCAAGTACCACTATTCCTTACCGAAAACGGATTGCGTGTCTCACAGCACGACTGGAGGAAGTTAGGCATGTATGTTGGCCGGTGTGTGAGACGCTGTATGTGTGTACTCACGCGTGTGGGCGTGTGTGACTGTGACTGCGCACGAAGATGCACTCATGGGTTCCGGTGTGTGCGATGAATACGCGTCTTGGTCTCTGGGTGTCCCTGTGGCCCTCTGCAGGCGCCTCCAACAGTAAACGCCATAGTTTATACACACCATCCTGGATGGACCCCCAACTGAAAGGAGAAAGACCCCTGTCAGCTTCAAGAGGCCACATGCGAACTTTGACCCCCAGGGACTGTTGAAATAGCCCACAGACTCCCACACTCTCACAGCCACGCCTTGTGAACAAAGCACAAAGACTGGACGAGACCTGCCTCCCGGCCGTGTCTGTCACATCTATGTGGACCTGGAGAGCCTGCCACCTACCAGCACATCTGATGTGCCCTTGGGGTCACTCCCAGCACTCCCGGAAGCAAGGGAACCTCCCATGGGCGGGCTGACTGCGACCTGCAGTTGCCTACAGGCAAGATGCAGCCCGGCACTTCTCAAGGGGCTAAGGAACAGCGGACCAAGTGCGTCTTCACAAAAACTAGAACAAATCACTTTCCATGACCCCGTGGGAATGTCCACAATGGGAAGTGTTGGGCTTCAGCAACCATGACACAGGTTGGAACACCAGAGCAGAAATTAGGCCACCTCCCCGCCCACGTATCGGCAAGTTTCCAACTAGCAGGGTTGGTGGCCCTGACCACTGAGAAAACGCTCAAACGATACACAGCCTCTTCCTAAGTGCCCTCCTCCTGCATGCAGGGCGACTCGACCCTATTGGAAGCCACAGACATTATGCGACATGGGGACACTGAACACCAGGGAAGACAGACCGCAAGCCTGTCTGCTTTGATGAGGCCCACACCACCCCATGCATCCTGGCAATTCTCCACTGCTACAGCGACACTACCGAGGAACTCACAGCGATCAAATGCACTGTTCCTGAGGACCACAGACAGACTTTCAACGGAAGACCTCTGCCACACGAGGGGACCTGGAAGCTTGAAAGGGCACAGTGGTTGTCCACGACAGCACACCTGGCTTCGCAACAGTGCCCCCATCTCTGCCCCGCCCACGGACTGCTGCAGATCAACCTCAGGCTGTTCGAAAGGCCTGCATGCAAAACTGGCTGGCGGTGTCATGCCCCCCCGGGAGAGACACTTTCGCTTTGCACATTCCCAAACAAGGGAAGAAAGCAGCCAATAGGGATGTTCCATAACTCAACTACCTCCAAGGAGGACGGGACAGACGCCTCACAATGTCAATCTTCTCTACGTCCCGCAAGACACCCTTTGGGTGTCATTCCTCCGGCAATGGGATCACAACTCTACACAGGTTACCTACCTCACCTCATGCACTTGAACTGCCAAAGCCACCCCCTCCATAGGCAGCTGATGCCAGCCCATCACGAACATGACGCATCCTTGGGAAGCCGAGGCCAGCACCTGCAACCCAATTATGACAGCCTATTCCACGACCTCACAAAGGACATGTCCTCATCATCCCTCACCTTCCTGTCCAGTCCATCAGCGACCACGCAGGTTTAAATGCAGCACTCGATCCTCACCCCACTCCACGATGCCCCACTTGGCACCAACACTGTGCTGGGTGTTAAAGTAGAGGAGCAGCCATGGGCAGCAGTGTGGCCTAATCCATCAGCCCCTTCCGCCGACGCCCAACCCGAGCCCAACCCCGCCCACTTCTCCAGCCTCACTAGGGACTCAAAAACCTCACTGTGCAAAAAGAAAGGACAGGGAGGGCCACAGGCCTGGCCTCAGGCTCCAGCAACCAACCAGGGACGCTTGCTCATTTTGGCTTCCAAAATCAACACAAGAAATGGCATGCACGAAGCGTGATCCTGGCCAAAACACACCTATCCAACTGCAAGCACACTGGGCCTAGACCGGCACACACCCCGACTCTTAAGACCAGCAAGAGAGCCTGCCCCCTTGCATTCCTTCAACCGCCTTTCAGCAGGTACCCGGGATACACAGATAAGCCAGCTTATGCGCAGACACGGTCGACACTCAGACAGGAGCCCCTCCACTACTTGAGTCCTTGGTGGTGTTTGCGTGTATGTCGGCAGGGGACACTGGACTTCACTCCTAACAGTCCCCTACACCCGAGAGAGGAAACGTGCTGAACCTCAGTTTCGATAAGGAGACGATAGAGTGTTCTCACCCATTTTGTTCAGAGTTTCCAAGGAATGCATACAAGGGTGTCATCATCGATCCAAGCACATGCTGGGATGGTGCAGAACACAACCGGGCAGTGTGCGGGGCTCTGCAGGGGAGCCATGAGCCTGGGGTACCCCAAAAGCCTGGAGAATCCTCAGCCCTCAGGCCACTCAACAAGACGAACAATCAAGCCACTCTTGCAGCCATTGGGCCCATCTGAGGAAAACCTAATATCTAATGGCACATCTTGCGGTGGTTGAATACCTACCGTCCTGAGTTATCCGCGACCATGCTCGGGAACATGGCCCCGCCTCACTTTTTCCAGTTCTTCTTAGCACCTCCAGTCGTCAGAGCACACGAAGATCTTCTTGTATTTGCCAACGGCGAGGCTTGCCCAGCAACTGCACCTGGGAAGTGGACTTGTTTCCTCAGAGGACATGATCCATACAAACATTTACCTGGGCTTGAGCTCTGAAACTGCTTCCCAAGGACCTCTATCCCTTACCGAGAACTGACTGCATGTCTGATAGTATGACTGCAGGAAGTTAGGCACATAAATTGGCCGGCGTGTGAGAGGCTGTATTTCTGTGTTCACGCGTGTGACTGTGACTGCGCACGCAGTCGCTCTTGTGGGTTTCTCTGTGTACCGCTGACTACGCGTCTTGGTCTCTGTGTGTCCCTGTTGCCCTGTGAAGAGGCGTCCAACAGCAAACGCCATAGTGTATACACAACACAATGTCTAGGCCCACAACTGAAAGGAGAAAGCCCCCTGTCAGCTTCCAGAGGCCGCATGCAAACTTTAACCCCCAGGGGCTGTAGAAATGCTCCACGGGCTCCCTCTCTCCCACAGCCACGCCTTCTGACCAGAGCACAAAGACTGGACGAGACCTGCCTCCCGGCCGTGGGTGTGACATCTACGTGCAACTCGAGAACCTGCCAGCTACCAGCACATCTGATGTGCACTTGGGGTCACTCCCAGCACTTTCGGAAGCAAGGGAACTCCCATGGGTGAGCCGACACCGACCTACAGCATTCTACTGGCAAGATGCAGCCTGAAACCACTCAAGGGGCTAAAGAACATCGAACAAAGTGCAACTTCTTGCCAACTAGGCCTAATCACTTTCCTTTGACCCGTGGGAATGCCCACCACAGGAAGCAGAGGGCTTCAGCAGCCATGACCCATGTTGGAACCCCACAGCGGAAACTAGGCCACCTTCCCGGCCATGTCTCAGGCAGCTCCCATCCTGCAAGGTTCGCGGCCCTGACCCCTAAGGAACCGCTCAAACGCTCAACAGCCTCGTCCAACGTGCCCTACTCCAGCCAGCAGGGCGACGCGTCCCTACTGGAAGACACAGACATTTTCCGAACACGGGAACAAGGAACACCAGGGAAGACAGACCGCAAGCCTGTCTGCTTTGAAGATGCTGATCCCACCTGATGCATCCTGGAAATTCTCCACTGCCACAGTGACACCACTGAGGAACTCAGAGTGATCAAAGGCGTGGTCCCCGAGGACCACAGACAGACTTGCAGCGGAAGACCTCTGCCATGTGAGGGGACTTGGAAGCCTGAAAGTGAAGAGTGGCTGGCCTTGGCAGCGCACCAGGGATGGCAACAGTGCCCCCTTCTCTGCCCCGCCAACGGACTGCTCTGGATAAAGCTCTGGCTATTCGAAAGGCCTGCATGCCACACGGGCCGGCCGCATCATGCCCTCCGGCAGAAACACTATCGCGTTGCACATTCCCAAAAGTGGGAAAAGAGCGACCAAAGGGCTTGTTTGCATAACTCAACTACCCCCAAGAAGGCCGGGAAAGATGCCTCAGCATGTCCGTCTTCTCTATGTCCCGCAAGACACCCGTGGGGAGTCACTCCTCTGGAAACGGGATTGCAAATCTTCACAGGTAACCTACCTCACTGCATCCTCATGAACTGCCAAAGCCATCCCCACCATAGGCAGCTGATGCCAGGCCATCACGAACAAGACACATCCTTGGGAAGCCGAGGACAGCGCCTGCAACCCAATGATGACAGCCCATCCCACGACATCACACAGGACCTGTCATCATGATACCTTATCTTTCTCTCCAGGGCAGCAGCCACTACGCAGGCTTAAATGCAGCACTCGATCCTCACCCCACTCCACGATGATCCACTTAGCGCCAACAGTGTGCTGGCAGCTTCAGGGGCAGCAGCGAGGCCTAATCCATCATCCCCTTCCGCCATCACCAAACTCCATCCCACCCCCGCCCACTGCTGCAGCCCCACCGGGCACTCAAGAACTTCACCGCACCAAACACAACAACAGAGAGGGCCAGAGGCCTGGCCTGAGGCTCCAGGCTCCAACCAGGGAACCTTGCTCATTTTGGCTTCCAAAATCAACCACCAAAGCGGCATGCACAAAGCGTGATCCTGGTCAAAACACACTTCTCCAAGTGAAAGCTCACTGGGCCCACACCAGCACACACTCCGACTCTGAAGACTAGCAGGAGAGCCTGCCCCCTTGCATTCCCTCACGGCCTTTTAGAAGGGACCGCGGATTCATAGATGACCCAGCTTATGGGCAGACACGGTCGACCCTCAGACAGGAGCCCCTCCAATGCTAGAGCCCTTAGTGGTGTTGGCATGCATGTCAGCAGGGGATGTTGGCCCTCACTCCTAACTGTCCCCTACCCCCGAGAGAAACGTGCTGGACCTCAGTTGCGATGAGGAGACCGTAGAGCTTTCTCACTCATTTTGTTCAGATTTTTCAAGGAATGCATACAAGGGTGTCATCATCGATCCAAGCACATGCTGGGACGCTGCAGAACACAAACGGGCAGGCCGTGGGGCTCTGCAGAGGAGCCATGAGCCAGAAGTACTCCAACAGCCTGGGGAATCCACAGTCCTCAGGCCACTCAGCAAGACCAACAATCAATCCACTCTTGCAGCCATTGGACCCATCTGAGGAAAACCTAAAATCCAATGGCTCATCTTAATATGCATGAATGCTACTGTCCTGAGTTATCCCCAGCCACGCTCAGCAACGTGCGCCTGCTCCACTTTTTCCAGTTCCCCTTAGCACATCCAGTCATCAGACAACACGAAGGTCTTCTTGTTTCTGCCGACGGCCAGCCTTACCCTGCAACTGCACCTGAGAAGTGGACAGAAATCATGCGGCTTCTGAATTGCACCACAGTCCTCAGAGAACGATTCTTGTGAAAACTTACCTGCGTGTGAGCCCGGAACCTGCTTCCCAAGTACCACTATTCCTTACCGAAAACGGATTGCGTGTCTCACAGCACGACTGGAGGAAGTTAGGCATGTATGTTGGCCGGGGTGTGAGACGCTGTATGTGTGTACTCACGCGTGTGGGCGTGTGTGACTGTGACTGCGCACGAAGATGCACTCGTGGGTTCCGGTGTGTGCCGCTGAATACGCGTCTTGGTCTCTGGGTGTCCCTGTGGCCCTCTGCAGGCGCCTCCAACAGTAAACGCCATAGTTTATACACACCATCCTGGATGGACCCCCAACTGAAAGGAGAAAGACCCCTGTCAGCTTCAAGAGGCCACATGCGAACTTTGACCCCCAGGGACTGTTGAAATAGCCCACAGACTCCCGCACTCTCACAGCCACGCCTTGTGAGCCAAGCACAAAGACTGGACGAGACCTGCCTCCCGGCCGTGGCTGTCACATCTATGTGGACCTGGAGACCCTGCCACCTACCAGCACATCTGATGTGCCCTTGGGGTCACTCGCAGCACACCCGGAAGCAAGGGAACCTCCCATGGGCGGGCTGACTGCGACCTGCAGTTGCCTACAGGCAAGATGCTGCCCGGCACTTCTCAAGGGGCTAAGGAACGGCAGACCAAGTGCGTCTTCACACCAACTAGAACAAATCACTTTCCATGACCCCGTGGGAATGTCCACAATGGGAAGTGTTGGCCTTCAGCAACCATGACACAGGTTGGAACACCAGAGCAGAAATTAGGCCACCTCCTCGCCCACGTATCGGCAAGTTTCCAACTGGCAGGGTTGGTGGCCCTGACCACTGAGAAAACGCTCAAACGATACACAGCCTCTTCCTAAGTGCCCTCCTCCTGCATGCAGGGCGACTCGACCCTATTGGAAGCCACAGACATTATGCGACACGGGGACACTGAACACCAGGGAAGACAGACCGCAAGCCTGTCTGCTTTGATGAGGCCCACACCACCCCATGCATCCTGGCAATTCTCCACTGCTACAGCGACACTACCGAGAAACTCACAGCGATCAAATGCACTGTTCCTGAGGACCACAGACAGACTTTCAACGGAAGACCTCTGCCACACGAGGGGACCTGGAAGCTTGAAAGGGCACAGTGCCTGTCCACGACAGCACACCTGGCATCGCAAGAGTGCCCCCATCTCTGCCCCGCCCACGGACTGCTGCAGATCAAACCTAGGCTGTTCGAAAGGCCTGCATGACAAACTGGCTGGCGGTGTCATGCCCCCCCGGGAGAGACATTTTCGCTTTGCACATTCCCAAACAAGGGAAGAAAGCAGCCAATAGGGATGTTCCATAACTCAACTACCTCCAAGGAGGACGGGACAGACGCCTCACAATGTCAATCTTCTCTACGTCCCACAAGACACCCTTTGGGTGTCATTCCTCCGGCAATGGGATCACAACTCTACACAGGTTACCTACCTCACCTCATGCACTTGAACTGCCAAAGCCACCCCCTCCATAGGCAGCTGATGCCAGCCCATCACGAACATGACGCATCCTTGGGAAGCCGAGGCCAGCACTTGCAACCCAATAATGACAGCCTATTCCACGACCTCACAAAGGACATGTCCTCATCATCCCTCACCTTCCGGTCCAGGCCATCAGCGACCACGCAGGTTTAAATGCAGCACTCGATCCTCACCCCACTCCACGATGCCCCACTTGGCACCAACACTGTGCTGGGTGTTAAAGTAGAGGAGCAGACAAGGGCAGCAGTGTGGCCTAATCCATCAGCCCCTTCCGCCGACGCCCAACCCGAGCCCAACCCCGCCCACTTCTCCAGCCTCACTAGGGACTCAAAAACCTCACTGTGCAAAACTCAAGGACAGGGAGGGCCACAGGCCTGGCCTCAGGCTACAGCAACCAACCAGGGACGCTTGCTCATTTTGGCTTCCAAAATCAACACACGAAACGGCATGCACGAAGCGTGATCCTGGCCAAAACACACCTATCCAACTGCAAGCACACTGGGCCTAGACCGGCACACACCCCGACTCTTAAGACCAGCCAGAGAACCTGCCCCCTTGCATTCCTTCAACCGCCTTTCAGCAGGGACCCGGGATACACAGATAAGCCAGCTTATGCGCAGACACGGTCGACACTCAGACAGGAGCCCCTCCACTACTGGAGTCCTTGGTGGTGTTTGCGTGCATTTCGGCAGGGGACACTGGACTTCACTCCTAACAGTCCCCTACACCCGAGAGAGGAAACGTGCTGAACCTCAGTTTCGATAAGGAGACGATAGAGTGTTCTCACCCATTTTGTTCAGAGTTTGCAAGGAATGCATACAAGGGTGTCATCATCGATCCAAGCACATGCTGGGATGCTGCAGAACACAACCGGGCAGTGTGCGGGGCTCTGCAGGGGAGCCATGAGCCTGGGGTACCCCAAAAGCCTGCAGAATCCACAGCCCTCAGGCCACTCAACAAGACGAACAATCAAGCCACTCTTGCAGCCATTGGGCCCATCTGAGGAAAACCTAATATCTAATGGCACATCTTGCGGTGGTTGAATACCTACCGTCCTGAGTTATCCACGACCATGCTCGGGAACATGGCCCCGCCTCACTTTTTCCAGTTCTTCTTAGCACCTCCAGTCGTCAGAGCACACGAAGATCTTCTTGTTTTTGCCGAAGGCGAGGCTTGCTCAGCAACTGCACCTGGGAAGTGGACTGGTGTCCTCAGAGGACATGATCCATACAAACATTTACCTGGGCTTGAGCTCTGAAACTGCTTCCCAGGGACCTCTATCTCTTACCGAGAACTGACTGCATGTCTGATAGTACGACTGCAGGAAGTTAGCACATACATTGGCCGGCGTGTGAGAGGCTGTATTTCTGTGTTCACGCGTGTGACTGTGACTGCGCACGCAGATGCTCTAGTGGGTTTCTCTGTGTACCGCTGACTACGCGTCTTGGTCTCTGTGTGTCCCTGTTGCCCTGTGAAGAGGCGTCCAACAGTAAACGCCATAGTTTCTACACAACACACTGTCTAGACCCACAACTGAAAGGAGAAAGCCCCCTGTCAGCTTCCAGAGGCCGAATGCAAACTTTAACCACCAGGGGCTGTTGAAATACTCCACGGACTCCCGCTCTCCCACAGCCACGCCTTCTGACCACAGCACAAAGACTGGACGAGACCTGCCTCCCGGCCATGGGTGTGACATCTACGTGCAACTCGAGAACCTGCCAGCTACCAGCACATCTGATGTGCACTTGGGGTCACTCCCAGCACTTTCAGAAGCAAGGGAACTCCCGTGGGTGAGCCGACACCGACCTACAGCATTCTACTGGCAAGATGCAGCCTGAAACCACTCAAGGGGCTAAAGAACATCGAACAAAGTGCAACTTCTTGCCAACGGGGCGTAATCACTTTCCTTTGACCCGTGGGAATGCCCACCACAGGAAGCAGTGGGCTTCAGCAGCCATGACCCATGTTGGAACCCCACAGCGGAAACTAGGCCACCTTCCAGTCCATGTCTCAGGCAGCTCCCATCCTGCAAGGTTCGCGGCCCTGACCCCTAAGGAACCGCTCAAATGCTCAACAGCCTCGTCCAACGTGCCCTACTCCAGCCAGCAGGGCGACGCGTCCCTACTGGAAGCCACAGACACCTTCCGAACATGGGAACAAGGAACATCAGGGAAGACAGACCGCAAGCCTGTCTGCTTTGAAGATGCTGATCCCAACTGATGCATCCTGGAAATTCTCCACTGCCACAGTGACACCACTGAGGAACTCAGAGTGATCAGAGGCGTGGTCCCCGAGGACCACAGACAGACTTGCAATGGAAGACCTCTGCCATGTGAGGGGACTTGGAAGCCTGAAAGGGAAGAGTGGCTGGCCTTGGCAGCGCACCAGGGATGGCAACAGTGCCCCCTTCTCTGCCCCGCCAACGGACTGCTCTGGATAAAGCTCTGGCTATTCGAAAGGCCTGCATGCCACACGGGCCGGCCGTGTCATGCCATCCGGCAGAAACACTATCGCGTTGCATATTCCCAAAAGTGGGAAATGAGCGACCAAAGGGCTTGTTTGCATAACTCAGCTACTCACAGATGCCTCAGCATGTCCGTCTTCTCTATGTCCCGCAAGACACCCTTGGGGAGTCACTCCTCTGGAAACGGGATTGCAACTCTTCACAGGCAACCTACCTCACTGCATCCTCATGAACTGCCAAAGCCATCCCCACCATAGGCAGCTGATGCCAGGCCATCACGAACAAGACACATCCTTGGGAAGCCGAGGACAGCGCCTGCAACTTAATGATGACAGCCCATCCCACCACATCACACAGGACCTGTCCTCATCATACCTTACCTTTCTCTCCAGGGCAGCAGCCACTACGCAGGCTTAAATGCAGCACTCGATCCTCACCCCACTCCACGATGATCCACTTAGCGCCAACAGTGTGCTGGCAGCTTCAGGGGCAGCAGCGAGGCCTAATCCATCAGCCCCCTTCCGCCATCACCAAACTCCATCCCACCCCCGCCCACTGCTCCAGCCCCACCGGGCACTCAAAAACCTCACCGCACCAAACACGACAACAGAGAGGGCCACAGGCCTGGCCTGAGGCTCCAAGCTCCAACCAGGGAACCTTGCTCATTTTGGCTTCCAAAATCAACCGCCGAAGCGGCATGCACAAAGCGTGATCCTGGTCAAAACACACTTCTCCAAGCTGAAAACTCACTGGGCCCACACCAGCACACATTCCGACTCTGAAGACTAGCAGGAGAGCCTGCCCCCTTGCATTCCCTCACGGCCTTTCAGCAGGGACCGCGGATTCATAGATGACCCAGCTTATGGGCAGAAACGGTCGACCCTCAGACAGGAGCCCCTCCAATGCTAGCGCCCTTAGTGGTGTTGGCATGCATGTCAGCAGGGGATGTTGGCCCTCACTCCTAACTGTCCCCTACCCCCGAGAGGAAACGTGCTGGACCTCAGTTGCGATGAGGAGACCGTACAGCTTTCTCACTCATTTTGTTCAGATTTTCCAAGGAATGCATACAAGGGTGTCATCATCGATCCAAGCACACGCTGGGACGCTGCAGAACACAAACGGGCAGGCCGTGGGGCTCTGCAGAGGAGCCATGACCCAGAAGTACTCCAACAGCCTGGGGAATCCACAGTCCTCAGGCCACTCAGCAAAACCATCAATCAATCCACTCTTGCAGCCATTGGACCCATCTGAGGAAAACATAATATCCAATGGCACATCTTAGTATGCTTGAATGCTACTGTCCTGAGTTATCCCCAGCCACGCTCAGCAACGTGCGCCTGCTCCACTTTTTCCAGTTCCCCTTAGCACATCCAGTCAAGAGACAACACGAAGGTTTTCTTGTCTTTGCCGACGGCCAGCCTTACCCTGCAACTGCACCTGAGAAGTGGACAGAAATCATGCAGGCTTCTGAATTGCACCACAGTCCTCAGAGAACGATTCTTGTGAAAACTTACCTGCGTGTGAGCCCGGAACCTGCTTCCCAAGTACCACTATCCCTTACCGAAAACGGATTGCGTGTCTCACAGCACGACTGGAGGAAGTTAGGCATGTATGTTGGCCGGTGTGTGAGACGCTGTATGTGTGTATTCACGCGTGTGGGCGTGTGTGACTGTGACTGCGCACGAAGATGCACTCGTGGGTTCCGGTGTGTGCCGCTGAATACGCGTCTTGGTCTCTGTGTGTCCCTGCGGCCCTCTCCAGACGCCTCCAACAGTAAACGCCATAGTTTATACACACCATCCTGGATGGGTCCCCAACTGAAAGGAGAAAGACCCCTGTCAGCTTCAAGAGGCCACATGCGAACTTTGACCCCCAGGGACTGTTGAAATAGTCCACAGACTCCCGCTCTCTCACAGCCACGCCTTCTGACCAAAGCACAAAGACTGGACGAGACCTGCCTCCCGGCCGTGGCTGTCACACCTATGTGGACCTGGAGAACCTGCCACCTACCAGCACATCTGATGTGCCCTTGGAGTCACTCCCAGCACTCCCGGAAGCAAGGGAACCTCCCATGGGCGGGCTGACTGCGACCTGCAGTTGCCTACAGGCAAGATGCAGCCCGGCACTTCTCAAGGGGCTAAGGAACTGCGGACCAAGTGCGTCTTCTCACCAACTAGACCAAATCACTTTCCATGACCCCGTGGGAATGTCCACAATGGGAAGTGTTGGCCTTCAGCAACCATGACACAGGTTGGAACACCAGAGCAGAAATTAGGCCACCTCCTCGCCCACGTATCGGCAAGTTTCCAACTGGCAGGGTTGGTGGCCCTGACCACTGAGAAAACGCTCAAACGATACACAGCCTCTTCCTAAGTGCCCTCCTCCTGCATGCAGGGCGACTCGACCCTATTGGAAGCCACAGACATCATGCGAACACGGGGACACTGAACACCAGGGAAGACAGACCGCAAGCCTGTCTGCTTTGATGAGGCCCACACCACCCCATGCATCCTGGCAATTCTCCACTGCTACAGCGACACTACTGAGGAACTCACAGTGATCAAATGCACTGTTCCTGAGGACCACAGACAGACTTTCAACGGAAGACCTCTGCCACACGAGGGGACCTGGAAGCTTGAAAGGGCACAGTGTCTGTCCACGACAGCACACCTGGCATCGCAAGAGTGCCCCCATCTCTGCCCCGCCCACGGACTGCGGCAGATAAACCTCAGGCTGTTCGAAAGGCCTGCATGCCAAACTTGCTAGCGGTGTCTTGCCCACCCAGGAGAGATATTTTCACTTTGCACATTCCCAAACAAGGGAAGAAAGCAGCCAATAGGGATGTTCCATAACTCACCTACCTCCAAGGAGGACGGCACAGACGCCTCACAATATCAATCTTCTCTAAGTCCCACAAGACACCCTTTGGGTGTCATTCCTCCGGCAATGGGATCACAACTCTACACAGGTTACCTACCTCACCTCATGCACTTGAACTGCCAAAGCCACCCCCTCCATAGGCAGCTGATTCCAGCCCATCACGAACATGACACATCCTTGGGAAGCAGAGGCCAGCACCTGCAACCCAATTATGACAGCCTATTCCACGACCTCACAAAGGACATGTCCCCATCATCCCTCACCTTCCTGTCCAGGCCATCAGCGACCACGCAGGTTTAAATGCAGCACTCGATCCTCACCCCACTCCACGATGCCCCACTTGGCACCAACACTGTGCTGGGTGTTAAAGTAGAGGAGCAGACAAGGGCAGCAGTGTGGCCTAATCCATCAGCCCCTTCTGCCGACGCCCAACCCGAGCCCAACCCCGCCCACTTCTCCAGCCTCACTAGGGACTCAAAAACCTCACTGTGCAAAACGCAAGGACAGGGAGGGCCACAGGCCTGGCCGCAGGCTCCAGCAACCAACCAGGGACGCTTGCTCATTTTGGCTTCCAAAATCAACACACGAAATGGCATGCATGAAGCTTGATCCTCGCCAAAACACACCTATCCAACTGCAAGCACACTGGGCTTAGACCGGAACACACCCCGACTCTTATGACCAGCAAGAGAGCCTGCCCCCTTGCATTCCTTCAACCGCCTTTCAGCAGGGACCCGGGATACAAGGATAAGCCAGCTTATGCACAGACACGGTCGACCCTCAGACAGGAGCCCCTCCACTACTGGAGTCCTTGGTGGTGTTTGCGTGCATGTCTGCAGGGGACACTGGCCTTCTCTCCTAACAGTCCCCTACACCCGAGAGAGGAAACGTGCTGAACCTCAGTGTCGATAAGCAGACGATAGAGTGTTCTCACCCATTTTGTTCAGAGTTTCCAAGGAATGCATACAAGGGTGTCATCCTCGGTCCAAGCACATGCTGGGATGCTGCAGAACACAACCGAGCAGTGTGCGGGGCTCTGCAGAGGAGCCATGAGCCTGGGGTACCCCAAAAGCCTGGAGAATCCACAGCCCTCAGGCCACTCAACAAGACGAACAATCAAGCCACTCTTGCAGCCATTGGGCCCATCTGAGGAAAACCTAATATCTAATGGCACATCTTGCGGTGGTTGAATACCTACAGTCCTGAGTTATCCGCGACCATGCTAGGGAACATGGCCCCGCCTCACTTTTTCCAGTTCTTCTTAGCACCTCCAGTCATCAGAGCACACGAAGATCTTCTTGTTTTTGCCGACGGCGAGGCTTGCCCAGCAACTGCACCTGGGAAGTGGACTGGTGTCCTCAGAGGACATGATCCATACAAACATTTACCTGGGCTTGAGCTATGAAACTGCTTCCCAAGGACCTCTATCCCTTACCGAGAACTGACTGCATGTCTGATAGTACGACTGAAGGAAGTTAGGCACATACATTGGCCGGTGTGTGAGAGGCTGTATTTCTGTGTTCACGCGTGTGACTGTGACTGCGCACGCAGAAGCTCTTGTGGGTTTCTCTGTGTACCGCTGACTACGCGTCTTGGTCTCTGTGTGTCCCTGTTGCCCTGTGAAGAGGCGTCCAACAGCAAACGCCATAGTGTATACACAACACAATGTCTAGACCCACAACTGAAAGGAGAAAGCCCCCTGTCAGCTTCCAGAGGCCGCATGCAAACTTTAACCCCCAGGGGCTGTTGAAATGCTCCACGGGCTCCCGCTCTCCCACAGCCACGCCTTCTGACCAGAGCACAAAGACTGGACGAGACCTGCCTCCCGGCTGTGGGAGTGACATCTACGTGCAACTCGAGAACCTGCCAGCTACCAGCACATCTGATGTGCACTTGGGGTCACTCCCAGCACTTTCAGAAGCAAGGGAACTCCCGTGGGTGAGCCGACACCGACCTACAGCATTCTACTGGCAAGATGCAGCCTGAAACCACTCAAGGGGCTAAAGAACATCGAACAAAGTGCAACTTCTTGCCAACTAGGCCTAATCACTTTCCTCTGACCCGTGGGAATGCCCACCACAGGAAGCAGTGGGCTTCAGCAGCCATGACCCATGTGGGAACCTCACAGCGGAAACTAGGCCACCTTCCCGGCCATGTCTCAGGCAGCTCCCATCCTGCAAGGTTCGCGGCCCTGACCCCTAAGGAACCGCTCAAACGCTCAACAGCCTCGTCCAACGTGCCCTACTCCAGCCAGCAGGGCGACGCTTCCCTACTGGAAGCCACAGACACCTTCCGAATATGGGAACAAGGAACTTCAGGGAAGACAGACCGCAAGCCTGTCTGCTTTGAAGATGCTGATCCCAACTGATGCATCCTGGAAATTCTCCACTGCCACAGTGACACCACTGAGGAACTCAGAGTGATCAGAGGCGTGGTCCCCGAGGACCACAGACAGACTTGCAATGGAAGACCTCTGCCATGTGAGGGGACTTGGAAGCCTGAAAGGGAAGAGTGGCTGGCCTTGGCAGTGCACCAGGGATGGCAACAGTGCCCCCTTCTCTGCCCCGCCAACGGACTGCTCTGGATAAAGCTCTGGCTATTCGAAAGGCCTGCATGCCACACGGGCCGGCCGCGTCATGCCCTCCGGCAGAAACACTATCGCTTTGCCCATTCCCAAAAGTGGGAAAAGAGCGACCAAAGGGCTTGTTTGCATAACTCAGCTACTCACAGATGCCTCAGCATGTCCGTCTTCTCTATGTCCCGCAAGACACCCGTGGGGAGTCACTCCTCTGGAAACGGGATTGCAACTCTTCACAGGCAACCTACCTCACTGCATCCTCATGAACTGCCAAAGCCATCCCCACCATAGGCAGCTGATGCCAGGCCATCACGAACAAGACACATCCTTGGGAAGCCGAGGACAGCGCCTGCAACTCAATGATGACAGCCCATCCCACGACATCACACAGGACCTGTCCTCATCATACCTTACCTTTCTCTCCAGGGCAGCAGCCACTACGCAGGCTTAAATGCAGCACTCGATCCTCACCCCACTCCACGATGATCCACTTAGCGCCAACAGTGTGCTGGCAGCTTCAGGGGCAGCAGCGAGGCCTAATCCATCAGCCCCCTTCCGCCATCACCAAACTCCATCCCACCCCCGCCCACTGCTCCAGCCCCACCGGGCACTCAAAAACCTCACCGCACCAAACACGACAACAGAGAGGGCCACAGGCCTGGCCTGAGGCTCCAAGCTCCAACCAGGGAACCTTGCTCATTTTGGCTTCCAAAATCAACCGCCGAAGCGGCATGCACAAAGCGTGATCCTGGTCAAAACACACTTCTCCAAGCTGAAAGCTCACTGGGCCCACACCAGCACACACTCCGACTCTGAAGACTAGGAGGAGAGCCTGCCCCCTTGCATTCCCTCACGGCCTTTTAGCAGGAACCGCGGATTCATAGATGACCCAGCTTATGGGCAGAAACGGTCGACCCTCAGACAGGAGCCCCTCCAATGCTAGAGCCCTTAGTGGTGTTGGCATGCATGTTCAGCAGGGGATGTTGGCCCTCACTCCTAACTGTCCCCTACCCCCGAGAGGAAACGTGCTGGACCTCAGTTGCGATGAGGAGACCGTACAGCTTTCTCACTCATTTTGTTCAGATTTTCCAAGGAATGCATTCAAGTGTGTCATCATCGATCCAAGCACACGCTGGGACGCTGCAGAACACAAACGGGCAGGCCGTGGGGCTCAGCAGAGGAGCCATGACCTAGAAGTACTCCAACAGCCTGGGGAATCCACAGTCCTCAGGCCACTCAGCAAAACCATCAATCAATCCACTCTTGCAGCCATTGGACCCATCTGAGGAAAACCTAATATCCAATGGCACATCTTAGTATGCGTGAATGCTACTGTCCTGAGTTATCCCCAGCCACGCTCAGCAACGTGCGCCTGCTCCACTTTTTCCAGTTCCCCTTAGCACATCCAGTCAAGAGACAACACGAAGGTTTTCTTGTCTTTGCCGACGGCCAGCCTTACCCTGCAACTGCACCTGAGAAGTGGACAGAAATCATGCAGGCTTCTGAATTGCACCACAGTCCTCAGAGAACGATTCTTGTGAAAACTTACCTGCGTGTGAGCCCGGAACCTGCTTCCCAAGTACCACTATCCCTTACCGAAAACGGATTGCGTGTCTCAGAGCACGACTGGAGGAAGTTAGGCATGTATGTTGGCCTGTGTGTGAGACGCTGTATGTGTGTATTCACGGGTGTGGGCGTGTGTGACTGTGACTGCGCACGAAGATGCACGCGTGTGTTCCGGTGTGTGCCGCTGAATACGCGTCTTGGTCTCTGGGTGTCCCTGCGGCCCTCTGCAGACGCCTCCAACAGTAAACGCCATAGTTTATACACACCATCCTGGATGGATCCCCAACTGAAAGGAGAAAGACCCCTGTCAGCTTCAAGAGGCCACATGCGAACTTTGACCCCCAGGGACTGTTGAAATAGTCCACAGACTCCCGCTCTCTCACAGCCACGCCTTCTGACCAAAGCACAAAGACTGGACGAGACCTGCCTCCCGGCCGTGGCTGTCACACCTATGTGGACCTGGAGAACCTGCCACCTACCAGCACATCTGATGTGCCCTTGGAGTCACTCCCAGCACTCCCGGAAGCAAGGGAACCTCCCATGGGCGGGCTGACAGCGACCTGCAGTTGCCTACAGGCAAGATGCAGCCCGGCACTTCTCAAGGGGCTAAGGAACTGCGGACCAAGTGCGTCTTCTCACCAACTAGACCAAATCACTTTCCATGACCCCGTGGGAATGTCCACAATGGGAAGTGTTGGGCTTCAGCAACCATGACACAGGTTGGAACACCAGAGCAGAAATTAGGCCATGTCCTCGCCCACGTATCGGCAAGTTTCCAACTGGCAGGGTTGGTGGCCCTGACCACTGAGAAAACGCTCAAACGATACACAGCCTCTTCCTAAGTGCCCTCCTCCTGCATGCAGGGCGACTCGACCCTATTGGAAGCCACAGACATCATGCGAACACGGGGACACTGAACACCAGGGAAGACAGACCGCAAGCCTGTCTGCTTTGATGAGGCCCACACCACCCCATGCATCCTGGCAATTCTCCACTGCTACAGCGACACTACTGAGTAACTCACAGTGATCAAATGCACTGTTCCTGAGGACCACAGACAGACTTTCAATGGAAGACCTCTGCCACACGAGGGGACCTGGAAGCTTGAAAGGGCACAGTGCCTGTCCACGACAGCACACCTGGCATCACAAGAGTGCCCCCAACTCTGCCCCGCCCACGGACTGCTGCAGATAAACCTCAGGCTGTTCGAAAGGCCTACATGCCAAACTTGCTAGCGGTGTCTTGCCCCCGCAGGAGAGACATTTTCACTTTGCACATTCCCAAACAAGGGAAGAAAGCAGCCAATAGGGATGTTCCATAACTCACCTACCTCCAAGGAGGACGGCACAGACGCCTCACAATATCAATCTTCTCTACGTCCCACAAGACACCCTATGGGTGTCATTCCTCCGGCAATGGGATCACAACTCTACACAGGTTACCTACCTCACCTCATGCACTTGAACTGCCAAAGCCACCCCCTCCATAGGCAGCTGATTCCAGCCCATCACGAACATGACACATCCTTGGGAAGCCGAGGCCAGCACCTGCAACCCAATTATGACAGCCTATTCCACGACCTCACAAAGGACATGTCCCCATCATCCCTCACCTTCCTGTCCAGGCCATCAGCGACCACGCAGGTTTAAATGCAGCACTCGATCCTCACCCCACTCCAAGATGCCCCACTTGGCACCAACACTGTGCTGGGTGTTAAAGTAGAGGAGCAGACAAGGGCAGCAGTGTGGCCTAATCCATCAGCCCCTTCCGCCGACGCCCAACCCGAGCCCAACCCCGCCCACTTCTCCAGCCTCACTAGGGACTCAAAAACCTCACTGTGCAAAACGCAAGGACAGGGAGGGCCACAGGCCTGGCCGCAGGCTCCAGCAACCAACCAGGGACGCTTGCTCATTTTGGCTTCCAAAATCAACACACGAAATGGCATGCACGAAGCCTGATCCTCGCCAAAACACACCTATCCAACTGCAAGCACACTGGGCTTAGACCGGAACACACCCCGACTCTTAAGACCAGCAAGAGAGCCTGCCCCCTTGCATTCCTTCAACCGCCTTTCAGCAGGGACCCGGGATACAAGGATAAGCCAGCTTATGCACAGACACGGTCGACCCTCAGACAGGAGCCCCTCCACTACTGGAGTCCTTGGTGGTGTTTGCGTGCATGTCTGCAGGGGACACTGGCCTTCTCTCCTAACAGTCCCCTACACCCGAGAGAGGAAACGTGCTGAACCTCAGTGTCGATAAGCAGACGATAGAGTGTTCTCACCCATTTTGTTCAGAGTTTCCAAGGAATGCATACAAGGGTGTCATCCTCGATCCAAGCACATGCTGGGATGCTGCAGAACACAACCGAGCAGTGTGCGGGGCTCTGCAGGGGAGCCATGAGCCTGGGGTACCCCAAAAGCCTGGAGAATCCACAGCCCTCAGGCCACTCAACAAGACGAACAATCAAGCCACTCTTGCAGCCATTGGGCCCATCTGAGGAAAACCTAATATCTAATGGCACATCTTGCGTTGGTTGAATACCTACAGTCCTGAGTTATCCGCGACCATGCTAGGGAACATGGCCCCGCCTCACTTTTTCCAGTTCTTCTTAGCACCTCCAGTCATCAGAGCACACGAAGATCTTCTTGTTTTTGCCGACGGCGAGGCTTGCCCAGCAACTGCACCTGGGAAGTGGACTGGTGTCCTCAGAGGACATGATCCATACAAACATTTACCTGGGCTTGAGCTCTGAAACTGCTTCCCAAGGACCTCTATCCCTTACCGAGAACTGACTGCATGTCTGATAGTACGACTGAAGGAAGTTAGGCACATACATTGGTCGGCGTGTGAGAGGCTGTATTTCTGTGTTCACGCGTGTGACTGTGACTGCGCACGCAGAAGCTCTTGTGGGTTTCTCTGTGTACCGCTGACTACGCGTCTTGGTCTCTGTGTGTCCCTGTTGCCCTGTGAAGAGTCGTCCAACAGTAAACGCCATAGTTCATACACAACACCCTGTCTAGACCCACAACTGAAAGGAGAAAGCCCCCTGTCAGCTTCCAGAGGCCGCATGCAAACTTTAACCCCCAGGGGCTGTTGAAATGCTCCACGGGCTCCCTCTCTCCCACAGCCACGCCTTCTGACCAGAGCACAAAGACTGGACGAGACCTGCCTCCCAGCTGTGGGAGTGACATCTACGTGCAACTCGAGAACCTGCCAGCTACCAGCACATCTGATGTGCACTTGGGGTCACTCCCAGCACTTTCAGAAGCAAGGGAACACCCGGGGGTGAGCCGACACCAACCTACAGCATTCTACTGGCAAGATGCAGCCTGAAACCACTCAAGGGGCTAAAGAACATCGAACAAAGTGCAACTTCTTGCAAACTAGGCCTAATCACTTTCCTCTGACCCGTGGGAATGCCCACCACAGGAAGCAGTGGGCTTCAGCAGCCATGACCCATGTTGGAACCCCACAGCGGAAATTAGGCCACCTTCCCGGGCATGTCTCAGGCAGCTCCCATCCTGCAAGGTTCGCGGCCCTGACCCCTAAGGAACCGCTCAAACGCTCAACAGCCTCGTCCAACGTGCCCTACTCCAGCCAGCAGGGCGACGCGTCCCTACTGGAAGCCACAGACACCTTCCGAACATGGGAACAAGGAACATCAGGGAAGACAGACTGCAAGCCTGTCTGCTTTGAAGATGCTGATCCCAACTGATGCATCCTGGAAATTCTCCACTGCCACAGTGACACCACTGAGGAACTCAGAGTGATCAGAGGCGTGGTCCCCGAGGACCACAGACAAACTTGCAATGGAAGACCTCTGCCATGTGAGGGGACTTGGAAGCCTGAAAGGGAAGAGTGGCTGGCCTTGGCAGTGCACCAGGGATGGCAACAGTGCCCCCTTCTCTGCCCCGCCAACGGACTGCTCTGGATAAAGCTATGGCTATTCGAAAGGCCTGCATGCCACACGGGCCGGCCGCGTCAAGCCCTCCGGCAGAAACACTATCGCTTTGCACATTCCCAAATGTGGGAAAAGAGCGACCAAAGGGCTTGTTTGCATAACTCAGCTACTCACAGATGCCTCAGCATGTCCGTCTTCTCTATGTCCCGCAAGACACCCGTGGGGAGTCACTCCTCTGGAAACGGGATTGCAACTCTTCACAGGCAACCTACCTCACTGCATCCTCATGAACTGCCAAAGCCATCCCCACCATAGGCAGCTGATGCCAGGCCATCACGAACAAGACACATCCTTGGGAAGCCGAGGACAGCGCCTGCAACTCAATGATGACAGCCCATCCCACGACTTCACACAGGACCTGTCCTCATCATACCTTACCTTTCTCTCCAGGGCAGCAGCCACTACGCAGGCTTAAATGCAGCACTCGATCCTCACCCCACTCCACGATGATCCACTTAGCGCCAACAGTGTGCTGGCAGCTTCAGGGGCAGCAGCGAGGCCTAATCCATCAGCCCCCTTCCGCCATCACCAAACTCCATCCCACCCCCGCCCACTGCTCCAGCCCCACCGGGCACTCAAAAACCTCACCGCACCAAACACAACAACAGAGAGGGCCACAGGTCTGGCCTGAGGTTCCAAGCTCCAACCAGGGAACCTTGCTCATTTTGGCTTCCAAAATCAACCGCCGAAGCGGCATGCACAAACCGTGATCCTGGTCAAAACACACTTCTCCAAGCTGAAAGCTCACTGGGCCCACACCAGCACACACTCCGACTCTGAAGACTAGCAGGAGAGCCTGCCCCCTTGCATTCCCTCACGGCCTTTTAGCAGGGACCGCGGATTCATAGATGACCCAGCTTATGGGCAGAAACGGTCGACCCTCAGACAGGAGACCCTCCAATGCTAGAGCCCTTAGTGGTGTTGGCATGCATGTCAGCAGGGGATGTTGGCCCTCACTCCTAACTGTCCCCTACCCCCGAGAGGAAACGTGCTGGACCTCAGTTGCGATTAGGAGACCGTACAGCTTTCTCACTCATTTTGTTCAGATTTTCCAAGGAATGCATACAAGGGTGTCATCATCGATCCAAGCACACGCTGGGACGCTGCAGAACACAAACGGGCAGGCCGTGGGGCTCAGCAGAGGAGCCATGACCCAGAAGTACTCCAACAGCCTGGGGAATCCACAGTCCTCAGGCCACTCAGCAAAACCATCAATCAATCCACTCTTGCAGCCATTGGACCCATCTGAGGGAAACATAATATCCAATGGCACATCTTAGTATGCGTGAATGCTACTGTCCTGAGTTATCCCCAGCCACGCTCAGCAACGTGCGCCTGCTCCACTTTTTCCAGTTCCCCTTAGCACATCCAGTCAAGAGACAACACGAAGGTTTTCTTGTCTTTGCCGACGGCCAGCCTTACCCTGCAACTGCACCTGAGAAGTGGACAGAAATCATGCAGGCTTCTGAATTGCACCACAGTCCTCAGAGAACGATTCTTGTGAAAACTTACCTGCGTGTGTGCCCGGAACCTGCTTCCCAAGTACCACTCTCCCTTACCGAAAACGGATTGCGTGTCTCACAGCACGACTGGAGGAAGTTAGGCATGTATGTTGGCCGGTGTGTGAGACGCTGTATGTGTGTATTCACGCGTGTGGGCGTGTGTGACTGTGACTGCGCACGAAGATGCACGCGTGTGTTCCGGTGTGTGCCGCTGAATACGCGTCTTGGTCTCTGGGTGTCCCTGCGGCCCTCTGCAGACGCCTCCAACAGTAAACGCCATAGTTTATACACACCATCCTGGATGGGTCCCCAACTGAAAGGAGAAAGACCCCTGTCAGCTTCAAGAGGCCACATGCGAACTTTGACCCCCAGGGACTGTTGAGATAGTCCACAGACTCCCGCTCTCTCACAGCCACGCCTTCTGACCAAAGCACAAAGACTGGACGAGACCTGCCTCCCGGCCGTGGCTGTCACACCTATGTGGACCTGGAGAACCTGCCACCTACCAGCACATCTGATGTGCCCTTGGAGTCACTCCCAGCACTCCCGGAAGCAAGGGAACCTCCCATGGGCGGGCTGACAGCGACCTGCAGTTGCCTACAGGCAAGATGCAGCCCGGCACTTCTCAAGGGGCTAAGGAACTGCGGACCAAGTGCGTCTTCTCACCAACTAGACCAAATCACTTTCCATGACCCCGTGGGAATGTCCACAATGGGAAGTGTTGGGCTTCAGCAACCATGACACAGGTTGGAACACCAGAGCAGAAATTAGGCCATGTCCTCGCCCACGTATCGGCAAGTTTCCAACTGGCAGGGTTGGTGGCCCTGACCACTGAGAAAACGCTCAAACGATACACAGCCTCTTCCTAAGTGCCCTCCTCCTGCATGCAGGGCGACTCGACCCTATTGGAAGCCACAGACATCATGCGAACACGGGGACACTGAACACCAGGGAAGACAGACCGCAAGCCTGTCTGCTTTGATGAGGCCCACACCACCCCATGCATCCTGGCAATTCTCCACTGCTACAGCGACACTACCGAGGAACTCACAGTGATCAAATGCACTGTTCCTGAGGACCACAGACAGACTTTCAATGGAAGACCTCTGCCACACGAGGGGACCTGGAAGCTTGAAAGGGCACAGTGCCTGTCCACGACTGCACACCTGGCATCACAAGAGTGCCCCCAACTCTGCCCCGCCCACGGACTGCTGCAGATAAACCTCAGGCTGTTCGAAAGGCCTACATGCCAAACTTGCTAGCGGTGTCTTGCCCCCGCAGGAGAGACATTTTCACTTTGCACATTCCCAAACAAGGGAAGAAAGCAGCCAATAGGGATGTTCCATAACTCACCTACCTCCAAGGAGGACGGCACAGACGCCTCACAATATCAATCTTCTCTACGTCCCACAAGACACCCTATGGGTGTCATTCCTCCGGCAATGGGATCACAACTCTACACAGGTTACCTACCTCACCTCATGCACTTGAACTGCCAAAGCCACCCCCTCCATAGGCAGCTGATTCCAGCCCATCACGAACATGACACATCCTTGGGAAGCCGAGGCCAGCACCTGCAACCCAATTATGACAGCCTATTCCACGACCTCACAAAGGACATGTCCCCATCATCCCTCACCTTCCTGTCCAGGCCATCAGCGACCACGCAGGTTTAAATGCAGCACTCGATCCTCACCCCACTCCAAGATGCCCCACTTGGCACCAACACTGTGCTGGGTGTTAAAGTAGAGGAGCAGACAAGGGCAGCAGTGTGGCCTAATCCATCAGCCCCTTCCGCCGACGCCCAACCCGAGCCCAACCCCGCCCACTTCTCCAGCCTCACTAGGGACTCAAAAACCTCACTGTGCAAAACGCAAGGACAGGGAGGGCCACAGGCCTGGCCGCAGGCTCCAGCAACCAACCAGGGACGCTTGCTCATTTTGGCTTCCAAAATCAACACACGAAATGGCATGCACGAAGCCTGATCCTCGCCAAAACACACCTATCCAACTGCAAGCACACTGGGCTTAGACCGGAACACACCCCGACTCTTAAGACCAGCAAGAGAGCCTGCCCCCTTGCATTCCTTCAACCGCCTTTCAGCAGGGACCCGGGATACAAGGATAAGCCAGCTTATGCACAGACACGGTCGACCCTCAGACAGGAGCCCCTCCACTACTGGAGTCCTTGGTGGTGTTTGCGTGCATGTCTGCAGGGGACACTGGCCTTCTCTCCTAACAGTCCCCTACACCCGAGAGAGGAAACGTGCTGAACCTCAGTGTCGATAAGCAGACGATAGAGTGTTCTCACCCATTTTGTTCAGAGTTTCCAAGGAATGCATACAAGGGTGTCATCCTCGATCCAAGCACATGCTGGGATGCTGCAGAACACAACCGAGCAGTGTGCGGGGCTCTGCAGGGGAGCCATGAGCCTGGGGTACCCCAAAAGCCTGGAGAATCCACAGCCCTCAGGCCACTCAACAAGACGAACAATCAAGCCACTCTTGCAGCCATTGGGCCCATCTGAGGAAAACCTAATATCTAATGGCACATCTTGCGTTGGTTGAATACCTACAGTCCTGAGTTATCCGCGACCATGCTAGGGAACATGGCCCCGCCTCACTTTTTCCAGTTCTTCTTAGCACCTCCAGTCATCAGAGCACACGAAGATCTTCTTGTTTTTGCCGACGGCGAGGCTTGCCCAGCAACTGCACCTGGGAAGTGGACTGGTGTCCTCAGAGGACATGATCCATACAAACATTTACCTGGGCTTGAGCTCTGAAACTGCTTCCCAAGGACCTCTATCCCTTACCGAGAACTGACTGCATGTCTGATAGTACGACTGAAGGAAGTTAGGCACATACATTGGTCGGCGTGTGAGAGGCTGTATTTCTGTGTTCACGCGTGTGACTGTGACTGCGCACGCAGAAGCTCTTGTGGGTTTCTCTGTGTACCGCTGACTACGCGTCTTGGTCTCTGTGTGTCCCTGTTGCCCTGTGAAGAGTCGTCCAACAGTAAACGCCATAGTTCATACACAACACCCTGTCTAGACCCACAACTGAAAGGAGAAAGCCCCCTGTCAGCTTCCAGAGGCCGCATGCAAACTTTAACCCCCAGGGGCTGTTGAAATGCTCCACGGGCTCCCTCTCTCCCACAGCCACGCCTTCTGACCAGAGCACAAAGACTGGACGAGACCTGCCTCCCAGCTGTGGGAGTGACATCTACGTGCAACTCGAGAACCTGCCAGCTACCAGCACATCTGATGTGCACTTGGGGTCACTCCCAGCACTTTCAGAAGCAAGGGAACACCCGGGGGTGAGCCGACACCAACCTACAGCATTCTACTGGCAAGATGCAGCCTGAAACCACTCAAGGGGCTAAAGAACATCGAACAAAGTGCAACTTCTTGCAAACTAGGCCTAATCACTTTCCTCTGACCCGTGGGAATGCCCACCACAGGAAGCAGTGGGCTTCAGCAGCCATGACCCATGTTGGAACCCCACAGCGGAAATTAGGCCACCTTCCCGGGCATGTCTCAGGCAGCTCCCATCCTGCAAGGTTCGCGGCCCTGACCCCTAAGGAACCGCTCAAACGCTCAACAGCCTCGTCCAACGTGCCCTACTCCAGCCAGCAGGGCGACGCGTCCCTACTGGAAGCCACAGACACCTTCCGAACATGGGAACAAGGAACATCAGGGAAGACAGACTGCAAGCCTGTCTGCTTTGAAGATGCTGATCCCAACTGATGCATCCTGGAAATTCTCCACTGCCACAGTGACACCACTGAGGAACTCAGAGTGATCAGAGGCGTGGTCCCCGAGGACCACAGACAAACTTGCAATGGAAGACCTCTGCCATGTGAGGGGACTTGGAAGCCTGAAAGGGAAGAGTGGCTGGCCTTGGCAGTGCACCAGGGATGGCAACAGTGCCCCCTTCTCTGCCCCGCCAACGGACTGCTCTGGATAAAGCTATGGCTATTCGAAAGGCCTGCATGCCACACGGGCCGGCCGCGTCAAGCCCTCCGGCAGAAACACTATCGCTTTGCACATTCCCAAATGTGGGAAAAGAGCGACCAAAGGGCTTGTTTGCATAACTCAGCTACTCACAGATGCCTCAGCATGTCCGTCTTCTCTATGTCCCGCAAGACACCCGTGGGGAGTCACTCCTCTGGAAACGGGATTGCAACTCTTCACAGGCAACCTACCTCACTGCATCCTCATGAACTGCCAAAGCCATCCCCACCATAGGCAGCTGATGCCAGGCCATCACGAACAAGACACATCCTTGGGAAGCCGAGGACAGCGCCTGCAACTCAATGATGACAGCCCATCCCACGACTTCACACAGGACCTGTCCTCATCATACCTTACCTTTCTCTCCAGGGCAGCAGCCACTACGCAGGCTTAAATGCAGCACTCGATCCTCACCCCACTCCACGATGATCCACTTAGCGCCAACAGTGTGCTGGCAGCTTCAGGGGCAGCAGCGAGGCCTAATCCATCAGCCCCCTTCCGCCATCACCAAACTCCATCCCACCCCCGCCCACTGCTCCAGCCCCACCGGGCACTCAAAAACCTCACCGCACCAAACACAACAACAGAGAGGGCCACAGGTCTGGCCTGAGGTTCCAAGCTCCAACCAGGGAACCTTGCTCATTTTGGCTTCCAAAATCAACCGCCGAAGCGGCATGCACAAACCGTGATCCTGGTCAAAACACACTTCTCCAAGCTGAAAGCTCACTGGGCCCACACCAGCACACACTCCGACTCTGAAGACTAGCAGGAGAGCCTGCCCCCTTGCATTCCCTCACGGCCTTTTAGCAGGGACCGCGGATTCATAGATGACCCAGCTTATGGGCAGAAACGGTCGACCCTCAGACAGGAGACCCTCCAATGCTAGAGCCCTTAGTGGTGTTGGCATGCATGTCAGCAGGGGATGTTGGCCCTCACTCCTAACTGTCCCCTACCCCCGAGAGGAAACGTGCTGGACCTCAGTTGCGATTAGGAGACCGTACAGCTTTCTCACTCATTTTGTTCAGATTTTCCAAGGAATGCATACAAGGGTGTCATCATCGATCCAAGCACACGCTGGGACGCTGCAGAACACAAACGGGCAGGCCGTGGGGCTCAGCAGAGGAGCCATGACCCAGAAGTACTCCAACAGCCTGGGGAATCCACAGTCCTCAGGCCACTCAGCAAAACCATCAATCAATCCACTCTTGCAGCCATTGGACCCATCTGAGGGAAACATAATATCCAATGGCACATCTTAGTATGCGTGAATGCTACTGTCCTGAGTTATCCCCAGCCACGCTCAGCAACGTGCGCCTGCTCCACTTTTTCCAGTTCCCCTTAGCACATCCAGTCAAGAGACAACACGAAGGTTTTCTTGTCTTTGCCGACGGCCAGCCTTACCCTGCAACTGCACCTGAGAAGTGGACAGAAATCATGCAGGCTTCTGAATTGCACCACAGTCCTCAGAGAACGATTCTTGTGAAAACTTACCTGCGTGTGTGCCCGGAACCTGCTTCCCAAGTACCACTCTCCCTTACCGAAAACGGATTGCGTGTCTCACAGCACGACTGGAGGAAGTTAGGCATGTATGTTGGCCGGTGTGTGAGACGCTGTATGTGTGTATTCACGCGTGTGGGCGTGTGTGACTGTGACTGCGCACGAAGATGCACGCGTGTGTTCCGGTGTGTGCCGCTGAATACGCGTCTTGGTCTCTGGGTGTCCCTGCGGCCCTCTGCAGACGCCTCCAACAGTAAACGCCATAGTTTATACACACCATCCTGGATGGGTCCCCAACTGAAAGGAGAAAGACCCCTGTCAGCTTCAAGAGGCCACATGCGAACTTTGACCCCCAGGGACTGTTGAGATAGTCCACAGACTCCCGCTCTCTCACAGCCACGCCTTCTGACCAAAGCACAAAGACTGGACGAGACCTGCCTCCCGGCCGTGGCTGTCACACCTATGTGGACCTGGAGAACCTGCCACCTACCAGCACATCTGATGTGCCCTTGGAGTCACTCCCAGCACTCCCGGAAGCAAGGGAACCTCCCATGGGCGGGCTGACAGCGACCTGCAGTTGCCTACAGGCAAGATGCAGCCCGGCACTTCTCAAGGGGCTAAGGAACTGCGGACCAAGTGCGTCTTCTCACCAACTAGACCAAATCACTTTCCATGACCCCGTGGGAATGTCCACAATGGGAAGTGTTGGGCTTCAGCAACCATGACACAGGTTGGAACACCAGAGCAGAAATTAGGCCATGTCCTCGCCCACGTATCGGCAAGTTTCCAACTGGCAGGGTTGGTGGCCCTGACCACTGAGAAAACGCTCAAACGATACACAGCCTCTTCCTAAGTGCCCTCCTGCATGCAGGGCGACTCGACCCTATTGGAAGCCACAGACATCATGCGAACACGGGGACACTGAACACCAGGGAAGACAGACCGCAAGCCTGTCTGCTTTGATGAGGCCCACACCACCCCATGCATCCTGGCAATTCTCCACTGCTACAGCGACACTACCGAGGAACTCACAGTGATCAAATGCACTGTTCCTGAGGACCACAGACAGACTTTCAATGGAAGACCTCTGCCACACGAGGGGACCTGGAAGCTTGAAAGGGCACAGTGCCTGTCCACGACAGCACACCTGGCATCGCAAGAGTGCCCCCATCTCTGCCCCGCCCACGGACTGCGGCAGATAAACCTCAGGCTGTTCGAAAGGCCTGCATGCCAAACTTGCTAGCGGTGTCTTGCCCACCCAGGAGAGACATTTTCACTTTGCACATTCCCAAACAAGGGAAGAAAGCAGCCAATAGGGATGTTCCATAACTCACCTACCTCCAAGGAGGACGGCACAGACGCCTCACAATATCAATCTTCTCTAAGTCCCACAAGACACCCTTTGGGTGTCATTCCTCCGGCAATGGGATCACAACTCTACACAGGTTACCTACCTCACCTCATGCACTTGAACTGCCAAAGCCACCCCCTCCATAGGCAGCTGATGCCAGCCCATCACGAACATGACGCATCCTTGGGAAGCCGAGGCCAGCACCTGCAACCCAATTATGACAGCCTATTCCACGACCTCACAAAGGACATGTCCTCATCATCCCTCACCTTCCTGTCCAGGCCATCAGCGACCACGCAGGTTTAAATGCAGCACTCGATCCTCACCCCACTCCACGATGCCGCACTTGGCACCAACACTGTGCTGGGTGTTAAAGTAGAGGAGCAGCCATGGGCAGCAGTGTGGCCTAATCCATCAGCCCCTTCCGCCGACGCCCAACCCGAGCCCAACCCCGCCCACTTCTCCAGCCTCACTAGGGACTCAAAAACCTCACTGTGCAAAAAGAAAGGACAGGGAGGGCCACAGGCCTGGCCTCAGGCTCCAGCAACCAACCAGGGACGCTTGCTCATTTTGGCTTCCAAAATCAACACACGAAATGGCATGCACGAAGCGTGATCCTGGCCAAAACACACCTATCCAACTGCAAGCACACTGGGCCTAGACCGGCACACACCCCGACTCTTAAGACCAGCAAGAGAGCCTGCCCCCTTGCATTCCTTCAACCGCCTTTCAGCAGGGACCCGGGATACACAGATAAGCCAGCTTATGCGCAGACACGGTCGACACTCAGACAGGAGCCCCTCCACTACTTGAGTCCTTGGTGGTGTTTGCGTGTATGTCGGCAGGGGACACTGGACTTCACTCCTAACAGTCCCCTACACCCGAGAGAGGAAACGTGCTGAACCTCAGTTTCGATAAGGAGACGATAGAGTGTTCTCACCCATTTTGTTCAGAGTTTCCAAGGAATGCATACAAGGGTGTCATCATCGATCCAAGCACATGCTGGGATGGTGCAGAACACAACCGGGCAGTGTGCGGGGCTCTGCAGGGGAGCCATGAGCCTGGGGTGCCCCAAAAGCCTGGAGAATCCACAGCCCTCAGGCCACTCAACAAGACGAACAATCAAGCCACTCTTGCAGCCATTGGGCCCATCTGAGGAAAACCTAATATCTAATGGCACATCTTGCGGTGGTTGAATACCTACCGTCCTGAGTTATCCGCGACCATGCTCGGGAACATGGCCCCGCCTCACTTTTTCCAGTTCTTCTTAGCACCCCCAGTCGTCAGAGCACACGAAGATCTTCTTGTATTTGCCAACGGCGAGGCTTGCCCAGCAACTGCACCTGGGAAGTGGACTTGTTTCCTCAGAGGACATGATCCATACAAACATTTACCTGGGCTTGAGCTCTGAAACTGCTTCCCAAGGACCTCTATCCCTTACCGAGAACTGACTGCATGTCTGATAGTATGACTGCAGGAAGTTAGGCACATAAATTGGCCGGCGTGTGAGAGGCTGTATTTCTGTGTTCACGCGTGTGACTGTGACTGCGCACGCAGTCGCTCTTGTGGGTTTCTCTGTGTACCGCTGACTACGCGTCTTGGTCTCTGTGTGTCCCTGTTGCCCTGTGAAGAGGCGTCCAACAGCAAACGCCATAGTTTATACACAACACCCTGTCTAGACCCACAACTGAAAGGAGAAAGCCCCCTGTCAGCTTCCAGAGACCGCATGCAAACTTTAACCCCCAGGGGCTGTTGAAATACTCCACGGGCTCCCGCTCTCCCACAGCCACGCCTTCTGACCAGAGCACAAAGACTGGACGAGACCTGCCTCCCGGCTGTGGGAGTGACATCTACGTGCAACTCGAGAACCTGCCAGCTACCAGCACATCTGATGTGCACTTGGGGTCACTCCCAGCACTTTCAGAAGCAAGGGAACTCCCGTGGGTGAGCCGACACCGACCTACAGCATTCTACTGGCAAGATGCAGCCTGAAACCACTCAAGGGGCTAAAGAACATCGAACAAAGTGCAACTTCTTGCCAACTAGGCCTAATCACTTTCCTCTGACCCGTGGGAATGCCCACCACAGGAAGCAGTGGGCTTCAGCAGCCATGACCCATGTTGGAACCCCACAGCGGAAATTAGGCCACCTTCCCGGCCATGTCTCAGGCAGCTCCCATCCTGCAAGGTTCGCGGCACTGACCCCTAAGGAACCGCTCAAACGCTCAACAGCCTCGTCCAACGTGCCCTACTCCAGCCAGCAGGGCGACGTGTCCCTACTGGAAGCCACAGACACCTTCCGAACATGGGAACAAGGAACATCAGGGAAGACAGACCGCAAGCCTGTCTGCTTTGAAGATGCTGATCCCAACTGATGCATCCTGGAAATTCTTCACTGCCACAGTGACACCACTGAGGAACTCAGAGTGATCAGAGGCGTGGTCCCCGAGGACCACAGACAGACTTGCAATGGAAGACCTCTGCCATGTGAGGGGACTTGGAAGCCTGAAAGGGAAGAGTGGCTGGCCTTGGCAGCGCACCAGGGATGGCAACAGTGCCCCCTTCTCTGCCCCGCCAACGGACTGCTCTGGATAAAGCTCTGGCTATTCGAAAGGCCTGCATGCCACACGGGCCGGCCGCGTCATGCCCTCCGGCAGAAACACTATCGCTTTGCACATTCCCAAAAGTGGGAAAAAAGCGACCAAAGGGCTTGTTTGCATAACTCAGCTACTCACAGATGCCTCAGCATGTCCGTCTTCTCTATGTCCCGCAAGACACCCGTGGGGAGTCACTCCTCTGGAAACGGGATTGCAACTCTTCACAGGCAACCTAACTCACTGCATCCTCATGAACTGCCAAAGCCATCCCCACCATAGGCAGCTGATGCCAGGCCATCACGAACAAGACACATCCTTGGGAAGCCGAGGCCAGCGCCTGCAACCCAATGATGACAGCCCATCCCACGACATCACACAGGACCTGTCCTCATCATACATTACCTTTCTCTCCAGGGCAGCAACCACTACGCAGGCTTAAATGCAGCACTCGATCCTCACCCCACTCCACGATGATCCACTTAGCGCCAACAGTGTGCTGGCAGCTTCAGGGGCAGCAGCGAGGCCTAATCCATCAGCCCCCTTCCGCCATCACCAAACTCCATCCCACCCCCGCCCACTGCTCCAGCCCCACCAGGCACTCAAAAACCTCACCGCACCAAACACGACAACAGAGAGGGCCACAGGCCTGGCCTGAGGCTCCAAGCTCCAACCAGGGTACCTTGCTCATTTTGGCTTCCAAAATCAACCGCCGAAGCGGCATACACAAAGCGTGATCCTGGTCAAAACACACTTCTCCAAGCTGAAAGCTCACTGGGCCCACACCAGCACACACTCCGACTCTGAAGACTAGCAGGAGAGCCTGCCCCCTTGCATTCCCTCACGGCCTTTTAGCAGGGACCGCGGATTCATAGATGACCCAGCTTATGGGCAGAAACGGTCGACCCTCAGACAGGAGCCCCTCCAATGCTAGAGCCCTTAGTGGTGTTGGCATGCATGTCAGCAGGGGATGTTGGCCCTCACTCCTAACTGTCCCCTACCCCCGAGAGGAAACGTGCTGGACCTCAGTTGCGATTAGGAGACCGTACAGCTTTCTCACTCATTTTGTTCAGATTTTCCAAGGAATGCATACAAGGGTGTCATCATCGATCCAAGCACATGCTGGGACGCTGTACAACACAAACGGGCAGGCCGTGGGGCTCAGCAGAGGAGCCATGACCCAGAAGTACTCCAACAGCCTGGGGAATCCACAGTCCTCAGGCCACTCAGCAAAACCATCAATCAATCCACTCTTGCAGCCATTGGACCCATCTGAGGAAAACCTAATATCCAATGGCACATCTTAGTATGCGTGAATGCTACTGTCCTGAGTTATCCCCAGCCACGCTCAGCAACGTTCGCCTGCTCCACTTTTTCCAGTTCCACTTAGCACATCCAGTCAAGAGACAACACGAAGGTTTTCTTCTCTTTTCCGACGGCCAGCCTTACCCTGCAACTGCACCTGAGAAGTGGACAGAAATCATGCAGGCTTCTGAATTGCACCACAGTCCTCAGAGAACGATTCTTGTGAAAACTTACCTGCGTGTGAGCCCGGAACCTGCTTCCCAAGTACCACTATCCCTTACCGAAAACGGATTGCGTGTCTCACAGCACGACTGGAGGAAGTTAGGCATGTATGTTGGCCGGTGTGTGAGACGCTGTATGTGTGTATTCACGCGTGTGGGCGTGTGTGACTGTGACTGCGCACGAAGATGCACTCGTGGGTTCCGGTGTGTGCCGCTGAATACGCGTCTTGGTCTCTGGGTGTCCCTGCGGCCCTCTGCAGACGCCTCCAACAGTAAACGCCATAGTTTATACACACCATCCTGGATGGATCCCCAACTGAAAGGAGAAAGACCCCTGTCAGCTTCAAGAGGCCACATGCGAACTTTGACCCCCAGGGACTGTTGAAATAGTCCACAGACTCCCGCTCTCTCACAGCCACGCCTTCTGACCAAAGCACAAAGACTGGACGAGACCTGCCTCCCGGCCGTGGCTGTCACACCTATGTGGACCTATAGAACCTGCCACCTACCAGCACATCTGATGTGCCCTTGGAGTCACTCCCAGCACTCCCGGAAGCAAGGGAACCTCCCATGGGCGGGCTGACAGCGACCTGCAGTTGCCTACAGGCAAGATGCAGCCCGGCACTTCTCAAGGGGCTAAGGAACTGCGGACCAAGTGCGTCTTCTCACCAACTAGACCAAATCACTTTCCATGACCCCGTGGGAATGTCCACAATGGGAAGTGTTGGGCTTCAGCAACCATGACACAGGTTGGAACACCAGAGCAGAAATTAGGCCATGTCCTCGCCCACGTATCGGCAAGTTTCCAACTGGCAGGGTTGGTGGCCCTGACCACTGAGAAAACGCTCAAACGATACACAGCCTCTTCCTAAGTGCCCTCCTCCTGCATGCAGGGCGACTCGACCCTATTGGAAGCCACAGACATCATGCGAACACGGGGACACTGAACACCAGGGAAGACAGACCGCAAGCCTGTCTGCTTTGATGAGGCCCACACCACCCCATGCATCCTGGCAATTCTCCACTGCTACAGCGACACTACTGAGGAACTCACAGTGATCAAATGCACTGTTCCTGAGGACCACAGACAGACTTTCAACGGAAGACCTCTGCCACACGAGGGGACCTGGAAGCTTGAAAGGGCACAGTGCCTATCCACGACAGCACACCTGGCATCGCAAGAGTGCCCCCAAATCTGCCCCACCCACGGACTGCGGCAGATAAACCTCAGGCTGTTCGAAAGGCCTGCATGCCAAACTTGCTAGCGGTGTCTTGCCCCCCCAGCCGAGACATTTTCACTTTGCACATTCCCAAACAAGGGAAGAAAGCAGCCAATAGGGATGTTCCATAACTCACCTACCTCCAAGGAGGACGGCACAGACGCCTCACAATATCAATCTTCTCTACGTCCCACAAGACACCCTTTGGGTGTCATTCCTCCGGCAATGGGATCACAACTCTACACAGGTTACCTACCTCACCTCATGCACTTGAACTGCCAAAGCCACCCCCTCCATAGGCAGCTGATTCCAGCCCATCACGAACATGACACATCCTTGGGAAGCCGAGGCCAGCACCTGCAACCCAATTATGACAGCCTATTCCACGACCTCACAAAGGACATGTCCCCATCATCCCTCACCTTCCTGTCCAGGCCATCAGCGACCACGCAGGTTTAAATGCAGCACTCGATCCTCACCCCACTCCACGATGCCCCACTTGGCACCAACACTGTGCTGGGTGTTAAAGTAGAGGAGCAGACAAGGGCAGCAGTGTGGCCTAATCCATCAGCCCCTTCCGCAGACGCCCAACCCGAGCCCAACCCCGCCCACTTCTCCAGCCTCACTAGGGACTCAAAAACCTCACTGTGCAAAACGCAAGGACAGGGAGGGCCACAGGCCTGGCCGCAGGCTCCAGCAACCAACCAGGGACGCTTGCTCATTTTGGCTTCCAAAATCAACACAAGAAATGGCATGCACGAAGCGTGATCCTCGCCAAAACACACCTATCCAACTGCAAGCACACTGGGCTTAGACCGGAACACACCCCGACTCTTAAGACCAGCAAGAGAGCCTGCCCCCTTGCATTCCTTCAACCGCCTTTCAGCAGGGACCCGGGATAGAAGGATAAGCCAGCTTATGCACAGACACGGTCGACCCTCAGACAGGAGCCCCTCCACTACTGGAGTCCTTGGTGGTGTTTGCGTGCATGTCTGCAGGGGACACTGGCCTTCTCTCCTAACAGTCCCCTACACCCGAGAGAGGAAACGTGCTTAACCTACAGTTTCGATAAGGAGACGATAGAGTGTTCTCACCCATTTTGTTCAGAGTTTCCAAGGAATGCATACAAGGGTGTCATCCTCGATCCAAGCACATGCTGGGATGCTGCAGAACACAACCGAGCAGTGTGCGGGGCTCTGCAGGGGAGCCATGAGCCTGGGGTACCCCAAAAGCCTGGAGAATCCACAGCCCTCAGGCCACTCAACAAGACGAACAATCAAGCCACTCTTGCAGCCATTGGGCCCATCTGAGGAAAACCTAATATCTAATGGCACATCTTGCGGTGGTTGAATACCTACAGTCCTGAGTTATCCGCGACCATGCTAGGGAACATGGCCCCGCCTCACTTTTTCCAGTTCTTCATAGCACCTCCAGTCATCAGAGCACACGAAGATCTTCTTGTTTTTACCGACGGCGAGGCTTGCCCAGCAAATGCACCTGGGAAGTGGACTGGTGTCCTCAGAAGACATGATCCATACAAACATTTACCTGGGCTTGAGCTATGAAACTGCTTCCCAAGGACCTCTATCCCTTACCGAGAACTGACTGCATGTCTGATAGTACGACTGAAGGAAGTTAGGCACATATATTGGCCGGCGTGTGAGAGGCTGTATTTCTGTGTTCACGCGTGTGACTGTGACTGCGCACGCAGAAGCTCTTGTGGGTTTCTCTGTGTACCGCTGACTACGCGTCTTGGTTTCTGTGTGTCCCTGTTGCCCTGTGAAGAGGCGTCCAACTGTAAACGCCATAGTTTATACACAACACCCTGTCTAGACCCACAACTGAAAGGAGAAAGCCCCCTGTCAGCTTCCAGAGGCCGCATGCAAACTTTAACCCCCAGGGGCTGTTGAAATGCTCCACGGGCTCCCGCTCTCCCACAGCCACGCCTTCTGACCAGAGCACAAAGACTGGACGAGACCTGCCTCCCGGCCATGGGTGTGACATCTACGTGCAACTCGAGAACCTGCCAGCTACCAGCACATCTGATGTGCACTTGGGGTCACTCCCAGCACTTTCAGAAGCAAGGGAACTCCCGTGTGTGAGCCGACACCGACCTACAGCATTCTACTGGCAAGATGCAGCCTGAAACCACTCAAGGGGCTAAAGAACATCGAACAAAGTGCAACTTCTTGCCAACTAGGCCTAATCACTTTCCTCTGACCCGTGGGAATGCCCACCACAGGAAGCAGTGGGCTTCAGCAGCCATGAACCATGTTGGAACCCCACAGCGGAAACAAGGCCACCTTCCCGGCCGTGTCTCAGGCAGCTCCCATCCTGCAAGGTTCGCGGCCCTGACCCCTAAGGAACCGCTCAAACGCTCAACAGCCTCGTCCAACGTGCCCTACTCCAGCCAGCAGGGTGACGCGTCCCTACTGGAAGCCACAGACACCTTCCGAACATGGGAACAAGGAACATCAGGGAAGACAGACCGCAAGCCTGTCTGCTTTGAAGATGCTGATCCCAACTGATGCATCCTGGAAATTCTCCACTGCCACAGTGATACCACTGAGGAACTCAGAGTGATCAGAGGCATGGTCCCCGAGGACCACAGACAGACTTGCATTGGAAGACCTCTGCCATGTGAGGGGACTTGGAAGCCTGAAAGGGAAGAGTGGCTGGCCTTGGCAGCGCACCAGGGATGGCAACAGTGCCCCCTTCTCTGCCCCGCCAACGGACTGCTCTGGATAAAGCTCTGGCTATTCGAAAGGCCTGCATGCCACACGGGCCGGCCGCATCATGCCCTCCGGCAGAAACACTATCACTTTGCACATTCCCAAAAGTGGGAAAAGAGCGACCAAAGGGCTTGTTTGCATAACTCAGCTACTCACAGATGCCTCAGCATGTCCGTGTTTTCTATGTCCCGCAAGACACCCGTGGGGAGTCACTCCTCTGGAAACGGGATTGCAACTCTTCACAGGCAACCTACCTCACTGCATCCTCATGAACTGCCAAAGCCATCCCCACCATAGGCAGCTGATGCCAGGCCATCACGAACAAGACACATCCTTGGGAAGCCGAGGCCAGCGCCTGCAACCCAATGATGAGAGCCCATCCCACGACATCACACAGGACCTGTCCTCATCATACCTTACCTTTCTCTCCAGGGCAGTAGCCACTACGCAGGCTTAAATGCAGCACTCGATCCTCACCCCACTCCACGATGATCCACTTAGCGCCAACAGTGTGCTGGCAGCTTCAGGGGCAGCAGCGAAGCCTAATCCATCAGCCCCCTTCCGCCATCACCAAACTCCATCCCACCCCCGCCCACTGCTCCAGCCCCACCGGGCACTCAAAAACCTCACCGCACCAAACACGACAACAGAGAGGGCCACAGGCCTGGCCTGAGGCTCCAAGTTCCAACCAGGGAACATTGCTCATTTTGGCTTCCAAAATCAACCGCCGAAGCGGCATGCACAAAGCGTGATCCTGGTCAAAACACACTTCTCCAAGCTGAAAGCTCACTGGGCCCACACCAGCACACACTCCGACTCTGAAGACTAGCAGGAGAGCCTGCCCCCTTGCATTCCCTCACGGCCTTTTAGCAGGGACCGCGGATTCATAGATGACCCAGCTTATGGGCAGAAACGGTCGACCCTCAGACAGGAGCCCCTCCAATGCTAGAGCCCTTAGTGGTGTTGGCATGCATGTCAGCAGGGGATGTTGGCCCTCACTCCTAACTGTCCCCTACCCCCGAGAGGAAACGTGCTGGACCTCAGTTGCGATAAGGAGACCGTAGAGCTTTCTCACTCATTTGGTTCAGACTTTCCAAGGAATGCATACAAGGGTGTCATCATCGATCCAAGCACATGCTGGGACGCTGCAGAACACAAACGGGCAGGCCGTGGGGCTCAGCAGAGGAGCCATGACCCAGAAGTACTCCAACAGCCTGGGGAATCCACAGTCCTCAGGCCACTCAGCAAAACCATCAATCAATCCACTCTTGCAGCCATTGGACCCATCTGAGGAAAACATAATATCCAATGGCACATCTTAGTATGCTTGAATGCTACTGTCCTGAGTTATCCCCAGCCACGCTCAGCAACGTTCGCCTGCTCCACTTTTTCCAGTTCCCCTTAGCACATCCAGTCATCAGACAACACGAAGGTTTTCTTGTCTTTGCCGACGGCCAGCCTTACCCTGCAACTGCACCTGAGAAGTGGACAGAAATCATGCAGGCTTCTGAATTGCACCACAGTCCTCAGAGAACGATTCTTGTGAAAACTTACCTGCGTGTGAGCCCGGAACCTGCTTCCCAAGTACCACTATCCCTTACCGAAAACGGATTGCGTGTCTCACAGCACGACTGGAGGAAGTTAGGCATGTATGTTGGCCGGTGTGTGAGACGCTGTATGTGTGTATTCACGCGTGTGGGCGTGTGTGACTGTGACTGCGCACGAAGATGCACTCGTGGGTTCCGGTGTGTGCCGCTGAATACGCGTCTTGGTCTCTGGGTGTCCCTGCGGCCCTGTGCAGATGCCTCCAACAGTAAACGCCATAGTTTATACACACCATCCTGGATGGATCCCCAACTGAAAGGAGAAAGACCCCTGTCAGCTTCAAGAGGCCACATGCGAACTTTGACCCCCAGGGACTGTTGAAATAGTCCACAGACTCCCGCTCTCTCACAGCCACGCCTTCTGACCAAAGCACAAAGACTGGACGAGACCTGCCTCCCGGCCGTGGCTGTCACACCTATGTGGACCTGGAGAACCTGCCACCTACCAGCACATCTGATGTGCCCTTGGAGTCACTCCCAGCACTCCCGGAAGCAAGGGAACCTCCCATGGGCTGGCTGACAGCGACCTGCAGTTGCCTACAGGCAAGATGCAGCCCGGCACTTCCCAAGGGGCTAAGGAACTGCGGACCAAGTGCGTCTTCTCACCAACTAGACCAAATCACTTTCCATGACCCCGTGGTAATGTCCACAATGGGAAGTGTTGGGCTTCAGCAACCATGACACAGGTTGGAACACCAGAGCAGAAATTAGGCCATCTCCTCGCCCACGTATCGGCAAGTTTCCAACTGGCAGGGTTGGTGGCCCTGACCACTGAGAAAACGCTCAAACGATACACAGCCTCTTCCTAAGTGTCCTCCTCCTGCATGCAGGGCGACTCGACCCTATTGGAAGCCACAGACATCATGCGAACACGGGGACACTGAACACCAGGGGAGACAGACCGCAAGCCTGTCTGCTTTGATGAGGCCCACACCACCCCATGCATCCTGGCAATTCTCCACTGCTACAGCGACACTACTGAGGAACTCACAGTGATCAAATGCACTGTTCCTGAGGACCACAGACAGACTTTCAACGGAAGACCTCTGCCACACGAGGGGACCTGGAAGCTTGAAAGGGCACAGTGGCTGTCCACGACAGCACACCTGGCATCGCAAGAGTGCCCCCATCTCTGCCCCGCCCACGGACTGCAGCAGATAAACCTCAGGCTGTTCGAAAGGCCTGCATGCCAAACTTCCTAGCGGTGTCTTGCCCACCCAGGAGAGACATTTTCACTTTGCACATTCCCAAACAAGGGAAGAAAGCAGCCAATAGGGATGTTCCATAACTCACCTACCTCCAAGGAGGACGGCACAGACGCCTCACAATATCAATCTTCTCTACGTCCCACAAGACACCCTTTGGGTGTCATTCCTCCGGCAATGGGATCACAACTCTACACAGGTTACCTCCCTCACCTCATGCACTTGAACTGCCAAAGCCACCCCCTCCATAGGCAGCTGATTCCAGCCCATCACGAACATGACACATCCTTGGGAAGCCGAGGCCAGCACCTGCAACCCAATTATGACAGCCTATTCCACGACCTCACAAAGGACATGTCCCCATCATCCCTCACCTTCCTGTCCAGGCCATCAGCGACCACGCAGGTTTAAATGCAGCACTCGATCCTCACCCCACTCCACGATGCCCCACTTGGCACCAACACTGTGCTGGGTGTTAAAGTAGAGGAGCAGACAAGGGCAGCAGTGTGGCCTAATCCATCAGCCCCTTCCGCCGACGCCCAACCCGAGCCCAATCCCGCCCACTTCTGCAGCCTCACTAGGGACTCAAAAACCTCACTGTGCAAAACGCAAGGACAGGGAGGGCCACAGGCCTGGCCTCAGGCTCCAGCAACCAACCAGGGACTCTTGCTTATTTTGGCTTCCAAATTCAACACACGAAATGGCATGCACGAAGCGTGATCCTCGCCAAAACACACCTATCCAACTGCAAGCACACTGGGCTTAGACCGGAACACACCCCGACTCTTAAGACCAGCAAGAGAGCCTGCCCCCTTGCATTCCTTCAACCGCCTTTCAGCAGGGACCCGGGATACAAGGATAAGCCAGCTTATGCACAGACACGGTCGACCCTCAGACAGGAGCCCCTCCACTACTGGAGTCCTTGGTGGTGTTTGCGTGCATGTCTGCAGGGGACACTGGCCTTCTCTCCTAACAGTCCCCTACACCCGAGAGAGGAAACGTGCTGAACCTCAGTGTCGATAAGCAGACGATAGAGTGTTCTCACCCATTTTGTTCAGAGTTTCCAAGGAATGCATACAAGGGTGTCATCCTCGATCCAAGCACATGCTGGGATGCTGCAGAACACAACCGAGCAGTGTGCGGGGCTCTGCAGGGGAGCCATGAGCCTGGGGTACCCCAAAAGCCTGGAGAATCCACAGCCCTCAGGCCACTCAACAAGACGAACAATCAAGCCACTCTTGCAGCCATTGGGCCCATCTGAGGAAAACCTAATATCTAATGGCACATCTTGCGGTGGTTGAATACCTACCATCCTGAGTTATCCGCGACCATGCTAGGGAACATGGCCCCGCCTCACCTTTTCCAGTTCTTCTTAGCACCTCCAGTCATCAGAGCACACGAAGATGTTCTTGTTTTTGCCGACGGCGAGGCTTGCCCAGCAACTGCACCTGGGAAGTAGACTGGTATCCTCAGAGGACATGATCCATACAAACATTTACCTGGGCTTGAGCTCTGAAACTGCTTTCCAAGGACCTCTATCCCTTACCGAGAACTGACTGCATGTCTGATAGTACGACTGCAGGAAGTTAGGCACATACATTGGCCGGCGTGTGAGAGGCTGTATTTCTGTGTTCACGCATGTGACTGTGACTGCGCACGCAGAAGCTCTTGTGGGTTTCTCTGTGTACCGCTGACTACGCGTCTTCGTCTCTGTGTGTCCCTGTTGCCCTGTGAAGAGGCGTCCTACAGTAAACGCCATAGTTTATACACAACACCCTGTCTAGACCCACAACTGAAAGGAGAAAGCCCCCTGTCAGCTTCCAGAGGCCGCATGCAAACTTTAACCCCCAGGGGCTGTTGAAATGCTCCACGGGCTCCCGCTCTCCCACAGCCACGCCTTCTGACCAGAGCACAAAGACTGGACGAGACCTGCCTCCCGGCTGTGGGAGTGACATCTACGTGCAACTCGAGAACCTGCCAGCTACCAGCACATCTGATGTGCACTTGGGGTCACTCCCAGCACTTTCGGAAGCAAGGGAACTCCCGTGTGTGAGCCGACACCGACCTACAGCATTCTACTGGCAAGATGCAGCCTGAAACCACTCAAGGGGCTAAGGAACATCGAACAAAGTGCAACTTCTTGCCAACTAGGCCTAATTACTTTCCTCTGACCCGTGGGAATACCCACCACAGGAAGCAGTGGGCTTCAGCAGCCATGACCCATGTTGGAACCCCACAGCGGAAACTAGGCCACCTTCCCGGCCATGTCTCAGGCAGCTCCCATCCTGCAAGGTTCGCGGCCCTGACCCCTAAGGAACCGCTCAAACGCTCAACAGCCTCGTCCAACGTGCCCTACTCCAGCCAGCAGGGTGACGCGTCCCTACTGGAAGCCACAGACATCTTCCGAACACGGGAAGAAGGAACACCAGGGAAGACAGACCGCAAGCCTGTCTGCTTTGAAGATGCTGATCCCAAATGATGCATCCTGGAAATTCTCCACTGCCACAGTGACACCACTGAGGAACTCAGAGTGATCAAAGGCGTGGTCCCCGAGGACCACAGACAGACTTGCAATGGAAGACCTCTGCCATGTGAGGGGACTTGGAAGCCTGAAAGGGAAGAGTGGCTGGCCTTGGCAGCGCACCAGGGATGGCAACAGTGCCCCCTTCTCTGCCCCGCCAACAGACTGCTCTGGATAAAGCTCTGGCTATTCGAAAGGCCTGCATGCCACACGGACCGGCCGCGTCATGCCCTCCGGCAGAAACACTATCGCTTTGCACATTCCCAAAAGTGGGAAAAGAGCGACCAAAGGCCTTGTTTGCATAACTCACCTACCCCCAAGAAGGCCGGCACAGATGCCTCAGCATGTCCGTCTTCTCTATGTCCCGCAAGACACCCGTGGGGAGTCACTCCTCTGGAAACGGGATTGCAACTCTTCATAGGTAACCTACCTCACTGCATCCTCATGAACTGCCAAATCTATCCCCACCATAGGCAGCTGATGTCAGGCCATCACGAACAAGACACATCCTTGGGAAGCCGAGGCCAGCACCTGCAACCCAATGATGACAGCCCATCCCACGACATCACACAGGACCTGTCCTCATCATACCTTACCTTTCTCTCCAGGGCAGCAGCCACTACGCAGGCTTAAAAGCAGCACTCGATCCTCACCCCACTCCACGATGATCCACTTAGCGCCAACAGTGTGCTGGCAGCTTCAGGGGCAGCAGCGAGGCCTAATCCATCAGCCCCCTTCCGCCATCACCAAACTCCATCCCACCCCCGCCCACTGCTCCAGCCCCACCGGGCACTCAAGAACCTCACCGCACCAAACACGACAACAGAGAGGGCCACAGGCCTGGCCTGAGGCTCCAGGCTCCAACCAGGGAAACTTGCTCATTTTGGCTTCCAAAATCAACCACCGAAGCGGCATGCACAAAGCGTGATCCTGGTCAAAACACACTTCTCCAAGCTGAAAGCTCACTGGGCCCACACCAGCACACACTCCGACTCTGAAGACTAGCAGGAGAGCCTGCCCCCTTGCATTCCCTCACGGCCTTTTAGCAGGGACCGCGGATTCATAGATGGCCCAGCTTATGGGCAGACACGGTCGACCCTCAGACAGGAGCCCCTCCAATGCTAGAGCCCTTAGTGGTGTTGGCATGCATGTCAGCAGGGGATGTTGGCCCTCACTCCTAACTGTCCCCTACCCCCGAGAGTAAACGTGCTGAACCTCAGTTGCGATGAGGAGACCGTACAGCTTTCTCACTCACTTTGTTCAGATTTTCCAAGGAATGCATACAAGGGTGTCATCATCGATCCAAGCACATGCTGGGACGCTGCAGAACACAAACGGGCAGGCCGTGGGGCTCTGCAGAGGAGCCATGACCCAGAAGTACTCCAACAGCCTGGGGAATCCACAGTCCTCAGGCCACTCAGCAAGACCATCAATCAATCCACTCTTGCAGCCATTGGACCCATCTGAGGAAAACCTAATATCCAATGGCACATCTCAGTATGCGTGAATGCTACTGTCCTGAGTTATCCCCAGCCACGCTCAGCAACGTGCGCCTGCTCCACTTTTTCCAGTTCCCCTTAGCACATCCAGTCATCAGACAACACGAAGGTCTTCTTGTCTTTGTCGACGGCCAGCCTTACCCTGCACCTGCACCTGAGAAGTGGACAGAAATCATGCAGGCTTCTGAATTGCACCACAGTCCTCAGAGAACGATTCTTGTGAAAACTTACCTGCGTGTGAGCCCGGAACCTGCTTCCCAAGTACCACTATCCCTTACCGAAAAAGGATTGCGTGTCTCACAGCACGACTGGAGGAAGTTAGGCATGTATGTTCGCCTGTGTGTGAGACGCTGTATGTGTGTATTCACGCGTGTGGGCGTGTGTGACTGTGACTGCGCACGAAGGTGCACTCGTGAGTTCCGGTGTGTGCCGCTGAATACGCGTCTTGGTCTCTGGGTGTCCCTGCGGCCCTCTGCAGACGCCTCCAACAGTAAACGCCATAGTTTATACACACCATCCTGGATGGACCCCCAACTGAAAGGAGAAAGACCCCTGTCAGCTTCAAGAGGCCACATGCGAACTTTGACCCCCAGGGACTGTTGAAATAGCCCACAGACTCCCGCTCTCTCACAGCCACGCCTTCTGACCAAAGCACAAAGACTGGACGAGACCTGCCTCCCGGCCGTGGCTGTCACACCTATGTGGACCTGGAGACCCTGCCACCTACCAGCACATCTGATATGCCCTTGGGGTCACTCCCAGCACTCCCAGAAGCAAGGGAAACTCCCATGGGCGGGCTGACAGCGACCTGCAGTTGCCTACAGGCAAGATGCAGCCCGGCACTTCTCAAGGGGCTAAGGAACTGCGGACCAAGTGCGTCTTCTCACCAACTAGACCAAATCACTTTCCATGACCCCGTGGGAATGTCCACAATGGGAAGTGTTGGGCTTCAGCAACCATGACACAGGTTGGAACACCAGAGCAGAAATTAGGCCACCTCCTCGCCCACGTATCGGCAAGTTTCCAACTGGCAGGGTTGGTGGCACTGACCACTGAGAAAACGCTCAAAAGATACACAGCGTCTTCCTAAGTGCCCTCCTCCTGCATGCAGGGCGACTCGACCCTATTGGAAGCCACAGACATCATGCGAACACGGGGACACTGAACACCAGGGAAGACAGACCGCAAGCCTGTCTGCTTTGATGAGGCCCACACCACCCCATGCATCCTGGCAATTCTCCACTGCTACAGCGACACTACCGAAGAACTCACAGCGATCAAATGCACTGTTCCTGTGGACCACAGAAAGACTTTCAACGGAAGACCTCTGCCACACGAGGGGACCTGGAAGCTTGAAAGGGCACAGTGGCTGTCCACGACAGCACACCTGGCATCGCAAGAGTGCCCCCATCTCTGCCCCGCCCAAGGACTGCTGCATATAAACCTCAGGCTGTTCGAAAGGCCTGCATGCCAAACTTGCTAGCGGTGTCTTGCCCCCCCAGGAGAGATATTTTCACTTTGCACATTCCCAAACAAGGGAAGAAAGCAGCCAATAGGGATGTTCCATAACTCACCTACCTCCAAGGAGAACGGCACAGACGCCTCACAATATCAATCTTCTCTACGTCCCACAAGACAACCTTTGGGTGTCATTCCTCCGGCAATGGGATCACAAATCTACACAGGTTACCTACCTCACCTCATGCACTTGAACTGCCAAAGCCACACCCTCCATAGGCAGCTGATGCCAGGCCATCACGAACATGACACATCCTTGGGAAACCGAGGCCAGCACCTGCAACCCAATTATGACAGCCTATTCCACGACCTCACAAAGGACATGTCCCCATCATCCCTCACCTTCCTATCCAGGCCATCAGCGACCACGCAGGTTTAAATGCAGCACTCGATCCTCACCCCACTCCACGATGCCCCACTTGGCACCAACACTGTGCTGGGTGTTAAAGTAGAGGAGCAGACAAGGGCAGCAGTGTGGCCTAATCCATCAGCCCCTTCCGCCGACGCCCAACCCGAGCCCAACCCCGCCCACTTCTCCAGCCTCACTAGGGACTCAAAAACCTCACTGTGCAAAACGCAAGGACAGGGAGGGCCATAGGTCTGGCCTCAGGCTCCAGCAACCAACCAGGGACGCTTTCTCATTTTGGCTTCCAAAATCAACACACGAAATGGCATGCACGAAGCGTGATCCTCGCCATAACACACCTATCCAACTGCAAGCACACTGGGCTTAGACCGGCACACACCACGACTCTTAAGACCAGCAAGAGAGCCTGCCCCCTTGCATTCCTTCAACCGCCTTTCAGCAGGGACCCGGGATGCACAGATAAGCCAGCTTATGCACAGACACGGTCGACCCTCAGACAGGAGCCTCTCCACTACTGGAGTCCTTGGTGGTGTTTGCGTGCATGTCTGCAGGGGACACTGGCCTTCTCTCCTAACAGTCCCCTACACCCGAGAGAGGAAACGTGCTGAACCTCAGTGTCGATAAGCAGACGATAGAGTGTTCTCACCCATTTTGTTCAGAGTTTCCAAGGAATGCATACAAGGGTGTCATCCTCGATCCAAGCACATGCTGGGATGCTGCAGAACACAACCGAGCAGTGTGCGGGGCTCTGCAGGGGAGCCATGAGCCTGGGGTACCCCAAAAGCCTGGAGAATCCACAGCCCTCAGGCCACTCAACAAGACGAACAATCAAGCCACTCTTGCAGCCATTGGGCCCATCTGAGGAAAACCTAATATCTAATGGCACATCTTGCGGTGGTTGAATACCTACCGTCCTGAGTTATCCGCGACCATGCTCGGGAACATGGCCCCGCCTCACTTTTTCCAGTTCTTCTTAGCACCTCCAGTCATCAGAGCACACGAAGATCTTCTTGTTTTAGCTGACGGCGAGGCTTGCCCAGCAACTGCACCTGGGAAGTAGACTGGTGTCCTCAGAGGACATGATCCATACAAACATTTACCTGGGCTTGAGCTCTGAAACTGCTTTCCAAGGACCTCTATCCCTTACCGAGAACTGACTGCATGTCTGATAGTACGACTGCAGGAAGTTAGGCACATACATTGGCCGGCGTGTGAGAGGCTGTATTTCTGTGTTCACGCGTGTGACTGTGACTGCGCACGCAGAAGCTCTTGTGGGTTTCTCTGTGTACCGCTGACTACGCGTCTTGGTCTCTGTGTGTCCCTGTTGCCCTGTGAAGAGGCGTCCAACAGTAAACGCCATAGTTCATACACAACACCCTGTCTAGACCCACAACTGAAAGGAGAAAGCCCCCTGTCAGCTTCCAGAGGCCGCATGGAAACTTTAACCCCCAGGGGCTGTTGAAATGCTCCACGGGCTCCCGCTCTCCCACAGCCACGCCTTCTGACCAGAGCACAAAGACTGGACGAGACCTGCCTCCCGGCTGTGGGAGTGACATCTACGTGCAACTCGAGAACCTGCCAGCTACCAGCACATCTGATGTGCACTTGGGGTCACTCCCAGCACTTTCGGAAGCAAGGGAACTCCCGTGTGTGAGCCGACACCGACCTACAGCATTCTACTGGCAAGATGCAGCCTGAAACCACTCAAGGGGCTAAAGAACATCGAACAAAGTGCAACTTCTTGCCAACTAGGCCTAATCACTTTCCTCTGACCCGTGGGAATGCCCACCACAGGAAGCAGAGGGCTTCAGCAGCCATGACCCATGTTGGAACCCCACAGCGGAAACTAGGCCACCTTCCCGGCCATGTCTCAGGCAGCTCCCATCCTGCAAGGTTCGCGGCCCTGACCCCTAAGGAACCGCTCAAACGCTCAACAGCCTCGTCCAACGTGCCCTACTCCTGCCAGCAGGGCGACGCGTCCCTATTGGAAGCCACAGACATCTTCCGAACACGGGAACAAGGAACACCAGGGAAGACAGACCGCAAGCCTGTCTGCTTTGAAGATGTTGATCCCACCTGATGCATCCTGGAAATTCTCCACTGCCACAGTGACACCACTGAGGAACTCAGAGTGATCAAAGGCGTGGTCCCCGAGGACCACAGACAGACTTGCAACGGAAGACCTCTGCCATGTGAGGGCACTTGGAAGCCTGAAAGGGAAGAGTGGCTGGCCTTGGCATCGCACCAGGGATGGCAACAGTGCCCCCTTCTCTGCCCCGCCAATGGACTGCTCTGGATAAAGCTCTGGCTATTCGAAAGGCCTGCATGCCACACGGGCCGGCCGCGTCATGCCCTCCGGCAGAAACACTATCGCTTTGCACATTCCCAAAAGTGGGAAAAGAGCGACCAAAGGGCTTGTTTGCATAACTCACCTACCCCCAAGAAGGCCGGCACAGATGCCTCAGCATGTCCGTCTTCTCTATGTCCCGCAAGACACCCGTGGGGAGTCACTCCTCTGGAAACGGGATTGCAACTCTTCACAGGTAACCTACCTCACTGCATCCTCATGAACTGCCAAAGCCATCCACACCATAGGCAGCTGTTGCCAGGCCATCACGAACAAGACACATCCTTGGGAACCCGAGGCCAGCGCCTGCAACCCAATGATGACAGCCCATCCCAAGACATCACACAGGACCTGTCCTCATGATACCTTACCTTTCTCTCCAGGGCAGCAGCCACTACGCAGGCTTAAATGCAGCACTCGATCCTCACCCCACTCCACGATGATCCACTTAGCGCCAACAGTGTGCTGGCAGCTTCAGGGGCAGCAGTGAGGCCTAATCCATCAGCCCCCTTCTGCCATCACCAAACTCCATCCCACCCCCGCCCACTGCTCCAGCCCCACCGGGCATTCAAGAACCTCACCGCACCAAACACGACAACAGAGAGGGCCACAGGCCTGGCCTGAGGCTCCAGGCTCCAACCAGGGAACCTTGCTCATTTTGGCTTCCAAAATCAACCACCGAAGCGGCATGCACAAAGCGTGATCCTGGTCAAAACACACTTCTCCAAGCTGAAAGCCCACAGGGCCCACACCAGCACACACTCCGACTCTGAAGACTAGCAGGAGATCCTGCCCCCTTGCATTCCCTCACGGCCTGTTAGCAGAGACTGCGGATTCATAGATGACCCAGCTTATGGGCAGACGCGGTTGACCCTCAGACAGGAGCCCCTCCAATGCTAGAGCCCTTAGTGGTGTTGGCATGCATGTCAGCAGGGGATGTTGGCCCTCACTCCTAAATGTCCCCTACCCCCGAGAGGAAACGTGCTGAACCTCAGTTGCGATGAGGAGACCGTACAGCTTTCTCACTCATTTTGTTCAGATTTTCCAAGGAATGCATACAAGGGTGTCATCATCGATCCAAGCACATGCTGGGATGCTGCAGAACACAAACGAGCAGGCCGTGGGGCTCTGCAGAGGAGCCATGACCCAGAAGTACTCCAACAGCCTGGGGAATCCACAGTCCTCAGGCCACTCATCAAGACCATAAATCAATCCACTCTTGCAGCCATTGGAACCATCTGAGGAAAACCTAATATCCAATGGCACATCTTAGTATGTGTGAATGCTACTGTCCTGAGTTATCCCCAGCCACGCTCAGCAACGTGCGCCTGCTCCACATTTTCCAGTTCCCCTTAGCACGTCCAGTCATTAGACAACACGAAGGTTTTCTTGTCTTTGCCGACGGCCAGCCTTACCCTGCAACTGCACCTGAGAAGTGGACAGAAATCATGCAGGCTTCTGAATTGCACCACAGTCCTCAGAGAACGATTCTTGTGAAAAATTACCTGCGTGTGACCCCGGAATCTGCTTCCCAAGTACCACTATCCCTTACCGAAAACGGATTGCGTGTCTCACAGCACGACTGGAGGAAGTTAGGCATGTATGTTGGCCGGTGTGTGAGACGCTGTACGTGTGTATTCACGCGTGTGGGCGTGTGTGACTGTGACTGCGCACGAAGATGCACTCGTGGGTTCCGGTGTGTGCCGCTGAATACGCGTCTAGGTCTCTGGTTGTCCCTGTGGCCCTCTGCAGACGCCTCCGACAGTAAACGCCATAGTTTATACACACCATCCTGGATGGACCCCCAACTGAAAGGAGAAAGACCCCTGTCAGCTTCAAGAGGCCACATGCGAACTTTGACCCTCAGGGACTGTTGAAATAGTGCACAGACTCCCGCTCTCTCACAGCCATGCCTTCTGACCAAAGCACAAAGACTGGACGAGACCTGCCTCCCGGCCGTGGCTGTCACACCTATGTGGACCTGGAGAACCTGCCACCTACCAGCACATCTGATGTGCCCTTGGGGTCACTCCCAGCACTCCCGGAAGCAAGGGAACCTCCCATGGGCGGTCTGAGAGCTACCTGCAGTTACCTACAGGCAAGATGCAGCCCGGCACTTCTAAAGGGGCTAAGGAACTGCGGACCAAGTGCGTCTTCACACCAACTAGACCAAATCACTTTCAATGACTCCGTGGGAATGTCCACAATGGGAAGTGTTGGGCTTCAGCAACCATGACACAGGTTGGAACACCAGAGCAGAAATTAGGCCACCTCCTCGCCCACGTATCGGCAAGTTTCCAACTGGCAGGGTTGGTGGCCCTGACCACTGAGAAAACGCTCAAACGATACACAGCCTCTTCCTAAGTGCCCTCCTCCTACATGCAGGGCGACTCGACCCTATTGGAAGCCACAGACATCATGCGAACACGGGGACACTGAACCCCAGGGAAGACAGACCGCAAGCCTGTCTGCTTTGATGAGGCCCACACCACCCCATGCATCCTGGCAATTCTCCACTGCTACAGCGACACTACCGAGGAACTCACAGCGATCAAATGCACTGTTCCTGAGGACCACAGACAGACTTTCAACGGAAGACCTCTGCCACACGAGGGGATCTGGAAGCTTGAAAGGGCACAGTGGCTGTCCACGACAGCACACCTGGCATCGCAAGAGTGCCCCCATTTCTGCCCCGCCCACGGACTGCTGCAGATAAACCTCAGGCTGTTTGAAAGGCCTGCATGCCAAACTGGCTAGCGGTGTCATTCCCCCCAGGGAGAAACATTTTCACTTTGCACATTCCCAAACAAGGGAAGAAAGCAGTCAATAGGGACGTTCCATAACTCACCTACCTCCAAGGAGGACGGCACAGACGCCTCACAATATCAATCTTCTCTACGTCCCACAAGACACCATTTGGGTGTCATTCCTCCGGCAATGGGATCACAAATCTACACAGGTTACCTACCTCACCTCATGCACTTGAACTGCCAAAGCCACCCCCTCCATAGGCAGCTGATGCCAGCCCATCACGAACATGACACATCCTTGGGAAGCCGAGGCCAGCACCTGCAACCCAATTATGACAGCCTATTCCACGACCTCACAAAGGACATGTCCCCATCATCCCTCACCTTCCTGTCCAGGCCATCAGCGACCACGCAGGTTTAAATGCAGCACTCGATCCTCACCCCACTCCACGATGCCCCACTTGGCACCAACACTGTGCTGGGTGTTAAAGTAGAGGAGCAGACAAGGGCAGCAGTGTGGCCTAATCCATCAGCCCCTTCCGCCGACGCCCAACCCGAGCCCAACCCCGCCCAGTTCTCCAGCCTCACTAGGGACTCAAAAACCTCACTGTGCAAAACGCAAGGACAGGGAGGGCCACAGGCCTGTCCGCAGGCTCCAGCAACCAACCAGGGACGCTTGCTCATTTTGGCTTCCAAAATGAACACACGAAACGGCATGCACGAAGCGTGATCCTGGCCAAAACACACCTATCCAACTGCAAGCACACTGGGCCTAGACCGGCACACACCCCGACTCTTAAGACCAGCAAGAGAGCCTGCCCCCTTGCATTCCTTCAACCGCCTTTCAGCAGGGACTCGGGATACACAGATAAGCCAGCTTATGCGCAGACACGGTCGACCCTCAGACAGGAGCCCCTCCTCTACTGGAGTCCTTGTTGGTGTTTGTGTGCATGTCGGCAAGGGACACTGAACTTCATTCCTAACAGTCCCCTATACCCGAGAGATGAAACGTGCTGAACCTCAGTTACGATAAGGAGACGATGGATTATTCTCACCCATTTTGTTCAGAGTTTCCAAGGAATGCATACAAGGGTGTCATCCTCGATCCAAGCACATGCTAGGATGCTGCAGAACACAACCGGGCAGTGTGCGGGGCTCTGCAGGGGAGCCATGAGCCTGGGGTACCGCAAAAGCCTGGAGAATCCACAGCCTTCAGGCCACTCAACAAGACGAACAATCAAGCCACTCTTGCAGCCATTGGGCCCATCTGAGGAAAACCTAATATCTAATGGCACATCTTGCGGTGGTTGAATACCTACAGTCCTGAGTTATCCGCGACCATGCTCGGGAACATGGCCCCGCCTCACTTTTTCCAGTTCTTCTTAGCACCTCCAGTCGTCAGAGCACACGAAGATCTTCTTGTATTTGCCAACGGCGAGGCTTGCCCAGCAACTGCACCTGGGAAGTGGACTTGTTTCCTCAGAGGACATGATCCATACAAACATTTACCTGGGCTTGAGCTCTGAAACTGCTTCCCAAGGACCTCTATCCCTTACCGAGAACTGACTGCATGTCTGATAGTATGACTGCAGGAAGTTAGGCACATAAATTGGCCGGCGTGTGAGAGGCTGTATTTCTGTGTTCACGCGTGTGACTGTGACTGCGCACGCAGTCGCTCTTGTGGGTTTCTCTGTGTACCGCTGACTACGCGTCTTGGTCTCTGTGTGTCCCTGTTGCCCTCTGAAGAGGCGTCAAACAGCAAACGCCATAGTGTATACACAACACAATGTCTAGGCCCACAACTGAAAGGAGAAAGCCCCCTGTCAGCTTCCAGAGGCCGCATGCAAACTTTAACCCCCAGGGGCTGTAGAAATGCTCCACGGGCTCCCTCTCTCCCACAGCCACGCCTTCTGACCAGAGCACAAAGACTGGACGAGACCTGCCTCCCGGCCGTGGGTGTGACATCTACGTGCAACTCGAGAACCTGCCAGCTACCAGCACATCTGATGTGCACTTGGGGTCACTCCCAGCACTTTCGGAAGCAAGGGAACTCCCATGGGTGAGCCGACACCGACCTACAGCATTCTACTGGCAAGAAGCAGCCTGAAACCACTCAAGGGGCTAAAGAACATCGAACAAAGTGCAACTTCTTGCCAACTAGGCCTAATCACTTTCCTTTGACCCGTGGGAATGCCCACCACAGGAAGCAGAGGGCTTCAGCAGCCATGACCCATGTTGGAACCCCACAGCGGAAACTAGGCCACCTTCCCGGCCATGTCTCAGGCAGCTCCCATCCTGCAAGGTTCGCGGCCCTGACCCCTAAGGAACCGCTCAAACGCTCAACAGCCTCGTCCAACGTGCCCTACTCCAGCCAGCAGGGTGACGCGTCCCTACTGGAAGACACAGACATCTTCCGAACACGGGAACAAGGAACACCAGGGAAGACAGACCGCAAGCCTGTCTGCTTTGAAGATGCTGATCCCACCTGATGCATCCTGGAAATTCTCCACTGCCACAGTGACACCACTGAGGAACTCAGAGTGATCAAAGGCGTGGTCCCCGAGGACCACAGACAGACTTGCAGCGGAAGACCTCTGCCATGTGAGGGGACTTGGAAGCCTGAAAGTGAAGAGTGGCTGGCCTTGGCAGCGCACCAGGGATGGCAACAGTGCCCCCTTCTCTGCCCCGCCAACGGACTGCTCTGGATAAAGCTCTGGCTATTCGAAAGGCCTGCATGCCACACGGGCCGGCTGCATCATGCCCTCCGGCAGAAACACTATCGCGTTGCACATTCCCAAAAGTGGGAAAAGAGCGACCAAAGGGCTTGTTTGCATAATTCACCTACCCCCAAGAAGGCCGGCACAGATGCCTCAGCATGTCCGTCTTCTCTATGTCCCGCAAGACACCCGTGGGGAGTCACTCCTCTGTAAACGGGATTGCAAATCTTCACAGGTAACCTACCTCACTGCATCCTCATGAACTGCCAAAGCCATCCCCACCATAGGCAGCTGATGCCAGGCCATCACGAACAAGACACATCCTTGGGAAGCCGAGGCCAGCGCCTGCAACCCAATGATGACAGCCCATCCCACGACATCACACAGGACCTGTCCTCATCATACCTTACCTTTCTCTCCAGGGCAGCAGCCACTACGCAGGCTTAAATGCAGCACTCGATCCTCACCCCACTCCACGATGATCCACTTAGCGCCAACAGTGTGCTGGCAGCTTCAGGGGCAGCAGCGAGGCCTAATCCATCAGCCCCCTTCCGCCATCACCAAACTCCATCCCACCCCCGCCCACTGCTCCAGCCCCACCGGGCACTCAAGAACCTCACCGCAACAAACACGACAACAGAGAGGGCCACAGGCCTGGCCTGAGGCTCCAGGCTCCAACCAGGGAACCTTGCTCATTTTGGCTTCCAAAATCAACCACCGAAGCGGCATGCACAAAGCGTGATCCTGGTCAAAACACACTTCTCCAAGCTGAAAGCTCACTGGGCTCACACCAGCACACACTCCGACTCTGAAGACTAGCAGGAGAGCCTGCCCCCTTGCATTCCCTCACGGCCTTTTAGCAGGGACCGCGGTTTCTTAGATGACCCAGCTTATGGGCAGACGCGGTCGACCCTCAGACAGGAGCCCCTCCATTGCTAGAGCCCTTAGTGGTGTTGGCATGCATGTCAGCAGGGGATGTTGGCCCTCACTCCTAAATGTCCCCTACCCCCGAGATTAAACGTGCTAGACCTCAGTTGCGATGAGGAGACCGTACAGCTTTCTCACTCATTTTGTTCAGATTTTCCAAGGAATGCATACAAGGGTGTCATCATCGATCCAAGCACATGCTGGGAAGCTGCAGAACACAAACGCGCAGGCCGTGGGGCTCTGCAGTGGAGCCATGACACAGAAGTACTCCAACAGCCTGGGGAATCCACAGTCCTCAGGCCACTCAGCAAGGCCATCAATCAATCCACTCTTGCATCCATTGGACCCATCTGAGGAAAACCTAATATCCAATGGCACATCTTAATATGCGTGAATGCTACTGTCCTGAGTTATCCCCAGCCACGCTCAGCAACGTGCGCCTGCTCCACTTTTTCCACTTCCCCTTAGCAAATCCAGTCATCAGACAACACGAAGGTTTTCTTGTCTTTGCCGACGGCCAGCCTTACCCTGCAACTGCATCTGAGAAGTGGACAGAAATCATGCAGGCTTCTGAATTGCACCACAGTCCTCAGAGAACGATTCTTGTGAAAACTTACCTGCGTGTGAGCCCGGAACCTGCTTCCCAAGTACCACTATCCCTTACCGAAAACGGATTGCGTGTCTCACAGCACGACTGGAGGAAGTTAGGCATGTATGTTGGCCGGTGTGTGAGACACTGTATGTGTGTATTCACGCGTGTGGGCGTGTGTGACTGTGACTGCGCACGAAGATGCACTCGTGAGTTCCGGTGTGTGCCGCTGAATACGCGTCTTGGTCTCTGGGTGTCCCTGTGGCTCTCTGCAGACGCCTCCAACAGTAAACGCCATAGTTTATACACACCATCCTGGATGGACCCCCAACTGAAAGGAGAAAGACCCCTGTCAGCTTCAAGAGGCCACATGCGAACTTTGACCCCCAGGGACTGTTGAAATATTCCACAGACTCCCGCTCTCTCACAGCCACGCCTTCTGACCAAAGCACAAAGACTGGACGAGACCTGCCTCCCGGCCGTGGCTGTCACACCTATGTGGACCTGGAGCCCCTGCCACGTACCAGCACATATGATGTGCCCTTGGGGTCACTCCCAGCACTCCCGGAATCAAGGGAACTTCCCATGGGCGGGCTGACAACGACCTGCAGTTGCCTACAGGCAAGATGCAGCCCGGCACTTCTCAAGGGGCTAAGGAACTGCGGACCAAGTGCGTCTTCTCACCAACTAGACCAAATCACTTTTAATGACCCCGTGGGAATGTCCACAATGGGAAGTGTTGGGCTTCAGCAACCATGACACAGGTTGGAACACCAGAGCAGAAATTAGGCCACCTCCTCGCCCACGTATCGGCAAGTTTCCAACTGGCAGGGTTGGTGGCCCTGACCACTGAGAAAACGCTCAAACGATACACAGCCTCTTCCTAAGTGCCCTCCTCCTGCATGCAGGGCGATTCGACCCTATTGGAAGCCACAGACATCATGCGAACATGGGGACACTGAACACCAGGGAAGACAGACCGCAAGCCTGTCTGCTTTAATGAGGTCCTCACCACCCCATGCATCCTGGCAATTCTCCACTGCTACAGCGACACTACCGAGGAACTCACAGCGATCAAACGCACTGTTCCTGAGGACCACAGAAAGACTTTCAACGGAAGACCTCTGCCACACGAGGGGACCTGGAAGCTTGAAAGGGCACAGTGGCTGTCCACGACAGCACACCTGGCATCGCAAGTGTGCCCCCATCTCTGACCCGCCCACGGACTGCGGCAGATAAAGCTCAGGCTGTTCGAAAGGCCTGCATGCCAAACTAGCTGGCGGTGTCATGCCCCCCCGGGAGAGACATTTTCGCTTGGCACATTCCCAAACAAGGTAAGAAAGCAGCCAATAGGGATGTTCCATAACTCACCTACCTCCAAGGAGGACGGCACAGACGCCTCACAATATCAATCTTCTCTAAGTCCCACAAGACACCCTTTGGGTGTCATTCCTCCGGCAATGGGATCACAACTCTACACAGGTTACCTAACTCACCTCATGCACTTGAACTGCCAAAGCCACCCCCTCCATAGGCAGCTGATGCCAGCCCATCACGAACATGACGCTTCCTTGGGAAGCCGAGGCCAGCACCTGCAACCCAATTATGACAGCCTATTCCACGACCTCACAAAGGACATGTCCTCATCATCCCTCACCTTCTTGTCCAGGTCATCAGCGACCATGCAGGTTTAAATGCAGCACTCGATCCTCACCCCATTCCACGATGCCCCACTTGGCACCAACACTGTGCTGGGTGTTAAAGTAGAGGAGCAGACAAGGGCAGCAGTGTGGCCTAATCCATCAGCCCCTTCCGCCGACGCCCAACCCGAGCCCAACCCCGCCCACTTCTCCAGCCTCACTAGGGACTCAAAAACCTCACTGTGCAAAACGCAAGGACAGGGAGGGCCACAGGCCTGGCATCAGGCTCCCGCAACCAACCAGGGACGCTTGCTCATTTTGGCTTCCAAAATGAACACACGAAACGGCATGCACGAAGCGTGATCCTGGCCAAAACACACCTATCCAACTGCAAGCACACTGGGCCTAGACCGGCACACACCCCGACTCTTAAGACCAGCAAGAGAGCCTGCCCCCTTGCATTCCTTCAACCGCCTTTCAGCAGGGACCCGGGATACAAGGATAAGCCAGCTTATGCACAGACACGGTCGACCCTCAGACTGGAGCCCCTCCACTACTGGAGTCCTTGGTGGTGTTTGCGTGCATGTCTGCAGGGGACACTGGCCTTCACTCCTAACAGTCCCCTACACCCGAGAGAGGAAACGTGCTGAACCTCAGTTTCGATAAGGAGACTATAGAGTGTTTTCACCCAATTTGTTCAGAGTTTCCAAGGAATGCATACAAGGGTGTCATCCTCGATCCAAGCACATGCTGGGATGCTGCAGAACACAACCGGGCAGTGTGCGGGGCTCTGCAGGGGAGCCATGAGCCTGGGGTACCCCAAAAGCCTGGAGAATCCGCAGCCCTCAGGCCACTCATCAAGACGAACTATCAAGCCACTCTTGCAGCCATTGGGCCCATCTGAGGAAAACCTAACACCTAATGGCACATCCTGCGGTGGTTGAATACCTACCGTCCTGAGTTATCCGCGACCATGCTCGGGAACATGGCCCCACCTCACTTTTTCCAGTTCTTCTTAGCACCTCCAGTCATCAGAGCACACAAAGATCTTCTTGTTTTTGCCGACGGCGAGGCTTGCCCAGCAACTGCACCTGGGAAGTGGACTAGTGTCCTCAGAGGACATGATCCATACAAACATTTACCTGGGCTTGAGCTCTGAAACTGCTTCCCAAGGACCTCTATCCCTTACCGAGAACTGACTGCATGTCTGATAGTACGACTGCAGGAAGTTAGGCACATACATTGGCCGGCGTGTGAGAGGCTGTATTTCTGTGTTCACGCATGTGACTGTGAATGCGCACGCAGACGCTGTTGTGGGTTTCTCTGTGTACCGCTGACTACGCGTTTTGGTCTCTGTGTGTCCCTGTAGCCCTGTGAAGAGGCGTCCAACAATAAACGCCATAGTTTATACACAACACCCTGTCTACACTCACAACTGAAAGGAGAAAGCCCCCTGTCAGCTTCCAGAGGCCGCATGCAAACTTTAACCCCCAGGGGCTGTTGAAATATTCCAAGGGCTCCTGCTCTCCCACAGCCACGCCTTCTGACCAGAGCACAAAGACTGGTCCAGACCTGCCTCCCGGCCGTGGGTGTGACATCTACGTGCAACTCGAGAACCTGCCAGCTACCAGCACATCTGATGTGCACTTGGGGTCACTCCCAGCACTTTCGGAAGCAAGGGAACTCCCATGGGTGAGCCGACACCGACCTACAGAATTCTACTGGCAAGATGCAGCCTGAAACCACTCAAGGGGCTAAAGAACATCGAACAAAGTGCAACTTCTTGCCAACTAGGCCTAATCACTTTCCTTTGACCCGTGGGAATGCCCACCACAGGAAGCAGTGGCCTTCAGCAGCCATGACCCATGTTGGAACCCCACAGCGGAAAATAGGCCACCTTCCCGGCCATGTCTCACGCAGCTCCCATCCTGCAAGGTTCGCAGCCCTGACACCTAAAGAACCGCTCAAACGCTCAACAGCCTCGTCCAACGTGCCCTACTCCAGCCAGCAGGGTGACGCGTCCCTACTGGAAGCCACAGACATCTTCCGAACACGGGAACAAGGAACACCAGGGAAGACAGACTGCAAGCCTGTCTGCTTTGAAGATGCTGATCCCACCTGATGCATCCTGGAAATTCTCCACTGCCACAGTGACACCACTGAGGAACTCAGAGTGATCAAAGGCGTGGTTCCCGAGGACCACAGACAGACTTTCAACGGAAGACCTCTGCCATGTGTGGGTACTTGGAAGCCTGAAAGGGAAGAGTGGCTGGCCTTGGCATCGCACCAGTGATGGCAACAGTGCCCCCTTCTCTGCCCCGCCAACGGACTGCTCTGGATAAAGCTCTGGCTATTCGAAAGACCTGCATGCCACACGGGCCGTCCGCGTCATGCCCTCCGGCAGAAACACTATCGCTTTGCACATTCCCAAAAGTGGGAAAAGAGCGATCAAAGGGCTTGTTTGCACAACTCACCTACCCCCAAGAAGGCCGGCACAGATGCCTCAGCATGTCTGTCTTCTCTATGTCCCGCAAGACACCCGTGGGGAGTCACTCCTCTGGAAACGGGATTGCAACTCTTCACAGGTAACCTACCTCACTGCATCCTCATGAACTGCCAAAACCATCCCCACCATAGGCAGCTGATGCCAGGCCATCACGAACAAGACACATCCTTGGGAAGCCGAGGCCAGCGCCTGCAACCCAATGATGACAGCCCATCCCACGACATCACACAGGACCTGTCCTCATCATACCTTACCTTTCTCTCCAGGGCAGCAGCCACTACGCAGGCTTAAATGCAGCACTCGATCCTCACCCCACTCCACGATGATCCACTTAGCGCCAACAGTGTGCTGGCAGCTTCAGGGGCAGCAGCGAGGCCTAATCCATCACCCCCTTCCGCCATCACCAAACTCCATCCCACCCCCGCCCACTGAACCAGCCCCACCGGGCACTCAAGAACTTCACCGCAACAAACACGACAACAGAGAGGGCCACAGGCCTGGCCTGAGGCTCCAGGCTCCAACCAGGGAACCTTGCTCATTTTGGCTTCCAAAATCAACCACCGAAGCGGCATGCACAAAGCGTGATCCTGGTCAAAACACACTTCTCCAAGCTGAAAGCTCACTGGGCCCACACCAGCACACACTCCGACTCTGAAGACTAGCAGGAGAGCCTGCCCCCTTGCATTCCCTCACGGCCTTTTACCAGGGACCGCGGATTCATAGATGACCCAGCTTATGGGCAGACGCGTTCGACCCTCAGACAGGAGCCCCTCCAATGCTAGAGCCCTTAGTGGTCTTGGCATGCATGTCAGCAGGGGATGTTGGCCCTCACTCTTAACTGTCCCCTACCCCCGAGAGTAAACGTGCTGAACCTCAGTTGCGATGAGGAGACCGTACAGCTTTCTCACTCACTTTGTTCAGATTTTCCAAGGAATGCATACAAGGGTGTCATCATCGATCCAAGCACATGCTGGGACACTGCAGAACACAAACGGGCAGGCCGTGGGGCTCTGCAGAGGAGCCATGAGCCAGAAGTACTCCAACAGCCTGGGGAATCCACAGTCCACAGGCCACTCAGCAAGACCATCAATCAATCCACTCTTGCAGCCATTGGAACCATCTGAGGAAAACCTAATATCCAATGGCACATCTTAGTATGCGTGAATGCTACTGTCCTGAGTTATCCCCAGCCACGCTCAGCAACGTGCGCCTGCTCCACTTTTTCCAGTTCCCCTTAGCACATCCAGTCATCAGACAACACGAAGGTCTTCTTGTCTTTGCCGACGGCCAGCATTACGCTGCAACTGCACCTGAGAAGTGGCCAGAAATCATGCAGGCTTCTGAATTGCACCACAGTCCTCAGAGAACGATTCTTGTGAAAACTTACCTGCGTGTGAGCCCGGAACCTGCTTCCCAAGTACCACTATCCCTTACCGAAAAAGGATTGCGTGTCTCACAGCACGACTGGAGGAAGTTAGGCATGTATGTTGGCCGGTGTGTGAGACGCTGTATGTGTGTATTCACGCTTGTGGGCGTGTGTGACTGTGACTGCGCACGAAGATGCACTCGTGAGTTCCGGTGTGTGCCGCTGAATACGCGTCTTGGTCTCTGGGTGTCCCTGCGGCCCACTGCAGACGCCTCCAACAGTAAACGCCATAGTTTATACTCACCATCCTGGATGGACCCCCCACTGAAAGGAGAAAGACCCCTGTCAGCTTCAAGAGGCCACATGCGAACTTTGACCCCCAGGGACTGTTGAAATAGCCCACAGACTCCCGCTCTCTCACAGCCACGCCTTCTGACCAAAGCACAAAGACTGGACGAGACCTGCCTCCCGGCCGTGGCTGTCACACCTATGTGGACCTGGAGACCCTGGCACCTACCAGCACATCTGATGTGCCCTTGGGGTCACTCCCAGCACTCCCAGAAGCAAGGGAAACTCCCATGGGCGGGCTGACAGCGACCTGCAGTTGCCTACAGGCAAGATGCAGCCCGGCACTTCTCCAGGGGCTAAGGAACTGCGGACCAAGTGCGTCTTCTCACCAACTAGAACAAATCACTTTCCATGACCCCGTGGGAAGTGTTGGGCTTCAGCAACCATGACACAGGTTGGAACACCAGAGCAGAAATTAGGCCACCTCCTCGCCCACGTATCAGCAAGTTTCCAACTGGCAGGGTTGGTGGCCCTGACCACTGAGAAAACGCTCAAACGATACACAGCCTCTTCCTAAGTGCCCTCCTCCTGCATGCAGGGCGACTCGACCCTATTGGAAGCCACAGACATCATGCGAACACGGGGACACTGAACACCAGGGAAGACAGACCGCAAGCCTGTCTGCTTTGATGAGGCCCACACCACCCCATGCATCCTGGCAATTCTCCACTGCTACAGCGACACTACCGAGGAACTCACAGCGATCAAATGCACTGTTCCTGAGGACCACAGACAGACTTTCAACGGAAGACCTCTGCCACACGAGGGGACCTGGAAGCTTGAAAAGGCACAGTGGCTGTCCACGACAGCACACCTGGCATCGCAAGAGTGCCCCCATCTCTGCCCCACCCACGGACTGCTGCAGATAAACCTCAGGCTGATCGAAAGGCCTGCATGCCAAACTGGCTGGTGGTGTCATGCCCCCCTCGGGAGAGAAATTTTCACTTTGCACATTCCCAAATAAGGGAAGAAAGCAGTCAATAGGGATGTTCCATAACTCACCTACCTCCAAGGAGGACGGCACAGACGCCTCACAATGTCAATCTTCTCTACGTCCCACAAGACACCCTTTGGGTGTCATTCGTCCGGCAATGGGATCACAACTCTACACAGGTTATCTACCTCACCTCATGCACTTGAACTGCCAAAGCCACCCCCTCCATAGGCAGCTGATGCCAGCCCATCACGAACATGACACATCCTTGGGAAGCCGAGGCCAGCACCTGCCACCCAATTATGACAGCCTATTCCACGACCTCACAAAGGACATGTCCCCATCATCCCTCACCTTCCTGTCCAGGCCATCAGCGACCACGCAGGTTTAAATGCAGCACTCGATCCTCACCCCACTCCACGATGCCCCACTTGGCACCAACACTGTGCTGGGTGTTAAAGTAGAGGAGCAGACTAGGGCAGCAGTGTGGCCTAATCCATCAGCCCCTTCTGCCGACGCCCAACCCGAGCCCAATCCCGCCCACTTCTCCAGCCTCACTAGGGACTCAAAAACCTCACTGTGCAAAACGCAAGGACAGGGAGGGCCACAGGCCTGGCCTCAGGCTCCAGCAACCAACCAGAGACGCTTGCTCATTTTGGCTTCCAAAATCAACACACGTAACGGCATGCACGAAATGTGATCCTGGCCAAAACACACCTATCCAACTGAAAGAACACTGGGCCTAGAACGGCACACACTCCGACTCTTAAGACCAGCAAGAGAGCCTGCCCCCTTGCATTCCTTCAACCGCCTTTCAGCAGGGACCCGGGATACACAGATAAGCCAGCTTATGCGCAGACACGGTCGACCCTGAGACAGGAGCCCCTCCACTACTGGAGTCCTTGGTGGTGTTTGCGTGCATGTCTGCAGGGGACACTGGCCTTCACTCCTAACAGTCCCCTACACCCGAGAGAGGAAACGTGCTGAACCTCAGTTTCGATAAGCAGACGATACAGTGTTCTCACTCATTTTGTTCAGTGTTTCCAAGGAATGCATACAAGGGTGTCATCCTCGATCCAAGCACATGCTGGGATGCTGCAGAACACAACCGGGCAGTGTGCGGGGCTCTGCAGGGGAGCCATGAGCCTGGGGTACCCCAAAAGCCTGGAGAATCCACAGCCCTCAGGCCACTCAACAAGACGAACAATCAAGACACTCTTGCAGCCATTGGGCCCATCTGAGGAAAACCTAATATCTAATGGCACATCTTGCGGTGGTTGAATACCTACCGTCCTGAGTTATCCACGACCATGCTCGGGAACATGGCCCCGCCTCACTTTTTCCAGTTCTTCTTAGCACCTCCAGTCATCAGAGCAAACGAAGATCTTCTTGTTTTTGCCGACGGCGAGGCTTGCCCAGCAACTGCACCTGGGAATTGGACTGGTGTCCTCAGAAGACATGATCCATACAAACATTTACCTGGGCTTGAGCTCTGAAACTGCTTCCCAAGGACCTCTATCCCTTACCGAGAACTGACTGCATGTCTGATAGTACGACTGCAGGAAGTTAGGCACATACATTGGCCAGCGTGTGAGAGGCTGTATTTCTGTGTTCACGCGTGTGACTGTGACTGCGCACGCAGACGCTCTTGTGGGTTTCTCTGTGTACCGCTGACTACGCGTCTTGGTCTCTGTGTGTCCCTGTAGCCCTGTGAAGAAGCGTCCAACAGTAAACGCCATAGTTTCTACACAACACCCTGTCTAGACCCACAACTGAAAGGAGAAAGCCCCCTGTCAGTTTCTAGAGGCCGCATGCAAAGTGTAACCCCCAGGGGCTGTTGAAATGCTCCACGGCCTCCAGCTCTCCCACAGCCACGCCTTCTGACCAGAACACAAAGACTGGACGAGACCTGCCTCCCGGCCGTGGGTGTGACATCTACGTGCAACTCGAAAACCTATCAGCTACCAGCACATCTGATGTGCACTTGGGGTCACTCCCAGCACTTTTGGAAGCAAGGGAACTCCCATGGGTGAGCCGACACCGACCTACAGCATTCTACTGGCAAGATGCAGCCTGAAACCCCTCAAGGGGCTAAAGAACATCGAACAAAGTGCAACTTCTTGCCAACTAGGCCTAATCACTTTCCTTTGACCCGTGGGAATGCCCACCACAGGAAGCAGTGGCCTTCAGCAGCCATGACCCATGTTGGAACCCCACAGCGGAAACTAGGCCACCTTCCCGGCCATGTCTCAGGCAACTCCCATCCTGCAAGGTTCGCGGCCCTGACCACTAAGGAACCGATCAAACGCTCAACAGCCTCGTCCAACGTGCCCTACTCCAGCCAGCAGGGCGACGCGTCCCTACTGGAAGCCACAGACATCGTCCGAACACGGGAACAAGGAACACCAGGGAAGACAGACCGCAAGCCTGTCTGCTTTGAAGATGCTGATCCCACCTGATGCATCCTGGAAATTCTCCACTGCCACAGTGACACCACTGAGGAACTCAGAGTGATCAAAGGCGTGGTCCCCGAGGACCACAGACAGACTTGCAACGGGAGACCTCTGCCATGTGAGGGGACTTGGAAGCCTGAAAGGGAAGAGTGGCTGGCCTTGGCAGCGCACCAGGGATGGCAACAGTGCCCCCTTCTCTGCCCCGCCAACGGACTGCTCTGGATAAAGCTCTGGCTATTCGAAAGGCCTGCATGCCACACGGGCCGGCCGCGTCATGCCCTCCGGCAGAAACACTATCGCTTTGCACATTCCCAAAAATGGGAAAAGAGCGACCAAAGGGCTTGTTTGCATAACTCACCTACCAGCAAGAAGGCCGGCACAGATGCCTCAGCATGTCCGTCTTCTCTATGTCCCGCAAGACACCCGTGGGGAGTCACTCCTCTGGAAACGGGATTGCAACTCTTCACAGGTAACCTACCTCACTGCATTCTCATGAACTGCCAAAGCCATCCCCACCATAGGCAGCTGATGCCAGGACATCACGAACAAGACACATCCTTGGGAAGCCGAGGCCAGCGCCTGCAACCCAATGATGACAGCCCATCCCACGACATCACACAGGACCTGTCCTCATGATACCTTACCTTTCTCTCCAGGGCAGCAGCCACTACGCAGGCTTAAATGCAGCACTCGATCCTCACCCCACTCCACGATGATCCACTTAGCGCCAACAGTGTGCTGGCAGCTTCAGGGGCAGCAGCGAGGCCTAATCCATCAGCCCCCTTCCGCCATCACCAAACTCCATCCCACCCCCGCCCACTGCTCCAGCCCCTCCGGGCACTCAAGAACCTCACCGCACCAAACACGACAACAGAGAGGGCCACAGGCCTGGCCTGAGGCTCCAGGCTCCAACCAGGGAACCTTGCACATTTTGGCTTCCAAAATCAACCAACGAAGCGGCATGCACAAAGCGTGATCCTGGTCAAAACACACTTCTCCAAGCTGAAAGCTCACTGGGCCCACACCAGCAAACACTCCGACTCTGAAGATTAGCAGGAGAGCCTGCCCCCTTGCATTCCCTCACGGCCTTTTAGCAGGTACCGCGGATTCACAGATGACCCAGCTTATGGGCAGACACGGTCGACCCTCAGACAGGAGCCCCTCCAGTGCTAGAGCCCTTAGTGGTGTTGGCATGCATGTCAGTAGGGGATGTTGGCCCTCACTCCTAACTGGCCCATACCCCCGAGAGGAGACGTGTTGGACCTCAGCTGTGATGAGGAGACTGTACAGCTTTCTCACTCATTTTGTTCAGATTTTCCAAGGACTGCATACAAGGGTGTCATCATCGATCCAAGCACATGCTGGGATGCTGCAGAACACAAACGGGCAGGCCGTGGGGCTCTGCAGAGGAGCCATGACCCAGAAGTACTCCAACAGCCTGGGGAATCCACAGTCCTCAGGCCACTCAGCAAGACCATCAATCAATCCACTCTTGCTGCCATTGGACCCATCTGAGAAAAACCTACTATGCTATGGCACATCTTAGTATGCGTGAATGCTACTGTCCTGCGTTATCCCCAGCCACGCTCAGCAACGTGCGCCTGCTCCACTTTTTCCTGTTCCCCTTAGCACATCCAGTCATCAGACAACACGAAGGTCTTCTTGTCTTTGCCGACGGCCAGCCTTACACTGCAACTGCACCTGAGAAGTGGACAGATATCATGCAGGCTTCTGAATTGCACCACAGTCCTCAGAGAACGATTCTTGTGAAAACTTACCTGCGTGTGAGCCCGGAACCTGCTTCCCAAGTACCACTATCCCTTACCGAAAACAGATTGTGTGTCTCACAGCACGACTGGAGGAAGTTAGGCATGTATGTTGGCCGGTGTGTGAGACACTGTATGTGTGTCTTCACGCGTGTGGGCGTGTGTGACTGTGACTGTGCAGGAAGATGCACTCGTGGGTTCCGGTGTGTGCCGCTGAATACGCGTCTTGGTCTCTGGGTGTCCCTGTGGCCCTCTGCAGACGCCTCCAACAGTAAACGCCATAGTTTATACACACCATCCTGGATGGACTCCCAAGTGAAAGGAGAAAGACCCCTGTCAGCTTCAAGAGGCCACATGCGAACTTTGACCCCCAGGGACTGTTGAAATAGCCCACAGACTCCCGCTCTCTCACAGCCACGCCTTGTGAGCAAAGCACAAAGACTGGACGAGACCTGCCTCCCGGCCGTGGCTGTCACATCTATGTGGACCTGGAGACCCTGCCACCTACCAGCACATCTGATGAGCCCTTGGTGTCACTCCCAGCACTCCCGGAAGCAAGGGAAACTCGCATGGGCGGGCTGACAGTGACCTGCATTTGCCTACAGGCAAGATGCAGCCCGGCACTTCTCAAGGGGCTAAGGAACTGCGGACCAATTGCGTCTTCTCACCAACTAGACCAAATCACTTTCCATGACCCCGTGGGAATGTCCACAATGGGAAGTGTTGTGCTTCAGCAACCATGACACAGCTTGGATCACCAGAGCAGAAATTAGGCCACCTCTTCGCCCACGTATCTGCAAGTTTCCAACTGGCAGGGTTGGTGGCCCTGACCACTGAGAAAACGCTCAAACGATACACAGCATCTTCCTAAGTGCCCTCCTCCTGCATGCAGGGCGACTCGACCCTATTGGAAGCCACAGACATCATGCGACTCGCTGACACTGAACACCAGGGAAGACAGACCGCAAGCCTGTCTGCTTTGATGAGGCCCACACCACCCCATGCATCCTGGCAATTCTCCACTGCTACAGCGACACTACCGAGGAACTCACAGCGATCAAATGCACTGTTCCTGAGGACCACAGGCATACTTTCAACGGAAGACCTCTGCCACATGAGGGGACCTGGAAGCTTGAAAGGGCATAGTGGCTGTCAATGACAGCACACCTGGCATCAAAAGAGTGCCCCCATCTCTGCCCCGCCCACGGACAGCTGCAGATCAACCTCAGGCTGTTCGAAAGGCCTGCATGCCAAACTGGCTGGCGGTGTCATGCCCCCCCGGGAGAAACATTTTCGCTTTGCACATTCCCAAACAAGGGAAGAAAGCGGCCAATAGGGATGTTCCATAACTCACCTACCTCCAAGGAGGACGGCACAGACGCCTCACAATGTCAATCTTCTCTACGTCCCGCAAGACACCCTTTGGGTGTCATTCCTCCGGCAATGGGATCACAACTCTACACAGGTTACCTACCTCACCTCATGCACTTGAACTGCCAAAGCCACCCCCTCCATAGGCAGCTGATGCCAGCCCATCACGAACATGACGCATCCTTGGGAAGCCGAGGCCAGCACCTGCAACCCAATTCTGACAGCCTATTCCACGACCTCACAAAGGACATGTCCTCATCATCCCTCACCTTCCTGTCCAGTCCATCAGCGACCACGCAGGTTTAAATGCAGCACTCGATCCTCACCCCACTCCACGATGCCCCACTTGGCACCAACACTGTGCTGGGTTTTAAAGTAGAGGAGCAGACAAGGGCAGCAGTGTGGCCTAATCCATCAGCCCCTTCCACCGAAGCCCAACCGGAGCCCACCCTCGCCCACTTCTCCAGCCTCACTAGGGACTCAAAAACCTCACTGTGCAAAACGCAAGGACAGGAAGGGCCACAGGCCTGGCCTCAGGCTCCAGCAACCAACCAGGGAAGCTTGCTCATTTTGGCTTCCAAAATAAACACACGAAACGACATGCACGAAGCGTGATCCTGGCCAAAACACACCTATCCAACTGCAAGCACACTGGGCCTAGGCCGGCACACACCCCGACTCTTAAGACCAGCCAGGGAGCATGCCCCCTTGCATTCCTTCAACCGCCTTTCAGCAGGGACCCGGGATACACAGATAAGCCAGCTTATGCGCAGACACGGTCGACCCTCAGACAGGAGCCCCTCCACTACTGGAGTCCTTGGTGGTGTTTGCGTGCATGTCGGCAGGGGACACTGGCCTTCACTCCTAACAGTCCCCTACACCCGGGAGAAGAAACGTGCTGAACCTCAGTTTCGATAAGGAGACGATAGAGTGTTCTCACCCATTTTGTTCAGAGTTTCCAAGGAATGCATACAAGGGTGTCATCCTCGATCCAAGCACATGCTGGGATGCTGCAGAACACAACCGGGCAGTGTGCGGGGCTCTTCAGGGGAGCCATGAGCCTGGGGTACCCCAAAAGCCTGGAGAATCCACAGCCCTCAGGCCACTCAACAAGACGAACAATCAAGCCACTCTTGCATCCATTGGGCCCATCTGAGGAAAACCTAATATCTAATGGCACATCTTGGGGTGGTTGAATACCTACCGTCCTGAGTTATCCGCGACCATGCTCGGGAACATGGCCCCGCCTCACTTTTTCCAGTTCTTCTTAGCACCTCCAGTCATCAGAGCACACGAAGATCTTCTTCTTTTTGCCGACGGCGAGGCTTGCCCAGCAACTGCACCTGGGAAGTGGACTGGTGTCCTCAGAAGACATGATCCATACAAACATTTTCCTGGGCTTGAGCTCTGAAACTGCTTCCCAAGGACCTCTATCCCTTACCGAGAATTGACTGCATGTCTAATAGTACGACTGCAGGAAGTTAGGCACATACATTGGCCGGCGTGTGAGAGGCTGTATTTCTGTGTTCACGCGTGTGACTGTGACTGCGCACGCAGACACTCTTGTGGGTTTCTCTGTGTACAGCTGTCTACGCGTCTTGGTCTCTGTGTGTCCCTGTAGCCCTGTGAAGAGGTGTCCAACAGTAAACGCAATAGTTTCTACACAACACCCGGTCTAGACCCACAACTGAAAGGAAAAAACCCCCTGTCAGCTTCCAGAGGCCGCATGCAAACTGTAACCCCCAGGGGCTGTTGAAATGCTCCACGGCCTCCAGCTCTCCCACAGCCACGCCTTCTGACCAGAGCATAAAGACTGGACGAGACCTGCCTCCCGGCCGTGGGTGTGACATCTACGTACAACTCGAGAACCTGCCAGCTACCAGCACATCTGATGTGCACTTGGGGTCACTCCCAGCACTTTCGGAAGCAAGGGAACTCCCATGGGTGAGCCGACACCGACCTACAGCATTCTACTGGCAAGATGCAGCCTGAAACCACTCAAGGTGCTAAAGAACATCGAACAAAGTGCAACTTCTTGCCAACTAGGCCTAATCACTTTCCTCTGACCCGTGGGAATGCCCACCACAGGAAGCAGTGGCCTTCAGCAGCCATGACACATGTTGGACCCCCTAGCGGAAACTAGGCCACCTTCCCGGCCATGTCTCAGGCAGCTCCCATCCTGCAAGGTTCGCGGCCCTGACCAATAAGGAACCGCTCAAACGCTCAACAGCCTCGTCCAACGTGCCCTACTCCAGCCAGCAGGGCGACGCGTCCCTACTGGAAGCCACAGACATCTTCTGAACACGGGAACAAGGAACACCAGGGAAGACAGACCGCAAGCCTGTCTGCTTTGAAGATGCTGATCCCACCTGATGCATCCTGGAAATTCTCCACTGCCACAGTCACACCACTGAGGAACTCAGAGTGATCAAAGGCGTGGTCCCCGAGGACCACAGACAGACTTGCAACGGAAGACCTCTGCCATGTGAGGGGACTTGGAAGCCTGAAAGGGAAGAGTGGCTGGCCTTGGCAGCGCACCAGGGATGGCAACAGTGCCCCCTTCTCTGCCCCGCCAACGGACTGCTCTGGATAAAGCTCTGGCTATACGAAAAGCCTGCATGTCACACGGGCCGGCCGCGTCATGCCCTCCGGCAGAAACACTATCGCTTTGCACATTTCCAAAAGTGGGAAAAAAGCGACCAAAGGGCTTGTTTGCATAACTCACCTACCCCCAAGAAGGCCGACACAGATGCCTCAGCATGTCCGTCTTCTCTATGTCCCGCAAGAAACCCGTGGGGAGTCACTCCTCTGGAAACGGGATTGCAAATCTTCACAGGTAACCTACCTCACTGCATCCTCATGAACTGCCAAAGCCATCCCCACCATAGGCAGCTGATGCCAGGCCATCACAAACAAGACACATCCTTGGGAAGCCGAGGCCAGCGCCTGCAAGCAAATGATGACAGCCCATCCCACGACATCACACAGGACCTGTCCTCATGATACCTTACCTTTCTCTCCAGGGCAGCAGCCACTACGCAGGCTTAAATGCAGCACTCGATCCTCACCCCACTCCACGATGATCCACTTAGCGCCAACAGTGTGCTGGCAGCTTCAGGGGCAGCAGCGAGGCCTAATCCATCAGCCCCCTTCCGCCATCACCAAACTCCATCCCACCCCCGCCCACTGCTCCAACCCCACCGGGCACTCAAGAAACTCACCGCACCAAACATGACAACAGAGAGTGCCACAGGCCTGGCCTGAGGCTCCAGGCTCCAACCAGGGAACCTTGCTCATTTTGGCTTCCAAAATCAACCACCGAAGCGGCATGCAGAAAGCGTGATCCTGCTCAAAACACACTTCTCCAAGCTGAAAGCTCACTGGGCCCACACCAGCACACACTCCGACTCTGAAGACTAGCAAGAGAGCCTGCCCTCTTGCATTCCCTCACGGCCTTTTAGCAGGGACCGCGGATTCATAGATGACCCAGCTTATGGGCAGACACGGTCGATCCTCAGTCAGGAGCCCCTCCAATACTGGAGTCCTTGGTGGTGTTTGCGTGCTTGTTGGCAGGGGACACTGGACTTCACTCCTAACAGTCCCCTACACCCGAGAGAGGAAACGTGCTGAACCTCAGTTTCGATAAGGACACGGTAGAGTGTTCTCACCCATGTTGTTCAGAGTTTCCAAGGAATGCATACAAGGTTGTCATCATCTATCCAAGCACATGCTGGGATGCGGCAGAACACAACCGGGCAGTGCGCCGGGCTCTGCAGGTGAGTTATGAGCCTGGGGTAACCCAAAAGCCTGGAGAATCCATAGCCCTCAGGCCACTCAACAAGACGAACAATCAAGCCACTCTTGCAGCCATTGGGCCCATCTGAGGAAAACCTAATATCTAATGGCACATCTTGCGGTGGTTGAATACTTAACATCCTGAGTTATCCGCGACCATGCTCGGGATCATGGCCCCGCCTCACTTTTTCCAGTTCTTCTTAGCACCTCCAGTCATCAGAGCACACGAAGATCTTCTTGTATTTGCCTACGGCGAGGCTTGCCCAGCAACTGCACCTGGGAAGTGGACTGGTGTCCTCAAAGCACATGATCCATACAAACATTTACCTGGGCTTGAGCTCTGAAACTGCTTCCCAAGGACCTCTATTCCTTACCGAGAATTGACTGCATGTCTGATAGTACGACTGAAGGAAGTTACGCACATACATTGGCCGGTGTGTGAGAGGCTGTATTTCTGTGTTCACGCGTGTGACTTTGACTGCGCACGCAGACGCTCTTGTGGGATTCTCTGTTTGCCGCTGACTACGCGTCTTGGTCTCTGTGTGTCCCTGTAGCCCTGTGAAGAGGCGTCCAACAGTAAACGCCATAATTTATACACAACACCCTGTCTAGACCCCCAACTGAAAGGAGAAAGCCCCCTGTCAGCTTCAAGAGGCCACATGCGAACTTTGACCCCCATGGACTGTTGAAATATTCCACAGACTCCCGCTCTCTCACAGCCACGCCTTCTGACCAAAGCACAAAGACTGGACGAGACCTGCCTCCCGGCCGTGGCTGTCACATCTATGTGGACCTGGAGAACCTGCCACCTACCAGCACATCTGATGTGCCCTTGGGGTCACTCCCAGCACTACCGGAAGCAAGGGAACCTCCCATGGGCGGGCTGACAGCGACCTGCATTTGCCTACAGGCAAGATGCAGCCCGGCAATTCTCAAGGGACTAAAGAACTGCGGACCAAGTGCGTCTTCTCACCAATTAGACCAAATCACATTCCATGACCATGTGGGAATGTCCACAATGGGAAGTGTTGGGCTTCAGGAACCATGACACAGATTGGAACACCAGAGCAGAAATTAGGCCACCTCCTCGCCCACGTATCGGCAAGTTTCCAACTGGCAGGGTTGGTGGCCTTGACCACTGAGAAAACGCTCAAACGTTACACAGCCTCTTCCTATGTGCCCTCCTCCTGCATGCAGGGCGACTCGACCCTATTGGAAACCACAGACATCATGCGAACACGGGGACACTGAACACCAGGGAAGACAGACCGCTAGCCTGTCTGCTTTGATGAGGCCACACCATCCCATGCATCCTGGCAATTCTCCACTGCTACAGCGACACTACCGAGGAACTCACAGCGATCAAATGCACTGTTCTTGAGGACCACAGACAGACTTTCAACGGAAGACCTCTGCCACACGAGGGGACCTGGAAGCTTGAAAGGGCACAGTGGCTGTCCACGACAGCACACCTGGCATCGCAACAGTGCCCCATCTCTGCCCCGCCCACGGACTGCTGCAGATCAACCTCAGGCTGTTCGAAAGGCCTGCATGCCAAACTGGCTGGCGGTGTCATGCCCCCCCGGGAGAGACATTTTCGCTTTGCACATTCCCAAACAAGGGAAGAAAGCAGCCAATAGGGATGTTCCATAACTCACCTACCTCCAAGGAGGACGGCACAGACGCCTCACAATGTCAATCTTCTCTACGTCCCGTAAGACACCCTTTGGGTGTCATTCCTCCGGCAATGGGATAACAAATCTACACAGGTTACCTACCTAACCTCATGCACTTGAACTGCCAAAGCCACCCCCTCCATAGGCAGCTGATGCCAGCCCATCACGAACATGACGCATCCTTGGGAAGCCGAGGCCAGCACCTGCAACCCAATTATGACAGCCTATTCCACGACCTCACAAAGGACATGTCCTCATCATCCCTCACCTTCCTGTCCAGGCCATCAGCGACCACACAGGTTTAAATCCAGCACTCGATCCTCACCCCACTCCACGATGCCCCCCATGGCACCAACACTGTGCTGGGTGTTAAAGTAGAGGAGCAGACAAGGGCAGCAGTGTGGCCTAATCCATCAGCCCCTTCCACCGATGCCCAACCCGATCCCACACCGCCCACTTCTCCAGCCTCACTAGGGACTCAAAAACCTCACTGTGCAAAACGCAAGGACAGGGAGGGCCACAGGCCTGGCCTCAGGCTCCAGCAACCAACCAGGGACGCTTGCTCATTTTGGCTTCCAAAATCAACACACGAAACGGCATGCACGAAGCGTGATCCTGGCCAAAAAACACCTATCCAACTGCAAGCACACTGGGCCTAGACCGGCACACACCCCGACTCTTAAGACCAGCCAGAGAGCCTGCCCCCTTGCATTCCTTCAACCGCCTTTCAACAGGGACCCGGGATACACAGATAAGCCAGCTTATGCACAGACACGGTCGACCCTCAGACAGGAGCCCCTCCAATACTGGAGTCCTTGGTGGTATTTGCGTGCATGTCGGCAGGGGACACTGGCCTTCGCTCCTAACAGTCCCCTACACCCGAGAGAGGAAACGTGCTGAACCTCAGTTTCGATAAGGAGACGATAGAGTGTTCTCACCCATTTTGTTCAGAGTTTCCAAGGAATGCATACAAGGGTGTCATCATCGATCCAAGCACATGCTGTGATGCTGCAGAACACAACCGGGCAGTGTGCGGGGCTCTGCAGGGGAGCCATGAGCCTGGGGTACCCTAAAGACAGGAGAATCCACAGCCCTCAGGCCACTCAACAAGACGAACATTCAAGCCACACTTACAGCCATTAGGCCCATCTCAGGAAAACCTAATATCTAATAGAACATCTTGGGGTGGTTGAATACCTACCGTCCTGAGTTATCCGCGACCATGCTCGGGAACATGGCCCCGCCTCACTTTTTCCAGTTCTTCTTAGCACCTCCAGTCATCAGAGCACACGAAGATCTTCTTGTTTTTGCCAACGGCGAGTCTTGCCCAGCAACTGCACCTGGGAAGTGGACTGGTGTCCTCAAAGGACATGATCCATACAAACATTTACCTGGGCTTGAGCTCTGAAACTGCTTCCCAAGGACCTCTATCCCTTACGGAGAACTGACTGCACGCATGATACTACGACTGCAGGAAGTTAGGCACACACATTGGCCGGCGTGTGAGAGGCTGTATTTCTTTGTTCACGCGTGTGACTGTGACTGTGCACGCAGACGCTCTTGTGGGTTTCTCTGTGTGCCGCTGACTACGCGTCTTGGTCTCTGTGTGTCCCTGTAGCCCTGTGAAGAGGCATCCAACAGTAAACGCCATAGTTTATACACAACACCCTGTCTAGACCCACAACTGAAAGGAGAAAGCCCCCTGTTAGCTTCCAGAGGCCGCATGCAAACTTTAACCCCCAGGGGCTGTTGAAATACTCCACGGACTCCCTCTCTCCCACAGACACGCTTTCTGACCAGAGCACAATGACTGGACGAAACCTGCCTCCCGGCCGTGGGTGTGACATCTACGTGCAACTCGAGAACCTGCCAGATACCAGCACATCTGATGTGCACTTGGGGTCACTCCCAGCACTTTCGGAAGCAAGGGAACTGCCATGGGTGAGCCGACACCGACCTACAGCATTCTCCTGGCAAGATGCAGCCTGAAACCACTCAAGGGGCTGAAGAACATCGAACAAAGTGCAACTTCTTGCCAACTAGGCCTAATCACTTTCCTTTGACCCGTGGGAATGCCCACCACAGTAAGAAGTGGGCTTCAGCAGCCATGACCCCTGTTGAAACCCCACAGCGGAAACTATGTCACCTTCCCGGCCATGTCTCAGGCAGCTCAATTCCTGCAAGGTTCGCGGCCCTGACCCCTAAGGAACCGCTCAAACGCTCAACAGCCTCGTCCAACGTGCCCTACTCCAGCCAGCAGGGTGACGCGTCCCACTGGAAGCCACAGACATCGTCTGAACACGGGAACAAGGAACACCAGGGAAGACAGAACGCAAGCCTGTCTGCTTTGAAGATGCTGATCCCACCTGATGCATCCTGGAAGTTCTCCACTGCCACAGTGACACCACTGAGGAACTCATAGTGATCAAAGGCATGATCCCCGAGGACCACAGACAGACTTGCAACGGAAGACCTCTGCCATGTGAGGGGACTTGGAAGCCTGAACGGGAACAGTGACTGGCCTTGGCAGCGCACCAGGGATGGCAACAGTGCCCCCTTCTCTGCCCCGCCAACGGACTGCTCTGGATAAAGCTCTGGCTATTCGAAAGGCCTGCATGCCACACGGGCCGGCCGCGTCATGCCCTCCGGCAGAAACACTATCGCTTTGCACATTTCCAAAAGTGGGAAAAGAGCGACCAAAGGGCTTGTTTGCTTAACTCACCTACCCCCAAGAAGGCCGGCACAGATGCCTCAGCATGTCCGTCTTCTCTATGTCCCGCAAGACACCCGTGGGGAGTCACTCCTCTGGAAACGGGATTGCAACTCTTCACAGGTAACCTACCTCACTGCATTCTCATGAACTGCCAAAGCCATCCCCACCATAGGCAGCTGATGCCAGGCCATCACGAACAAGACACATCCTTGGGAACCCGAGGCCAGCGCCTGCAACTTAATGATGACAGCCCATCCCACGACATCACACAGGACCTGTCCTCATGATACCTTACCTTTCTCTCCAGGGCAGCAGCCACTACGCAGGCTTAAATGCAGCACTCGATCCTCACCCCACTCCACGATGATCCACTTAGCGACAACAATGTGCTGGCAGCTTCAGGGGCAGCAGCGAGGCCTAATCCATCAGCCCCCTTCCGCCATCACCAAACTCCATCCCACCCCCGCCCACTGCTCCAGCCCCACCGGGCACTAAAGAACCTCACCGCACCAAACACGACAACAGAGAGGGCCACAGGCCTGGCCTGAGGCTCCAGTCTCCAACCAGGGAAACTTGCTCATTTCGGCTCCCAAAATCAACCACCGAAGCGGCATGCACAAAGCGTGATCCTGGTCAAAACACACTTCTACAACCTGAAAGCTCAGTGGGCCCACACCAGCACACACTCCGACTCTGAAGACTAGCAAGAGAGCCTGCCCATTGCATTCCCTCACGGCCTTTTAGCAGGGACCGCGGATTCATAGATGACCCAGCTTATGGGCAGACACGGTCGACCCTCAGTCAGGAGCCCCTCCAATACTGGAGTCCTTGGAGGTGTTTGCGTGCATGTCGGCAGGGGACACTGGCCTTCACTCCTAACAGTCCCCTACACCCGAGAGAGGAAACGTGCTGAACCTCAGTTTCGATAAGGATACGGTAGAGTGTTCTCAACCATTTTGTTCAGAGTCTCCAAGGAGTGCATACAAGGGTGTCATCATTGATCCAAGCACATGCTGGGATACTGCAGAACACAACCGGGCACTGCGCCGGGCTCTGCAGGGGTGTCATGAGCCTGGGGTACCCCAAAAGACTGGAGAATCCACAGCCCTCAGGCCATTCAACAAGACGAACAATCAAGCCACTCTTGCAGCCATTGGGCCCATCTCAGGAAAACCTAATATATAATGGCACATCTTGGGGTGGTTGAATGCCTACCATCTTGAGTTATCCGTGACCATGCTCGGGAACATGGCCCCGCCTCACTTTTTCCAGTTCTTCTGAGCACCTCCAGTCATCAGAGCACACGAAGATCTTCTTGTTTTTGCCGACGGCGAGGCTTGCCCAGCAACTGCACCTGGGAAGTGGACTGGTGTCCTCAAAGGACATGATCCATACAAACATTTACCTGGACTTGAGCTCTGAAACTGCTTCCCAAGGACCTCTATCCCTTACCGAGAATTGACTGCATGTCTGATAGTACGACTGAAGGAAGTTACGCACATACATTGGCCGGTGTGTGAGAGGCTGTATTTCTGTGTTCACGCGTGTGACTTTGACTGCGCACGCAGACGCTCTTGTGGGATTCTCTGTGTGCCGCTGACTACGCGTCTTGGTCTCTGTGTGTCCCTGTAGCCCTGTGAAGAGGCGTCCAACAGTAAACGCCATAGCTTATACACAACACCCTGTCTAGACCCACAACTGAAAGGAGAAAGCCCCCTGTCAGCTTCCAGAGGCCGCATGCAAACTTTAACCCCCAGGGGCTGTTGAAATACTCCACGGACTCCCGCTCTCCCACAGCCACGCCTTCTGACCAGAGCACAACGACTGGACGAGACCTGCCTCCCGGCCGTGCGTGTGACATTTACGTGCAACTCGAGAACCTGCCAGCTACCAGCACATCTGATGTGCACTTGGGGTCACTCCCAGCACTTTCGGAAGCAAGGGAACACCCATGGGTGACCCGACACCGACCTACAGCATTCTACTGGCAAGATGCAGCCTGAAACCACTCAAGGGGCTAAAGAACATCGAACAAAGTGCAACTTCTTGCCAACTAGGCCTAATCACTTTCCTTTGACCCGTGGGAATGCCCACCACAGGAAGCAGTGGGCTTCATCAGTCATTACCCATGTTGGAACCCCACAGCGGAAACTAGGCCACCTTCCCGGCCATGTCTCAGGCAGCTCCCATCCTGCAAGGTGCGCGGCCCTGACCCCTAAGGAACCGCTCAAACGCTCAACAGCCTCGTCCAACGTGCCCTACTCCAGCCAGCAGGGCGACGCGTCCCTACTGGAAGCCACAGACATCTTCCGAACACGGGAACACTGAACACCAGGGAAGACAGACCGCAGGCCTGTCTGCTTTGAAGATGCTGATCCCACCTGATGCATCCTGGAAATTCTCCACTGCCACAGTGACACCACTGAGGAACTCAGAGTTATCAAAGGCATGGTCCCCGAGGACCACAGACAGACTTGCAACGGAAGACCTCTGCCATGTGAGCGGACTTGGAAGACTGAAAGGGAACAGTGGCTGGCCTTGGCAGCGCACCAGGGATGGCAACAGTGCCCCCTTCTCTGCCCCACCAACGGACTGCTCTGGATAAAGCTCTGGCTATTCGAAAGGCCTGCATGCCACACGGGCTGGCCGCGTCATGCCTCCGGCAGTAACACTATCGCTTTGCACATTTCCAAAAGTGGGAAAAGAGCGACCAAAGGGCTTGTTTTGATTACTCACCTACCCCCAAGAAGGCCGACACAGATGCCTCAGCATGTCCGTCTTCTCTATGTCCCGCAAGACACCCGAGGGGAGTCACTCCTCTGAAAATGGGTTGCAACTCTTCACAGGTAACCTACCTCACTGCATCCTCATGAACTGCCAAAGCCATCCCCACCATAGGCAGCTGATGCCAGGCCATCACGAAAAAGACACATCCTTGGGAAGCCGAGGCCAGCGTCTGCAACCCAATGATGACAGCCCATCCCACGACATCACACAGGACCTGTCCTCATCATACCATTCCTTTCTCTCCAGGTCAGCAGCCACTACGCAGGCTTAAATGCAGCACCCGATCCCCACCCCACTCCACGATGATCCACTTAGCGCCAACAGTGTGCTGGCAGCTTCAGGGGCAGCAGCGAGGCCTAATCCATCAGCCCCCTTCCGCCATCACCAAACTCCATCCCACCCCCGCCCACTGCTCCAGCCCCTCCGGGCACTCAAGAACCTCACCGCACCAAACACAACAACAGAGAGGGCCACAGGCCTGGCCTGAGGCTCCAGGCTCCAACCAGGGAACCTTGCTCATTTTGGCTCCCAAAATCAACCACCGAAGCGGCATGCACAAAGCGTGATCCTGGTCAAAACACACTTCTCCAAGCTGAAAGCTCACTGGGCCCACACCAGCACACACTCCGACTCTGAAGACTAGCAGGAGAGCCTGCCCCCTTGCATTCCCTCACGGCCTTTTAGCAGGGACCACGGATTCATAGATGACCCAGCTTACGGCCAGACACGGTCGACCCTCAGTCAGGAGCCCCTCCAATACTGGAGTCCTTGGTGGTGTTTGCGTACATGTCGGCAGGGGACACTGGTCTTCACTCCTAACAGTACCCTACACCCGAGAGCGGAAACGTGCTGAACCTCAGTTTCGATCAGGAGATGATAGAGTGTTCTCACCCATTTTGTTCAGAGTTTCCAAGGAATGCATACAAGGGTGTCATCATCGATCCAAGCACATGCTGGGACGCTGTAGAACACAAACGGGCATGCCGTGGGGCTCTGCAGGGGAGCCATAACCCAGAAGTACTCCAACAGCCTGGGGAATCCAGAGTCCTCAGGCAACTCAGCAAGACCAACAATCAATCCACTCTTGCAGCCATTGGACCCATCTGAGGAAAACCTAATATCCAATGGCACATCTTAGTATGCGTGAATGCTACTGTCCTGAGTTATCCCCAGCCACGCTCAGCAACGTGTGCCTGCTCCAATTTTTCCAGTTCTCCTTAGCACATCCAGTCATCAGAGAAAATGAAGGTTTCTTGTCTTTGCCGACGGCCAGCCTTACCCTGCAACTGCACCTGAGAAGTGGACAGAAATCATGCAGGCTTCTGAATTGCACCACAGTCCTCAGAGAATGATTCTTGTGAAAACTTACCTGCGTGTGAGCCCGGAACCTGCTTCCCAAGTACCACTTTCCCTTACCGAAAACGGATTGCGTGTCTCACAGCACGACTGGAGGAAGTTAGGCATGTATGTTGGCCGGTGTCTGAGACGCTGTATGTGTGTATTCACGCGTGTGGGCGTGTGTGACTGTGACTGCGCACGAAGATGCACTCGTGGGTTCCGGTGTGTGCCGCTGAATACGCGTCTTGTTCTCTGGGTGTCCCTGTGGCCCTCTGCAGACGCCTCCAACAGTAACCGCCATAGTTTATGCACACCATCCTGGATGGACCCCCAACTGAAAGGAGAAAGACCCCTGTCAGCTTAAAGAGGCCACATGCGAACTTTGACCCCCAGGTACTGTTGAAAGAGTCCACAGACTCCCACTCTCTCACAGCCACGCCTTCTGACCAAAGCACAAAGAGTGGACGAGACCTGCCTCCCGGCCGTGGCTGTCACATCTATGTGGACCTGGAGAACCTGCCACCTACCAGCACATCTGATGTGCCCTTGGGGTCACTCCCAGCACTACCGGAAGCAAGGGAACCTCCCATGGGCGGGCTGACAGCGACCTGCATTTGCCTACAGGCAAGATGCAGCCCGGCAATTCTCAAGGGACTAAAGAACTGCGGACCAAGTGCGTCTTCTCACCAATTAGACCAAATCACATTCCATGACCATGTGGGAATGTCCACAATGGGAAGTGTTGGGCTTCAGGAACCATGACACAGATTGGAACACCAGAGCAGAAATTAGGCCACCTCCTCGCCCACGTATCGGCAAGTTTCCAACTGGCAGGGTTGGTGGCCCTGACCACTGAGAAAACGCTCAAACGTTACACAGCCTCTTCCTAACTGCCCTCCTCCTGCATGCAGGGCGACTCGACCCTATTGGAAACCACAGACATCATGCGAACACAGGGACACTGAACACCAGGGAAGACAGACCGCTAGCCTGTCTGCTTTGATGAGGCCCACACCATCCCATGCATCCTGGCAATTCTCCACTGCTACAGCGACACTACCGAGGAACTCACAGCGATCAAATGCACTGTTCTTGAGGACCACAGACAGACTTTCAACGGAAGACCTCTGCCACACGAGGGGACCTGGAAGCTTGAAAGGGCACAGTGGCTGTCCACGACAGCACACCTGGCATCGCAACAGTGCCCCCATCTCTGCCCCGCCCACGGACTGCTGCAGATAAACCTCAGGCTGTTCGAAAGGCCTGCATGCCAAACTGGCTGGCGGTGTCATGCCCCCCCGGGAGAGACATTTTCGCTTTGCACATTCCCAAACAAGGGAAGAAAGCAGCCAATAGGGATGTTCCATAACTCACCTACCTCCAAGGAGGACGGCACAGGCGCCTCACAATGTCAATTTTCTCTACTTCCCGCAAGACACCCTTTGGGTGTCATTCCTCCGGCAATGGGATCACAAATCTACACAGGTTACCTACCTAACCTCATGCACTTGAACTGCCAAAGCCACCCCCTCCATAGGCAGCTGATGCCAGCCCATCACGAACATGACGCATCCTTGGGAAGCCGAGCCCAGCACCTGCAACCCAATTATGACAGCCTATTCCACGACCTCACAAAGGACATATCCTCATCATCCCTCACCTTCCTGTCCAGGACATCAGCGACCACGCAGGTTTAAATGCAGCACTCGATCCTCACCCCACTCCACGATGCCCCACATGGAACCAACACTGTGCTGGGTGTTAAAGTAGAGGAGCAGACAAGGGCAGCAGTGTGGCCTAATCCATCAGCCCCTTCCACCGATGCCCAACCCGAGCCCACACCGCCCACTTTTCCAGCCTCACTAGGGACTCAAAAACCTCACTGTGCAAAACGCAAGGACAGGGAGGGCCACAGGCCTGGCCTCAGGCTCCAGCAACCAACCATGGACGCTTGCTCATTTTGGCTTCCAAAATCAACGCACGAAGCGACATGCACGAAGCGTGATCCTGGCCAAAACACACCTATCCAACTGCAAGCACACTGGGCCTAGACCGGCACACACCCCGACTCTTAAGACCAGCCAGAGAGCCTGCCCCCTTGCATTCCTTCAACCGCCTTTCAGCAGGGACCCGGGATACACAGATAAGCCAGCTTATGCGCAGACACGGTCGACCCTCAGACAGGAGCCCCTCCAATACTGGAGTCCTTGGTGGTATTTGCGTGCATGTCGGCAGGGGACACTGGCCTTCGCTCCTAACAGTCCCCTACACCCGAGAGAGGAAACGTGCTGAACCTCAGTTTCGATAAGGAGACGATAGAATGTTCTCACCCATTTTGTTCAGAGTTTCCAAGGAATGCATACAAGGGTGTCATCATCGATCCAAGCACATGCTGTGATGCTGCAGAACACAACCGGGCAGTGTGCGGGGCTCTGCAGGGGAGCCATGAGCCTGGGGTACCCCAAAAGACTGGAGAATCCACAGGCCTCAGGTCACTCAACAAGACGAACAATCAAGCCACTCTTGCAGCCATTGGGCCCATCTCAGGAAAACCTAATATCTAATGGGACATCTTGCGGTGGTTGAATACCTACCGTCCTGAGTTATCCGTGACCATGCTCGGGAACATGGCCCCGCCTCACTTTTTCCAGTTCTTCTTAGCAACTCCAGTCATCAGAGCACACGAAGATCTTCTTGTTTTTGCCAACGGCGAATCTTGCCGAGCAACTGCACCTGGGAAGTGGACTGGTGTCCTCAAAGGACATGATCCATACAAAATTTACCTGGGCTTGAGCTCTAAAACTGCTTCCCAAGGACCTCTATCCCTTACCGAGAACTGACTGCACGCATGATACTACGACTGCAGGAAGTTAGGCACACACATTGGCCGGCGTGTGAGAGGCTGTATTTCTTTGTTCACGCGTGTGACTCTGACTGCGCACGCAGACGCTCTTGTGGGTTTCTCTGAGTGCCGCTGACTACGCGTTTTAGTCTCTGTGTGTCCCTGTAGCCCTGTGAAGAGGCGTCCAACAGTAAACGCCATAGCTTATACACAACACCCTGTCTAGACCCCCAACTGAAAGGAGAAAGCCCCCTGTCAGCTTCCAGAGGCCGCATGCAAACTTTAACCCCCAGGGGCTGTTGAAATACTCCACGGACTCCCGCTCTCCCACAGCCACGCCTTCTGACCAGAGCACAAAGACTGGACGAGACCTGCCTCCCGGCCGTGGGTGTGACATCTACGTGCAACTCGAGAACCTGCCAGCTACCAGCACATCTGATGTGCACTTGGGGTCACTCCCAGCACTTTCGGAAGCAAGGGTACTCCCATGGGTGAGCCGACACCGACCTACAGCATTCTACTGGCAAGATGCAGTCTAAAACCACTCAAGGGGCTAAAGAACATCGAACAAAGTGCAACTTCTTGCCAACTAGGCCTAATCACTTTCCTTTGACTCGTGGGAATGCCCACCACAGGAAGCAGAGGGCTTCAGCAGCCATGACCCATGTTGGAAACCCACAGCGGAAACTAGGCCACCTTCCCGGCCATGTCTAAGGCAGCTCCCATCCTGCAAGGTTCGCGGCCCTGATCCCTAAGGAACCGCTCAAACGCTCAACAGCCTCGTCCAACGTGCCCTACTCCAGCCAGCAGGGCGACGCGTCCCTACTGGAAGCCACAGACACCTTCCGAACATGGGAACAAGGAACATCAGGGAAGACAGACCGCAAGCCTGTCTGCTTTGAAGATGTTGATCCCACCTGATGCATCCTGGAAATTCTCCACTGCCACAGTGACACCACTGAGGAACTCAGAGTGATCAAAGGCATGGTCCCCGAGGACCACAGACAGACTTGCAACGGAAGACCTCTGCCATGTGAGGGCACTTGGAAGCCTGAAAGGGAAGAGTGGCTGGCCTTGGCAGCGCACCAGGGATGGCAACAGTGCCCCCTTCTCTGCCCCGCCATCGGACTGCTCTGGATAAAGCTCTGGCTATTCGAAAGGCCTGCATGCCACACGCGCCGGCCGCGTCATGCCCTCCGGCAGAAACTCTATCGCTTTGCACATTCCCAGAAGTGGGAAAAGAGCGACCAAAGGGCTTGTTTGCATAACTCACCTACCCCCAAGAAGGCCGGCACAGATGCCTCAGCATTTCCATCTTCTCTATGTCCCGCAAGACACCCGTGGGGAGTCACTCCTCTGGAAACGGGATTGCAACTCTTCACAGGTAACCTACCTCACTGCATCCTCATGAACTGCCAAAGCCATCCCCACCATAGGCAGCTGATGCCAGGCCATCACGTACAAGACACATCCTTGGGAAGCTGAGGCCAGCGCCTGCAACCCAATGATGACAGCCCATCCCACGACATCACACAGGACCTGTCCTCATGATACCTTACCATTCTCTCCAGGGCAGCAGCCACTACGCAGGCTTAAATGCAGCACTCGATCCTCACCCCACTCCACGATGATCCACTTAGCGCCAGCAGTGTGCTGGCAGCTTCAGGGGCAGCAGCGAGGCCTAATTCATCAGCCCCCTTCTGCCATCACCAAACTCCATCCCACCCCCGCCCACTGCTCCAGCCCCACCGTGCACGCAAGAACCTCACCGCACCAAACACGACAACAGAGAGGGCCACAGGCCTGGCCTGAGTCTCCAGGCTCCAACCAGGGAACCTTGCTCATTTTGGCTCCCAAAATCAACCACCGAAGCGGCATGCACAAAGCGTGATACTGGTCAAAACACACTTCTCCAAGCTGAAAGCTCACTGGGCCCACACCAGCACACACTCCGACTCTGAAGACTAGCAGGAGAGCCTGCCCCCTTGCATTCCCTCACGGCCTTTTAGCAGGGACCGCGGATTCATAGATGACCCAGCTTATGGGCAGACACGGTCGACCCTCAGTCAGGAGCCCCTCCAATACTGGAGTCCTTGGGGGTGTTTGCGTGCATTTCAGCAGGGAACACTGGCCTTCACTCCTAACAGTCCCCTACACCCGAGAGAGGAAACGTGCTGAACCTCAGTTTCGATAAGGATACGGGAGAGTGTTCTCACCCATTTTGTTCAGAGTTTCAAAGGAATGCATACAAGGGTGTCATCATCGATCCAAGCACATGCTGGGATGCTGCAGAACACAACCGGGCAGGGCGCCGGGCTCTGCAGGGGAGTCATGAGCCTGGGGTACCCCAAAAGTCTGGAGAATCCACAGGCCTCAGGCCACTCAACAAGACGAACAATCAAGCCACTCTTGCAGCCTTTGGGCCCATCTGAGGAAAACCTAATATCTAATGGCACATCTTGGGGTGGTTGAATACCTACCATCCTGAGTTATCTGCGACCATGCTCGGGAACATGGCCCCGCCTCAATTTTTCCAGTTCTTCTTAGCACCTCCAGTCATCAGAGCACACGAAGATCTTCTTGTTTTTGCCGACGGCGAGGCTTGCCCAGCAACTGCACCTGGGAAGTGGACTGGTGTCCTCAAAGACATGATCCATACAAACATTTTCCTGGGCTTGAGCTCTGAAACTGCTTCCCAAGGACCTCTACCCCTTACCGAGAATTGACTGCATGTCTGATAGTATGACTTCAGGAAGTTAGGCACATACATTGGCCGGTGTGTGAGAGGCTGTATTTCTGTGTTCACGCGTGTGACTGTGACTGCGTACGGAGACGCTCTTGTGGGTTTCTCTGTGTGCCGCTGACTACGCGTCTTGGTCTCTGTGTGTCCCTGTAGCCCTGTGAAGAGGCGTCCAACAGTAAACGCCATAGTTTATACACAACACCCTGTCTAGACCCACAACTGAAAGGAGAAAGCCCCCTGTCAGCTTCCAGAGACCGAGTGCAACCTTTAACCCCCAGGGGCTGTTGAAATACTCCACGGACACCCGCTCTCCCACAGCCAAGCCTTCTGACCAGAGCACAAAGACTGGACGAGACCTGTCTCCCGGCCGTGGGTTTGACATCTACGTGCAACTCCAGAACCTGCCAGCTACCAGCACATCTGATGTGCACTTGGGGTCACTCCCAGCACTTTCGGAAGCAACGGAACTCCCATGGGTGGCCCGACACCGACCTACAGCATTCTACTGGCAAGATGCAGCCTGAAACCACTCAAGGGGCTAAAGAACATCAAACAAAGTGCAACTTCTTGCCAACTAGGCCTAATCACTTTCCTTTGACCTGTGGGAATGCCCACCACAGGAGGCAGTGGGCTTCAGCAGCCATGACCCATGTTGGAACACCGCAGCGGAAACTAGGCCACCTTCCCGGCCTTGTCTCAGGCAGCTCCCATCCTGCAAGGTGCGCGGCCCTGACCCCTAAGGAACCGCTCAAAAGCTCAACAGCCTCGTCCAACGTGCCCTACTGCAGCCAGCAGGGCAACGCGTCCCTACTGGAAGCCACAGACATCTTCCGAACACGGGAACACTGAACACCAGGGAAGACAGACTGCAAGCCTGTCTGCTTTGAAGATGCTGATCCCACCTGATGCATCCTGGAAATTCTCCACTGCCACAGTGACACCACTGAGGAACTCAGAGTGATCAAAGTCATGGTCCCCGAGGACCACAGACAGACTTGCCACGGAAGACCTCTGCCATGTGAGGGGACTTGGAAGCCTGAAAGGGAACAGTGGCTGGCCTTGGCAGCGCCCCAGGGTTGGCAACAGTGCCCCCTTCTCTGCCCCGCCAACGGACTGCTCTGGATAAAGCTCTGGCTATTCGAAAGACCTGCATGCCACACGGGCCGGCCGCGTCATGCCCTCCGGCAGAAACACTATCGCTTTGCACATTCCCAGAAGTGGGAAAAGAGCGACCAAAGGGCTTGTTTGCATAACTCACCTACCCCCAAGAAGGCCGGCACAGATGCCTCAGCATGTCCATCTTCTCTATGTCCTGCAATACACCCGTGGGGAGTCACTCCTCTGGAAACGGGATTGCAACTCTTCACAGGTAACCTACCTCACTGCATCCTCATGAACTGCCAAAGCCATCCCCACCATAGGCAGCTGATGCCAGGCCATCACGAACAAGACACATCCTTGGCAAGCCGAGGCCAGCGCCTGCAACCCAATGATGACAGCCCATCCTACAACATCACACAGGACCTGTCCTCATGACACCTTACCTTTCCCTCCAGGGCAGCAGCCACTACGCAGGCTTAAATGCAGCACTCGATCCTCACCCCACTCCACGATGATCCACTTAGCGCCAACAGTGTGCTGGCAGCTTCATGGGCAGCAGCGAGGCCTAATCCATCAGCCCCCTTCCGCCATCACCATACTCAATCCCAACCCTGCCCACTGCTCCAGCCCCACCGGGCGCTCAAGAACCTCACCGCACCAAACACGACAACAGAGAGGGCCACAGGCCTGGCCTGAGGCTCCAGGCTCCAACCAGGGAACCTTGCTCATTTCGGCTCCCAAAATCAACCACCGAAGCGGCATGCACACAGCGTGATCCTGGTCAAAACACAATTCTCCAAGCTGAAAGCTCACTGGGGCCACACCAGCACATACTCCGACTCTGAAGACTAGCAGGAGAGCCTGCCCCCTTGCATTCCCTCACGGCCTTTTAGCAGGGACCGCGGATTCATAGATGACCCAGCTTATGGGCAGACACGGTCGACTCTCAGTCAGGAGCCCTCCAATACTGGAGCCCTTCATGGTGTTTGCGTGCCTGTCGGCAGGGGACACTGGCCTTCACTCCTAACAGTCCCCTACACCCGAGAGAGGAAACGTGCTGAACCTCAGTTTCGATAAGGATACGGTAGAGTGTTCTCACCCATTTTGTTCAGAGTTTCCAAGGAATGCATACAAGGGTGTCATAATCGATCCAAGCACATGCTGGGATGCTGCAGAACACAACCGGGCAGTGCGCCGGGCTCTGCAGGGGAGTCATGAGCCTGGGGTACCCCAAAAGTCTGGAGAATCCACAGCCCTCAGGCCACTCAACAAGACGAACAATCAAGCCACTCTTGCAGCCATTGGGCCCATCTCAGGAAAACTTAGTATCTAATGGCACATCTTGGGGTGGTTGAATACCTACCATCCTGAGTTATCCGCGACCATGCTAGGGAACATGGCCCCGCCTCACTTTTTCCAGTTCTTCTTAGCACCTCCAGTCATCAGAGCACACGAAGATCTTCTTGTTTTTGCTGACGGCGAGGCTTGCCCAGCAACTGCACCTGGGAAGTGGACTGGTGTCCTCTAAGTACATGATCCATACATACATTTACCTGGGCTTGAGTTCTGAAACTGCTTCCCAAGGACCTCTATCCCTTACCGAGAATTGACTGCATGTCTGATAGTATGACTGCAGGAAGTTAGGCACATATATTGGCCGGTGTGTGAGAGGCTGTATTTCTGTGTTCACGCGTGTGACTGTGACTGCGTACGCAGACGCTCTTGTGGGTTTCTCTGTGTGCCGCTGATTACGCGTCTTGGTCTCTGTGTGTCCCTGTAGCCCTGTGAAGAGGCGTCCAACAGTAAACGCCATAGTTTATACACAACACCCTGTCTAGACCCCCAACTGAAAGGAGAAAGCCCCCTGTCAGCTTCCAGAGGCCGCATGCAAACTTTAACCCCCAGGGGCTGTTGAAATACTCCACGGACTCCCGCTCTCCCACAGCCACGCCTCCTGACCAGAGCACAAAGACTGGACGAGACCTGCCTCCCGGCCGTGGGTGTGACATCTACGAGCAACTCCAGAACCTGCCAGCTACCAGCACATCTGATGTGCACTTGGGGTCACTCGCAGCACTTTCGGAAGCAAGGGAAATCCCATGGGTGACCCGACACCGACCTACAGCATTCTACTGGCAAGATGCAGCCTGAAACCACTCAAGCGGCTAAAGAACATTGAACAAAGTGCAACTTCTTGCCAACTAGGCCTAATCACTTTCCTTTGACCCGTGGGAATGCCCACCACAGGAGGCAGTGGGCTTCAGCAGCCATGACCCATGTTGGAACCCCGCAGCGGAAACTAGGCCACCTTCGCGGCCATGTCTCAGGCAGCTCCCATCCTGCAAGGTTCGCGGCCCTGACCCCTAAGGAACCGCTCAAACGCTCAACAGCCTCGTCCAACGTGCCCTACTCCAGCCAGCAGGGCGACGCGTCCCTACTGGAAGACACAGACATCTTCCGAACACGGGAACACTGAACACCAGGGAAGACAGACGGCAAGCCTGTCTGCTTTGAGGATTGTAATCCCACCTGATGCATCCTGGAAATTCTCCACTGCCACAGTGACACCACTGAGGAACTCAGAGTGATCAAAGGCATGGTCCCCGAGGTCCACAGACAGACTTGCCACGGAAGACCTCTGCCATGTGAGGGGACTTGGAAGCCTGAAAGGGAAGAGTGGCTGACCTTGGCAGCGCACCAGGGATGGCAACAGTGCCCCCTTCTCTGCCCCGCCATCGGACTGCTCTGGATAAAGCTCTGGCTATTCGAAAGGCCTGCATGCCACACGGGCCGGCCGCGTCATGCCCTCCGGCAGAAACACTATCGCTTGGCACATTCCCAAAAGAGGGAAAAGAGCGACCAAAGGGCTTGTTTGCATAACTCAACTACCCCCAAGAAGGCCCAAACAGATGCCTCAGCATGTCCATCTTCTCTATGTCCCGCAAGACACCCGTGGGGAGTCACTCCTCTGGAAACGGGATTGCAACTCTTCACAGGTAACCTACCTCACTGCATCCTCATGAACTGCCAAAGCCATCCCCACCATAGGCAGCTGATGCCAGGCCATCACGAACAAGACACATCCTTGGGAAGCCGAGGACAGCGCCTGCAACCCAATGATGACAGCCCATCCCACGACATCACACAGGACCTGTCCTCATGATACCTGACCTTTCTCTCCAGGGCAACAGCCACTACGCAGGCTTAAATGCAGCACTCGATCCTCACCCCTCTCCACGATGATCCACTTAGCGCCAACAGTGTGCTGGCAGCTTCAGGGGCAGCAGCGAGGCCTAATCCATCAGCCCCCTTCCGCCATCACCAAACTCCATCCCACCCCCGCCAACAGCTCCAGCCCCACCGGGCGCTCAGGAACCTCACCGCATCAAACACGACAACAGAGAGGGCCACAGGCCTGGCCTGAGGCTCCAGGCTCCAACCAGGGAACCTTGCTCATTTTGGCTCCCAAAATCAACCACCGAAGCGGCAGGCACAAAGCGTGATCCTGGTCAAAACACAATTCTCCAAGCTGAAAGCTCACTGGGCCCACACCAGCACACACTCCGACTCTGAAGACTCGCAGGAGAGCCTGCCCCCTTGCATTCCCTCACGGCCTTTTAGCAGGGACCGCGGATTCATAGATGACCCAGCTTATGGGCAGACACGGTCGACCCTCAGTCAGGAGCCCCTCCAATACTGGAGTCCTTGGGGGTGTTTGCGTGCGTGTCGGCAGGGAACACTGGCCTTCACTCCTAACAGTCCCCTACACCCGAGAGAGGAAACGTGCTGAACCTCAGTTTCGATAAGGATACGGTAGAGTGTTCTCACCCATTTTGTTCAGAGTTTCAAAGGAATGCATACAAGGGTGTCATCATCGATCCAAGCACATGCTGGGATGCTGCAGAACACAACCGGGCAGGGCGCCGGGCTCTGCAGGGGAGTCATGAGCCTGGGGTACCGCAAAAGCCTGGAGAATCCACAGCCCTCAGGCCACTCAACAAGACGAACAATCAAGCCACTCTTGCAGCCATTGGGCCCATCTCAGGAAAACCTAATATCTAATGGCACATCTTGGGGTGGTTGAATACCTACCATCCTGGGTTATCTGCGACCATGCTCGGGAACATGGCCCCGCCTCACTTTTTCCAGTTCTTCTGAGCACCTCCAGTCATCAGAGCACACGAAGATCTTCTTGTTTTTGCCGACGGCGAGGCTTGCCCAGCAACTGCACCTGGGAAGTGGACTGGTGACCTCCGAGGACATGATCCATGCAAACATTTTCCTGGGCTTGAGCTCTGAAACTGCTTCCCAAGGACCTCTATCCCTTACCGAGAATTGACTGCATGTCTGATAGTACGACTGCAGGAAGTTAGGCACATACATTGGCCGGTGTGTGAGAGGCTGTATTTCTGTGTTCATGCGTGTGACTGTGACTGCGTACGCAGACGCTCTTGTGGGTTTCTCTGTGTGCCGCTGACTACGCGTCTTGGTCTCTGTGTGTCCCTGTAGCCCTGTGAAGAGGCGTCCAACAGTAAACGCCATAGTTTATACACAACACCCTGTCTAGACCCCCAACTGAAAGGAGAAAGCCCCCTGTGAGCTTCCAGAGGCCGCATGCAAACTTTAACCCCCAGGGGCTGTTGAAATACTCCACGGACTCCCGCTCTCCCACAGCCAGGCCTTCTGACCAGAGCACAAAGACTGGACGAGACCTGCCTCCAGGCCGTGGGTGTGACATCTACGTGCAACTCGAGAACCTGCCAGCTACCAGCACATCTGATGTGCACTTGGGGTCACTCCCAGCACTTTCGGAAGCAAGGGAACTCCCATGGGTGACCCGACACCGACCTATAGCATTCTACTGGCAAGATGCAGCCTGAAACCACTCAAGGGGCTAAAGAACATCGAACAAAGTGCAACTTCTTGCCAACTAGGCCTAATCACTTTCCTTTGACCCGTGGGAATGCCCACCACAGGAGGCAGTGGGCTTCAGCAGCCATGACCCATGTTGGAACCCCGCAGCGGAAACTAGGCCACCTTCCCGGCCATGTCCAGGCAGCTCCCATCCTGCAAGGTTCGCGGCCCTGACCCCTAAGGAACCGCTCAAACGCTCAACAGCCTCGTCCAACGTGCCCTACTCCAGCCAGCAGGGCGACGCGTCCCTACTGGAAGCCACAGACATCTTCCGAACACGGGAACACTGAACACCAGGGAAGACAGACGGCAAGCCTGTCTGCTTTGAAGATGCTGATCCCACCTGATGCATCCTGGAAATTCTCCACTGCCATAGTGACACCACTGAGGAACTCAGAGTGATCAAAGGCATGGTCCCCGAGGTCCACAGACAGACTTGCCACGGAAGACCTCTGCCATGTGAGGGGACTTGGAAGCCTGAAAGGGAAGAGTGGCTGGCCTTGGCAGCGCACCAGGGATGGCAACAGTGCCCCCTTCTCTGCCCCACCATCGGACTGCTCTGGATAAAGCTCTGGCTATTCGAAAGGCCTGCATGCCACACGGGCCGGCCGCGTCATGCCCTCCGGCAGAAACACTATCGCTTTGCACATTCCCAAAAGAGGGAAAAGAGCGACCAAAGGGCTTGTTTGCATAACTGAACTACCCCCTAGAAGGCCCGCACAGATGCCTCAGCATGTCCATCTTCTCTATGTCCCGCAAGACACCCGTGGGGAGTCACTCCTCTGGAAACGGGATTGCAACTCTTCACAGGTAACCTACCTCACTGCATCCTCATGAACTGCCAAAGCCATCCCCACCATAGGCAGCTGATGCCAGGCCATCACGTACAAGACACATCCTTGGGTAGCTGAGGCCAGCGCCTGCAACCCAATGATGACAGCCCATCCCACGACATCACACAGGACCTGTCCTCATGATACCTGACCTTTCTCTCCAGGGCAGCAGCCACTACGCAGGCTTAAATGCAGCACTCGATCCTCACCCCACTCCACGATGATCCACTTAGCGCCAACAGTGTGCTGGCAGCTTCAGGGGCAGCAGCGAGGCCTAATCCATCAGCCCCCTTCCGCCATCACCAAACTCCATCCCACCCCCGCCCACAGCTCCAGCCCCACCGGGCGCTCAAGAACCTCACCGCACCAAACACGACAACAGAGAGGGCCACAGGCCTGGCCTGTGGCTCCAGGCTCCAACCAGGGAACCTTGCTCATTTTGGCTCCCAAAATCAACCACCCAAGCGGCAGGCGCAAAGCATGATCCTGGTCAAACACACTTCTCCAAGCTGAAAGCTCACTGGGCCCACACCAGCACACACTCCGACTCTGAAGACTAGCAGGAGAGCCTGCCCCCTTGCATTCCCTCATGGCCTTTTAGCAGGGACCGCGGATTCATAGATGACCCAGCTTATGGGCAGACACGGTCGACCCTCAGTCAGGAGCCCCTCCAATACTGGAGTCCTTGGGGGTGTTTGCGTGCATGTCGGCAGGGAACACTGGCCTTCACTCCTAACAGTCCCCTACACCCGAGAGAGGAAACGTGCTGAACCTCAGTTTCGATAAGGATACGGTAGAGTGTTCTCACCCATTTTGTTCAGAGTTTCAAAGGAATGCATACAAGGGTGTCATCATCAATCCAAGCACATGCTGGGATGCTGCAGACCACAACCGGGCAGGGCGCCGGGCTCTGCAGGGGAGTCATGAGCCTGGGGTACCGCAAAAGCCTGGAGAATCCACAGCCCTCAGGCCACTCAACAAGACGAACAATCAAGCCACTCTTGCAGCCATTGGGCCCATCTCAGGAAAACCTAATATCTAATGGCACATCTTGGGGTGGTTGAATACCTACCATCCTGAGTTATCCGCCACCATGCTCGGGAACATGGCCCCGCCTCACTTTTTCCAGTTCTTCTTAGCACCTGCAGTCATCAGAGCACACGAAGATCTTCTTGTTTTTGCCGACGGCGAGGCTTGCCCAGCAACTGCACCTGGGAAGTGGACTGGTGACCTCAGAGGACATGATCCTTGCAAACATTTTCCTGGGCTTGAGCTCTGAAACTGCTTCCCAAGGACCTCTATCCCTTACCGAGAATTGACTGCATGTCTGATAGTACGACTGCAGGAAGCTAGGCACATACATTGGCCGGTGTTTGAGAGGCTGTATTTCTGTGTTCATGCGTGTGACTGTGACTGCGTACGCAGACGCTCTTGTCGGTTTCTCTGTGTGCCGCTGACTACGCGTCTTGGGCTCTGTGTGTCCCTGTAGCCCTGTGAAGAGGCGTCCAACAGTAAACGCCATAGTTTATACACAACACCCTGTCTAGACCCCCAACTGAAAGGAGAAAGCTCCCTGTGAGCTTCCAGAGGCCGCATGCAAACTTTAACCCCCAGGGGCTGTTGAAATACTCCACGGACTCCCGCTCTCCCACAGCCAGGCCTTCTGACCAGAGCACAAAGACTGGACGAGACCTGCCTCCCGGCCGTGGGTGTGACATCTACGTGCAACTCGAGAACCTGCCAGCTACCAGCACATCTGATGTGCACTTGGGGTCACTCCCAGCACTTTCGGAAGCAAGGGAACTCCCATGGGTGACCCGACACCGACCTACAGCATTCTACTGGCAAGATGCAGCCTGAAACCACTCAAGCGGCTAAAGAACATTGAACAAAGTGCAACTTCTTGCCAACTAGGCCTAATCACTTTCCTTTGACCCGTGGGAATGCCCACCACAGGAGGCAGTGGGCTTCAGCAGCCATGACCCATGTTGGAACCCCGCAGCGGAAACTAGGCCACCTTCGCGGCCATGTCTCAGGCAGCTCCCATCCTGCAAGGTTCGCGGCCCTGACCCCTAAGGAACCGCTCAAACGCTCAACAGCCTCGTCCAACGTGCCCTACTCCAGCCAGCAGGGCGACGCGTCCCTACTGGAAGACACAGACATCTTCCGAACACGGGAACACTGAACACCAGGGAAGACAGACGGCAAGCCTGTCTGCTTTGAGGATTGTAATCCCACCTGATGCATCCTGGAAATTCTCCACTGCCACAGTGACACCACTGAGGAACTCAGAGTGATCAAAGGCATGGTCCCCGAGGTCCACAGACAGACTTGCCACGGAAGACCTCTGCCATGTGAGGGGACTTGGAAGCCTGAAAGGGAAGAGTGGCTGACCTTGGCAGCGCACCAGGGATGGCAACAGTGCCCCCTTCTCTGCCCCGCCATCGGACTGCTCTGGATAAAGCTCTGGCTATTCGAAAGGCCTGCATGCCACACGGGCCGGCCGCGTCATGCCCTCCGGCAGAAACACTATCGCTTGGCACATTCCCAAAAGAGGGAAAAGAGCGACCAAAGGGCTTGTTTGCATAACTCAACTACCCCCAAGAAGGCCCAAACAGATGCCTCAGCATGTCCATCTTCTCTATGTCCCGCAAGACACCCGTGGGGAGTCACTCCTCTGGAAACGGGATTGCAACTCTTCACAGGTAACCTACCTCACTGCATCCTCATGAACTGCCAAAGCCATCCCCACCATAGGCAGCTGATGCCAGGCCATCACGAACAAGACACATCCTTGGGAAGCCGAGGACAGCGCCTGCAACCCAATGATGACAGCCCATCCCACGACATCACACAGGACCTGTCCTCATGATACCTGACCTTTCTCTCCAGGGCAACAGCCACTACGCAGGCTTAAATGCAGCACTCGATCCTCACCCCTCTCCACGATGATCCACTTAGCGCCAACAGTGTGCTGGCAGCTTCAGGGGCAGCAGCGAGGCCTAATCCATCAGCCCCCTTCCGCCATCACCAAACTCCATCCCACCCCCGCCAACAGCTCCAGCCCCACCGGGCGCTCAGGAACCTCACCGCATCAAACACGACAACAGAGAGGGCCACAGGCCTGGCCTGAGGCTCCAGGCTCCAACCAGGGAACCTTGCTCATTTTGGCTCCCAAAATCAACCACCGAAGCGGCAGGCACAAAGCGTGATCCTGGTCAAAACACAATTCTCCAAGCTGAAAGCTCACTGGGCCCACACCAGCACACACTCCGACTCTGAAGACTCGCAGGAGAGCCTGCCCCCTTGCATTCCCTCACGGCCTTTTAGCAGGGACCGCGGATTCATAGATGACCCAGCTTATGGGCAGACACGGTCGACCCTCAGTCAGGAGCCCCTCCAATACTGGAGTCCTTGGGGGTGTTTGCGTGCGTGTCGGCAGGGAACACTGGCCTTCACTCCTAACAGTCCCCTACACCCGAGAGAGGAAACGTGCTGAACCTCAGTTTCGATAAGGATACGGTAGAGTGTTCTCACCCATTTTGTTCAGAGTTTCAAAGGAATGCATACAAGGGTGTCATCATCGATCCAAGCACATGCTGGGATGCTGCAGAACACAACCGGGCAGGGCGCCGGGCTCTGCAGGGGAGTCATGAGCCTGGGGTACCGCAAAAGCCTGGAGAATCCACAGCCCTCAGGCCACTCAACAAGACGAACAATCAAGCCACTCTTGCAGCCATTGGGCCCATCTCAGGAAAACCTAATATCTAATGGCACATCTTGGGGTGGTTGAATACCTACCATCCTGGGTTATCTGCGACCATGCTCGGGAACATGGCCCCGCCTCACTTTTTCCAGTTCTTCTGAGCACCTCCAGTCATCAGAGCACACGAAGATCTTCTTGTTTTTGCCGACGGCGAGGCTTGCCCAGCAACTGCACCTGGGAAGTGGACTGGTGACCTCCGAGGACATGATCCATGCAAACATTTTCCTGGGCTTGAGCTCTGAAACTGCTTCCGAAGGACCTCTATCCCTTACCGAGAATTGACTGCATGTCTGATAGTACGACTGCAGGAAGTTAGGCACATACATTGGCCGGTGTGTGAGAGGCTGTATTTCTGTGTTCATGCGTGTGACTGTGACTGCGTACGCAGACGCTCTTGTGGGTTTCTCTGTGTGCCGCTGACTACGCGTCTTGGTCTCTGTGTGTCCCTGTAGCCCTGTGAAGAGGCGTCCAACAGTAAACGCCATAGTTTATACACAACACCCTGTCTAGACCCCCAACTGAAAGGAGAAAGCCCCCTGTGAGCTTCCAGAGGCCGCATGCAAACTTTAACCCCCAGGGGCTGTTGAAATACTCCACGGACTCCCGCTCTCCCACAGCCAGGCCTTCTGACCAGAGCACAAAGACTGGACGAGACCTGCCTCCAGGCCGTGGGTGTGACATCTACGTGCAACTCGAGAACCTGCCAGCTACCAGCACATCTGATGTGCACTTGGGGTCACTCCCAGCACTTTCGGAAGCAAGGGAACTCCCATGGGTGACCCGACACCGACCTATAGCATTCTACTGGCAAGATGCAGCCTGAAACCACTCAAGGGGCTAAAGAACATCGAACAAAGTGCAACTTCTTGCCAACTAGGCCTAATCACTTTCCTTTGACCCGTGGGAATGCCCACCACAGGAGGCAGTGGGCTTCAGCAGCCATGACCCATGTTGGAACCCCGCAGCGGAAACTAGGCCACCTTCCCGGCCATGTCCAGGCAGCTCCCATCCTGCAAGGTTCGCGGCCCTGACCCCTAAGGAACCGCTCAAACGCTCAACAGCCTCGTCCAACGTGCCCTACTCCAGCCAGCAGGGCGACGCGTCCCTACTGGAAGCCACAGACATCTTCCGAACACGGGAACACTGAACACCAGGGAAGACAGACGGCAAGCCTGTCTGCTTTGAAGATGCTGATCCCACCTGATGCATCCTGGAAATTCTCCACTGCCATAGTGACACCACTGAGGAACTCAGAGTGATCAAAGGCATGGTCCCCGAGGTCCACAGACAGACTTGCCACGGAAGACCTCTGCCATGTGAGGGGACTTGGAAGCCTGAAAGGGAAGAGTGGCTGGCCTTGGCAGCGCACCAGGGATGGCAACAGTGCCCCCTTCTCTGCCCCACCATCGGACTGCTCTGGATAAAGCTCTGGCTATTCGAAAGGCCTGCATGCCACACGGGCCGGCCGCGTCATGCCCTCCGGCAGAAACACTATCGCTTTGCACATTCCCAAAAGAGGGAAAAGAGCGACCAAAGGGCTTGTTTGCATAACTGAACTACCCCCTAGAAGGCCCGCACAGATGCCTCAGCATGTCCATCTTCTCTATGTCCCGCAAGACACCCGTGGGGAGTCACTCCTCTGGAAACGGGATTGCAACTCTTCACAGGTAACCTACCTCACTGCATCCTCATGAACTGCCAAAGCCATCCCCACCATAGGCAGCTGATGCCAGGCCATCACGTACAAGACACATCCTTGGGTAGCTGAGGCCAGCGCCTGCAACCCAATGATGACAGCCCATCCCACGACATCACACAGGACCTGTCCTCATGATACCTGACCTTTCTCTCCAGGGCAGCAGCCACTACGCAGGCTTAAATGCAGCACTCGATCCTCACCCCACTCCACGATGATCCACTTAGCGCCAACAGTGTGCTGGCAGCTTCAGGGGCAGCAGCGAGGCCTAATCCATCAGCCCCCTTCCGCCATCACCAAACTCCATCCCACCCCCGCCCACAGCTCCAGCCCCACCGGGCGCTCAAGAACCTCACCGCACCAAACACGACAACAGAGAGGGCCACAGGCCTGGCCTGTGGCTCCAGGCTCCAACCAGGGAACCTTGCTCATTTTGGCTCCCAAAATCAACCACCCAAGCGGCAGGCGCAAAGCATGATCCTGGTCAAACACACTTCTCCAAGCTGAAAGCTCACTGGGCCCACACCAGCACACACTCCGACTCTGAAGACTAGCAGGAGAGCCTGCCCCCTTGCATTCCCTCATGGCCTTTTAGCAGGGACCGCGGATTCATAGATGACCCAGCTTATGGGCAGACACGGTCGACCCTCAGTCAGGAGCCCCTCCAATACTGGAGTCCTTGGGGGTGTTTGCGTGCATGTCGGCAGGGAACACTGGCCTTCACTCCTAACAGTCCCCTACACCCGAGAGAGGAAACGTGCTGAACCTCAGTTTCGATAAGGATACGGTAGAGTGTTCTCACCCATTTTGTTCAGAGTTTCAAAGGAATGCATACAAGGGTGTCATCATCAATCCAAGCACATGCTGGGATGCTGCAGACCACAACCGGGCAGGGCGCCGGGCTCTGCAGGGGAGTCATGAGCCTGGGGTACCCCAAAAGTCTGGAGAATCCACAGCCCTCAGGCCACTCAACAAGACGAACAATCAAGCCACTCTTGCAGCCATTGGGCCCATCTCAGGAAAACCTAATATCTAATGGCACATCTTGGGGTGGTTGAATACCTACCATCCTGAGTTATCCGCCACCATGCTCGGGAACATGGCCCCGCCTCACTTTTTCCAGTTCTTCTTAGCACCTGCAGTCATCAGAGCACACGAAGATCTTCTTGTTTTTGCCGACGGCGAGGCTTGCCCAGCAACTGCACCTGGGAAGTGGACTGGTGACCTCAGAGGACATGATCCTTGCAAACATTTTCCTGGGCTTGAGCTCTGAAACTGCTTCCCAAGGACCTCTATCCCTTACCGAGAATTGACTGCATGTCTGATAGTACGACTGCAGGAAGCTAGGCACATACATTGGCCGGTGTTTGAGAGGCTGTATTTCTGTGTTCATGCGTGTGACTGTGACTGCGTACGCAGACGCTCTTGTCGGTTTCTCTGTGTGCCGCTGACTACGCGTCTTGGGCTCTGTGTGTCCCTGTAGCCCTGTGAAGAGGCGTCCAACAGTAAACGCCATAGTTTATACACAACACCCTGTCTAGACCCCCAACTGAAAGGAGAAAGCTCCCTGTGAGCTTCCAGAGGCCGCATGCAAACTTTAACCCCCAGGGGCTGTTGAAATACTCCACGGACTCCCGCTCTCCCACAGCCAGGCCTTCTGACCAGAGCACAAAGACTGGACGAGACCTGCCTCCCGGCCGTGGGTGTGACATCTACGTGCAACTCGAGAACCTGCCAGCTACCAGCACATCTGATGTGCACTTGGGGTCACTCCCAGCACTTTCGGAAGCAAGGGAACTCCCATGGGTGACCCGACACCGACCTACAGCATTCTACTGGCAAGATGCAGCCTGAAACCACTCAAGGGGCTAAAGAACATCGAACAAAGTGCAACTTCTTGCCAACTAGGCCTAATCACTTTCTTTTGACCCGTGGGAATGCCCACCACAGGAGGCAGTGGGCTTCAGCAGCCATGACCCATGTTGGAACCCCGCAGCGGAAACTAGGCCACCTTCGCGGCCATGTCTCAGGCAGCTCCCATCCTGCAAGGTTCGCGGCCCTGACCCCTAAGGAACCGCTCAAACGCTCAACAGCCTCGTCCAACGTGCCCTACTCCAGCCAGCAGGGCGACGCGTCCCTACTGGAAGCCACAGACATCTTCCGAACACGGGAACACTGAACACCAGGGAAGACAGACGGCAAGCCTGTCTGCTTTGAAGATTCTGATCCCACCTGATGCATTCTGGAAATTCTCCACTGCCACAGTGACACCACTGAGGAACTCAGAGTGATCAAAGGCATGGTCCCCGAGGACCACAGACAGACTTGCCACGGAAGACCTCTGCCATGTGAGGGGACTTGGAAGCCTGAAAGGGAAGAGTGGCTGGCCTTGGCAGCGCACCAGGGATGGCAAAAGTGCCCCCTTCTCTGCCCCGCCATCGGACTGCTCTGGATAAAGCTCTGGCTATTCGAAAGGCCTGCATGCCACACGGGCCGACCGCGTCATGCCCTCCGGCAGTAACACTATTGCTTTGCACATTCCCAAAAGAGGGAAAAGAGCGACCAAAGGGCTTGTTTGCATAACTCACCTACCCCCAAGAAGGCCGGCACAGATGCCTCAGCATGTCCATCTTCTCTATGTCCCGCAAGAAACCCGTGGGGAGTCACTCCTCTGGAAACGGGATTGCAACTCTTCACAGGTAACCTACCTCACTGCATCCTCATGAACTGCCAAAGCCATCCCCACCATAGGCAGCTGATGCCAGGCCATCACGAACAAGACACATCCTTGGGAAGCTGAGGCCAGCGCCTGCAACCCAATGATGACAGCCCATCCCACGACATCACACAGGACCTGTCCTCATGATACCTGACCTTTCTCTCCAGGGCAGCAGCCACTACGCAGGCTTAAATGCAGCACTCGATCCTCACCCCACTCCACGATGATCCACTTAGCGCCAACAGTGTGCTGGCAGCTTCAGGGGCAGCAGCGAGGCCTAATCCATCAGCCCCCTTCCGCCATCACCAAACTCCATCCCACCCCCGCCCACAGCTCCAGCCCCACCGGGCGCTCAAGAACCTCACCGCACCAAACACGACAACAGAGAGGGCCACAGGCCTGGCCTGTGGCTGCAGGCTCCAACCAGGGAACCTTGCTCATTTTGGCTCCCAAAATCAACCACCCAAGCGGCAGGCGCAAAGCATGATCCTGGTCAAACACACTTCTCCAAGCTGAAAGCTCACTGGGCCCACACCAGCACACACTCCGACTTTGAAGACTAACAGGAGAGCCTGCCCCCTTGCATTCCCTCATGGCCTTTTAGCAGGGACCGCGGATTCATAGATGACCCAGCTTATGGGCAGACACGGTCGACCCTCAGTCAGGAGCCCCTCCAATACTGGAGTCCTTGGGGGTGTTTGCGTGCATGTCGGCAGGGAACACTGGCCTTCACTCCTAACAGTCCCCTACACCCGAGAGAGGAAACGTGCTGAACCTCAGTTTCGATAAGGATATGGTAGAGTGTTCTCACCCATTTTGTTCAGAGTTTCAAAGGAATGCATACAAGGGTGTCATCATCGATCCAAGCACATGCTGGGATGCTGCAGAACACAACCGGGCAGGGCGCCGGGCTCTGCAGGGGAGTCATGAGCCTGGGGTACCGCAAAAGCCTGGAGAATCCACAGCCCTCAGGCCATTCAACAAGACGAACAATCAAGCCACTCTTGCAGCCATTGGGCCCATCTCAGGAAAACCTAATATCTAATGGCACATCTTGGGGTGGTTGAATACCTACCATCCTGAGTTATCCGCGACCATGCTCGGGAACATGGCCCCGCCTCACTTTTTCCAGTTCTTCTTAGCACCTCCAGTCATCAGAGCACACGAAGATCTTCTTGTTTTTGCCGACGGCGAGGCTTGCCCAGCAACTGCACCTGGGAAGTGGACTGGTGACCTCAGAGGACATGATCCATGCAAACATTTTCCTGGGCTTGAGCTCTGAAACTGCTTCCCAAGGACCTCTATCCCTTACCGAGAATTGACTGCATGTCTGATAGTACGACTGCAGGAAGTTAGGCACATACATTGGCCGGTGTGTGAGAGGCTGTATTTCTGTGTTCATGCGTGTGACTGTGACTGCGTACGCAGACGCTCTTGTGGGTTTCTCTGTGTGCCGCTGACTACGCGTCTTGGTCTCTGTGTGTCCCTGTAGCCCTGTGAAGAGGCGTCCAACAGTAAACGCCATAGTTTATACACAACACCCTGTCTAGACCCCCAACTGAAAGGAGAAAGCCCCCTGTGAGCTTCCAGAGGCCGCATGCAAACTTTAACCCCCAGGGGCTGTTGAAATACTCCACGGACTCCCGCTCTCCCACAGCCAGGCCTTCTGACCAGAGCACAAAGACTGGACGAGACCTGCCTCCAGGCCGTGGGTGTGACATCTACGTGCAACTCGAGAACCTGCCAGCTACCAGCACATCTGATGTGCACTTGGGGTCACTCCCAGCACTTTCGGAAGCAAGGGAACTCCCATGGGTGACCCGACACCGACCTATAGCATTCTACTGGCAAGATGCAGCCTGAAACCACTCAAGGGGCTAAAGAACATCGAACAAAGTGCAACTTCTTGCCAACTAGGCCTAATCACTTTCCTTTGACCCGTGGGAATGCCCACCACAGGAGGCAGTGGGCTTCAGCAGCCATGACCCATGTTGGAACCCCGCAGCGGAAACTAGGCCACCTTCCCGGCCATGTCCAGGCAGCTCCCATCCTGCAAGGTTCGCGGCCCTGACCCCTAAGGAACCGCTCAAACGCTCAACAGCCTCGTCCAACGTGCCCTACTCCAGCCAGCAGGGCGACGCGTCCCTACTGGAAGCCACAGACATCTTCCGAACACGGGAACACTGAACACCAGGGAAGACAGACGGCAAGCCTGTCTGCTTTGAAGATGCTGATCCCACCTGATGCATCCTGGAAATTCTCCACTGCCATAGTGACACCACTGAGGAACTCAGAGTGATCAAAGGCATGGTCCCCGAGGTCCACAGACAGACTTGCCACGGAAGACCTCTGCCATGTGAGGGGACTTGGAAGCCTGAAAGGGAAGAGTGGCTGGCCTTGGCAGCGCACCAGGGATGGCAACAGTGCCCCCTTCTCTGCCCCACCATCGGACTGCTCTGGATAAAGCTCTGGCTATTCGAAAGGCCTGCATGCCACACGGGCCGGCCGCGTCATGCCCTCCGGCAGAAACACTATCGCTTTGCACATTCCCAAAAGAGGGAAAAGAGCGACCAAAGGGCTTGTTTGCATAACTGAACTACCCCCTAGAAGGCCCGCACAGATGCCTCAGCATGTCCATCTTCTCTATGTCCCGCAAGACACCCGTGGGGAGTCACTCCTCTGGAAACGGGATTGCAACTCTTCACAGGTAACCTACCTCACTGCATCCTCATGAACTGCCAAAGCCATCCCCACCATAGGCAGCTGATGCCAGGCCATCACGTACAAGACACATCCTTGGGTAGCTGAGGCCAGCGCCTGCAACCCAATGATGACAGCCCATCCCACGACATCACACAGGACCTGTCCTCATGATACCTGACCTTTCTCTCCAGGGCAGCAGCCACTACGCAGGCTTAAATGCAGCACTCGATCCTCACCCCACTCCACGATGATCCACTTAGCGCCAACAGTGTGCTGGCAGCTTCAGGGGCAGCAGCGAGGCCTAATCCATCAGCCCCCTTCCGCCATCACCAAACTCCATCCCACCCCCGCCCACAGCTCCAGCCCCACCGGGCGCTCAAGAACCTCACCGCACCAAACACGACAACAGAGAGGGCCACAGGCCTGGCCTGTGGCTCCAGGCTCCAACCAGGGAACCTTGCTCATTTTGGCTCCCAAAATCAACCACCCAAGCGGCAGGCGCAAAGCATGATCCTGGTCAAACACACTTCTCCAAGCTGAAAGCTCACTGGGCCCACACCAGCACACACTCCGACTCTGAAGACTAGCAGGAGAGCCTGCCCCCTTGCATTCCCTCATGGCCTTTTAGCAGGGACCGCGGATTCATAGATGACCCAGCTTATGGGCAGACACGGTCGACCCTCAGTCAGGAGCCCCTCCAATACTGGAGTCCTTGGGGGTGTTTGCGTGCATGTCGGCAGGGAACACTGGCCTTCACTCCTAACAGTCCCCTACACCCGAGAGAGGAAACGTGCTGAACCTCAGTTTCGATAAGGATACGGTAGAGTGTTCTCACCCATTTTGTTCAGAGTTTCAAAGGAATGCATACAAGGGTGTCATCATCAATCCAAGCACATGCTGGGATGCTGCAGACCACAACCGGGCAGGGCGCCGGGCTCTGCAGGGGAGTCATGAGCCTGGGGTACCCCAAAAGTCTGGAGAATCCACAGCCCTCAGGCCACTCAACAAGACGAACAATCAAGCCACTCTTGCAGCCATTGGGCCCATCTCAGGAAAACCTAATATCTAATGGCACATCTTGGGGTGGTTGAATACCTACCATCCTGAGTTATCCGCCACCATGCTCGGGAACATGGCCCCGCCTCACTTTTTCCAGTTCTTCTTAGCACCTGCAGTCATCAGAGCACACGAAGATCTTCTTGTTTTTGCCGACGGCGAGGCTTGCCCAGCAACTGCACCTGGGAAGTGGACTGGTGACCTCAGAGGACATGATCCTTGCAAACATTTTCCTGGGCTTGAGCTCTGAAACTGCTTCCCAAGGACCTCTATCCCTTACCGAGAATTGACTGCATGTCTGATAGTACGACTGCAGGAAGCTAGGCACATACATTGGCCGGTGTTTGAGAGGCTGTATTTCTGTGTTCATGCGTGTGACTGTGACTGCGTACGCAGACGCTCTTGTCGGTTTCTCTGTGTGCCGCTGACTACGCGTCTTGGGCTCTGTGTGTCCCTGTAGCCCTGTGAAGAGGCGTCCAACAGTAAACGCCATAGTTTATACACAACACCCTGTCTAGACCCCCAACTGAAAGGAGAAAGCTCCCTGTGAGCTTCCAGAGGCCGCATGCAAACTTTAACCCCCAGGGGCTGTTGAAATACTCCACGGACTCCCGCTCTCCCACAGCCAGGCCTTCTGACCAGAGCACAAAGACTGGACGAGACCTGCCTCCCGGCCGTGGGTGTGACATCTACGTGCAACTCGAGAACCTGCCAGCTACCAGCACATCTGATGTGCACTTGGGGTCACTCCCAGCACTTTCGGAAGCAAGGGAACTCCCATGGGTGACCCGACACCGACCTACAGCATTCTACTGGCAAGATGCAGCCTGAAACCACTCAAGCGGCTAAAGAACATTGAACAAAGTGCAACTTCTTGCCAACTAGGCCTAATCACTTTCCTTTGACCCGTGGGAATGCCCACCACAGGAGGCAGTGGGCTTCAGCAGCCATGACCCATGTTGGAACCCCGCAGCGGAAACTAGGCCACCTTCGCGGCCATGTCTCAGGCAGCTCCCATCCTGCAAGGTTCGCGGCCCTGACCCCTAAGGAACCGCTCAAACGCTCAACAGCCTCGTCCAACGTGCCCTACTCCAGCCAGCAGGGCGACGCGTCCCTACTGGAAGACACAGACATCTTCCGAACACGGGAACACTGAACACCAGGGAAGACAGACGGCAAGCCTGTCTGCTTTGAGGATTGTAATCCCACCTGATGCATCCTGGAAATTCTCCACTGCCACAGTGACACCACTGAGGAACTCAGAGTGATCAAAGGCATGGTCCCCGAGGTCCACAGACAGACTTGCCACGGAAGACCTCTGCCATGTGAGGGGACTTGGAAGCCTGAAAGGGAAGAGTGGCTGACCTTGGCAGCGCACCAGGGATGGCAACAGTGCCCCCTTCTCTGCCCCGCCATCGGACTGCTCTGGATAAAGCTCTGGCTATTCGAAAGGCCTGCATGCCACACGGGCCGGCCGCGTCATGCCCTCCGGCAGAAACACTATCGCTTGGCACATTCCCAAAAGAGGGAAAAGAGCGACCAAAGGGCTTGTTTGCATAACTCAACTACCCCCAAGAAGGCCCAAACAGATGCCTCAGCATGTCCATCTTCTCTATGTCCCGCAAGACACCCGTGGGGAGTCACTCCTCTGGAAACGGGATTGCAACTCTTCACAGGTAACCTACCTCACTGCATCCTCATGAACTGCCAAAGCCATCCCCACCATAGGCAGCTGATGCCAGGCCATCACGAACAAGACACATCCTTGGGAAGCCGAGGACAGCGCCTGCAACCCAATGATGACAGCCCATCCCACGACATCACACAGGACCTGTCCTCATGATACCTGACCTTTCTCTCCAGGGCAACAGCCACTACGCAGGCTTAAATGCAGCACTCGATCCTCACCCCTCTCCACGATGATCCACTTAGCGCCAACAGTGTGCTGGCAGCTTCAGGGGCAGCAGCGAGGCCTAATCCATCAGCCCCCTTCCGCCATCACCAAACTCCATCCCACCCCCGCCAACAGCTCCAGCCCCACCGGGCGCTCAGGAACCTCACCGCATCAAACACGACAACAGAGAGGGCCACAGGCCTGGCCTGAGGCTCCAGGCTCCAACCAGGGAACCTTGCTCATTTTGGCTCCCAAAATCAACCACCGAAGCGGCAGGCACAAAGCGTGATCCTGGTCAAAACACAATTCTCCAAGCTGAAAGCTCACTGGGCCCACACCAGCACACACTCCGACTCTGAAGACTCGCAGGAGAGCCTGCCCCCTTGCATTCCCTCACGGCCTTTTAGCAGGGACCGCGGATTCATAGATGACCCAGCTTATGGGCAGACACGGTCGACCCTCAGTCAGGAGCCCCTCCAATACTGGAGTCCTTGGGGGTGTTTGCGTGCGTGTCGGCAGGGAACACTGGCCTTCACTCCTAACAGTCCCCTACACCCGAGAGAGGAAACGTGCTGAACCTCAGTTTCGATAAGGATACGGTAGAGTGTTCTCACCCATTTTGTTCAGAGTTTCAAAGGAATGCATACAAGGGTGTCATCATCGATCCAAGCACATGCTGGGATGCTGCAGAACACAACCGGGCAGGGCGCCGGGCTCTGCAGGGGAGTCATGAGCCTGGGGTACCGCAAAAGCCTGGAGAATCCACAGCCCTCAGGCCACTCAACAAGACGAACAATCAAGCCACTCTTGCAGCCATTGGGCCCATCTCAGGAAAACCTAATATCTAATGGCACATCTTGGGGTGGTTGAATACCTACCATCCTGGGTTATCTGCGACCATGCTCGGGAACATGGCCCCGCCTCACTTTTTCCAGTTCTTCTGAGCACCTCCAGTCATCAGAGCACACGAAGATCTTCTTGTTTTTGCCGACGGCGAGGCTTGCCCAGCAACTGCACCTGGGAAGTGGACTGGTGACCTCCGAGGACATGATCCATGCAAACATTTTCCTGGGCTTGAGCTCTGAAACTGCTTCCGAAGGACCTCTATCCCTTACCGAGAATTGACTGCATGTCTGATAGTACGACTGCAGGAAGTTAGGCACATACATTGGCCGGTGTGTGAGAGGCTGTATTTCTGTGTTCATGCGTGTGACTGTGACTGCGTACGCAGACGCTCTTGTGGGTTTCTCTGTGTGCCGCTGACTACGCGTCTTGGTCTCTGTGTGTCCCTGTAGCCCTGTGAAGAGGCGTCCAACAGTAAACGCCATAGTTTATACACAACACCCTGTCTAGACCCCCAACTGAAAGGAGAAAGCCCCCTGTGAGCTTCCAGAGGCCGCATGCAAACTTTAACCCCCAGGGGCTGTTGAAATACTCCACGGACTCCCGCTCTCCCACAGCCAGGCCTTCTGACCAGAGCACAAAGACTGGACGAGACCTGCCTCCAGGCCGTGGGTGTGACATCTACGTGCAACTCGAGAACCTGCCAGCTACCAGCACATCTGATGTGCACTTGGGGTCACTCCCAGCACTTTCGGAAGCAAGGGAACTCCCATGGGTGACCCGACACCGACCTATAGCATTCTACTGGCAAGATGCAGCCTGAAACCACTCAAGGGGCTAAAGAACATCGAACAAAGTGCAACTTCTTGCCAACTAGGCCTAATCACTTTCCTTTGACCCGTGGGAATGCCCACCACAGGAGGCAGTGGGCTTCAGCAGCCATGACCCATGTTGGAACCCCGCAGCGGAAACTAGGCCACCTTCCCGGCCATGTCCAGGCAGCTCCCATCCTGCAAGGTTCGCGGCCCTGACCCCTAAGGAACCGCTCAAACGCTCAACAGCCTCGTCCAACGTGCCCTACTCCAGCCAGCAGGGCGACGCGTCCCTACTGGAAGCCACAGACATCTTCCGAACACGGGAACACTGAACACCAGGGAAGACAGACGGCAAGCCTGTCTGCTTTGAAGATGCTGATCCCACCTGATGCATCCTGGAAATTCTCCACTGCCATAGTGACACCACTGAGGAACTCAGAGTGATCAAAGGCATGGTCCCCGAGGTCCACAGACAGACTTGCCACGGAAGACCTCTGCCATGTGAGGGGACTTGGAAGCCTGAAAGGGAAGAGTGGCTGGCCTTGGCAGCGCACCAGGGATGGCAACAGTGCCCCCTTCTCTGCCCCACCATCGGACTGCTCTGGATAAAGCTCTGGCTATTCGAAAGGCCTGCATGCCACACGGGCCGGCCGCGTCATGCCCTCCGGCAGAAACACTATCGCTTTGCACATTCCCAAAAGAGGGAAAAGAGCGACCAAAGGGCTTGTTTGCATAACTGAACTACCCCCTAGAAGGCCCGCACAGATGCCTCAGCATGTCCATCTTCTCTATGTCCCGCAAGACACCCGTGGGGAGTCACTCCTCTGGAAACGGGATTGCAACTCTTCACAGGTAACCTACCTCACTGCATCCTCATGAACTGCCAAAGCCATCCCCACCATAGGCAGCTGATGCCAGGCCATCACGTACAAGACACATCCTTGGGTAGCTGAGGCCAGCGCCTGCAACCCAATGATGACAGCCCATCCCACGACATCACACAGGACCTGTCCTCATGATACCTGACCTTTCTCTCCAGGGCAGCAGCCACTACGCAGGCTTAAATGCAGCACTCGATCCTCACCCCACTCCACGATGATCCACTTAGCGCCAACAGTGTGCTGGCAGCTTCAGGGGCAGCAGCGAGGCCTAATCCATCAGCCCCCTTCCGCCATCACCAAACTCCATCCCACCCCCGCCCACAGCTCCAGCCCCACCGGGCGCTCAAGAACCTCACCGCACCAAACACGACAACAGAGAGGGCCACAGGCCTGGCCTGTGGCTCCAGGCTCCAACCAGGGAACCTTGCTCATTTTGGCTCCCAAAATCAACCACCCAAGCGGCAGGCGCAAAGCATGATCCTGGTCAAACACACTTCTCCAAGCTGAAAGCTCACTGGGCCCACACCAGCACACACTCCGACTCTGAAGACTAGCAGGAGAGCCTGCCCCCTTGCATTCCCTCATGGCCTTTTAGCAGGGACCGCGGATTCATAGATGACCCAGCTTATGGGCAGACACGGTCGACCCTCAGTCAGGAGCCCCTCCAATACTGGAGTCCTTGGGGGTGTTTGCGTGCATGTCGGCAGGGAACACTGGCCTTCACTCCTAACAGTCCCCTACACCCGAGAGAGGAAACGTGCTGAACCTCAGTTTCGATAAGGATACGGTAGAGTGTTCTCACCCATTTTGTTCAGAGTTTCAAAGGAATGCATACAAGGGTGTCATCATCAATCCAAGCACATGCTGGGATGCTGCAGACCACAACCGGGCAGGGCGCCGGGCTCTGCAGGGGAGTCATGAGCCTGGGGTACCCCAAAAGTCTGGAGAATCCACAGCCCTCAGGCCACTCAACAAGACGAACAATCAAGCCACTCTTGCAGCCATTGGGCCCATCTCAGGAAAACCTAATATCTAATGGCACATCTTGGGGTGGTTGAATACCTACCATCCTGAGTTATCCGCCACCATGCTCGGGAACATGGCCCCGCCTCACTTTTTCCAGTTCTTCTTAGCACCTGCAGTCATCAGAGCACACGAAGATCTTCTTGTTTTTGCCGACGGCGAGGCTTGCCCAGCAACTGCACCTGGGAAGTGGACTGGTGACCTCAGAGGACATGATCCTTGCAAACATTTTCCTGGGCTTGAGCTCTGAAACTGCTTCCCAAGGACCTCTATCCCTTACCGAGAATTGACTGCATGTCTGATAGTACGACTGCAGGAAGCTAGGCACATACATTGGCCGGTGTTTGAGAGGCTGTATTTCTGTGTTCATGCGTGTGACTGTGACTGCGTACGCAGACGCTCTTGTCGGTTTCTCTGTGTGCCGCTGACTACGCGTCTTGGGCTCTGTGTGTCCCTGTAGCCCTGTGAAGAGGCGTCCAACAGTAAACGCCATAGTTTATACACAACACCCTGTCTAGACCCCCAACTGAAAGGAGAAAGCTCCCTGTGAGCTTCCAGAGGCCGCATGCAAACTTTAACCCCCAGGGGCTGTTGAAATACTCCACGGACTCCCGCTCTCCCACAGCCAGGCCTTCTGACCAGAGCACAAAGACTGGACGAGACCTGCCTCCCGGCCGTGGGTGTGACATCTACGTGCAACTCGAGAACCTGCCAGCTACCAGCACATCTGATGTGCACTTGGGGTCACTCCCAGCACTTTCGGAAGCAAGGGAACTCCCATGGGTGACCCGACACCGACCTACAGCATTCTACTGGCAAGATGCAGCCTGAAACCACTCAAGGGGCTAAAGAACATCGAACAAAGTGCAACTTCTTGCCAACTAGGCCTAATCACTTTCTTTTGACCCGTGGGAATGCCCACCACAGGAGGCAGTGGGCTTCAGCAGCCATGACCCATGTTGGAACCCCGCAGCGGAAACTAGGCCACCTTCGCGGCCATGTCTCAGGCAGCTCCCATCCTGCAAGGTTCGCGGCCCTGACCCCTAAGGAACCGCTCAAACGCTCAACAGCCTCGTCCAACGTGCCCTACTCCAGCCAGCAGGGCGACGCGTCCCTACTGGAAGCCACAGACATCTTCCGAACACGGGAACACTGAACACCAGGGAAGACAGACGGCAAGCCTGTCTGCTTTGAAGATTCTGATCCCACCTGATGCATTCTGGAAATTCTCCACTGCCACAGTGACACCACTGAGGAACTCAGAGTGATCAAAGGCATGGTCCCCGAGGACCACAGACAGACTTGCCACGGAAGACCTCTGCCATGTGAGGGGACTTGGAAGCCTGAAAGGGAAGAGTGGCTGGCCTTGGCAGCGCACCAGGGATGGCAAAAGTGCCCCCTTCTCTGCCCCGCCATCGGACTGCTCTGGATAAAGCTCTGGCTATTCGAAAGGCCTGCATGCCACACGGGCCGACCGCGTCATGCCCTCCGGCAGTAACACTATTGCTTTGCACATTCCCAAAAGAGGGAAAAGAGCGACCAAAGGGCTTGTTTGCATAACTCACCTACCCCCAAGAAGGCCGGCACAGATGCCTCAGCATGTCCATCTTCTCTATGTCCCGCAAGAAACCCGTGGGGAGTCACTCCTCTGGAAACGGGATTGCAACTCTTCACAGGTAACCTACCTCACTGCATCCTCATGAACTGCCAAAGCCATCCCCACCATAGGCAGCTGATGCCAGGCCATCACGAACAAGACACATCCTTGGGAAGCTGAGGCCAGCGCCTGCAACCCAATGATGACAGCCCATCCCACGACATCACACAGGACCTGTCCTCATGATACCTGACCTTTCTCTCCAGGGCAGCAGCCACTACGCAGGCTTAAATGCAGCACTCGATCCTCACCCCACTCCACGATGATCCACTTAGCGCCAACAGTGTGCTGGCAGCTTCAGGGGCAGCAGCGAGGCCTAATCCATCAGCCCCCTTCCGCCATCACCAAACTCCATCCCACCCCCGCCCACAGCTCCAGCCCCACCGGGCGCTCAAGAACCTCACCGCACCAAACACGACAACAGAGAGGGCCACAGGCCTGGCCTGTGGCTGCAGGCTCCAACCAGGGAACCTTGCTCATTTTGGCTCCCAAAATCAACCACCCAAGCGGCAGGCGCAAAGCATGATCCTGGTCAAACACACTTCTCCAAGCTGAAAGCTCACTGGGCCCACACCAGCACACACTCCGACTTTGAAGACTAACAGGAGAGCCTGCCCCCTTGCATTCCCTCATGGCCTTTTAGCAGGGACCGCGGATTCATAGATGACCCAGCTTATGGGCAGACACGGTCGACCCTCAGTCAGGAGCCCCTCCAATACTGGAGTCCTTGGGGGTGTTTGCGTGCATGTCGGCAGGGAACACTGGCCTTCACTCCTAACAGTCCCCTACACCCGAGAGAGGAAACGTGCTGAACCTCAGTTTCGATAAGGATATGGTAGAGTGTTCTCACCCATTTTGTTCAGAGTTTCAAAGGAATGCATACAAGGGTGTCATCATCGATCCAAGCACATGCTGGGATGCTGCAGAACACAACCGGGCAGGGCGCCGGGCTCTGCAGGGGAGTCATGAGCCTGGGGTACCGCAAAAGCCTGGAGAATCCACAGCCCTCAGGCCATTCAACAAGACGAACAATCAAGCCACTCTTGCAGCCATTGGGCCCATCTCAGGAAAACCTAATATCTAATGGCACATCTTGGGGTGGTTGAATACCTACCATCCTGAGTTATCCGCGACCATGCTCGGGAACATGGCCCCGCCTCACTTTTTCCAGTTCTTCTTAGCACCTCCAGTCATCAGAGCACACGAAGATCTTCTTGTTTTTGCCGACGGCGAGGCTTGCCCAGCAACTGCACCTGGGAAGTGGACTGGTGACCTCAGAGGACATGATCCATGCAAACATTTTCCTGGGCTTGAGCTCTGAAACTGCTTCCCAAGGACCTCTATCCCTTACCGAGAATTGACTGCATGTCTGATAGTACGACTGCAGGAAGTTAGGCACATACATTGGCCGGTGTGTGAGAGGCTGTATTTCTGTGTTCATGCGTGTGACTGTGACTGCGTACGCAGACGCTCTTGTGGGTTTCTCTGTGTGCCGCTGACTACGCGTCTTGGGCTCTGTGTGTCCCTGTAGCCCTGTGAAGAGGCGTCCAACAGTAAACGCCATAGTTTATACACAACACCCTGTCTAGACCCCCAACTGAAAGGAGAAAGCCCCCTGTCAGCTTCCAGAGGCCGCATGCAAACTTTAACCCCCAGGGGCTGTTGAAATACTCCACGGACTCCCGCTCTCCCACAGCCACGCCTTCTGACCAGAGCACAAAGACTGGACGAGACCTGCCTCCCGGCCCTGGGTGTGACATCTACGTGCAACTCGAGAACCTGCCAGCTACCAGCACATCTGATGTGCACTTGGGGTCACCCCCAGCACTTTCGGAAGCAAGGGAACTCCCATGGGTGACCCGACACCGACCTATAGCATTCTACTGGCAAGATGCAGCCTGAAACCACTCAAGGGGCTAAAGAACATCGAACAAAGTGCAACTTCTTGCCAACTAGGCCTAATCACTTTCCTTTGACCCGTGGGAATGCCCACCACAGGAGGCAGTGGGCTTCAGCAGCCATGACCCATGTTGGAACCCCGCAGCGGAAACTAGGCCACCTTCCCGGCCATGTCCAGGCAGCTCCCATCCTGCAAGTTTCGCGGCCCTGACCCCTAAGGAACCGCTCAAACGCTCAACAGCCTCGTCCAACGTGCCCTACTCTAGCCAGCAGGGCGACGCGTCCCTACTGGAAGCCACAGACATCTTCCGAACACGGGAACACTGAACACCAGGGAAGACAGACGGCAAGCCTGTCTGCTTTGAAGATTGTGATCCCACCTGATGCATCCTGGAAATTCTCCACTGCCACAGTGACACCACTGAGGAACTCAGAGTGATCAAAGGCATGGTCCCCGAGGTCCACAGACAGACTTGCCACGGAAGACCTCTGCCATGTGAGGGGACTTGGAAGCCTGAAAGGGAAGAGTGGCTGGCCTTGGCATCGCACCAGGGATGGCAACAGTGCCCCCTTCTCTGCCCCGCGATCGGACTGCTCTGGATAAAGCTCTGGCTATTCGAAAGGCCTGCATGCCACACGGGCCGGCCGCGTCATGCCCTCCGGCAGAAACACTATCGCTTGGCACATTCCCAAAAGAGGGAAAAGAGCGACCAAAGGGCTTGTTTGCATAACTGAACTACCCCCAAGAAGGCCCGCACAGATGTCTCAGCATGTCCATCTTCTCTATGTCCCGCAAGACACCCGTGGGGAGTCACTCCTCTGGAAACGGGATTGCAACTCTTCACAGGTAACCTACCTCACTGCATCCTCATGAACTGCCAAAGCCATCCCCACCATAGGCAGCTGATGCCAGGCCATCACGTACAAGACACATCCTTGGGAAGCTGAGGCCAGCGCCTGCAACCCAATGATGACAGCCCATCCCACGACATCACACAGGACCTGTCCTCATGATACCTGACCTTTCTCTCCAGGGCAGCAGCCACTACGCAGGCTTAAATGCAGCACTCGATCCTCACCCCACTCCACGATGATCCACTTAGCGCCAACAGTGTGCTGGCAGCTTCAGGGGCAGCAGCGAGGCCTAATCAATCAGCCCCCTTCCACAATCACCAAACTCCATCCCACCCCCGCCCACAGCTCCAGCCCCACCGGGCACTCAAGAACCTCACCGCACCAAACACGACAACAGAGAGGGCCACAGGCCTGGCCTGTGGCTCCAGGCTCCAACCAGGGAACCTTGCTCATTTTGGCTCCCAAAATCAACCATCAAGCATCAGGCGCAAAGCATGATCCTGGTCAAACACACTTCTCCAAGCTGAAAGCTCACTCGGCCCACACCAGCACACACTCCGACTCTGAAGACTAGCAGGAGAGCCTGCCCCCTTGCATTCCCTCACGGCCTTTTAGCAGGGACCGCGGATTCATAGATGACCCAGCTTATGGGCAGACACGGTCGACCCTCAGTCAGGAGCCCCTCCAATACTGGAGTCCTTGGGGGTGTTTGCGTGCATTTCAGCAGGGAACACTGGCCTTCACTCCTAACAGTCCCCTACACCCGAGAGAGGAAACGTGCTGAACCTCAGTTTCGATAAGGATACGGTAGAGTGTTCTCACCCATTTTGTTCAGAGTTTCAAAGGGATGCATACAAGGGTGTCATCATCGATCCAAGCACATGCTGGGATGCTGCAGACCACAACCGGGCAGGGCGCCGGGCTCTTCAGGGGAGTCATGAGCCTGGGGTACCCCAAAAGTCTGGAGAATCCACAGCCCTCAGGCCACTCAACAAGACGAACAATCAAGCCACTCTTGCAGCCATTGGGCCCATCTCAGGAAAACCTAATATCTAATGGCACATCTTGGGGTGGTTGAATACCTACCATCCTGAGTTATCCGCGACCATGCTCGGGAACATGGCCCCGCCTCACTTTTTCCAGTTCTTCTTAGCACCTCCAGTCATCAGAGCACACGAAGATCTTCTTGTTTTTGCCGACGGCGAGGCTTGCCCAGCAACTGCACCTGGGAAGTGGACTGGTGACCTCAGAGGACATGATCCATGCAAACATTTTCCTGGGCTTGAGCTCTGAAACTGCTTCCCAAGGACCTCTATCCCTTACCGAGAATTGACTGCATGTCTGATAGTACGACTGCAGGAAGTTAGGCACATACATTGGCCGGTGTTTGAGAGGCTGTATTTCTGTGTTCATGCGTGTGACTGTGACTGCGTACGCAGACGCTCTTGTGGGTTTCTCTGTGTGCCGCTGACTACGCGTCTTGGGCTCTGTGTGTCCCTGTAGCCCTGTGAAGAGGCGTCCAACAGTAAACGCCATAGTTTATACACAACACCCTGTCTAGACCCCCAACTGAAAGGAGAAAGCCCCCTGTGAGCTTCCAGAGGCCGCATGCAAACTTTAACCCCCAGGGGCTGTTGAAATACTCCACGGACTCCCGCTCTCCCACAGCCAGGCCTTCTGACCAGAGCACAAAGACTGGACGAGACCTGCCTCCCGGCCCTGGGTGTGACATCTACGTGCAACTCGAGAACCTGCCAGCTACCAGCACATCTGATGTGCACTTGGGGTCACTCCCAGCACTTTCGGAAGCAAGGGAACTCCCATGGGTGACCCGACACCGACCTACAGCATTCTACTGGCAAGATGCAGCCTGAAACCACTCAAGGGGCTAAAGAACATCGAACAAAGTGCAACTTCTTGCCAACTAGGCCTAATCACTTTCCTTAGACCCGTGGGAATGCCCACCACAGAAGGCAGTGGGCTTCAGCAGCCATGACCCATGTTGGAACCCCACAGCGGAAACTAGGCCACCTTCCCGGCCATGTCCAGGCAGCTCCCATCCTGCAAGGTTCGCGGCCCTGACCCCTAAGGAACCGCTCAAACGCTCAACAGCCTCGTCCAACGTGCCCTACTCTAGCCAGCAGGGCGACGCGTCCCTACTGGAAGCCACAGACATCTTCCGAACACGGGAACACTGAACACCAGGGAAGACAGACGGCAAGCCTGTCTGCTTTGAAGATTCTGATCCCACCTGATGCATTCTGGAAATTCTCCACTGCCACAGTGACACCACTGAGGAACTCAGAGTGATCAAAGGCATGGTCCCCGAGGACCACAGACAGACTTGCCACGGAAGACCTCTGCCATGTGAGGGGACTTGGAAGCTGAAAGGGAAGAGTGGCTGGCCTTGGCAGCGCACCAGGGATGGCAAAAGTGCCCCCTTCTCTGCCCCGCCATCGGACTGCTCTGGATAAAGCTCTGGCTATTCGAAAGGCCTGCATGCCACACGGGCCGGCCGCGTCATGCCCTCCGGCAGAAACACTATCGCTTGTCACATTCCCAAAAGAGGGAAAAGAGCGACCAAAGGGCTTGTTTGCATAACTGAACTACCCCCAAGAAGGCCCGCACAGATGCCTCAGCATGTCCATCTTCTCTATGTCCCGCAAGACACCCGTGGGGAGTCACTCATCTGGAAACGGGATTGCAACTCTTCACAGGTAACCTACCTCACTGCATCCTCATGAACTGCCAAAGCCATCCCCACCATAGGCAGCTGATGCCAGGCCATCACGTACAAGACACATCCTTGGGAAGCTGAGGCCAGCGCCTGCAACCCAATGATGACAGCCCATCCCACGACATCACACAGGACCTGTCCTCATGATACCTGACCTTTCTCTCCAGGGCAGCAGCCACTATGCAGGCTTAAATGCAGCACTCGATCCTCACCCCACTCCACGATGATCCGCTTAGCGCCAACAGTGTGCTGGCAGCTTCAGGGGCAGCAGCGAGGCCTAATCCATCAGCCCCCTTCCACAATCACCAAACTCCATCCCACCCCCGCCCACAGCTCCAGCCCCACCGGGCACTCAAGAACCTCACCGCACCAAACACGACAACAGAGAGGGCCACAGGCCTGGCCTGTGGCTCCAGGCTCCAACCAGGGAACCTTGCTCATTTTGGCTCCCAAAATCAACCATCAAGCGTCAGGCGCAAAGCATGATCCTGGTCAAACACACTTCTCCAAGCTGAAAGCTCACTGGGCCCACACCAGCACACACTCCGACTCTGAAGACTAGCAGGAGAGCCTGCCCCCTTGCATTCCCTCACGGCCTTTTAGCAGGGACCGCGGATTCATAGATGACCCAGCTTATGGGCAGACACGGTCGACCCTCAGTCAGGAGCCCCTCCAATACTGGAGTCCTTGGGGGTGTTTGCGTGCATTTCAGCAGGGAACACTGGCCTTCACTCCTAACAGTCCCCTACACCCGAGAGAGGAAACGTGCTGAACCTCAGTTTCGATAAGGATACGGTAGAGTGTTCTCACCCATTTTGTTCAGAGTTTCAAAGGAATGCATACAAGGGTGTCATCATCGATCCAAGCACATGCTGGGATGCTGTAGACCACAACCGGGCAGGGCGCCGGGCTCTGCAGGGGAGTCATGAGCCTGGGGTACCCCAAAAGTCTGGAGAATCCACAGCCCTCAGGCCACTCAACAAGACGAACAATCAAGCCACTCTTGCAGCCATTGGGCCCATCTCAGGAAAACCTAATATCTAATGGCACATCTTGGGGTGGTTGAATACCTACCATCCTGAGTTATCCGCGACGATGCTCGGGAACATGGCCCCGCCTCACTTTTTCCAGTTCTTCTTAGCACCTCCAGTCATCAGAGCACACGAAGATCTTCTTGTTTTTGCCGACGGCGAGGCTTGCCCAGCAACTGCACCTGGGAAGTGGACTGGTGACCTCAGAGGACATGATCCATGCAAACATTTTCCTGGGCTTGAGCTCTGAAACTGCTTCCCAAGGACCTCTATCCCTTACCGAGAATTGACTGCATGTCTGATAGTACGACTGCAGGAAGTTAGGCACATACATTGGCCGGTGTTTGAGAGGCTGTATTTCTGTGTTCATGCGTGTGACTGTGACTGCGTACGCAGACGCTCTTGTGGGTTTCTCTGTGTGCCGCTGACTACGCGTCTTGGGCTCTGTGTGTCCCTGTAGCCCTGTGAAGAGGCGTCCAACAGTAAACGCCATAGTTTATACACAACACCCTGTCTAGACCCCCAACTGAAAGGAGAAAGCCCCCTGTGAGCTTCCAGAGGCCGCATGCAAACTTTAACCCCCAGGGGCTGTTGAAATACTCCACGGACTCCCGCTCTCCCACAGCCAGGCCTTCTGACCAGAGCACAAAGACTGGACGAGACCTGCATCCCGGCCGTGGGTGTGACATCTACGTGCAACTCGAGAACCTGCCAGCTACCAGCACATCTGATGTGCACTTGGGGTCACTCCCAGCACTTTCGGAAGCAAGGGAACTCCCATGGGTGACCCGACACCGACCTACAGCATTCTACTGGCAAGATGCAGCCTGAAACCACTCAAGGGGCTAAAGAACATCGAACAAAGTGCAACTTCTTGCCAACTAGGCCTAATCACTTTCCTTAGACCCGTGGGAATGCCCACCACAGAAGGCAGTGGGCTTCAGCAGCCATGACCCATGTTGGAACCCCACAGCGGAAACTAGGCCACCTTCCCGGCCATGTCCAGGCAGCTCCCATCCTGCAAGGTTCGCGGCCCTGACCCCTAAGGAACCGCTCAAACGCTCAACAGCCTCGTCCAACGTGCCCTACTCTAGCCAGCAGGGCGACGCGTCCCTACTGGAAGCCACAGACATCTTCCGAACACGGGAACACTGAACACCAGGGAAGACAGACGGCAAGCCTGTCTGCTTTGAAGATTCTGATCCCACCTGATGCATTCTGGAAATTCTCCACTGCCACAGTGACACCACTGAGGAACTCAGAGTGATCAAAGGCATGGTCCCCGAGGACCACAGACAGACTTGCCACGGAAGACCTCTGCCATGTGAGGGGACTTGGAAGCTGAAAGGGAAGAGTGGCTGGCCTTGGCAGCGCACCAGGGATGGCAAAAGTGCCCCCTTCTCTGCCCCGCCATCGGACTGCTCTGGATAAAGCTCTGGCTATTCGAAAGGCCTGCATGCCACACGGGCCGACCGCGTCATGCCCTCCGGCAGTAACACTATCGCTTTGCACATTCCCAAAAGAGGGAAAAGAGCGACCAAAGGGCTTGTTTGCATAACTCACCTACCCCCAAGAAGGCCGGCACAGATGCCTCAGCATGTCCATCTTCTCTATGTCCCGCAAGAAACCCGTGGGGAGTCACTCCTCTGGAAACGGGATTGCAACTCTTCACAGGTAACCTACCTCACTGCATCCTCATGAACTGCCAAAGCCATCCCCACCATAGGCAGCTGATGCCAGGCCATCACGTACAAGACACATCCTTGGGAAGCTGAGGCCAGCGCCTGCAACCCAATGATGACAGCCCATCCCACGACATCACACAGGACCTGTCCTCATGATACCTGACCTTTCTCTCCAGGGCAGCAGCCACTACGCAGGCTTAAATGCAGCACTCGATCCTCACCCCACTCCACGATGATCCACTTAGCGCCAACAGTGTGCTGGCAGCTTCAGGGGCAGCAGCGAGGCCTAATCCATCAGCCCCCTTCCGCCATCACCAAACTCCATCCCACCCCCGCCCACAGCTCCAGCCCCACCGGGCGCTCAAGAAACTCACCGCACCAAACACGACAACAGAGAGGGCAACAGGCCTGGCCTGTGGCTCCAGGCTCCAACCAGGGAACCTTGCTCATTTTGGCTCCCAAAATCAACCACCCAAGCGGCAGGCGCAAAGCATGATCCTCGTCAAACACACTTCTCCAAGCTGAAAGCTCACTGGGCCCACACCAGCACACACTCCGACTCTGAAGACTAGCAGGAGAGCCTGCCCCCTTGCATTCCCTCATGGCCTTTTAGCAGGGACCGCGGATTCATAGATGACCCAGCTTATGGGCAGACACGGTCGACCCTCAGTCAGGAGCCCCTCCAATACTGGAGTCCTTGGGGTTGTCTGCGTGCATGTCAGCAGGGAACACTGGCCTTCACTCCTAACAGTCCCCTACACCCGAGAGAGGAAACGTGCTGAACCTCAGTTTCGATAAGGATACGGTAGAGTGTTCTCACCCATTTTGTTCAGAGTTTCAAAGGAATGCATACAAGGGTGTCATCATCGATCCAAGCACATGCTGGGATGCTGCAGAACACAACCGGGCAGGGCGCCGGGCTCTGCAGGGGAGTCATGAGCCTGGGGTACCGCAAAAGCCTGGAGAATCCACAGCCCTCAGGCCATTCAACAAGACGAACAATCAAGCCACTCTTGCAGCCATTGGGCCCATCTCAGGAAAACCTAATATCTAATGGCACATCTTGGGGTGGTTGAATACCTACCATCCTGAGTTATCCGCGACCATGCTCGGGAACATGGCCCCGCCTCACTTTTTCCAGTTCTTCTTAGCACCTCCAGTCATCAGAGCACACGAAGATCTTCTTATTTTTGCCGACGGCGAGGCTTGCCCAGCAACTGCACCTGGGAAGTGGACTGGTGACCTCAGAGGACATGATCCATGCAAACATTTTCCTGGGCTTGAGCTCTGAAACTGCTTCCCAAGGACCTCTATCCCTTACCGAGAATTGACTGCATGTCTGATAGTACGACTGCAGGAAGTTAGGCACATACATTGGCCGGTGTGTGAGAGGCTGTATTTCTGTGTTCATGCGTGTGACTGTGACTGCGTACGCAGACGCTCTTGTGGGTTTCTCTGTGTGCCGCTGACTACGCGTCTTGGGCTCTGTGTGTCCCTGTAGCCCTGTGAAGAGGCGTCCAACAGTAAACGCCATAGTTTATACACAACACCCTGTCTAGACCCCCAACTGAAAGGAGAAAGCCCCCTGTGAGCTTCCAGAGGCCGCATGCAAACTTTAACCCCCAGGGGCTGTTGAAATACTCCACAGACTCCCGCTCTCCCACAGCCAGGCCTTCTGACCAGAGCACAAAGACTGGACGAGACCTGCCTCCCGGCCGTGGGTGTGACATCTACGTGCAACTCGAGAACCTGCCAGCTACCAGCACATCTGATGTGCACTTGGGGTCACTCCCAGCACTTTCGGAAGCAAGGGAACTCCCATGGGTGACCCGACACCGACCTATAGCATTCTACTGGCAAGATGCAGCCTGAAACCACTCAAGGGGCTAAAGAACATCGAACAAAGTGCAACTTCTTGCCAACTAGGCCTAATCACTTTCCTTTGACCCGTGGGAATGCCCACCACAGGAGGCAGTGGGCTTCAGCAGCCATGACCCATGTTGGAACCCGGAAGCGGAAACTAGGCCACCTTCCCGGCCATGTCCAGGCAGCTCCCATCCTGCAAGGTTCGCGGCCCTGACCCCTAAGGAACCGCTCAAACGCTCAACAGCCTCGTCCAACGTGCCCTACTCTAGCCAGCAGGGCGACGCGTCCCTACTGGAAGCCACAGACATCTTCCGAACACGGGAACACTGAACACCAGGGAAGACAGACGGCAAGCCTGTCTGCTTTGAAGATTGTGATCCCACCTGATGCATCCTGGAAATTCTCCACTGCCACAGTGACACCACTGAGGAACTCAGAGTGATCAAAGGCATGGTCCCCGAGGACCACAGACAGACTTGCCACGGAAGACCTCTGCCATGTGAGGGGACTTGGAAGCCTGAAAGGGAAGAGTGGCTGGCCTTGGCAGCGCACCAGGGATGGCAACAGTGCCCCCTTCTCTGCCCCGCCATCGGACTGCTCTGGATAAAGCTCTGGCTATTCGAAAGGCCTGCATGCCACACGGGCCGGCCGCGTCATGCCCTCCGGCAGAAACACTATCGCTTTGCACATTCCCAAAAGAGGGAAAAGAGCGACCAAAGGGCTTGTTTGCATAACTGAACTACCCCCAAGAAGGCCCGCACAGATGCCTCAGCATGTCCATCTTCTCTATGTCCCGCAAGACACCCGTGGGGAGTCACTCCTCTGGAAACGGGATTGCAACTCTTCACAGGTAACCTACCTCACTGCATCCTCATGAACTGCCAAAGCCATCCCCACCATAGGCAGCTGATGCCAGGCCATCACGTACATGACACATCCTTGGGAAGCTGAGGCCAGCGCCTGCAACCCAATGATGACAGCCCATCCCACGACATCACACAGGACCTGTCCTCATGATACCTGACCTTTCTCTCCAGGGCAGCAGCCACTACGCAGGCTTAAATGCAGCACTCGATCCTCACCCCACTCCACGATGATCCACTTAGCGCCAACAGTGTGCTGGCAGCTTCAGGGGCAGCAGCGAGGCCTAATGCATCAGCCCCCTTCCACAATCACCAAACTCCATCCCACCCCCGCCCACAGCTCCAGCCCCACCGGACACTCAAGAACCTCACCGCACCAAACACGACAACAGAGAGGGCCACAGGCCTGGCCTGTGGCTCCAGGCTCCAACCAGGGAACCTTGCTCATTTTGGCTCCCAAAATCAACAACCCAAGCAGCAGGCGCAAAGCATGATCCTGGTCAAACACACTTCTCCAAGCTGAAAGCTCACTGGGCCCACACCAGCAAACACTCCGACTCTGAAGACTAGCAGGAGAGCCTGCCCCCTTGCATTCCCTCACGGCCTTTTAGCAGGAACCGCGGATTCATAGATGACCCAGCTTATGGGCAGACACGGTCGACCCTCAGTCAGGAGCCCCTCCAATACTGGAGTCCTTGGTGGTGTTTGCGTGCATGTCGGCAAGGGACACTGGCCTTCACTCCTAACAGTCCCCTACACCCGAGAGAGGAAACGTGCTGAACCTCAGTTTCGATAAGGATACGGTAGAGTTTCCTCACCCATTTTGTTCAGAGTTTCAAAGGAATGCATACAAGGGTGTCATCATCGATCCAAGCACATCCTGGGATGCTGCAGAACACAACCGGGCAGGGCGCCGGGCTCTGCAGGGGAGTCATGAGCCTGGGGTACCCCAAAAGTCTGGAGAATCCACAGCCCTCAGGCCACTCAACAAGACGAACAATCAAGCCACTCTTGCAGCCATTGGGCCCATCTCAGGAAAACCTAATATCTAATGGCACATCTTGGGGTGGTTGAATACCTACCATCCTGAGTTATCCGCGACGATGCTCGGGAACATGGCCCCGCCTCACTTTTTCCAGTTCTTCTTAGCACCTCCAGTCATCAGAGCACACGAAGATCTTCTTGTTTTTGCCGACGGCGAGGCTTGCCCAGCAACTGCACCTGGGAAGTGGACTGGTGACCTCAGAGGACATGATCCATGCAAACATTTTCCTGGGCTTGAGCTCTGAAACTGCTTCCCAAGGACCTCTATCCCTTACCGAGAATTGACTGCATGTCTGATAGTACGACTGCAGGAAGTTAGGCACATACATTGGCCGGTGTTTGAGAGGCTGTATTTCTGTGTTCATGCGTGTGACTGTGACTGCGTACGCAGACGCTCTTGTGGGTTTCTCTGTGTGCCGCTGACTACGCGTCTTGGGCTCTGTGTGTCCCTGTAGCCCTGTGAAGAGGCGTCCAACAGTAAACGCCATAGTTTATACACAACACCCTGTCTAGACCCCCAACTGAAAGGAGAAAGCCCCCTGTGAGCTTCCAGAGGCCGCATGCAAACTTTAACCCCCAGGGGCTGTTGAAATACTCCACGGACTCGCGCTCTCCCACAGCCAGGCCTTCTGACCAGAGCAAAAAGACTGGACGAGACCTGCCTCCCGGCCGTGGGTGTGACATCTACGTGCAACTCGAGAACCTGCCAGCTACCAGCACATCTGATGTGCACTTGGGGTCACTCCCAGCACTTTCGGAAGCAAGGGAACTCCCATGGGTGACCCGACACCGACCTACAGCATTCTACTGGCAAGATGCAGCCTGAAACCACTCAAGGGGCTAAAGAACATCGAACAAAGTGCAACTTCTTGCCAACTAGGCCTAATCACTTTCCTTAGACCCGTGGGAATGCCCACCACAGAAGGCAGTGGGCTTCAGCAGCCATGACCCATGTTGGAACCCCGCAGCGGAAACTAGGCCACCTTCGCGGCCATGTCTCAGGCAGCTCCCATCCTGCAAGGTTCGCGGCCCTGACCCCTAAGGAACCGCTCAAACGCTCAACAGCCTCGTCCAACGTGCCCTACTCCAGCCAGCAGGGCGACGCGTCCCTACTGGAAGCCACAGACATCTTCCGAACACGGGAACACTGAACACCAGGGAAGACAGACGGCAAGCCTGTCTGCTTTGAAGATTCTGATCCCACCTGATGCATTCTAGAAATTCTCCACTGCCACAGTGACACCACTGAGGAACTCAGAGTGATCAAAGGCATGGTCCCCGAGGACCACAGACAGACTTGCCACGGAAGACCTCTGCCATGTGAGGGGACTTGGAAGCTGAAAGGGAAGAGTGGCTGGCCTTGGCAGCGCACCAGGGATGGCAAAAGTGCCCCCTTCTCTGCCCCGCCATCGGACTGCTCTGGATAAAGCTCTGGCTATTCGAAAGGCCTGCATGCCACACGGGCCGACCGCGTCATGCCCTCCGGCAGTAACACTATCGCTTTGCACATTCCCAAAAGAGGGAAAAGAGCGACCAAAGGGCTTGTTTGCATAACTCACCTACCCCCAAGAAGGCCGGCACAGATGCCTCAGCATGTCCATCTTCTCTATGTCCCGCAAGAAACCCGTGGGGAGTCACTCCTCTGGAAACGGGATTGCAACTCTTCACAGGTAACCTACCTCACTGCATCCTCATGAACTGCCAAAGCCATCCCCACCATAGGCAGCTGATGCCAGGCCATCACGTACAAGACACATCCTTGGGAAGCTGAGGCCAGCGCCTGCAACCCAATGATGACAGCCCATCCCACGACATCACACAGGACCTGTCCTCATGATACCTGACCTTTCTCTCCAGGGCAGCAGCCACTACGCAGGCTTAAATGCAGCACTCGATCCTCACCCCACTCCACGATGATCCACTTAGCGCCAACAGTGTGCTGGCAGCTTCAGGGGCAGCAGCGAGGCCTAATCCATCAGCCCCCTTCCGCCATCACCAAACTCCATCCCACCCCCGCCCACAGCTCCAGCCCCACCGGGCGCTCAAGAACCTCACCGCACCAAACACGACAACAGAGAGGGCAACAGGCCTGGCCTGTGGCTCCAGGCTCCAACCAGGGAACCTTGCTCATTTTGGCTCCCAAAATCAACCACCCAAGCGGCAGGCGCAAAGCATGATCCTGGTCAAACACACTTCTCCAAGCTGAAAGCTCACTGGGCCCACACCAGCACACACTCCGACTCTGAAGACTAGCAGGAGAGCCTGCCCCCTTGCATTCCCTCATGGCCTTTTAGCAGGGACCGCGGATTCATAGATGACCCAGCTTATGGGCAGACACAGTCGACCCTCAGTCAGGAGCCCCTCCAATACTGGAGTCCTTGGGGTTGTCTGCGTGCATGTCAGCAGGGAACACTGGCCTTCACTCCTAACAGTCCCCTACACCCGAGAGAGGAAACGTGCTGAACCTCAGTTTCGATAAGGATACGGTAGAGTGTTCTCACCCATTTTGTTCAGAGTTTCAAAGGAATGCATACAAGGGTGTCATCATCAATCCAAGCACATGCTGGGATGCTGCAGAACACAACCGGGCAGGGCGCCGGGCTCTGCAGGGGAGTCATGAGCCTGGGGTACCGCAAAAGCCTGTAGAATCCACAGCCCTCAGGCCATTCAACAAGACGAACAATCAAGCCACTCTTGCAGCCATTGGGCCCATCTCAGGAAAACCTAATATCTAATGGCACATCTTGGGGTGGTTGAATACCTACCATCCTGAGTTATCCGCGACCATGCTCGGGAACATGGCCCCGCCTCACTTTTTCCAGTTCTTCTTAGCACCTCCAGTCATCAGAGCACACGAAGATCTTCTTGTTTTTGCCGACGGCGAGGCTTGCCCAGCAACTGCACCTGGGAAGTGGACTGGTGACCTCAGAGGACATGATCCATGCAAACATTTTCCTGGGCTTGAGCTCGGAAACTGCTTCCCAAGGACCTCTATCCCTTACCGAGAATTGACTGCATGTCTGATAGTACGACTGCAGGAAGTTAGGCACATACATTGGCCGGTGTGTGAGAGGCTGTATTTCTGTGTTCATGCGTGTGACTGTGACTGCGTACGCAGACGCTCTTGTGGGTTTCTCTGTGTGCCGCTGACTACGCGTCTTGGGCTCTGTGTGTCCCTGTAGCCCTGTGAAGAGGCGTCCAACAGTAAACGCCATAGTTTATACACAACACCCTGTCTAGACCCCCAACTGAAAGGAGAAAGCCCCCTGTGAGCTTCCAGAGGCCGCATGCAAACTTTAACCCCCAGGGGCTGTTGAAATACTCCACAGACTCCCGCTCTCCCACAGCCAGGCCTTCTGACCAGAGCACAAAGACTGGACGAGACCTGCCTCCCGGCCGTGGGTGTGACATCTACGTGCAACTCGAGAACCTGCCAGCTACCAGCACATCTGATGTGCACTTGGGGTCACTCCCAGCACTTTCAGAAGCAAGGGAACTCCCATGGGTGACCCGACACCGACCTATAGCATTCTACTGGCAAGATGCAGCCTGAAACCACTCAAGGGGCTAAAGAACATCGAACAAAGTGCAACTTCTTGCCAACTAGGCCTAATCACTTTCCTTTGACCCGTGGGAATGCCCACCACAGGAGGCAGTGGGCTTCAGCAGCCATGACCCATGTTGGAACCCGGAAGCGGAAACTAGGCCACCTTCCCGGCCATGTCCAGGCAGCTCCCATCCTGCAAGGTTCGCGGCCCTGACCCCTAAGGAACCGCTCAAACGCTCAACAGCCTCGTCCAACGTGCCCTACTCTAGCCAGCAGGGCGACGCGTCCCTACTGGAAGCCACAGACATCTTCCGAACACGGGAACACTGAACACCAGGGAAGACAGACGGCAAGCCTGTCTGCTTTGAAGATTGTGATCCCACCTGATGCATCCTGGAAATTCTCCACTGCCACAGTGACACCACTGAGGAACTCAGAGTGATCAAAGGCATGGTCCCCGAGGACCACAGACAGACTTGCCACGGAAGACCTCTGCCATGTGAGGGGACTTGGAAGCCTGAAAGGGAAGAGTGGCTGGCCTTGGCAGCGCACCAGGGATGGCAACAGTGCCCCCTTCTCTGCCCCGCCATCGGACTGCTCTGGATAAAGCTCTGGCTATTCGAAAGGCCTGCATGCCACACGGGCCGGCCGCGTCATGCCCTCCGGCAGAAACACTATCGCTTTGCACATTCCCAAAAGAGGGAAAAGAGCGACCAAAGGGCTTGTTTGCATAACTGAACTACCCCCAAGAAGGCCCGCACAGATGCCTCAGCATGTCCATCTTCTCTATGTCCCGCAAGACACCCGTGGGGAGTCACTCCTCTGGAAACGGGATTGCAACTCTTCACAGGTAACCTACCTCACTGCATCCTCATGAACTGCCAAAGCCATCCCCACCATAGGCAGCTGATGCCAGGCCATCACGTACAAGACACATCCTTGGGAAGCTGAGGCCAGCGCCTGCAACCCAATGATGACAGCCCATCCCACGACATCACACAGGACCTGTCCTCATGATACCTGACCTTTCTCTCCAGGGCAGCAGCCACTACGCAGGCTTAAATGCAGCACTCGATCCTCACCCCACTCCACGATGATCCACTTAGCGCCAACAGTGTGCTGGCAGCTTCAGGGGCAGCAGCGAGGCCTAATCCATCAGCCCCCTTCCGCCATCACCAAACTCCATCCCACCCCCGCCCACAGCTCCAGCCCCACCGGGCGCTCAAGAACCTCACCGCACCAAACACGACAACAGAGAGGGCAACAGGCCTGGCCTGTGGCTCCAGGCTCCAACCAGGGAACCTTGCTCATTTTGGCTCCCAAAATCAACCACCCAAGCGGCAGGCGCAAAGCATGATCCTGGTCAAACACACTTCTCCAAGCTGAAAGCTCACTGGGCCCACACCAGCACACACTCCGACTCTGAAGACTAGCAGGAGAGCCTGCCCCCTTGCATTCCCTCATGGCCTATTAGCAGGGACCGCGGATTCATAGATGACCCAGCTTATGGGCAGACACGGTCGACCCTCAGTCAGGAGCCCCTCCAATACTGGAGTCCTTGGGGTTGTCTGCGTGCATGTCAGCAGGGAACACTGGCCTTCACTCCTAACAGTCCCCTACACCCGAGAGAGGAAACGTGCTGAACCTCAGTTTCGATAAGGATACGGTAGAGTGTTCTCACCCATTTTGTTCAGAGTTTCAAAGGAATGCATACAAGGGTGTCATCATCGATCCAAGCACATGCTGGGATGCTGCAGAACACAACCGGGCAGGGCGCCGGGCTCTGCAGGGGAGTCATGAGCCTGGGGTACCGCAAAAGCCTGGAGAATCCACAGCCCTCAGGCCATTCAACAAGACGAACAATCAAGCCACTCTTGCAGCCATTGGGCCCATCTCAGGAAAACCTAATATCTAATGGCACATCTTGGGGTGGTTGAATACCTACCATCCTGAGTTATCCGCGACCATGCTCGGGAACATGGCCCCGCCTCACTTTTTCCAGTTCTTCTTAGCACCTCCAGTCATCAGAGCACACGAAGATCTTCTTGTTTTTGCCGACGGCGAGGCTTGCCCAGCAACTGCACCTGGGAAGTGGACTGGTGACCTCAGAGGACATGATCCATGCAAACATTTTCCTGGGCTTGAGCTCTGAAACTGCTTCCCAAGGACCTCTATCCCTTACCGAGAATTGACTGCATGTCTGATAGTACGACTGCAGGAAGTTAGGCACATACATTGGCCGGTGTGTGAGAGGCTGTATTTCTGTGTTCATGCGTGTGACTGTGACTGCGTACGCAGACGCTCTTGTCGGTTTCTCTGTGTGCCGCTGACTACGCGTCTTGGGCTCTGTGTGTCCCTGTAGCCCTGTGAAGAGGCGTCCAACAGTAAACGCCATAGTTTATACACAACACCCTGTCTAGACCCCCAACTGAAAGGAGAAAGCCCCCTGTGAGCTTCCAGAGGCCGCATGCAAACTTTAACCCCCAGGGGCTGTTGAAATACTCCACAGACTCCCGCTCTCCCACAGCCAGGCCTTCTGACCAGAGCACAAAGACTGGACGAGACCTGCCTCCCGGCCGTGGGTGTGACATCTACGTGCAACTCGAGAACCTGCCAGCTACCAGCACATCTGATGTGCACTTGGGGTCACTCCCAGCACTTTCGGAAGCAAGGGAACTCCCATGGGTGACCCGACACCGACCTATAGCATTCTACTGGCAAGATGCAGCCTGAAACCACTCAAGGGGCTAAAGAACATCGAACAAAGTGCAACTTCTTGCCAACTAGGCCTAATCACTTTCCTTTGACCCGTGGGAATGCCCACCACAGGAGGCAGTGGGCTTCAGCAGCCATGACCCATGTTGGAACCCGGAAGCGGAAACTAGGCCACCTTCCCGGCCATGTCCAGGCAGCTCCCATCCTGCAAGGTTCGCGGCCCTGACCCCTAAGGAACCGCTCAAACGCTCAACAGCCTCGTCCAACGTGCCCTACTCTAGCCAGCAGGGCGACGCGTCCCTACTGGAAGCCACAGACATCTTCCGAACACGGGAACACTGAACACCAGGGAAGACAGACGGCAAGCCTGTCTGCTTTGAAGATTGTGATCCCACCTGATGCATCCTGGAAATTCTCCACTGCCACAGTGACACCACTGAGGAACTCAGAGTGATCAAAGGCATGGTCCCCGAGGACCACAGACAGACTTGCCACGGAAGACCTCTGCCATGTGAGGGGACTTGGAAGCCTGAAAGGGAAGAGTGGCTGGCCTTGGCAGCGCACCAGGGATGGCAACAGTGCCCCCTTCTCTGCCCCGCCATCGGACTGCTCTGGATAAAGCTCTGGCTATTCGAAAGGCCTGCATGCCACACGGGCCGGCCGCGTCATGCCCTCCGGCAGAAACACTATCGCTTTGCACATTCCCAAAAGAGGGAAAAGAGCGACCAAAGGGCTTGTTTGCATAACTGAACTACCCCCAAGAAGGCCCGCACAGATGCCTCAGCATGTCCATCTTCTCTATGTCCCGCAAGACACCCGTGGGGAGTCACTCCTCTGGAAACGGGATTGCAACTCTTCACAGGTAACCTACCTCACTGCATCCTCATGAACTGCCAAAGCCATCCCCACCATAGGCAGCTGATGCCAGGCCATCACGTACAAGACACATCCTTGGGAAGCTGAGGCCAGCACCTGCAACCCAATGATGACAACCCATCCCACGACATCACACAGGACCTGTCCTCATGATACCTGACCTTTCTCTCCAGGGCAGCAGCCACTACGCAGGCTTAAATGCAGCACTCGATCCTCACCCCACTCCACGATGATCCACTTAGCGCCAACAGTGTGCTGGCAGCTTCAGGGGCAGCAGCGAGGCCTAATCCATCAGCCCCCTTCCACAATCACCAAACTCCATCCCACCCCCGCCCACAGCTCCAGCCCCACCGGGCACTCAAGAACCTCACCGCACCAAACACGACAACAGAGAGGGCCACAGGCCTGGCCTGTGGCTCCAGGCTCCAACCAGGGAACCTTGCTCATTTTGGCTCCCAAAATCAACAACCCAAGCGGCAGGCGCAAAGCATGATCCTGGTCAAACACACTTCTCCAAGCTGAAAGCTCACTGGGCCCACACCAGCAAACACTCCGACTCTGAAGACAAGCAGGAGAGCCTGCCCCCTTGCATTCCCTCACGGCCTTTTAGCAGGAACCGCAGATTCATAGATGACCCAGCTTATGGGCAGACACGGTCGACCCTCAGTCAGGAGCCCCTCCAATACTGGAGTCCTTGGTGGTGTTTGCGTGCATGTCGGCAAGGGACACTGGCCTTCACTCCTAACAGTCCCCTACACCCGAGAGAGGAAACGTGCTGAACCTCAGTTTCGATAAGGATACGGTAGATTTTCCTCACCCATTTTGTTCAGAGTTTCAAAGGAATGCATACAAGGGTGTCATCATCGATCCAAGCACATGCTGGGATGCTGCAGAACACAACCGGGCAGGGCGCTGGGCTCTGCAGGGGAGTCATGAGCCTGGGGTATCACAAAAGTCTGGAGAATCCACAGCCCTCAGGCCACTCAACAAGACGAACCATCAAGCCACTCTTGCAGCCATTGGGCCCATCTCAGGAAAACCTAATATCTAATGGCACATCTTCGGGTGGTTGAATACCTACCATCCTGAGTTATCCGCGACCATGCTCGGGATCATGGCCCCGCCTCACTTTTTCCAGTTCTTCTTAGCACCTCCAGTCATCAGAGCACACGAAGATCTTCTTGTTTTTGCCGACGGCGAGGCTTGTCCAGCAACTGCACCTGGGAAGTGGACTGGTGACCTCAGAGGACATGATCCATGCAAACATTTTCCTGGGCTTGAGCTCTGAAACTGCTTCCCAAGGACCTCTATCCCTTACCGAGAATTGACTGCATGTCTGATAGTACGACTGCAGGAAGTTAGGCACATACATTGGCCGGTGTGTGAGAGGCTGTATTTCTGTGTTCATGCGTGTGACTGTGACTGCGTACGCAGACGCTCTTGTCGGTTTCTCTGTGTGCCGCTGACTACGCGTCTTGGGCTCTGTGTGTCCCTGTAGCCCTGTGAAGAGGCGTCCAACTGTAAACGCCATAGTTTATACACAACACCCTGTCTAGACCCCCAACTGAAAGGAGAAAGCCCCCTGTCAGCTTCCCGAGGCCGCATGCAAACTTTAACCCCCAGGGGCTGTTGAAATACTCCACGGACTCCCGCTCTCCCACAGCCAGGCCTTCTGACCAGAGCACAAAGACTGGACGAGACCTGCCTCCCGGCCGTGGGTGTGACATCTACGTGCAACTCGAGAACCTGCCAGCTACCAGCACATCTGATGTGCACTTGGGGTCACTCCCAGCACTTTCGGAAGCAAGGGAACTCCCATGGGTGACCCGACACCGACCTATAGCATTCTACTGGCAAGATGCAGCCTGAAACCACTCAAGGGGCTAAAGAACATCGAACAAAGTGCAACTTCTTGCCAACTAGGCCTAATCACTTTCCTTTGACCCGTGGGAATGCCCACCACAGGAGGCAGTGGGCTTCAGCAGCCATGACCCATGTTGGAACCCGGAAGCGGAAACTAGGCCACCTTCCCGGCCATGTCCAGGCAGCTCCCATCCTGCAAGGTTCGCGGCCCTGACCCCTAAGGAACCGCTCAAACGCTCAACAGCCTCGTCCAACGTGCCCTACTCTAGCCAGCAGGGCGACGCGTCCCTACTGGAAGCCACAGACATCTTCCGAACACGGGAACACTGAACACCAGGGAAGACAGACGGCAAGCCTGTCTGCTTTGAAGATTGTGATCCCACCTGATGCATCCTGGAAATTCTCCACTGCCACAGTGACACCACTGAGGAACTCAGAGTGATCAAAGGCATGGTCCCCGAGGACCACAGACAGACTTGCCACGGAAGACCTCTGCCATGTGAGGGGACTTGGAAGCCTGAAAGGGAAGAGTGGCTGGCCTTGGCAGCGCACCAGGGATGGCAACAGTGCCCCCTTCTCTGCCCCGCCATCGGACTGCTCTGGATAAAGCTCTGGCTATTCGAAAGGCCTGCATGCCACACGGGCCGGCCGCGTCATGCCCTCCGGCAGAAACACTATCGCTTTGCACATTCCCAAAAGAGGGAAAAGAGCGACCAAAGGGCTTGTTTGCATAACTGAACTACCCCCAAGAAGGCCCGCACAGATGCCTCAGCATGTCCATCTTCTCTATGTCCCGCAAGACACCCGTGGGGAGTCACTCCTCTGGAAACGGGATTGCAACTCTTCACAGGTAACCTACCTCACTGCATCCTCATGAACTGCCAAAGCCATCCCCACCATAGGCAGCTGATGCCAGGCCATCACGTACATGACACATCCTTGGGAAGCTGAGGCCAGCGCCTGCAACCCAATGATGACAGCCCATCCCACGACATCACACAGGACCTGTCCTCATGATACCTGACCTTTCTCTCCAGGGCAGCAGCCACTACGCAGGCTTAAATGCAGCACTCGATCCTCACCCCACTCCACGATGATCCACTTAGCGCCAACAGTGTGCTGGCAGCTTCAGGGGCAGCAGCGAGGCCTAATCCATCAGCCCCCTTCCACAATCACCAAACTCCATCCCACACCCGCCCACAGCTCCAGCCCCACCGGGCACTCAAGAACCTCACCGCACCAAACACGACAACAGAGAGGGCCACAGGCCTGGCCTGTGGCTCCAGGCTCCAACCAGGGAACCTTGCTCATTTTGGCTCCCAAAATCAACAACCCAAGCGGCAGGCGCAAAGCATGATCCTGGTCAAACACACTTCTCCAAGCTGAAAGCTCACTGGGCCCACACCAGCAAACACTCCGACTCTGAAGACTAGCAGGAGAGCCTGCCCCCTTGCATTCCCTCACGGCCTTTTAGCAGGAACCGTGGATTCATAGATGACCCAGCTTATGGGCAGACACGGTCGACCCTCAGTCAGGAGCCCCTCCAATACTGGAGTCCTTGGTGGTGTTTGCGTGAATGTCGGCAAGGGACACTGGCCTTCACTCCTAACAGTCCCCTACACCCGAGAGAGGAAACGTGCTGAACCTCAGTTTCGATAAGGATACGGTAGAGTTTCCTCACCCATTTTGTTCAGAGTTTCAAAGGAATGCATACAAGGGTGTCATCATCGATCCAAGCACATGCTGGGATGCTGCAGAACACAACCGGGCAGGGCGCCGGGCTCTGCAGGGGAGTCATGAGCCTGGGATACCCCAAAAGTCTGGAGAATCCACAGCCCTCAGGCCACTCAACAAGACGAACCATCAAGCCACTCTTGCAGCCATTGGGCCCATCTCAGGAAAACCTAATATCTAATGGCACATCTTCGGGTGGTTGAATACCTACCATCCTGAGTTATCCGCGACCATGCTCGGGATCATGGCCCCGCCTCACTTTTTCCAGTTCTTCTTAGCACCTCCAGTCATCAGAGCACACGAAGATCTTCTTATTTTTGCCGACGGCGAGGCTTGCCCAGCAACTGCACCTGGGAAGTGGACTGGTGACCTCAGAGGACATGATCCATGCAAACATTTTCCTGGGCTTGAGCTCTGAAACTGCTTCCCAAGGACCTCTATCCCTTACCGAGAATTGACTGCATGTCTGATAGTACGACTGCAGGAAGTTAGGCACATACATTGGCCGGTGTGTGAGAGGCTGTATTTCTGTGTTCATGCGTGTGACTGTGCCTGCGTACGCAGACGCTCTTGTCGGTTTCTCTGTGTGCCGCTGACTACGCGTCTTGGGCTCTGTGTGTCCCTGTAGCCCTGTGAAGAGGCGTCCAACAGTAAAGGCCATAGTTTATACACAACACCCTGTCTAGACCCCCAACTGAAAGGAGAAAGCCCCCTGTCAGCTTCCCGAGGCCGCATGCAAACTTTAACCCCCAGGGGCTGTTGAAATACTCCACGGACTCCCGCTCTCCCACAGCCACGCCTTCTGACCAGAGCACAAAGACTGGACGAGACCTGCCTCCCGGCCGTTGGTGTGACATCTACGTGCAACTCCAGAACCTGCCAGCTACCAGCACATCTGATGTGCACTTGGGGTCACTCCCAGCACTTTCGGAAGCAAGGGAACTCCCATGGGTGACCCGACACCGACCTACAGCATTCTACTGGCAAGATGCACCCTGAAAACACTCAAGGGGCAAAAGAACATCGAACAAAGTGCAACTTCTTGCCAACTAGGCCTAATCACTTTCCTTTGACCCGTGGGAATGCCCACCACAGGAGGCAGTGGGCTTCAGCAGCCATGACCCATGTTGGAACCCCGCAGCGGAAACTAGGCCACCTTCGCGGCCATGTCTCAGGCAGCTCCCATCCTGGAAGGTTCGCGGCCCTGACCCCTAAGGAACCGCTCAAACGCTCAACAGCCTCGTCCAACGTGCCCTACTTCAGCAAGCAGGGCGACGCTTCCCTACTGGAAGCCACAGACATCTTCCGAACACGAGAACACTGAATACCAGGGAAGACAGACGGCAAGCCTGTCTGCTTTGAAGATTCTGATCCCACCTGATGCATCCTGGAAATTCTCCACTGCCACAGTCACACCACTGAGGAACTCAGAGTGATCAAAGGCATGGTCCCCGAGGACCACAGACAGACTTGCCACGGAAGACCTCTGCCATGTGAGGGGACATGGAAGCCTGAACGGGAAGAGTGGCTGGCCTTGGCAGCGCACCAGGGATGGCAACAGTGCCCCCTTATAGGCCCCGCCAATGGACTGCTCTGGATAAAGCTCTGGCTATTCGAAAGCCCTGCAGGCCCCACGGGCTGGCCGCGTCATGCCCTCCGGCAGAAACACTATCGCTTTGCACATTCCCAAAAGTGGGAAAAGAGCGACCAAAGGGCTTGTTTGCATAACTCACCTACCCCCAAGAAGGCCCGCACAGATGCCTCAGCATGTCCATCTTCTCTATGTCCCGCAAGACACCCGTGGGGAGTCACTCCTCTGGAAACGGGATTGCAACTCTTCACAGGTAACCTACCTCACTGCATCCTCATGAACTGCCAAAGCCATCCCCACCATAGGCAGCTGATGCCAGGCCATCACGTACAAGACACATCCTTGGGAAGCTGAGGCCAGCGCCTGCAACCCAATGATGACAGCCCATCCCACGACATCACACAGGACCTGTCCTCATGATACCTGACCTTTCTCTCCAGGGCAGCAGGCACTACGCAGGCTTAAATGCAGCACTCGATCCTCACCCCACTCCACGATGATCCACTTAGCGCCAACAGTGTACTGGCAGCTTCAGGGGCAGAAGCGAGGCCTAATCCATCAGCCCCCTTCCGCCATCACCAAACTCCATCCCACCCCCGCCCACAGCTCCAGCCCCACCGGGCACTCAAGAACCTCACCGCACCAAACACGACAACAGAGAGGGCCACAGGCCTGGCCTGTGGCTCCAGGCTCCAACCAGGGAACCTTGCTCATTTTGGCTCCCAAAATCAACAACCCAAGCGGCAGGCGCAAAGCATGATCCTGTTCAAACACACTTCACCAAGTTGAAAGCTCACTGGGCCCACACCAGCAAACACTCCGACTCTGAAGACTAGCAGGAGAGCCTGCCCCCTTGCATTCCCTCACGGCCTTTTAGCAGGGACCGCGGATTCATAGATGACCCAGCTTATGGGCAGACACGGTCGACCCTCAGTCAGGAGCCCCTCCAATACTGGAGTCCTTGGGGGTGTTTGCGTGCATTTCAGCAGGGAACACTGGCCTTCACTCCTAACAGTCCCCTACACCCGAGAGAGGAAACGTGCTGAACCTCAGTTTCGATAAGGATACGGTAGAGTGTTCTCACCCATTTTGTTCAGAGTTTCAAAGGAATGCATACAAGGGTGCCATCATCGATCCAAGCACATGCTGGGATGCTGCAGAACACAACCGGGCACTGCGCTGGGCTCTGCAGGGGAGCCATGAGCCTGGGGTACCGCAAAAGCCTGGAGAATCCACAGCCCTCAGGCCACTCAACAAGACGAACAATCAAGCCACTCTTGCAGCCATTGGGCCCATCTCAGGAAAACCTAATATCTAATGGCACATCTTGGGGTGGTTGAATACCTACCATCCTGAGTTATCCGCGACCATGCTCGGGAACATGGACCCGCCTCACTTTTTCCAGTTCTTCTTAGCACCTCCAGTCATCAGAGCACACGAAGATCTTCTTGTTTTTGCCGACGGCGAGGCTTGCCCAGCAACTGCACCTGGGAAGTGGACTGGTGTCCTCAAAGGACATGATCCATACAATCATTTACCTGGGCTTGAGCTCTGAAACTGCTTCCCAAGGACCTCTATCCCTTACCGAGAATTGACAGCATGTCTGATAGTACGACTGCAGGAAGTTAGGCACATACATTGGCCGGTGTGTGAGAGGCTGTATTTCTGTGTTCACGCGTGTGACTGTGACTGCGTACGCAGACGCTCTTTTGGGTTTCTCTGTGTGCCGCTGACTACGCCTCTTGGTCTCTGTGTGTCCCTGTAGCCCTGTGAAGAGGCGTCCAACAGTAAACGCCATAGCTTATACACAACACCCTGTCTAGACCCCCAACTGAAAGGAGAAAGCCCCCTGTCAGCTTCCAGAGGCCGCATGCAAACTTAACCCCCAGGGGCTGTTGAAATACTCCAGGGACTCCCGCTCTCCCACAGCCACGCCTTCTGACCAGAGCACAAAGACTGGACGAGACCTGCCTCCCGGCCGTGGGTGTGACATCTACGTGCAACTCGAGAACCTGCCAGCTACCAGCACATCTGATGTGCACTTGGGGTCACTCGCAGCACTTTCGGAAGCAAGGGAACTCCCATGGGTGACCCGACACCGACCTACAGCATTCTACTGGCAAGATGCAGCCTGAAACCACTAAATGGGCTAAAGAACATCGAACAAAGTGCAACTTCTTGCCAACTAGGCCTAATCACTTTCCTTTGACCCGTGGGAATGCCCACCACAGGAGGCAGTGGGCTTCAGCAACCATGACCCATATTGGAACCCCACAGCGGAAACTAGGCCACCTTCCCGGCCATGTCTCAGGCAGCTCCCATCCTGCAAGGTTCGCGGCCCTGACCCCTAAGGAACCGCTGAAACGCCTAACAGCCTCGTCCAACGTGCCCTACTCCAGCCAGCAGGGCGACGCGTCCCTACTGGAAGCCACAGACATCTTCTGAACACGGGAACACTGAACACCAGGGAAGACAGACCGCAAGCCTGTCTGCTTTGAAGATGCTGATCCCACCTGATGCATCCTGGAAATTCTCCACTGCCACAGTCACACCACTGAGGAACTCAGAGTGATCAAAGGCATGGTCCCCGAGGACCACAGACAGACTTGCAACGGAAGACCTCTGCCATGTGAGGGGACTTGGAAGCCTGAAAGGGAAGAGTGGCTGGCATTGGCAGCGCACCAGGGATGGCAACAGGGGCCCCTTCTCTGGCCCGCCAACGGACTGTTCTGGATAAAGCTCTGGCTATTCGAAAGCCCTGCATGCCACACGGGCCGGCCGCGTAATACCCTCCGGCAGAAACACTATCGCTTTGCACATTCCCAAATGTGGGAAAAGAGCGACCAAAGGGCTTGTTTGCATAACTCACCTACCCCCAAGAAGGCCCGCACAGATGGCTCAGCATGTCCATCTTCTCTATATCCCGCAAGACACCCGTGGGGAGTCACTCCTCTGGAAACGGGATTGCAACTCTTCACAGGTAACCTACCTCACTGCATCCTCATGAAATGCCAAAGCCATCCCCACCATAGGCAGCTGATGCCAGGCCATCACGAACAAGACACATCCTTGGGAAGCCGAGGCCAGCGCCTGCAACCTAATGATGAAAGCCCATCCCACGACATCACACAGGACCTGTCCTCATCATATCTTACATTTCTCTCCAGGGCAGCAGACCCTACGCAGGCTTAAATGCAGCACTCGATCCTCACCCCACTCCACGATGATCCACTTAGCACCAACAGTGTGCTGGCAGCTTCAGGGGCAGCAGCGAGGCCTAATCCATCAGCCCCCTTCCGCCATCACCAAACTCCATCCCACCCCCGCCCACTGCTCCAGCCCCACCGGGCACTCAAGAACCTCACCGCACCAAACACGACAACACAGAGGGCCACAGGCCTGGCCTGAGGCTCCAGGCTCCAACCAGGGAAACTTGCTCATTTTGGCTCCCAAAATCAACCACCGAAGCGGCATGCACAAAGCGTGATCCTGGTCAAAACACACTTCTCCAAGCTGAAAGCTCACTGGGACCACACCAGCACACACTCCGACTCTGAAGACTAGCAGGAGAGCCCGCCCCCTTGCATTCCCTCACGGCCTTTTAGCAGGGACCGCGGATTCATAGATGACCCAGCTTATGGGCAGACACAGTCGACCCTCAGTCAGGAGCCCCTCCAATACTGGAGTCCTTGGGGTTGTCTGCGTGCATGTCAGCAGGGAACACTGGCCTTCACTCCTAACAGTCCCCTACACCCGAGAGAGGAAACGTGCTGAACCTCAGTTTCGATAAGGATACGGTAGAGTGTTCTCACCCATTTTGTTCAGAGTTTCAAAGGAATGCATACAAGGGTGTCATCATCAATCCAAGCACATGCTGGGATGCTGCAGAACACAACCGGGCAGGGCGCCGGGCTCTGCAGGGGAGTCATGAGCCTGGGGTACCGCAAAAGCCTGTAGAATCCACAGCCCTCAGGCCATTCAACAAGACGAACAATCAAGCCACTCTTGCAGCCATTGGGCCCATCTCAGGAAAACCTAATATCTAATGGCACATCTTGGGGTGGTTGAATACCTACCATCCTGAGTTATCCGCGACCATGCTCGGGAACATGGCCCCGCCTCACTTTTTCCAGTTCTTCTTAGCACCTCCAGTCATCAGAGCACACGAAGATCTTCTTGTTTTTGCCGACGGCGAGGCTTGCCCAGCAACTGCACCTGGGAAGTGGACTGGTGACCTCAGAGGACATGATCCATGCAAACATTTTCCTGGGCTTGAGCTCGGAAACTGCTTCCCAAGGACCTCTATCCCTTACCGAGAATTGACTGCATGTCTGATAGTACGACTGCAGGAAGTTAGGCACATACATTGGCCGGTGTGTGAGAGGCTGTATTTCTGTGTTCATGCGTGTGACTGTGACTGCGTACGCAGACGCTCTTGTGGGTTTCTCTGTGTGCCGCTGACTACGCGTCTTGGGCTCTGTGTGTCCCTGTAGCCCTGTGAAGAGGCGTCCAACAGTAAACGCCATAGTTTATACACAACACCCTGTCTAGACCCCCAACTGAAAGGAGAAAGCCCCCTGTGAGCTTCCAGAGGCCGCATGCAAACTTTAACCCCCAGGGGCTGTTGAAATACTCCACAGACTCCCGCTCTCCCACAGCCAGGCCTTCTGACCAGAGCACAAAGACTGGACGAGACCTGCCTCCCGGCCGTGGGTGTGACATCTACGTGCAACTCGAGAACCTGCCAGCTACCAGCACATCTGATGTGCACTTGGGGTCACTCCCAGCACTTTCAGAAGCAAGGGAACTCCCATGGGTGACCCGACACCGACCTATAGCATTCTACTGGCAAGATGCAGCCTGAAACCACTCAAGGGGCTAAAGAACATCGAACAAAGTGCAACTTCTTGCCAACTAGGCCTAATCACTTTCCTTTGACCCGTGGGAATGCCCACCACAGGAGGCAGTGGGCTTCAGCAGCCATGACCCATGTTGGAACCCGGAAGCGGAAACTAGGCCACCTTCCCGGCCATGTCCAGGCAGCTCCCATCCTGCAAGGTTCGCGGCCCTGACCCCTAAGGAACCGCTCAAACGCTCAACAGCCTCGTCCAACGTGCCCTACTCTAGCCAGCAGGGCGACGCGTCCCTACTGGAAGCCACAGACATCTTCCGAACACGGGAACACTGAACACCAGGGAAGACAGACGGCAAGCCTGTCTGCTTTGAAGATTGTGATCCCACCTGATGCATCCTGGAAATTCTCCACTGCCACAGTGACACCACTGAGGAACTCAGAGTGATCAAAGGCATGGTCCCCGAGGACCACAGACAGACTTGCCACGGAAGACCTCTGCCATGTGAGGGGACTTGGAAGCCTGAAAGGGAAGAGTGGCTGGCCTTGGCAGCGCACCAGGGATGGCAACAGTGCCCCCTTCTCTGCCCCGCCATCGGACTGCTCTGGATAAAGCTCTGGCTATTCGAAAGGCCTGCATGCCACACGGGCCGGCCGCGTCATGCCCTCCGGCAGAAACACTATCGCTTTGCACATTCCCAAAAGAGGGAAAAGAGCGACCAAAGGGCTTGTTTGCATAACTGAACTACCCCCAAGAAGGCCCGCACAGATGCCTCAGCATGTCCATCTTCTCTATGTCCCGCAAGACACCCGTGGGGAGTCACTCCTCTGGAAACGGGATTGCAACTCTTCACAGGTAACCTACCTCACTGCATCCTCATGAACTGCCAAAGCCATCCCCACCATAGGCAGCTGATGCCAGGCCATCACGTACAAGACACATCCTTGGGAAGCTGAGGCCAGCGCCTGCAACCCAATGATGACAGCCCATCCCACGACATCACACAGGACCTGTCCTCATGATACCTGACCTTTCTCTCCAGGGCAGCAGCCACTACGCAGGCTTAAATGCAGCACTCGATCCTCACCCCACTCCACGATGATCCACTTAGCGCCAACAGTGTGCTGGCAGCTTCAGGGGCAGCAGCGAGGCCTAATCCATCAGCCCCCTTCCGCCATCACCAAACTCCATCCCACCCCCGCCCACAGCTCCAGCCCCACCGGGCGCTCAAGAACCTCACCGCACCAAACACGACAACAGAGAGGGCAACAGGCCTGGCCTGTGGCTCCAGGCTCCAACCAGGGAACCTTGCTCATTTTGGCTCCCAAAATCAACCACCCAAGCGGCAGGCGCAAAGCATGATCCTGGTCAAACACACTTCTCCAAGCTGAAAGCTCACTGGGCCCACACCAGCACACACTCCGACTCTGAAGACTAGCAGGAGAGCCTGCCCCCTTGCATTCCCTCATGGCCTATTAGCAGGGACCGCGGATTCATAGATGACCCAGCTTATGGGCAGACACGGTCGACCCTCAGTCAGGAGCCCCTCCAATACTGGAGTCCTTGGGGTTGTCTGCGTGCATGTCAGCAGGGAACACTGGCCTTCACTCCTAACAGTCCCCTACACCCGAGAGAGGAAACGTGCTGAACCTCAGTTTCGATAAGGATACGGTAGAGTGTTCTCACCCATTTTGTTCAGAGTTTCAAAGGAATGCATACAAGGGTGTCATCATCGATCCAAGCACATGCTGGGATGCTGCAGAACACAACCGGGCAGGGCGCCGGGCTCTGCAGGGGAGTCATGAGCCTGGGGTACCGCAAAAGCCTGGAGAATCCACAGCCCTCAGGCCATTCAACAAGACGAACAATCAAGCCACTCTTGCAGCCATTGGGCCCATCTCAGGAAAACCTAATATCTAATGGCACATCTTGGGGTGGTTGAATACCTACCATCCTGAGTTATCCGCGACCATGCTCGGGAACATGGCCCCGCCTCACTTTTTCCAGTTCTTCTTAGCACCTCCAGTCATCAGAGCACACGAAGATCTTCTTGTTTTTGCCGACGGCGAGGCTTGCCCAGCAACTGCACCTGGGAAGTGGACTGGTGACCTCAGAGGACATGATCCATGCAAACATTTTCCTGGGCTTGAGCTCTGAAACTGCTTCCCAAGGACCTCTATCCCTTACCGAGAATTGACTGCATGTCTGATAGTACGACTGCAGGAAGTTAGGCACATACATTGGCCGGTGTGTGAGAGGCTGTATTTCTGTGTTCATGCGTGTGACTGTGACTGCGTACGCAGACGCTCTTGTCGGTTTCTCTGTGTGCCGCTGACTACGCGTCTTGGGCTCTGTGTGTCCCTGTAGCCCTGTGAAGAGGCGTCCAACAGTAAACGCCATAGTTTATACACAACACCCTGTCTAGACCCCCAACTGAAAGGAGAAAGCCCCCTGTGAGCTTCCAGAGGCCGCATGCAAACTTTAACCCCCAGGGGCTGTTGAAATACTCCACAGACTCCCGCTCTCCCACAGCCAGGCCTTCTGACCAGAGCACAAAGACTGGACGAGACCTGCCTCCCGGCCGTGGGTGTGACATCTACGTGCAACTCGAGAACCTGCCAGCTACCAGCACATCTGATGTGCACTTGGGGTCACTCCCAGCACTTTCGGAAGCAAGGGAACTCCCATGGGTGACCCGACACCGACCTATAGCATTCTACTGGCAAGATGCAGCCTGAAACCACTCAAGGGGCTAAAGAACATCGAACAAAGTGCAACTTCTTGCCAACTAGGCCTAATCACTTTCCTTTGACCCGTGGGAATGCCCACCACAGGAGGCAGTGGGCTTCAGCAGCCATGACCCATGTTGGAACCCGGAAGCGGAAACTAGGCCACCTTCCCGGCCATGTCCAGGCAGCTCCCATCCTGCAAGGTTCGCGGCCCTGACCCCTAAGGAACCGCTCAAACGCTCAACAGCCTCGTCCAACGTGCCCTACTCTAGCCAGCAGGGCGACGCGTCCCTACTGGAAGCCACAGACATCTTCCGAACACGGGAACACTGAACACCAGGGAAGACAGACGGCAAGCCTGTCTGCTTTGAAGATTGTGATCCCACCTGATGCATCCTGGAAATTCTCCACTGCCACAGTGACACCACTGAGGAACTCAGAGTGATCAAAGGCATGGTCCCCGAGGACCACAGACAGACTTGCCACGGAAGACCTCTGCCATGTGAGGGGACTTGGAAGCCTGAAAGGGAAGAGTGGCTGGCCTTGGCAGCGCACCAGGGATGGCAACAGTGCCCCCTTCTCTGCCCCGCCATCGGACTGCTCTGGATAAAGCTCTGGCTATTCGAAAGGCCTGCATGCCACACGGGCCGGCCGCGTCATGCCCTCCGGCAGAAACACTATCGCTTTGCACATTCCCAAAAGAGGGAAAAGAGCGACCAAAGGGCTTGTTTGCATAACTGAACTACCCCCAAGAAGGCCCGCACAGATGCCTCAGCATGTCCATCTTCTCTATGTCCCGCAAGACACCCGTGGGGAGTCACTCCTCTGGAAACGGGATTGCAACTCTTCACAGGTAACCTACCTCACTGCATCCTCATGAACTGCCAAAGCCATCCCCACCATAGGCAGCTGATGCCAGGCCATCACGTACAAGACACATCCTTGGGAAGCTGAGGCCAGCACCTGCAACCCAATGATGACAACCCATCCCACGACATCACACAGGACCTGTCCTCATGATACCTGACCTTTCTCTCCAGGGCAGCAGCCACTACGCAGGCTTAAATGCAGCACTCGATCCTCACCCCACTCCACGATGATCCACTTAGCGCCAACAGTGTGCTGGCAGCTTCAGGGGCAGCAGCGAGGCCTAATCCATCAGCCCCCTTCCACAATCACCAAACTCCATCCCACCCCCGCCCACAGCTCCAGCCCCACCGGGCACTCAAGAACCTCACCGCACCAAACACGACAACAGAGAGGGCCACAGGCCTGGCCTGTGGCTCCAGGCTCCAACCAGGGAACCTTGCTCATTTTGGCTCCCAAAATCAACAACCCAAGCGGCAGGCGCAAAGCATGATCCTGGTCAAACACACTTCTCCAAGCTGAAAGCTCACTGGGCCCACACCAGCAAACACTCCGACTCTGAAGACAAGCAGGAGAGCCTGCCCCCTTGCATTCCCTCACGGCCTTTTAGCAGGAACCGCAGATTCATAGATGACCCAGCTTATGGGCAGACACGGTCGACCCTCAGTCAGGAGCCCCTCCAATACTGGAGTCCTTGGTGGTGTTTGCGTGCATGTCGGCAAGGGACACTGGCCTTCACTCCTAACAGTCCCCTACACCCGAGAGAGGAAACGTGCTGAACCTCAGTTTCGATAAGGATACGGTAGATTTTCCTCACCCATTTTGTTCAGAGTTTCAAAGGAATGCATACAAGGGTGTCATCATCGATCCAAGCACATGCTGGGATGCTGCAGAACACAACCGGGCAGGGCGCTGGGCTCTGCAGGGGAGTCATGAGCCTGGGGTATCACAAAAGTCTGGAGAATCCACAGCCCTCAGGCCACTCAACAAGACGAACCATCAAGCCACTCTTGCAGCCATTGGGCCCATCTCAGGAAAACCTAATATCTAATGGCACATCTTCGGGTGGTTGAATACCTACCATCCTGAGTTATCCGCGACCATGCTCGGGATCATGGCCCCGCCTCACTTTTTCCAGTTCTTCTTAGCACCTCCAGTCATCAGAGCACACGAAGATCTTCTTGTTTTTGCCGACGGCGAGGCTTGTCCAGCAACTGCACCTGGGAAGTGGACTGGTGACCTCAGAGGACATGATCCATGCAAACATTTTCCTGGGCTTGAGCTCTGAAACTGCTTCCCAAGGACCTCTATCCCTTACCGAGAATTGACTGCATGTCTGATAGTACGACTGCAGGAAGTTAGGCACATACATTGGCCGGTGTGTGAGAGGCTGTATTTCTGTGTTCATGCGTGTGACTGTGACTGCGTACGCAGACGCTCTTGTCGGTTTCTCTGTGTGCCGCTGACTACGCGTCTTGGGCTCTGTGTGTCCCTGTAGCCCTGTGAAGAGGCGTCCAACTGTAAACGCCATAGTTTATACACAACACCCTGTCTAGACCCCCAACTGAAAGGAGAAAGCCCCCTGTCAGCTTCCCGAGGCCGCATGCAAACTTTAACCCCCAGGGGCTGTTGAAATACTCCACGGACTCCCGCTCTCCCACAGCCAGGCCTTCTGACCAGAGCACAAAGACTGGACGAGACCTGCCTCCCGGCCGTGGGTGTGACATCTACGTGCAACTCGAGAACCTGCCAGCTACCAGCACATCTGATGTGCACTTGGGGTCACTCCCAGCACTTTCGGAAGCAAGGGAACTCCCATGGGTGACCCGACACCGACCTATAGCATTCTACTGGCAAGATGCAGCCTGAAACCACTCAAGGGGCTAAAGAACATCGAACAAAGTGCAACTTCTTGCCAACTAGGCCTAATCACTTTCCTTTGACCCGTGGGAATGCCCACCACAGGAGGCAGTGGGCTTCAGCAGCCATGACCCATGTTGGAACCCGGAAGCGGAAACTAGGCCACCTTCCCGGCCATGTCCAGGCAGCTCCCATCCTGCAAGGTTCGCGGCCCTGACCCCTAAGGAACCGCTCAAACGCTCAACAGCCTCGTCCAACGTGCCCTACTCTAGCCAGCAGGGCGACGCGTCCCTACTGGAAGCCACAGACATCTTCCGAACACGGGAACACTGAACACCAGGGAAGACAGACGGCAAGCCTGTCTGCTTTGAAGATTGTGATCCCACCTGATGCATCCTGGAAATTCTCCACTGCCACAGTGACACCACTGAGGAACTCAGAGTGATCAAAGGCATGGTCCCCGAGGACCACAGACAGACTTGCCACGGAAGACCTCTGCCATGTGAGGGGACTTGGAAGCCTGAAAGGGAAGAGTGGCTGGCCTTGGCAGCGCACCAGGGATGGCAACAGTGCCCCCTTCTCTGCCCCGCCATCGGACTGCTCTGGATAAAGCTCTGGCTATTCGAAAGGCCTGCATGCCACACGGGCCGGCCGCGTCATGCCCTCCGGCAGAAACACTATCGCTTTGCACATTCCCAAAAGAGGGAAAAGAGCGACCAAAGGGCTTGTTTGCATAACTGAACTACCCCCAAGAAGGCCCGCACAGATGCCTCAGCATGTCCATCTTCTCTATGTCCCGCAAGACACCCGTGGGGAGTCACTCCTCTGGAAACGGGATTGCAACTCTTCACAGGTAACCTACCTCACTGCATCCTCATGAACTGCCAAAGCCATCCCCACCATAGGCAGCTGATGCCAGGCCATCACGTACATGACACATCCTTGGGAAGCTGAGGCCAGCGCCTGCAACCCAATGATGACAGCCCATCCCACGACATCACACAGGACCTGTCCTCATGATACCTGACCTTTCTCTCCAGGGCAGCAGCCACTACGCAGGCTTAAATGCAGCACTCGATCCTCACCCCACTCCACGATGATCCACTTAGCGCCAACAGTGTGCTGGCAGCTTCAGGGGCAGCAGCGAGGCCTAATCCATCAGCCCCCTTCCACAATCACCAAACTCCATCCCACACCCGCCCACAGCTCCAGCCCCACCGGGCACTCAAGAACCTCACCGCACCAAACACGACAACAGAGAGGGCCACAGGCCTGGCCTGTGGCTCCAGGCTCCAACCAGGGAACCTTGCTCATTTTGGCTCCCAAAATCAACAACCCAAGCGGCAGGCGCAAAGCATGATCCTGGTCAAACACACTTCTCCAAGCTGAAAGCTCACTGGGCCCACACCAGCAAACACTCCGACTCTGAAGACTAGCAGGAGAGCCTGCCCCCTTGCATTCCCTCACGGCCTTTTAGCAGGAACCGTGGATTCATAGATGACCCAGCTTATGGGCAGACACGGTCGACCCTCAGTCAGGAGCCCCTCCAATACTGGAGTCCTTGGTGGTGTTTGCGTGAATGTCGGCAAGGGACACTGGCCTTCACTCCTAACAGTCCCCTACACCCGAGAGAGGAAACGTGCTGAACCTCAGTTTCGATAAGGATACGGTAGAGTTTCCTCACCCATTTTGTTCAGAGTTTCAAAGGAATGCATACAAGGGTGTCATCATCGATCCAAGCACATGCTGGGATGCTGCAGAACACAACCGGGCAGGGCGCCGGGCTCTGCAGGGGAGTCATGAGCCTGGGATACCCCAAAAGTCTGGAGAATCCACAGCCCTCAGGCCACTCAACAAGACGAACCATCAAGCCACTCTTGCAGCCATTGGGCCCATCTCAGGAAAACCTAATATCTAATGGCACATCTTCGGGTGGTTGAATACCTACCATCCTGAGTTATCCGCGACCATGCTCGGGATCATGGCCCCGCCTCACTTTTTCCAGTTCTTCTTAGCACCTCCAGTCATCAGAGCACACGAAGATCTTCTTATTTTTGCCGACGGCGAGGCTTGCCCAGCAACTGCACCTGGGAAGTGGACTGGTGACCTCAGAGGACATGATCCATGCAAACATTTTCCTGGGCTTGAGCTCTGAAACTGCTTCCCAAGGACCTCTATCCCTTACCGAGAATTGACTGCATGTCTGATAGTACGACTGCAGGAAGTTAGGCACATACATTGGCCGGTGTGTGAGAGGCTGTATTTCTGTGTTCATGCGTGTGACTGTGCCTGCGTACGCAGACGCTCTTGTCGGTTTCTCTGTGTGCCGCTGACTACGCGTCTTGGGCTCTGTGTGTCCCTGTAGCCCTGTGAAGAGGCGTCCAACAGTAAAGGCCATAGTTTATACACAACACCCTGTCTAGACCCCCAACTGAAAGGAGAAAGCCCCCTGTCAGCTTCCCGAGGCCGCATGCAAACTTTAACCCCCAGGGGCTGTTGAAATACTCCACGGACTCCCGCTCTCCCACAGCCACGCCTTCTGACCAGAGCACAAAGACTGGACGAGACCTGCCTCCCGGCCGTTGGTGTGACATCTACGTGCAACTCCAGAACCTGCCAGCTACCAGCACATCTGATGTGCACTTGGGGTCACTCCCAGCACTTTCGGAAGCAAGGGAACTCCCATGGGTGACCCGACACCGACCTACAGCATTCTACTGGCAAGATGCACCCTGAAAACACTCAAGGGGCAAAAGAACATCGAACAAAGTGCAACTTCTTGCCAACTAGGCCTAATCACTTTCCTTTGACCCGTGGGAATGCCCACCACAGGAGGCAGTGGGCTTCAGCAGCCATGACCCATGTTGGAACCCCGCAGCGGAAACTAGGCCACCTTCGCGGCCATGTCTCAGGCAGCTCCCATCCTGGAAGGTTCGCGGCCCTGACCCCTAAGGAACCGCTCAAACGCTCAACAGCCTCGTCCAACGTGCCCTACTTCAGCAAGCAGGGCGACGCTTCCCTACTGGAAGCCACAGACATCTTCCGAACACGAGAACACTGAATACCAGGGAAGACAGACGGCAAGCCTGTCTGCTTTGAAGATTCTGATCCCACCTGATGCATCCTGGAAATTCTCCACTGCCACAGTCACACCACTGAGGAACTCAGAGTGATCAAAGGCATGGTCCCCGAGGACCACAGACAGACTTGCCACGGAAGACCTCTGCCATGTGAGGGGACATGGAAGCCTGAACGGGAAGAGTGGCTGGCCTTGGCAGCGCACCAGGGATGGCAACAGTGCCCCCTTATAGGCCCCGCCAATGGACTGCTCTGGATAAAGCTCTGGCTATTCGAAAGCCCTGCAGGCCCCACGGGCTGGCCGCGTCATGCCCTCCGGCAGAAACACTATCGCTTTGCACATTCCCAAAAGTGGGAAAAGAGCGACCAAAGGGCTTGTTTGCATAACTCACCTACCCCCAAGAAGGCCCGCACAGATGCCTCAGCATGTCCATCTTCTCTATGTCCCGCAAGACACCCGTGGGGAGTCACTCCTCTGGAAACGGGATTGCAACTCTTCACAGGTAACCTACCTCACTGCATCCTCATGAACTGCCAAAGCCATCCCCACCATAGGCAGCTGATGCCAGGCCATCACGTACAAGACACATCCTTGGGAAGCTGAGGCCAGCGCCTGCAACCCAATGATGACAGCCCATCCCACGACATCACACAGGACCTGTCCTCATGATACCTGACCTTTCTCTCCAGGGCAGCAGGCACTACGCAGGCTTAAATGCAGCACTCGATCCTCACCCCACTCCACGATGATCCACTTAGCGCCAACAGTGTACTGGCAGCTTCAGGGGCAGAAGCGAGGCCTAATCCATCAGCCCCCTTCCACAATCAACAAACTCCATCCCACCCCCGCCCACAGCTCCAGCCCCACCGGGCACTCAAGAACCTCACCGCACCAAACACGACAACAGAGAGGGCCACAGGCCTGGCCTGTGGCTCCAGGCTCCAACCAGGGAACCTTGCTCATTTTGGCTCCCAAAATCAACAACCCAAGCGGCAGGCGCAAAGCATGATCCTGGTCAAACACACTTCACCAAGTTGAAAGCTCACTGGGCCCACACCAGCAAACACTCCGACTCTGAAGACTAGCAGGAGAGCCTGCCCCCTTGCATTCCCTCACGGCCTTTTAGCAGGGACCGCGGATTCATAGATGACCCAGCTTATGGGCAGACACGGTCGACCCTCAGTCAGGAGCCCCTCCAATACTGGAGTCCTTGGGGGTGTTTGCGTGCATTTCAGCAGGGAACACTGGCCTTCACTCCTAACAGTCCCCTACACCCGAGAGAGGAAACGTGCTGAACCTCAGTTTCGATAAGGATACGGTAGAGTGTTCTCACCCATTTTGTTCAGAGTTTCAAAGGAATGCATACAAGGGTGCCATCATCGATCCAAGCACATGCTGGGATGCTGCAGAACACAACCGGGCACTGCGCTGGGCTCTGCAGGGGAGCCATGAGCCTGGGGTACCGCAAAAGCCTGGAGAATCCACAGCCCTCAGGCCACTCAACAAGACGAACAATCAAGCCACTCTTGCAGCCATTGGGCCCATCTCAGGAAAACCTAATATCTAATGGCACATCTTGGGGTGGTTGAATACCTACCATCCTGAGTTATCCGCGACCATGCTCGGGAACATGGACCCGCCTCACTTTTTCCAGTTCTTCTTAGCACCTCCAGTCATCAGAGCACACGAAGATCTTCTTGTTTTTGCCGACGGCGAGGCTTGCCCAGCAACTGCACCTGGGAAGTGGACTGGTGTCCTCAAAGGACATGATCCATACAATCATTTACCTGGGCTTGAGCTCTGAAACTGCTTCCCAAGGACCTCTATCCCTTACCGAGAATTGACAGCATGTCTGATAGTACGACTGCAGGAAGTTAGGCACATACATTGGCCGGTGTGTGAGAGGCTGTATTTCTGTGTTCACGCGTGTGACTGTGACTGCGTACGCAGACGCTCTTTTGGGTTTCTCTGTGTGCCGCTGACTACGCCTCTTGGTCTCTGTGTGTCCCTGTAGCCCTGTGAAGAGGCGTCCAACAGTAAACGCCATAGCTTATACACAACACCCTGTCTAGACCCCCAACTGAAAGGAGAAAGCCCCCTGTCAGCTTCCAGAGGCCGCATGCAAACTTAACCCCCAGGGGCTGTTGAAATACTCCAGGGACTCCCGCTCTCCCACAGCCACGCCTTCTGACCAGAGCACAAAGACTGGACGAGACCTGCCTCCCGGCCGTGGGTGTGACATCTACGTGCAACTCGAGAACCTGCCAGCTACCAGCACATCTGATGTGCACTTGGGGTCACTCGCAGCACTTTCGGAAGCAAGGGAACTCCCATGGGTGACCCGACACCGACCTACAGCATTCTACTGGCAAGATGCAGCCTGAAACCACTAAATGGGCTAAAGAACATCGAACAAAGTGCAACTTCTTGCCAACTAGGCCTAATCACTTTCCTTTGACCCGTGGGAATGCCCACCACAGGAGGCAGTGGGCTTCAGCAACCATGACCCATATTGGAACCCCACAGCGGAAACTAGGCCACCTTCCCGGCCATGTCTCAGGCAGCTCCCATCCTGCAAGGTTCGCGGCCCTGACCCCTAAGGAACCGCTGAAACGCCTAACAGCCTCGTCCAACGTGCCCTACTCCAGCCAGCAGGGCGACGCGTCCCTACTGGAAGCCACAGACATCTTCTGAACACGGGAACACTGAACACCAGGGAAGACAGACCGCAAGCCTGTCTGCTTTGAAGATGCTGATCCCACCTGATGCATCCTGGAAATTCTCCACTGCCACAGTCACACCACTGAGGAACTCAGAGTGATCAAAGGCATGGTCCCCGAGGACCACAGACAGACTTGCAACGGAAGACCTCTGCCATGTGAGGGGACTTGGAAGCCTGAAAGGGAAGAGTGGCTGGCATTGGCAGCGCACCAGGGATGGCAACAGGGGCCCCTTCTCTGGCCCGCCAACGGACTGTTCTGGATAAAGCTCTGGCTATTCGAAAGCCCTGCATGCCACACGGGCCGGCCGCGTAATACCCTCCGGCAGAAACACTATCGCTTTGCACATTCCCAAATGTGGGAAAAGAGCGACCAAAGGGCTTGTTTGCATAACTCACCTACCCCCAAGAAGGCCCGCACAGATGGCTCAGCATGTCCATCTTCTCTATATCCCGCAAGACACCCGTGGGGAGTCACTCCTCTGGAAACGGGATTGCAACTCTTCACAGGTAACCTACCTCACTGCATCCTCATGAAATGCCAAAGCCATCCCCACCATAGGCAGCTGATGCCAGGCCATCACGAACAAGACACATCCTTGGGAAGCCGAGGCCAGCGCCTGCAACCTAATGATGAAAGCCCATCCCACGACATCACACAGGACCTGTCCTCATCATATCTTACATTTCTCTCCAGGGCAGCAGACCCTACGCAGGCTTAAATGCAGCACTCGATCCTCACCCCACTCCACGATGATCCACTTAGCACCAACAGTGTGCTGGCAGCTTCAGGGGCAGCAGCGAGGCCTAATCCATCAGCCCCCTTCCGCCATCACCAAACTCCATCCCACCCCCGCCCACTGCTCCAGCCCCACCGGGCACTCAAGAACCTCACCGCACCAAACACGACAACACAGAGGGCCACAGGCCTGGCCTGAGGCTCCAGGCTCCAACCAGGGAAACTTGCTCATTTTGGCTCCCAAAATCAACCACCGAAGCGGCATGCACAAAGCGTGATCCTGGTCAAAACACACTTCTCCAAGCTGAAAGCTCACTGGGACCACACCAGCACACACTCCGACTCTGAAGACTAGCAGGAGAGCCCGCCCCCTTGCATTCCCTCACGGCCTTTTAGCAGGGACCGCGGATTCATAGATGACCCAGCTTATGGGCAGACACGGTCGACCCTCAGTCAGGAGCCCCTGCAATACTGGAGTCCTTGGTGGTGTTTGCGTGCATGTCGGCAGGGGACACTGGCCTTCACTCCTAACAGTCCCCTACACCCGAGAGAGGAAACGTGCTGAACTTCAGTTTCGATAAGGATACAGTAGAGTGTTCTCACCCATTTTGTTCAGAGTTTCCAAGGAATGCATACAAGGGTGTCATCATCGATCCAAGCACATGCTGGGATGCTGCAGAACACAACCGGGCAGTGCGCCGGGCTCTGCAGGGGAGTCATGAGCCTGGGGTACCCCAAAAGCCTGGAGAATCCATATCCCTCAGGCCACTCAACAAGACGAACAATCAAGCCACTCTTGCAGCCATTGGGCCCATCTCAGGAAAACCTAATATCTAATGGCACATCTTGGGGTGGTTGAATACCTACCATCCTGAGTTATCCGCGACCATGCTCGGGAACATGTCCCCGCCTCACTTTTTCCAGTTCTTCTTAGCACCTCCAGTCATCAGAGCACACGAAGATCTTCTTGTTTTTGCCGACGGCGAGGCTTGCCCAGCAACTGCACCTGGGAAGTGGACTGGTGTCCTCAAAGGACATGATCCATACAATCATTTACCTGGGCTTGAGCTCTGAAACTGCTTCCCAAGGACCTCTATCCCTTACCGAGAATTGACAGCATGTCTGATAGTACGACTGCAGGAAGTTAGGCACATACATTGGCCGGTGTGTGAGAGGCTGTATTTCTGTGTTCACCCGTGTGACTGTGATTGCGTACGCAGACGCTCTTTTGGGTTGCTCTGTGTGCCGCTGGCTACGCGTCTTGGTCTCTGTGTGTCCCTGTAGCCCTGTGAAGAGGCGTCCAACAGTAAACGCCATAGCTTATACACAACACCCTGTCTAGACCCCCAACTGAAAGGAGAAAGCCCCCTGTCAGCTTCCAGAGGCCGCATGCAAACTTTAACCCCCAGGGGCTGTTGAAATACTCCACGGACTCCCGCTCTCCCACAGCCACGCCTTCTGACCAGAGCACAAAGACTGGACGAGACCTGCCTCCCGGCCGTGGGTGTGACATCTACGTGCAACTCGAGAACCTGCCAGCTACCAGCACATCTGATGTGCACTTAGGGTCACTCGCAGCACTTTCGGAAGCAAGGGAACTCCCATGGGTGACCCGACACCGACCTACAGCATTCTACTGGCAAGATGCAGCCTGAAACCACTCAATGGGCTAAAGAACATCGAACAAAGTGCAACTTCTTGCCAACTAGGCCTAATCACGTTTCTTTGACCCGTGGGAATGCCCACCACAGGAGGCAGTGGGCTTCAGCAACCATGACCCATATTGGAACCCCACAGCGGAAACTAGGCCACCTTCCCGGCCATGTCTCAGGCAGCTCCCATCCTGCAAGGTTCGCGGCCCTGACCCCTAAGGAACCGCTGAAACGCCTAACAGCCTCGTCCAACGTGCCCTACTCCAGCCAGCAGGGCGACGCGTCCCTACTGGAAGCCCCAGACATCTTCTGAACACGGGAACACTGAACACCAGGGAAGACAGACCGCAAGCCTGTCTGCTTTGAAGATGCTGATCCCACCTGATGCATCCTGGAAATTCTCCACTGCCACAGTCACACCACTGAGGAACTCAGAGTGATCAAAGGCATGGTCCCCGAGGACCACAGACAGACTTGCAACGGAAGACCTCTGCCATGTGAGGGGACTTGGAAGCCTGAAAGGGAAGAGTGGCTGGCATTGGCAGTGCACCAGGGATGGCAACAGTGCCCCCTTCTCTGCCCCGCCAACGGACTGCTCTGGATAAAGCTCTGGCTATTCGAAAGCCCTGCATGCCACACGGGCCGGCCGCGTCATGCCCTCCGGCAGAAACACTATCGCTTTGCACATTCCCAAAAGTGGGAAAAGAGAGACCCAAGGGCTTGTTTCCATAACTCACCTACCCCCAAGAAGGCCCGCACAGATGGCTCAGCATGTCCATCTTCTCTATATCCCGCAAGACACCCGTGGGGAGTCACTCCTCTGGAAACGGGATTGCAACTCTTCACAGGTAACCTACCTCACTGCATCCTCATGAAATGCCAAAGCCATCCCCACCATAGGCAGCTGATGCCAGGCCATCACGAACAAGACACATCCTTGGGAAGCCGAGGCCAGCGCCTGCAACCCAATGATGAAAGCCCATCCCACGACATCACACAGGACCTGTCCTCATCATACCTTACATTTCTCTCCAGGGCAGCAGACACTACGCAGGCTTAAATGCAGCACTCGATCCTCACCCCACTCCACGATGATCCACTTAGCACCAACAGTGTGCTGGCAGCTTCAGGGGCAGCAGCGAGGCCTAATCCATCAGCCCCCTTCCGCCATCACCAAACTCCATCCCACCCCCGCCCACTGCTCCAGCCCCACCGGGCACTCAAGAACCTCACCGCACCAAACACGACAACAGAGAGGGCCACAGGCCTGGCCTGAGGCTCCAGGCTCCAACCAGGGAACCTTGCTCATTTTGGCTCCCAAAATCAACCACCGAAGCGGCATGCACAAAGCGTGATCCTGGTCAAAACACACTTCTCCAAGCTGAAAGCTCACTGGGACCACACCAGCACACACTCCGACTCTGAAGACTAGCAGGAGAGCCCGCCCCCTTGCATTCCCTCACGGCCTTTTAGCAGGGACCGCGGATTCATAGATGACCCAGCTTATGGGCAGACACGGTCGACCCTCAGTCAGGAGCCCCTGCAATACTGGAGTCCTTGGTGGTGTTTGCGTGCATGTCGGCAGGGGACACTGGCCTTCACTCCTAACAGTCCCCTACACCCGAGAGAGGAAACGTGCTGAACCTCAGTTTCGATAAGGATACGGTAGAGTGTTCTCACCCATTTTGTTCAGAGTTTCCAAGGAATGCATACAAGGGTGTCATCATCGATCCAAGCACATGCTGGGATGCTGCAGAACACAACCGGGCACTGCGCCGGGCTCTGCAGGTGAGTCATGAGCCTGGGGTACCCCAAAAGCCTGGAGAATCCATATCCCTCAGGCCACTCAACAAGACGAACAATCAAGCCACTCTTGCAGCCATTGGGCCCATCTCAGGAAAACCTAATATCTAATGGCACATCTTGGGGTGGTTGAATACCTACCATCCTGAGTTATCCGCGACCATGCTCGGGAACATGGCCCCGCCTCACTTTTTCCAGTTCTTCTTAGCACTTCCAGTCATCAGAGCACACGAAGATCTTCTTGTTTTTGCCGATGGCGAGGCTTGCCCAGCAACTGCACCTGGGAAGTGGACTGGTGTCCTCAAAGGACATGATCCATACAATCATTTACCTGGGCTTGAGCTCTGAAACTGCTTCCCAAGGACCTCTATCCCTTACCGAGATTTGACAGCATGTCTGATAGTACGACTGCAGGAAGTTAGGCACATACATTGGCCGGTGTGTGAGAGGCTGTATTTCTGTGTTCACGCGTGTGACTGTGACTGCGCACGCAGACGCTCTTGTGGGTTTCTCTGTGTGCCGCTGACTACGCGTCTTGGTCTCTGTGTGTCCCTGTAGCCCTGTGAAGAGGCGACCAACAGTAAACGCCATAGCTTATACACAACACCCTGTCTAGACCCCCAACTGAAAGGAGAAAGCCCCCTGTCAGCTTCCAGAGGCCGCATGCAAACTTTAACTGCCAGGGGCTGTTGAAATACTCCACGGACTCCCGCTCTCCCACAGCCACGCCTTCAGACCAGAGCAAAAAGAGTAGACGAGACCTGCTACCCGGCCGTGGGTGTGACATCTACGTGCAACTCAAGAACCTGCCAGCTACCAGCACATCTGATGTGCACTTGGGGTCACTCCCAGCAATTTCGGAAGCAAGGGAACACCCATGGGTGAACCGAAACCGACCTACAGCATTCTACTGGCAAGGTGCAGCCTGAAACCACTCAAGGGTCTAAAGAACATCGAACAAAGTGCAACTTCTTGCCAACTAGGCCTAATCACTTTCCTTTGACCCGTTGGAACGCCCACCACAGGAGGCAGTGGGCTTCAGCAGCCATGACCCATGTTGGAACCCCACAGCGGAAACTAGGCCACCTTCCCGGCCATGTCTCAGGCAGCTCCCATCCTGCAAGGTTCGCGGCCCTGCCCCTAAGGAACCGCTCAAACGCTCAACAGCCTCGTCCAACGTGCCCTACTCCAGCCAGCATGGTGACGCCTCCCTACTGGAAGCCACAGACATCTTCCGAACACGGGAAAACTGAACACCAGGGAAGACAGACCGCAAGCCTGTCTGCTTTGAAGATGCTGATCCCACCTGATGCATCCTGGAAATTCTCCACTGCCACAGTGACACCACTGAGGAACTCAGAGTGATCAAAGGCATGGTCCCCGAGGACCACAGACACACTTGCAACGGAAGACCTCTGCCATGTGAGGGGACTTGGAAGCCTGAAAGGGAACAGTGGCTGGCCTTGGCAGCGCACCAGGGATGGCAACAGTGCCCCCTTATCTGCCCCGCCAACGGACTGCTCTGGATAAAGCTCTGGCTGTTTGAAAGGCCTGCATGCCACACGGGCTGGCCGCGTCATGCCCTCCGGCAGAAACACTATCACTTTGCACATTCCCAAATGTGGGAAAAGAGCGACCAAAGGGCTTGTTTGCATAACTCACCTACCCCCAAGGAGGCCGGCACAGATGCCTCAGCATGTCCATCTTCTCTATGTCCCGCAAGACACCCGTGGGGAGTCACTCCTCTGGAAACGGGATTGCAACTCTTCACAGGTAACCTACCTCACTGCATCCTCATGAACTGCCACAGCCATCCCCACCATAGGCAGCTGATGCCAGGCCATCACGAACAAGACACATCCTTGGGAAGCCGAGGCCAGCGCCTGCAACCCAATGATGACAGCCCATCCCACGACATCACACAGGACCTGTCCTCATGATACCTTACCTTTCTCCCCAGGGCAGCAGCCACTATGCAGGCTTAAATGCAGCACTCGTCCCTCACCCCACTCCACGATGATCCACTTAGCGCCAACAGTGTGCTGGCAGCTTCAGGGGCAGCAGCGAGGCCTAATACATCAGCCCCCTTCCGCCATCACCAAACTCCATCCCACCCCCGCCCACAGCTCCAGCCCCACCGGGCACTCAAGGACCTCACCGCACCAAACACAACAACAGAGAGGGCCACAGGCCTGGCCTGAGGCTCCAGGCTCCAACCAGGGAACCTTGCTCATTTTGGCTTCCAAAAACAACCACCGAAGCGGCATGCACAAAGCGTGATCCTGGTCAAAACACACTTCTCCAAACTGAAAGCTGACTGGGCCCACACCAGCACACATTCCGACTCTGAACACTAGCAGGAGAGCCTGCCCCCTTGCATTCCCTCACGGCCTTTTAGCAGGGACCGCAGATTCATAGATGACCCAGCTTATGGGCAGACACGGTCGACCCTCAGTCAGGAGCCCCTCCAATACTGGAGTCCTTGGTGGTGTTTGCGTGCATGTTGGCAGGGGACACTGGCCTTCACTCCTAACAGTCCCCTACACCCCAGAGAGGAAACGTGCTGAACCTCAGTTTCGATAAGGATACGGTCGAGTGTTCTCACCCATTTTGTTCAGAGTTTCCAAGGAAGGCATACAAGGGTGTCATCATCGATCCAAGCACATGCTGGGATGCTGCAGAACACTACCGGGCACTGCGCCGGGTTCTGCAGGGGAGTCATGAGCCTGGGGTACCCCAAAAGACTGTAGAATCCACAGCCCTCAGGCCACTCAACAAGACGAACAATCAAGCCACTCTTGCAGCCATTGGGCCCATCTCAGGAAAACCTAATATCGAATGGCACATCTTGGGGTGGTTGAATACCTACCATCCTGAGTTATCCGCGACCATGCTCGTGAACATGGCCCCGCCTCACTTTTTCCAGTTCTTCTTAGCACCTCCAGTCATCAGAGCACACGAAGATCTTCTTGTTTTTGCCGACGGCGAGGCTTGCCCAGCAACTGCACCTGGAAAGTGGACTGGTGTCCTCAGAGGACATGATCCATACAAACATTTACCTGGGCTTGAGCTCTGAAACTGCTTCCCAAGAACCTCTATCCCTTACCGAGAATTGACTGCATGTCTGATAGTACGACTGCAGGAAGTTAGGCACATACATTGGCCGGTGTGTGAGAGGCTGTATTTCTGTGTTCACGCGTGTGACTGTGACTGCGCACGCAGACGCTCTTGTGGGTTTCTCTGTGTGCCGCTGACTACGCGTCTTGGTCTCTGTGTGTCCCTGTAGCCCTGTGAAGAGGCGTCCAACAGTAAACGCCATAGCTTATACACAACACCCTGTCTAGATCCCCAACTGAAAGGAGAAAGCCCCCTCTCAACTTCCAGAGGCCGCATGCAAACTTTAACCCCCAGGGGCTGTTGAAATACTCCATGGACTCCCGCTCTCCCACAGCCACGCCTTCTGACCAGAGCACAAAGACTGGACGAGACCTGCCTCCCGGCCCTGGGTGTGACATCTACGTGCAACTCGAGAACCTGCCAGCTACCAGCACATCTGATGTGCACTTGGGGTCACTCCCAGCACTTTCGGAAGCAAGGGAACTCCCATGGGTGACCCGACACCGACCTACAGCATTCTACTGGCAAGATGCAGCCTGAAACAACTCAATGGGCTAAAGAACATCGAACAAAGTGCAACTTCTTGCCAACTAGGCCTAATCACTTTCCTTTGACCCGTGGGAATGCCCACCACATGAAGCAGTGGCCTTCAGCAGCCATGACCCATGTTGGAACCCCACAGCGGAAACTAGGCCACCTTCCCGGCCATGTCTCAGGCAGCTCCCATCCTGCAAGGTTCGCGGCCCTGACCCCTAAGGAACCGCTCAAACGCTCAACAGCCTCTTCCAACGTGCCCTACTCCAGCCAGCAGGGCGACGCGTCCCTACTGGAAGCCACAGACATCGTCCGAACACGGGAACAAGGAACACCATGGAAGACAGACCGCAAGCCTGACTGCTTTGAAGATGCTGATCCCACCTGATGCATCCTGGAAATTCTCCATTGCCACAGTCACACCACTGAGGAACTCAGAGTGATCAAAGCATGGTCCCCGAGGACCACAGACAAACTTGCAACGGAAGACCTCTGCCATGTGAGGGGACTTGGAATCCTGAAAGGGAACACTGGCTGGCCTTGGCAGTGCACCAGGGATGGCAACAGTGCCCCCTTCTCTGCCCCGCCAACGGACTGCTCTGGATAAAGCTCTGGCTATTCGAAAAGCCTGCATGCCACACGGGCCGGCCGCGTCATGCCCTCCGGCAGAAACACTATCGCTTTGCACATTCACAAAAGTGGGAAAAGAGCGACCAAAGGGCTTGTTTGCATAACTCACCTACCCCCAAGAAGGCCGGCACAGATGCCTCAGTATGTCCATCTTCTCTATGTCCCGCAAGACACCAGTGGGGAGTCACTCCTCTGGAAACGGGATTGCAACTCTTCACAGATAACCTACCTCACTGCATCCTCATGAACTGCCAAAGCCATCCCCACCATAGGCAGCTGATGCCAGGCCATCACGAACAAGACACATCCTTGGGAAGCCGAGGCCAGCGCCTGCAACCCAATGATGACAGCCCATCCCACGACATCACACAGGACCTGTCCTCATGATAACTTACCATTCTCTCCAGGGCAGCAGCCACTACGCAGGCTTAAATGCAGCACTCGATCCTCACCCCACTCCACGATGATCCACTTAGCGCCAACAGTGTGCTGGCAGCTTCAGGGGCAGCAGCGAGGCCTAATCCATCAGCCCCCTTCTGCCATCACCAAACTCCATCCCACCCCCGCCCGCTGCTCCAGCCCCACCGGGCACTCAAGAACCTCACCGCACCAAACACAACAACAGAGAGGGCCACAGGCCTGGCCTGAGGCTCCAGGCTCCAACCAGGGAACCTTGCTCATTTTGGCTCCCAAAATCAACCACCGAAGCTGCATGCACAAAGCGTGATCCTGGTCAAAACACACTTCTCCTAGCTGAAAGCTCACTGGGCCCAAACCAGCACACACTCCGACTCTGAAGACTAGCAGGAGAGCCTGCCCCCTTGCATTCCCTCACGGCCTTTTAGCAGGACCGCAGATTCATAGATGACCCAGCTTATGGGCAGACACGGTCGACCCTCAGTCAGGAGCCCCTCCAATACTGGAGTCCTTGGTGGTGTTTGCGTGCATGTTGGCAGGGGACACTGGCCTTCACTCCTAACAGTCCCCTACACCCCAGAGAGGAAACGTGCTGAACCTCAGTTTCGATAAGGATACGGTCGAGTGTTCTCACCCATTTTGTTCAGAGTTTCCAAGGAAGGCATACAAGGGTGTCATCATCGATCCAAGCACATGCTGGGATGCTGCAGAACACAACCGGGCACTGCGCCGGGTTCTGCAGGGGAGTCATGAGCCTGGGGTACCCCAAAAGACTGGAGAATCCACAGCCCTCAGGCCACTCAACAAGACGAACAATCAAGCCACTCTTGCAGCCATTGGGCCCATCTCAGGAAAACCTAATATCGAATGGCACATCTTGGGGTGGTTGAATACCTACCATCCTGAGTTATCCGCGACCATGCTCGGGAACATGGCCCCGCCTCACTTTTTCCAGTTCTTCTTAGCACCTCCAGTCATCAGAGCACACGAAGATCTTCTTGTTTTTGCCGACGGTGAGGCTTGCCCAGCAACTGCACCTGGGAAGTGGACTGGTGTCCTCAAAGGACATGATCCATACAAACATTTTCCTGGATTTGAGCTCTGAAACTGCTTCCCAAGGACCTCTATCCCTTACCGAGAATTGACTACATGTCTGATAGTACGACTGCAGGAAGTTAGGCACATACATTGGCCGGTGTGTGAGAGGCTGTATTTCTGTGTTCATGCGTCTGACTGTGACTGCGCACGCAGACGCTCTTGTGGGTTTCTCTGTGTGCCGCTGACTACGCGTCTTGGTCTCTGTGTGTCCCTGTAGCCCTGTGAAGAGGCGTCCAACAGTAAACGCCATAGCTTATACAAAACACCCTGTCTAGATCCCCAACTGAAAGGAGAAAGCCCCCGGTCAGCTTCCAGAGGCCGCATGCAAACTTTAACCCCCAGGGGCTGTTGAAATACTCCACGGACTCCCGCTCTCCCACAGCCACGCCTTCTGACCAGAGCACAAAGACTGGACGAGACCTGCCTCCCGGCCGTGGGTGTGACATCTACGGGCAACTCGAGAACCTGCCAGCTACCAGCACATCTGATGTGCACTTGGGGTCACTCCCAGCACTTTCGGAAGCAAGGGAACTCCCATGGGTGACCCGACACCGACCTACAGCATTCTACTGGCAAGATGCAGCCTGAAACCACTCAATGGGCTAAAGAACATTGAACAAAGTGCAACTTCTTGCCAACTAGGCCTAATCACTTTCCTTTGACCCGTGGGAATGCCCACCACATGAAGCAGTGGCCTTCAGCAGCCATGACCCATGTTGGAACCCCACAGCGGAAACTAGGCCACCTTCCCGGCCATGTCTCAGGCAGCTCCCATCCTGCAAGGTTCGCGGCCCTGACCCCTAAGGAACCGCTCAAACGCTCAACAGCCTCGTCCAACGTGCCCTACTCCAGGGAGCAGGGCGACGCGTCCCTACTGGAAGCCACAGACATCTTCCGAACACGGGAACGCTGAACACCAGGGAAGACAGACCACAAGCCTGTCTGCTTTGAAGATGCTGATCCCACCTGATGCATCCTGGAAATTTTCCACTGCCACAGTGACACCACTGAGGAACTCACAGTGATCAAAGGCATGGTCCCCGAGGAACACAGACAGACTTGAAACGGAAGACCTCTGCCATCTGAGGGGACTTGGAAGCCTGAAAGGGAACAGTGGCTGGCCTTGGCAGCACACCAGGGATGGCAACAGTGCCCACTTCTCTGCCCCGCCAACGGACTGCTCTGGATAAAGCTCTGGCTATTCGAAAGGCCTGCATGCCACACGGGCCGGCCGCGTCATGCCCTCCGGCAGAAACACTATCGCTTTGCACATTCCCAAAAGTGGGAAAAGAGTGACCAAAGGGCATGCTTGCATAACTCACCTACCCCCCAGAAGGCCGGCACAGACGCCTCAGCATGTCCATCTTCTCTATGTCCCACAAGACACCCGTGGGGAGTCACTCCTCTGAAAACGGGATTGCAACTCTTCAAAGGTAACCTACCTCACTGCATCCTCATGAACTGCCAAAGCCATCCCCACCATAGGCAGCTGATTCCAGGCCATCACAAACAAGACACATCTTTGGGAAGCCGAGGCCAGCGCCTGCAACCCAATGATGACAGCCCATCTCACGACATCACACAGGACCTGTCCTCATGATACCTTAACTTTCTCTCCAGGGCAACAGCCACTACGCAGGCTTAAATGCAGCACTCGATCCTCACCCCAATCCACGATGATCCACTTAGCGCCAACAGTGTGCTGGCAGCTTCAGGGGCAGCAGCGAGGCCTAATCCATCAGCCCCCTTCCGCCATCACCAAACTCCATCCCACCCCCGCCCACTGCTCCAGCCCCACCGGGCACTCAAGAACCTCACCGCACCAAACACGACAACAGAGAGGGCCACAGGCCTGGACTGAGGCTCCGGGCTCCAACCAGTGAACCTTGCTCATTTTGGCTTCCTAAATCAACCAGCGAAGCGGTATGCACAAAGCGTGATCCTGGTCAAAACACACTTCTCCAAGCTGAAAGCTCACTGAGCCCACACCAGCACACACTCCGACTCTGAAGACTAGCAGGAGAGCCTGCCCCCTTGCATTCCCTCACGGCCTTTTAGCAGGGACCGCGGATTCATAGATGACCCAGATTATGGGCAGACACAGTCGACCCTCAGTCAGGAGCCCCTCCAATACTGGAGTCCTTGGTGGTGTTTGCGTGCATGTCGGCAGGGGACACTGGCCTTCACTCCTAACAGTCCCCTACACCCGAGAGAGGAAACGTGCTGAACCTCAGTTTCGATAAGGACACGGTAGAGTGTTCTCACCCATTTTGTTCAGAGTTTCCAATGAATGCATACAAGGGTGTCATCATCGATCCAAGCACATGCTGGGATGCTGCAGAACACAACCGGGCACTGCGCCGGGCTCTGCAGGGGAGTCATGAGCCTGGGGTACCCCAGAAGCCTGGAGAATCCACAGCCCTCAGGCCACTCAACATGACGAACAATCAAGCCACTCTTGCAGCAATTGGGCCCATCTCACGAAAACCTAATATCTAATGGCACATCTTGGGGTGGTTGAATACCTACCATCCTGAGTTATCCGCGACCATGCTCGGGAACATGGCCCAGCCTCACTTTTTCCAGTTCTTCTTAGCACCTCCAGTCATCAGAGCACACGAAGATCTTGTTTTTGCCGACGGCGAGGCTTGCCCAGCAACTGCACCTGGGAAGTGGACTGGTGTCCTCAAAGGACATGATCCATACAAATATTTTCCTGGGCTTGAGCTCTGAAACTGCTTCCCAAGGACCTCTATCCCTTACCGAGAATTGACTGCATGTCTGATAGTACGACTGCAGGAAGTTAGGCACATACATTGGCCGGTGTGTAAGAGGCTGTATTTCTGTGTTCACGCGTGTGACTGTGACTGCGCACACAGACGCTCTTGTGGGTTTCTCTGTGTGCCTCTGACTACGCGTCTTGGTCTCTGTGTGTCCCTGTAGACCTGTGAAGTGGCGTCCAACAGTAAACGCCATAGTTTATACACAACACCCTGTCTAGACCCGCAATTGAAAGGAGAAAGCCCCCTGTCAGCTTCCACAGGCCGCATGCAAACTTTAACCCCCAGGGGCTGTTGAAATACTCCACGGACTCCCGCTCTCCCACAGCCACGCCTTCTGACCAGAGCACATAGACTGGACGAGACCTGCCTCCCGGCCGTGAGTGTGACATCTACGGGCAACTCGAGAACCTGCCAGCTACCAGCACATCTGATGTGCACTTGGGGTCACTCCCAGCACTTTCGGAAGCAAGGGAACTCCCATGGGTGACCCGACACCGACCTACAGCATTCTACTGGCAAGATGCAGCCTGAAACAACTCAATGGGCTAAAGAACATCGAACAAAGTGCAACTTCTTGCCAACTAGGCCTAATCACTTTCCTTTGACCCGTGGGAATGCCCACCACATGAAGCAGTGGCCTTCAGCAGCCATGACCCATGTTGGAACCCCACAGCGGAAACTAGGCCACCTTCCCGGCCATGTCTCAGGCAGCTCCCATCCTGCAAGGTTCGCGGCCCTGACCCCTAAGGAACCGCTCAAACGCTCAACAGCCTCGTCCAACGTGCCCTACTCCAGCCAGCAGGGCGACGCTTCCCTAATGGAAGCCACAGACATCTTCCGAACACGGGAACGCTGAACACCAGGGAAGACAGACCACAAGCCTGTCTGCTTTGAAGATGCTGATCCCACCTGATGCATCCTGGAAATTCTCCACTGCCACAGTGACACCACTGAGGAACTCACAGTGATCAAAGGCATGGTCCCCGAGGAACACAGACAGACTTGAAACGGAAGACCTCTGCCATCTGAGGGGACTTGGAAGCCTGAAAGGGAACAGTGGCTGGCCGTGGCAGCACACCAGGGATGGCAACAGTGCCCACTTCTCTGCCCCGCCAACGGACTGCTCTGGATAAAGCTCTGGCTATTCAAAAGGCCTGCATGCCACACGGGCCGGCCGCGTCATGCCCTCCGGCAGAAACACTATCGCTTTGCACATTCCCAAAAGTGGGAAAAGAGCGACCAAAGGGCTTGTTTGCATAACTCACCTACCCCCAAGAAGGCCGGCACAGATGCCTCAGCATGTCCATCTTCTCTATGTCCCGCAAGACACCCGTGGGGAGTCACTCCTCTGGAAACGGGATTGCAACTCTTCACAGGTAACCTACCTCACTGCATCCTCATGAACTGCCAAAGCCATCCCCACCATAGGCAGCTGATGCCAGGCCATCACGAACAAGACACATCCTTGGGAAGCCGAGGCCAGCGCCTGCAACCCAATGATGACAGCCCATCCCACGACATCACACAGGACCTGTCCTCATGATACCTTACCTTTCTCTCCAGGGCAGCAGCCACTACGCAGGCTTAAATGCAGCACTCGATCCTCACCCGACTCCACGATGATCCACTTAGCGCCAGCAGTGTGCTGGCAGCTTCAGGGGCAGCAGCGAGGCCTAATCCATCAGCCCCCTTCTGCCATCACCAAACTCCATCCCACCCCCGCCCACTGCTCCAGCCCCACCGTGCACGCAAGAACCTCACCGCACCAAACACGACAACAGAGAGGGCCACAGGCCTGGCCTGAGGCTCCAGGCTCCAACCAGGGAACCTTGCTCTATTTTGGCTCCCAAAATCAACCACCGAAGCGGCATGCACAAAGCGTGATCCTGGTCAAAACACACTTCTCCAAGCTGAAAGCTCACTGGGCCCACACCAGCACACACTCCAACTCTGAAGACTAGCAGGAGAGCCTGCCCCCTTGCATTCCCTCACGGCCTTTTAGCAGGGACCGCGGATTCATAGATGACCCAGCTTATGGGCAGACACGGTCGACCCTCAGTCAGGAGCCCCTCCAATACTGGAGTCCTTGGTGGTGTTTGCGTGAATGTCGGCAGGGGACACTGGCCTTCACTCCTAACAATCCCCTACACCCGAGAAAGGAAACGTGCTAACCTCAGTTTCGATAAGGATACGGTCGAGTGTTCTCACCCATTTTGTTCAGTGTTTCCAAGGAAGGCATACAAGGGTGTCATCATCGATCCAAGCACATGCTGGGATGCTGCAGAACACAACCGGGCAGTGCGCTGGGCTCTGCAGGGGAGTCATGAGCCTGGGGTACCCCAGAAGCCTGGAGAATCCACAGCCCTCAGGCCACTCAACAAGACGAACAATCAAGCCACTCTTGCAGCCATTGGGCCCATCTCACGAAAACCTAATATCTAATGGCACATCTTGGGGTGGTTGAATACCTACCATCCTGAGTTATCCGCGACCATGCTCGGGAACATGGCCCCGCCTCACTTTTTCCAGTTCTTCTTAGCACCTCCAGTCATCAGAGCACACGAAGATCTTGTTTTTGCCGACGGCGAGGCTTCCCAGCAACTGCACCTGGGAAGTGGACTGGTGTCCTCAAAGGACATGATCCATACAAATATTTTCCTGGGCTTGAGCTCTGAAACTGCTTCACAAGGACCTCTATCCCTTACCGAGAATTGACTGCATGTCTGATAGTGCGACTGCAGGAAGTTAGGCACATACATTGGCCGGTGTGTAAGAGGCTGTATTTCTGTGTTCACGCGTGTGACTCAGACTGCGCACACAGAAGCTCTTGTGGGTTTCTCTGTGTGCCTCTGACTACGCGTCTTGGTCTCTGTGTGTCCCTGTAGACCTGTGAAGTGGCGTCCAACAGTAAACGCCATAGTTTATACACAACACCCTGTCTAGACCCGCAATTGAAAGGAGAAAGCCCCCTGTCAGCTTCCAGAGGCCGCATGCAAACTTTAACCCCCAGGGGCTGTTGAAATACTCCACGGACTCCCACTCTCCCACAGCCACGCCTTATGACCAGAGCACAAACACTGGACGAGACCTGCCTCCCGGCCCTGGGTGTGACATCTACGTGCAACTCGAGAACCTGCCAGCTACCAGCACATCTGATGTGCACTTGGGGTCACTCCCAGCACTTTCGGAAGCAAGGGAACTCCCATGGGTGAGCTGACACCGACCTACAGATTTCTACTGGAAAGATGCAGCATGAAACCACTCAAGGGGCTAAAGAACATCGAACAAAGTGCAACTTCTTGCCAACTAGGCCTAATCACTTTCCTTTGACCCGTGGGAATGCCCACCACAGGAAGCAGTGGGCTTCAGCAGCCATGACCCATGTTGGAACCCCACATCGGAAACTAGGCCACCTTCCCGGCCCTGTCTCAGGTAGCTCCCATCCTGCAAGGTTCGCGGCCCTGACCCCTAAGGAACTGCTCAAACGCTCAACAGCCTCGTCCAACGTGCCCTACTCCAGCCAGCAGTGCGACGCGTCCCTACTGGAAGCCACAGACATCGTCCGAACACGGGAACAAGGAACACCATGGAAGACAGACCGCAAGCCTGACTGCTTTGAAGATGCTGATCCCACCTGATGCATCCTGGAAATTCTCCATTGCCACAGTCACACCACTGAGGAACTCAGAGTGATCAAAGCATGGTCCCCGAGGACCACAGACAAACTTGCAACGGAAGACCTCTGCCATGTGAGGGGACTTGGAATCCTGAAAGGGAACACTGGCTGGCCTTGGCAGCGCACCAGGGATGGCAACAGTGCCCCCTTCTCTGCCCCGCCAACGGACTGCTCTGGATAAAGCTCTGGCTATTCGAAAGGCCTGCATGCCACACGGGCCGGCCGCGCCATGCCCTCCGGCAGAAACACTATCGCTTTGCACATTCCCAAAAGTGGGAAAAGAGCGACCAAAGGGCTTGTTTGCATAACTCACCTACCCCCAAGAAGGCCGGCACAGATGCCTCAGTATGTCCATCTTCTCTATGTCCCGCAAGACACCCGTGGGGAGTCACTCCTCTGGAAACGGGATTGCAACTCTTCACAGATAACCTACCTCACTGCATCCTCATGAACTGCCAAAGCCATCCCCACCATAGGCAGCTGATGCCAGGCCATCACGAACAAGACACATCCTTGGGAAGCCGAGGCCTGCGCCTGCAACCCAATGATGACAGCCCATCCCACGACATCACACAGGACCTGTCCTCATGATACCTTACCATTCTCTCCAGGGCAGCAGTCACTACGCAGGCTTAAATGCAGCGCTCGATCCTCACCCCACTCCACGATGATCCACTTAGCGCCAGCAGTGTGCTGGCAGCTTCAGGGGCAGCAGCGAGGCCTAATTCATCAGCCCCCTTCTGCCATCACCAAACTCCATCCCACCCCCGCCCACTGCTCCAGCCCCACCGGGCACTCAAGAACCTCACCGCACCAAACACGACAACAGAGAGGGCCACAGGCCTGGCCTGAGGCTCCAGGCTCCAACCAGGGAACCTTGCTCATTTTGGCTCCCAAAATCAACCACCGAAGCTGCATGCACAAAGCGTGATCCTGGTCAAAACACACTTCTCCAAGCTGAAAGCTCACTGGGCCCAAACCAGCACACACTCCGACTCTGAAGACTAGCAGGAGAGCCTGCCCCCTTGCATTCCCTCACGGCCTTTTAGCAGGGACCGCAGATTCATAGATGGCCCAGCTTATGGGCAGACACGGTCGACCCTCAGTCAGGAGCCCCTCCAATACTGGAGTCCTTGGTGGTGTTTGTGTGCATGTCGGCAGGGGACACTGGCCTGCACTCCTAACAGTCCCCTACACCCGAGAGAGGAAACGTGCTGAACCTCAGTTTCGATAAGGATACGGTAGAGTGTTCTCACCCATTTTGTTCAGAGTTTCAAAGGAATGCATACAAGGGTGTCATCATCGATCCAAGCTCATGCTGGGATGCTGCAGAACACAACCGGGCACTGCGCCGGGCTCTGCACGGGAGTCATGAGCCTGGGGTACCCCAAAAGACTGGAGAATCCACAGCCCTCAGGCCACTCAACAAGACGAACAATCAAGCCACTCTTGCAGCCATTGGGCCCATCTGAGGAAAACCTAATATCTAATGGCACATCTTGGGGTGGTTGAATACCTACCATACGGAGTTATCCGCGACCATGCTCGGGGACATGGCCCCGCCTCACTTTTTCCAGTTCTTCTTAGCACCTCCAGTCATCAGAGCACACGAAGATCCTCTTGTTTTTGCCGACGGCGAGGCTTGCCCAGCAACTGCACCTGGGAAGTGGACTGGTGTCCTCAAAGGACATGATCCATACAAATATTTTCCTGGGCTTGAGCTCTGAAACTGCTTCCCAAGGACCTCTATCCCTTACCGGGAATTGACTGCATGTCTGATAGTACGACTGCAGGAAGTTAGGCACATACATTGGCCGGTGTGTGAGAGGCTGTATTTCTGTGTTCACGCGTGTGACTGTGACTGCGCACGCAGACGCTCTTGTGGGTTTCTCTGTGTGCCGCTGACTACGCGTCTTGGTCTCTGTGTGTCCCTGTAGCCCTGTGAAGAGGCGTCCAACAGTAAACGCCATAGCTTATACACAACACCCTGTCTAGATCCCCAACTGAAAGGAGAAAGCCCCCTCTCAGCTTCCAGAGGCCGCATGCAAACTTTAACCCCCAGGGGCTGTTGAAATACTCCACGGACTCCCGCTCTCCCACAGCCACGCCTTCTGACCAGAGCACAAAGACTGGACGAGACCTGCCTCCCGGCCCTGGGTGTGACATCTACGTGCAACTCGAGAACCTGCCAGCTACCAGCACATCTGATGTGCACTTGGGGTCACTCCCAGCACTTTCGGAAGCAAGGGAACTCCCATGGGTGACCCGACACCGACCTACAGCATTCTACTGGCAAGATGCAGCCTGAAACAACTCAATGGGCTAAAGAACATCGAACAAAGTGCAACTTCTTGCCACCTAGGCCTAATCACTTTCCTTTGACCCGTGGGAATGCCCACCACATGAAGCAGTGGCCTTCAGCAGCCATGACCCATGTTGGAACCCCACAGCGGAAACTAGGCCACCTTCCCGGCCATGTCTCAGGCAGCTCCCATCCTGCAAGTTTCGCGGCCCTGACCCCTAAGGAACCGCTCAAACGCTCAACAGCCTCGACCAACGTGCCCTACTACAGCCAGCATGGCGACGCTTCCCTACTGGAAGCCACAGACATCTTCCGAACACGGGAACGCTGAACACCAGGGAAGACAGACCGCAAGCCTGTCTGCATTGAAGGTGCTGATCCCACATGATGCATCCTGGAAATTCTCCACTGCCACAGTGACACCACTGACGAACTCACAGTGATCAAAGGCATGGTCCCCGAGGAACACAGACAGACTTGAAACGGAAGACCTCTGCCATCTGAGGGGACTTGGAAGCCTGAAAGGGAACAGTGGCTGGCCTTGGCAGCACACCAGGGATGGCAACAGTGCCCCCTTCTCTGCCCCGCCAACGGACTGCTCTGGATAAAGCTCTGGCTATTCGAAAGGCCTGCATGCCACACGGGCCGGCCGCGTCATGCCCTCCGGCAGAAACACTATCGCTCTGCACATTCCCAAAAGTGGGAAAAGTGTGACCAAAGGGCATGCTTGCATAACTCACCTACCCGCAAGAAGGCCGGCACAGACGCCTCAGCATGTCCATCTTCTCTATGTCCCACAAGACTCCCGTGGGGAGTCACTCCTCTGAAAACGGGATTGCAACTCTTCACAGGTAACCTACCTCACTGCATCCTCATGAACTGCCAAAGCCATCCCCACCATAGGCAGCTGATTCCAGGCCATCACAAACAAGACACATCTTTGGGAAGCCGAGGCCAGCGCCTGCAACCCAATGATGACAGCCCATCCCACGACATCACACAGGACCTGTCCTCATGATACCTTACCTTTCTCTCCAGGGCAGCAGCCACTACGCAGGCTTAAATGCAGCACTCGATCCTCACCCCACTCCACGATGATCCACTTAGCGCCAGCAGTGTGCTGGCAGCTTCAGGGGCAGCAGCGAGGCCTAATCCATCAGCCCCCTTCCGCCATCACCAAACTCCATCCCACCCCCGCCCACTGCTGCAGCCCCACCGGGCACTCAAGAACCTCACCGCACCAAACACAACAACAGAGAGGGCCACAGGCCTGGCCTGAGGCTCCAGGCTCCAACCAGGGAACCTTGCTCATTTTGGCTCCCAAAATCAACCACCGAAGCGGCATGCACAAAGCGTGATCCTGGTCAAAACACACTTCTCCAAGCTGAAAGCTCACTGGGCCCACACCAGCACACACTCCGACTCTGAAGACTAGCAGGAGAGCCTGCCCCCTTGCATTCCCTCACGGCCTTTTAGCAGGGACCGCGGATTCATAGATGACCCAGCTTATGGGCAGACACGGTCGACCCTCAGTCAGGAGCCCCTCCAATACTGGAGTCCTTGGTGGTGTTTGCGTGCATGTCGGCAGGGGACACTGGCCTTCACTCCTAACAATCCCCTACACCCGAGAGAGAAAACATGCTAACCTCAGTTTCGATAAGGATACGGTCGAGTGTTCTCACCCATTTTGTTCAGTGTTTCCAAGGAAGGCATACAAGGGTGTCATCATTGATCCAAGCACATGCTGGGATGCTGCAGAACACAACCGGGCAGTGCGCCGGGCTCTTCAGGGGAGTCATGAGCCTGGGGTACCCCAGAAGCCTGGAGAATCCACAGCCCTCAGGCCATTCAACAAGACGAACAATCAAGCCACTCTTGCAGCCATTGGGCCCATCTCACGAAAACCTAATATCTAATGGCACATCTTGGGGTGGTTGAATACCTACCATCCTGAATTATCCGCGACCATGCTCGGGAACATGGCCCAGCCTCACTTTTTCCAGTTCTTCTTAGCACCTCCAGTCATCAGAGCACACGAAGATCTTGTTTTTGCCGACGGCGAGGCTTCCCAGCAACTGCACCTGGGAAGTGGACTGGTGTCCTCAAAGGACATGATTCATACAAATATTTTCCTGGGCTTGAGCTCTGAAACTGCTTCACAAGGACCTCTATCCCTTACCGAGAATTGACTGCATGTCTGATAGTACGACTGCAGGAAGTTAGGCACATACATTGGCCGGTGTGTAAGAGGCTGTATTTCTGTGTTCACGCGTGTGACTCTGACTGCGCACACAGACGCTCTTGTGGGTTTCTCCTTGTGCCTCTGACTACGCGTCTTGGTCTCTGTGTGTCCCTGTAGACCTGTGAAGTGACGTCCAACAGTTAACGCCATAGTTTATACACAACACCCTGTCTAGACCCGCAATTGAAAGGAGAAAGCCCCCTGTCAGCTTCCAGAGGCCGCATGCAAACTTTAACCCCCAGGGGCTGTTGAAATACTCCACGGACTCCCACTCTCCCACAGCCACGCCTTCTGACCAGAGCACAAAGACTGGACGAGACCTGCCTCCCGGCCGTGGGTGTGACATCTACGTGCAACTCGAGAACCTGCCAGCTACCAGCACATCTGATGTGCACTTGGGGTCACTCCCAGCACTTTCGGAAGCAAGCGAACTCCCATGGGTGAGCTGACACCGACCTACAGATTTCTACTGGAAAGATGCAGCATGAAACCACTCAAGGGGCTAAAGAACATCGAACAAAGTGCAACTTCTTGCCAACTAGGCCTAATCACTTTCCTTTGACCCGTGGGAATGCCCACCACAGGAAGCAGTGGGCTTCAGCAGCCATGACACATGCTGGAACCCCACATCGGAAACTAGGCCACCTTCCCGGCCCTGTCTCAGGCAGCTCCCATCCTGCAAGGTTCGCGGCCCTGACCCCTAAGGAACTGCTCAAACGCTCAACACCCTCGTCCAACGTGCCCTACTCCAGGCAGCAGGGCGACGCGTCCCTACTGGAAGCCACAGACATCGTCCAAACACGGGAACAAGGAACACCATGGAAGACAGACCGCAAGCCTGACTGCTTTGAAGATGCTGATCCCAACTGATGCATCCTGGAAATTCTCCATTGCCACAGTCACACCACTGAGGAACTCAGAGTGATCAAAGCATGGTCCCCGAGGACCACAGACAAACTTGCAACGGAAGACCTCTGCCATGTGAGGGGACTTGGAATCCTGAAAGGGAACACTGGCTGGCCTTGGCAGCGCACCAGGGATGGCAACAGTGCCCCCTTCTCTGCCCCGCCAACGGACTGCTCTGGATAAAGCTCTGGCTATTCGAAAGGCCTGCATGCCACACGGGCCGGCCGCGTCATGCCCTCCGGCAGAAACACTATCGCTTTGCACATTGCCAAAAGTGGGAAAAGAGCGACCAAAGGGCTTGTTTGCATAACTCACCTACCCCCAAGAAGGCCGGCACAGATGCCTCAGTATGTCCATCTTCTCTATGTCCCGCAAGACACCCGTGGGGAGTCACTCCTCTGGAAACGGGATTGCAACTCTTCACAGATAACCTACCTCACTGCATCCTCATGAACTGCCAAAGCCATCCCCACCATAGGCAGCTGATGCCAGGCCATCACGAACAAGACACATCCTTGGGAAGCCGAGGCCAGCGCCTGCAACCCAATGATGACAGCCCATCCCACGACATCACACAGGACCTGTCCTCATGATAACTTACCATTCTCTCCAGGGCAGCAGCCACTACGCAGGCTTAAATGCAGCACTCGATCCTCACCCCACTCCAAGATGATCCACTTAGCGCCAGCAGTGTGCTGGCATCTTCAGGGGCAGCAGCGAGGCCTATTCCATCAGCCCCCTTCCGCCATCACCAAACTCCATCCCACCCCCGCCCACTGCTCCAGCCCCACCGGGCACTCAAGAACCTCACCGCACCAAACACGACAACAGAGAGGGCCACAGACCTGGCCTGAGGCTCCAGGCTCCAACCAGGGAACCTTGCTCATTTTGGCTCCCAAAATCAACCACCGAAGCTGCATGCACAAAGCGTCATCCTGGTCAAAACACACTTCTCCAAGCTGAAAGCTCACTGGGCGCAAACCAGCACACATTCCGACTCTGAAGACTAGCAGGAGAGCCTGCCCCCTTGCATTCCCTCACGGCCTTTTAGCAGGCACCGCAGATTCATAGATGACCCAGCTTATGGGCAGACACGGTCGACCCTCAGTCAGGAGCCCCTCCAATACTGGAGTCCTTGGTGGTGTTTGCGTGCATGTCGGCAGGGGACACTGGCCTTCACTCCTAACAGTCCCCTACACCCGAGAGAGGAAACGTGCTGAACCTCAGTTTCGATAAGGATACGGTCGAGTGTTCTCACCCATTTTGTTCAGAGTTTCCAAGGAAGGCATACAAGGGTGTCATCATCGATCCAAGCACATGCTGGGATGCTGCAGAACACAACCGGGCACTGCGCCGGGTCCTGCAGGGGAGTCGTGAGCCTGGGGTAACCCAAAAGACTGGAGAATCCACAGCCCTCAGGCCACTCAACAAGACGAACAATCAAGCCACTCTTGCAGCCATTGGGCCCATCTCAGGAAAACCTAATATCTAATGGCACATCTTGGTGTGGTTGAATACCTACCATCCTGAGTTATCCGCGACCATGCTCGGGAACATGGCCCCGCCTCACTTTTTCCAGTTCTTCTTAGCACCTCCAGTCATCAGAGCACACGAAGATCTTCTTGTTTTTGCCGACGGTGAGGCTTGCCCAGCAACTGCACCTGGGAAGTGCACTGGTGTCCTCAAAGGACATGATCCATACAAACATTTTCCTGGGCTTGAGCTCTGAAACTGCTTCCCAAGGACCTCTATCCCTTACCGAGAATTGACTACATGTCTGATAGTACGACTGCAGGAAGTTAGGCACATACATTGGCCGGTGTGTGAGAGGCTGTATTTCTGTGTTCATGCGTCTGACTGTGACTGAGCACGCAGACGCTCTTGTGGGTTTCTCTGTGTGCCGCTGACTACGCGTCTTGGTCTCTGTGTGTCCCTGTAGCCCTGTGAAGAGGCGTCCAACAGTAAACGCCATAGCTTATACACAACACCCTGTCTAGATCCCCAACTGAAAGGAGAAAGCCCCCGGTCAGCTTCCAGAGGCCGCATGCAAACTTTAACCCCCAGGGGCTGTTGAAATACTCCACGGACTCCCGCTCTCCCGCAGCCACGCCTTCTTACCAGAGCACAAAGACTGGACGAGACCTGCCTCCCGGCCGTGGGTGTGACATCTACGGGCAACTCGAGAACCTGCCAGCTACCAGCACATCTGATGTGCACTTGGGGTCACTCCCAGCACTTTCGGAAGCAAGGGAACTCCCATGGGTGACCCGACACCGACCTACAGCATTCTACTGGCAAGATGCAGCCTGAAACAACTCAATGGGCTAAAGAACATCGAACAAAGTGCAACTTCTTGCCAACTAGGCCTAATCACTTTCCTTTGACCCGTGGGAATGCCCACCACATGAAGCAGTGGCCTTCAGCAGCCATGACCCATGTTGGAACCCCACAGCGGAAACTAGGCCACCTTCCCGGCCATGTCTCAGGCAGCTCCCATCCTGAAAGATTCGCGGCCCTGACCCCTAAGGAACCGCTCAAACGCTCAACAGCCTCGTCCAACGTGCCCTACTCCAGCCAGCAGGGCGACGCGTCCCTACTGGAAGCCACAGACATCTTCCGAACACGGGAACGCTGAACACCAGGGAAGACAGACCACAAGCCTGTCTGCTTTGAAGATGCTGATCCCACCTGATGCATCCTGGAAATTCTCCACTGCCACAGTGACACCACTGAGGAACTCAGAGTGATCAAAGGCATGGTCCCCGAGGACCACAGACAGACTTGAAACGGAAGACCTCTGCCATGTGAGGAGACTTGGAAGCCTGAACGGGAAGAGTGGCTGGCCTTGGCAGCGCACCAGGGATGGCAACAGTGCCCCCTTCTCTGCCCCGCCAACGGACTGCTCTGGATAAAGCTCTGGCTATTCGAAAGGCCTGCATGCCACACGTGCCGGCCGCGTCATGCCCTCCGGCAGAAACACTATCGCTTTGCACATTGCCAAAAGTGGGAAAAGAGCGACCAAAGGGCTTGTTTGCATAACTCACCTACCCCCAAGAAGGCCGGCACAGATGCCTCAGCATGTCCATCTTCTCTATGTCCCGCAAGACACCCGTGGGGAGTCACTCCTCTGGAAACGGGATTGCAATTCTTCACAGGTAACCTAGCTCACTGCATCCTCATGAACTGCCAAAGCCATCCCCACCATAGGCAGCTGATGCCAGGCCATCACGAACAAGACACATCCTTGGGAAGCTGAGGCCAGCGCCTGCAACCCAATGATGACAGCCCATCCCACGACATCACACAGGACCTGTCCTCAGGATACCTTACCTTTCTCTCCAGGGCAGCAGCCACTACGCAGGCTTAAATGCAGCACTCGATCCTCACCCCACTCCACGATGATCCACTTAGCGCCAACAGTGTGCTGGCAGCTTCAGGGGCAGCAGCGAGGCCTAATCCATCAGCCCCCTTCCGCCATCACCAAACTCCATCCCACCCCCGCCCACTGCTCCAGCCCCACCGGGCACTCAAGAACCTCACCGCACCAAACACGACAACAGAGCGGGCCACAAGCCTGGCCTGAGGCTCCAGGCTCCAACCAGGGAACCTTGCTCATTTTGGCTCCCAAAATCAACCACCAAAGCGGCATGCACAAAGCGTGATCCTGGTCAAAACACACTTCTCCAAGCTGAAAGCTCACTGGGCCCACACCAGCACACACTCCGACTCTGAAGACTAGCAGGAGAGCCTGCCCCCTTGCATTCCCTCACGGCTTTTTAGAAGGGACAGCGGATTCATAGATGACCCAGCTTATGGGCAGACACGGTCGACCCTCAGTCAGGAGCCCCTCCAATACTGGAATCCTTGGTGGTGTTTGCGTGCATGTCGGCAGGGGACACTGGCCTTCACTCCTAACAGTCCCCTACACCCGAGAGAGGAAACGTGCTGAACCTCAGTTTCGATAAGGATACGGTAGAGTGTTCTCAACCATTTTGTTCAGAGTTTCCAAGGAATGCATACAAGGGTGTCATCATCGATCGAAGCACATGCTAGGATGCTGCAGAACACAACCGGGCAGTGTGCCGGGCTCTGCAGGGGAGTCATGAGCCTGGGGTACCCCAAAAGCCTGGAGAATCCATAGGCCTCAGGCCACTCAACAGGACGAACAATCAAGCCACTCTTGCAACCATTGGGCCCATCTCAGGAAAACCTAGTATCTAATGGCACATCTTGGGGTGGTTGAATACCTACCATACTGAGTTATCCGCGACCATGCTCGGGAACATGGCCCCGCCTCACTTTTTCCAGTTCTTCTTAGCACCTCCAGTCATCAGAGCACACGAAGATCTTCTTGTTTTTGCCGACGGCGAGGCTTGCCCAGCAACTGCACCTGGGAAGTGGACTGGTGTCCTCAAAGGACATGATGCATACAAACATTTACCTGGGCTTGAGCTCTGAAACTGCTTCCCAAGGACCTCTATCCCTTACCGAGAATTGACTGCATGTCTGATAGTACGACTGCAGGAAGTTAGGCACATACATTGGCCGGTGTGTGAGAGGCTGTATTTCTGTGTTCACGCGTGTGACTGTGACTGCGCACGCAGACGCTCTTGTGGGTTTCTCTGTGTGCCGCTGACTTCGCGTCTTGGTCTCTGTGTGTCCCTGTAGCCCTGTGAAGATGCGTCCAACAGTAAATGTCATAGTTTATACACAACACCCTGTCTAAACCCCCAACTGAAAGGAGAAAGCCCCCTGTCAGCTTCCAGAGGCCGCATGCAAACTTTAACCCCCAAGGGCTGTTGAAATGCTCCACGGGCTCCCGCTCTTCCACAGCCACGCCTTCTGACCAGAGCACAAAGACTGGACGAGACCTGCCTCCCGGCCCAGGGTGTGACATCTACGGGCAACTCGAGAACCTGCCAGCTACCAGCAGATCTGATGTGCACTTGGGGTCACTCCCAGCACTTTCGGAAGCAAGGGAACTCCCATGGGTGACCTGACACCGACCTACAGCATTCTACTGGAAAGATACAGCTTGAAACCACTCAAGGGGCTAAAGAACATCAAACAAAGTGCAACTTCTTGCCAACTAGGCCTAATCACTTTCCTTTGACCCGTGGGAATGCCCACCACAGGAAGCAGTGGGCTTCAGCAGCCATGACCCATGCTGGAACCCCACATCGGAAACTAGGCCACCTTCCCGGCCCTGTCTCAGGCAGCTCCCATCCTGCAAGGTTCGCGGCCCTGACCCCTAAGGAACCGCTCAAACGCTCAACAGCCTCGTCCAACGTGCCCTACTCCAGCCAGCATGGCGACGCATCCCTACTGGAAGCCACAGACATCGTCCGAACACGGGAACAGGGAACACCATGGAAGACAGACCGCAAGCCTGTCTGCTTTGAAGATGCTGATCCCACCTGATGCATCCTGGAAATTCTCCATTGCCACAGTCACACCACTGAGGAACTCAGAGTGATCAAAGGCATGGTCCCCGAGGACCACAGACAAACTTGCAACGGAAGACCTCTGCCATGTGAGGGGACTTGGAATCCTGAAAGGGAACACTGGCTGGCCTTGGCAGCACACCAGGGATGGCAACAGTGCCCCCTTCTCTGCCCCGCCAACGGACTGCTCTGGATAAAGCTCTGGCTATTCGAAAGGCCTGCATGCCACACGGGCCGGCCGCGTCATGCCCTCCGGCAGAAACACTATCGCTATGCACATTCCCAAAAGTGGGAAAAGAGTGACCAAAGAGCATGCTTGCATAACTCACCTACCCGCAAGAAGGCCGGCACAGACGCCTCAGCATGTCCATCTTCTCTATGTCCCACAAGACTCCCGAGGGGAGTCACTCCTCTGAAAACGGGATTGCAACTCTTCACAGGTAACCTACCTCACTGCATCCTCATGAACTGCCAAAGCCATCCCCACCATAGGCAGCTGATTCCAGGCCATCACAAACAAGACACATCTTTGGGAAGCCGAGGCCAGCGCCTGCAACCCAATGATGACAGCCCATCCCACGACATCACACAGGACCTGTCCTCATGATACCTTACCTTTCTCTCCAGGGCAGCAGCCACTACGCAGGCTTAAATGCAGCACTCGATCCTCACCCCACTCCACGATGATCCACTTAGCGCCAGCAGTGTGCTGGCAGCTTCAGGGGCAGCAGCGAGGCCTAATCCATCAGCCCCCTTCCGCCATCACCAAACTCCATCCCACCCCCGCCCACTGCTCCAGCCCCACCGGGCACTCAAGAACCTCACCGCACCAAACACGACAACAGACAGGGCCACAGGCCTGGCCTGAGGCTCCAGGCTCCAACCAGGGAACCTTGCTCATTTTGGCTCCCAAAATCAACCACCGAAGCGGCATGCACAAAGCGTGATCCTGGTCAAAACACACTTCTCCAAGCTGAAAGCTCACTGGGCCCACACCAGCACACACTCCGACTCTGAAGACTAGCAGGAGAGCCTGCCCCCTTGCATTCCCTCACGGCCTTTTAGCAGGGACCGCGGATTCATAGATGACCCAGCTTATGGGCAGACACTGTCGATCCTCAGACAGGAGCCCCTCCAATGCTAGAGCCATTAGTGGTGTTGGCATGCATGTCAGCAGGGGATGTTGGCCCTCACTCCTAACAGTCCCCTACACCCGAGAGAGGAAACGTGCTAACCTCACTTTCGATAAGGATACGGTCGAGTGTTCTCACCCATTTTCTTCAGAGTTTCCAAGGAAGGTATTCAAGGGTGTCATCATCGATCCAAGCACATGCTGGGATGCTGCAGAACACAACCGGGCAGTGCGCCGGGCTCTCCAGGGGAGTCATGAGCCTGGGGTACCCCAAAAGCCTGGAGAATCCACAGCCCTCAGGCCACTCAACAAGACGAACAATCAAGCCACTCTTGCAGCCATTGGGCCCATCTCAGGAAAACCTAATATCTAATGACACATCTTGGGGTGGTTGAATACCTACCATACTGAGTTATCCGCAACCATGCTCGGGAACATGGCCCCGCCTCACCTTTTTCCAGTTCTTCTTAGCACCTCCAGTCATCAGAGCACACGAAGATCTTCTTGTTTTTGCCGACGGCGAGGCTTGCCCAGCAACTGCACCTGGGAAGTGGACTGGTGTCCTCAAAGACATGATCCATACAAATATTTTCCTGGGCTTGAGCTCTGAAACTGCTTCCCAAGGACCTCTATCCCTTACCGAGAATTGACTGCATGTCTGATAGTACGACTGCAGGAAGTTAGGCACATACATTGGCCGGTGTGTGAGAGGCTGTATTTCTGTGTTCACGCGTGTGACTGTCACTGCGCACGCAGACGCTCTTGTGGGTTTCTCTGTGTGCCGCTGACTACGCGTCTTGGTCTCTGTGTGTCCCTGTAGCCCTGTGAAGAGGCGTCCAACAGTAAACGCCATAGCTTATACACAACACCCTGTCTAGATCCCCAACTGAAAGGAGAAAGCCCCCTCTCAGCTTCCAGAGGCCGCATGCAAACTTTAACCCCCAGGGGCTTTTGAAATACTCCACGGACTCCCGCTCTCCCACAGCCACGCCTTCTGACCAGAGCACAAAGACAGGACGAGACCTGCCTCCCGGCCCTGGGTGTGACATCTACGTGCAACTCGAGAACCTGCCAGCTACCAGCACATCTGATGTGCACTTGGGGTCACTCCCAGCACTTTCGGAAGCAAGGGAACTCCCATGGGTGACCCGACACCGACCTACAGCATTCTACTGGCAAGTTGCAGCCTGAAACAACTCAATGGGCTAAAGAACATCGAACAAAGTGCAACTTCTTGCCAACTAGGCCTAATCACTTTCCTTTGACCCGTGGGAATGCCCACCACATGAAGCAGTGGGCTTCAGCAGCCATGACCCATGTTGGAACCCCACAGCGGAAACTAGGCCACCTTCCCGGCCATGTCTCAGGCAGCTCCCATCCTGCAAGGTTCGCGGCCCTGACCCCTAAGGAACCGCTCAAACGCTCAACAGCCTCGTCCAACGTGCCCTACTCCAGCCAGCAGGGCGACGCTTCCCTACTGGAAGACACAGACATCTTCCGAACACGGGAACGCTGAACACCAGGGAAGACAGACCGCAAGCCTGTCTGCATTGAAGGTGCTGATCCCACATGATGCATCCTGGAAATTCTCCACTGCCACAGTGACACCACTGACGAACTCACAGTGATCAAAGGCATGGTCCCCGAGGAACACAGACAGACTTGAAACGGAAGACCTCTGCCATCTGAGGGGACTTGGAAGCCTGAAAGGGAACAGTGGCTGGCCTTGGCAGCACACCAGGGATGGCAACAGTGCCCCCTTCTCTGCCCCGCCAACGGACTGCTCTGGATAAAGCTCTGGCTATTCGAAAGGCCTGCATGCCACACGGGCCGGCCGCGTCATGCCCTCCGGCAGAAACACTATCGCTCTGCACATTCCCAAAAGTGGGAAAAGAGTGACCAAAGGGCATGCTTGCATAACTCACCTACCCGCAAGAAGGCCGGCACAGACGCCTCAGCATGTCCATCTTCTCTATGTCCCACAAGACTCCCGTGGGGAGTCACTCCTCTGAAAACGGGATTGCAACTCTTCACAGGTAACCTACCTCACTGCATCCTCATGAACTGCCAAAGACATCCCCACCATAGGCAGCTGATTCCAGGCCATCACAAACAAGACACATCTTTGGGAAGCCGAGGCCAGCGCCTGCAACCCAATGATGACAGCCCATCCCACGACATCACACAGGACCTGTCCTCATGATACCTTACCTTTCTCTCCAGGGCAGCAGCCACTACGCAGGCTTAAATGCAGCACTCGATCCTCACCCCACTCCACGATGATCCACTTAGCGCCAGCAGTGTGCTGGCAGCTTCAGGGGCAGCAGCGAGGCCTAATCCATCAGCCCCCTTCCGCCATCACCAAACTCCATCCCACCCCCGCCCACTGCTCCAGCCCCACCGGGCACTCAAGAACCTCACCGCACCAAACACAACAACAGAGAGGGCCACAGGCCTGGCCTGAGGCTCCAGGCTCCAACCAGGGAACCTTGCTCATTTTGGCTCCCAAAATCAACCACCGAAGCGGCATGCACAAAGCGTGATCCTGGTCAAAACACACTTCTCCAAGCTGAAAGCTCACTGGGCCCACACCAGCACACACTCCGACTCTGAAGACTAGCAGGAGAGCCTGCCCCCTTGCATTCCCTCACGGCCTTTTAGCAGGGACCGCGGATTCATAGATGACCCAGCTTATGGGCAGACACGGTCGACCCTCAGTCAGGAGCCCCTCCAATACTGGAGTCCTTGGTGGTGTTTGCGTCCATGTCGGCAGGGGACACTGGCCTTCACTCCTAACAATCCCCTACACCCGAGAGAGAAAACATGCTAACCTCAGTTTCGATAAGGATACGGTCGAGTGTTCTCACCCATTTTGTTCAGTGTTTCCAAGGAAGGCATACAAGGGTGTCATCATTGATCCAAGCACATGCTGGGATGCTGCAGAACACAACCGGGCAGTGCGCCGGGCTCTTCAGGGGAGTCATGAGCCTGGGGTACCCCAGAAGCCTGGAGAATCCACAGCCCTCAGGCCATTCAACAAGACGAACAATCAAGCCACTCTTGCAGCCATTGGGCCCATCTCACGAAAACCTAATATCTAATGGCACATCTTGGGGTGGTTGAATACCTACCATCCTGAATTATCCGCGACCATGCTCGGGAACATGGCCCAGCCTCACTTTTTCCAGTTCTTCTTAGCACCTCCAGTCATCAGAGCACACGAAGATCTTGTTTTTGCCGACGGCGAGGCTTCCCAGCAACTGCACCTGGGAAGTGGACTGGTGTCCTCAAAGGACATGATTCATACAAATATTTTCCTGGGCTTGAGCTCTGAAACTGCTTCACAAGGACCTCTATCCCTTACCGAGAATTGACTGCATGTCTGATAGTACGACTGCAGGAAGTTAGGCACATACATTGGCCGGTGTGTAAGAGGCTGTATTTCTGTGTTCACGCGTGTGACTCTGACTGCGCACACAGACGCTCTTGTGGGTTTCTCCTTGTGCCTCTGACTACGCGTCTTGGTCTCTGTGTGTCCCTGTAGACCTGTGAAGTGACGTCCAACAGTTAACGCCATAGTTTATACACAACACCCTGTCTAGACCCGCAATTGAAAGGAGAAAGCCCCCTGTCAGCTTCCAGAGGCCGCATGCAAACTTTAACCCCCAGGGGCTGTTGAAATACTCCACGGACTCCCACTCTCCCACAGCCAGGCCTTCTGACCAGAGCACAAAGACTGGACGAGACCTGCCTCCCGGCCGTGGGTGTGACATCTACGTGCAACTCGAGAACCTGCCAGCTACCAGCACATCTGATGTGCACTTGGGGTCACTCCCAGCACTTTCGGAAGCAAGCGAACTCCCATGGGTGAGCTGACACCGACCTACAGATTTCTACTGGAAAGATGCAGCATGAAACCACTCAAGGGGCTAAAGAACATCGAACAAAGTGCAACTTCTTGCCAACTAGGCCTAATCACTTTCCTTTGACCCGTGGGAATGCCCACCACAGGAAGCAGTGGGCTTCAGCAGCCATGACACATGCTGGAACCCCACATCGGAAACTAGGCCACCTTCCCGGCCCTGTCTCAGGCAGCTCCCATCCTGCAAGGTTCGCGGCCCTGACCCCTAAGGAACTGCTCAAACGTTCAACACCCTCGTCCAACGTGCCCTACTCCAGGCAGCAGGGCGACGCGTCCCTACTGGAAGCCACAGACATCGTCCAAACACGGGAACAAGGAACACCATGGAAGACAGACCGCAAGCCTGACTGCTTTGAAGATGCTGATCCCAACTGATGCATCCTGGAAGTTCTCCATTGCCACAGTCACACCACTGAGGAACTCAGAGTGATCAAAGCATGGTCCCCGAGGACCACAGACAAACTTGCAACGGAAGACCTCTGCCATGTGAGGGGACTTGGAATCCTGAAAGGGAACACTGGCTGGCCTTGGCAGCGCACCAGGGATGGCAACAGTGCCCCCTTCTCTGCCCCGCCAACGGACTGCTCTGGATAAAGCTCTGGCTATTCGAAAGGCCTGCATGCCACACGGGCCGGCCGCGTCATGCCCTCCGGCAGAAACACTATCGCTTTGCACATTGCCAAAAGTGGGAAAAGAGCGACCAAAGGGCTTGTTTGCATAACTCACCTACCCCCAAGAAGGCCGGCACAGATGCCTCAGTATGTCCATCTTCTCTATGTCCCGCAAGACACCCGTGGGGAGTCACTCCTCTGGAAACGGGATTGCAACTCTTCACAGATAACCTACCTCACTGCATCCTCATGAACTGCCAAAGCCATCCCCACCATAGGCAGCTGATGCCAGGCCATCACGAACAAGATACATCCTTGGGAAGCCGAGGCCAGCGCCTGCAACCCAATGATGACAGCCCATCCCACGACATCACACAGGACCTGTCCTCATGATAACTTACCATTCTCTCCAGGGCAGCAGCCACTACGCAGGCTTAAATGCAGCACTCGATCCTCACCCCACTCCAAGATGATCCACTTAGCGCCAGCAGTGTGCTGGCATCTTCAGGGGCAGCAGCGAGGCCTATTCCATCAGCCCCCTTCCGCCATCACCAAACTCCATCCCACCCCCGCCCACTGCTCCAGCCCCACCGGGCACTCAAGAACCTCACCGCACCAAACACGACAACAGAGAGGGCCACAGACCTGGCCTGAGGCTCCAGGCTCCAACCAGGGAACCTTGCTCATTTTGGCTCCCAAAATCAACCACCGAAGCTTCATGCACAAAGCGTCATCCTGGTCAAAACACACTTCTCCAAGCTGAAAGCTCACTGGGCGCAAACCAGCACACATTCCGACTCTGAAGACTAGCAGGAGAGCCTGCCCCCTTGCATTCCCTCACGGCCTTTTAGCAGGCACCGCAGATTCATAGATGACCCAGCTTATGGGCAGACACGGTCGACCCTCAGTCAGGAGCCCCTCCAATACTGGAGTCCTTGGTGGTGTTTGCGTGCATGTCGGCAGGGGACACTGGCCTTCACTCCTAACAGTCCCCTACACCCGAGAGAGGAAACGTGCTGAACCTCAGTTTCGATAAGGATACGGTCGAGTGTTCTCACCCATTTTGTTCAGAGTTTCCAAGGAAGGCATACAAGGGTGTCATCATCGATCCAAGCACATGCTGGGATGCTGCAGAACACAACCGGGCACTGCGCCGGGTTCTGCAGGGGAGTCGTGAGCCTGGGGTAACCCAAAAGACTGGAGAATCCACAGCCCTCAGGCCACTCAACAAGACGAACAATCAAGCCACTCTTGCAGCCATTGGGCCCATCTCAGGAAAACCTAATATCTAATGGCACATCTTGGTGTGGTTGAATACCTACCATCCTGAGTTATCCGCGACCATGCTCGGGAACATGGCCCCGCCTCACTTTTTCCAGTTCTTCTTAGCACCTCCAGTCATCAGAGCACACGAAGATCTTCTTGTTTTTGCCGACGGTGAGGCTTGCCCAGCAACTGCACCTGGGAAGTGGACTGGTGTCCTCAAAGGACATGATCCATACAAATATTTTCCTGGGCTTGAGCTCTGAAACTGCTTCCCAAGGACCTCTATCCCTTACCGAGAATTGACTGCATGTCTGATAGTACGACTGCAGGAAGTTAGGCACATACATTGGCCGGTGTGTGAGAGGCTGTATTTCTGTGTTCACGCATGTGACTGTCACTGCGCACGCAGACGCTCTTGTGGGTTTCTCTGTGTGCCGCTGACTACGCGTCTTGGTCTCTGTGTGTCCCTGTAGCCCTGTGAAGAGGCGTCCAACAGTAAACGCCATAGCTTATACACAACACCCTGTCTAGATCCCCAACTGAAAGGAGAAAGCCCCCTCTCAGCTTCCAGAGGCCGCATGCAAACTTTAACCCCCAGGGGCTGTTGAAATACTCCACGGACTCCCGCTCTCCCACAGCCACGCCTTCTGACCAGAGCACAAAGACTGGACGAGACCTGCCTCCCGGCCCTGGGTGTGACATCTACGTGCAACTCGAGAACCTGCCAGCTACCAGCACATCTGATGTGCACTTGGGGTCACTCCCAGCACTTTCGGAAGCAAGGGAACTCCCATGGGTGACCCGACACCGACCTACAGCATTCTACTGGCAAGATGCAGCCTGAAACAACTCAATGGGCTAAAGAACATCGAACAAAGTGCAACTTCTTGCCAACTAGGCCTAATCACTTTCCTTTGACCCGTGGGAATGCCCACCACATGAAGCAGTGGCCTTCAGCAGCCATGACCCATGTTGGAACCCCACAGCGGAAACTAGGCCACCTTCCCGGCCATGTCTCAGGCAGCTCCCATCCTGCAAGTTTCGCGGCCCTGACCCCTAAGGAACCGCTCAAACGCTCAACAGCCTCGTCCAACGTGCCCTACTCCAGCCAGCAGGGCGACGCTTCCCTACTGGAAGCCACAGACATCTTCCGAACACGGGAACGCTGAACACCAGGGAAGACAGACCGCAAGCCTGTCTGCATTGAAGGTGCTGATCCCACATGATGCATCCTGGAAATTCTCCACTGCCACAGTGACACCACTGACGAACTCACAGTGATCAAAGGCATGGTCCCCGAGGAACACAGACAAACTTGAAACGGAAGACCTCTGCCATCTGAGGGGACTTGGAATCCTGAAAGGGAACAGTGGCTGGCCTTGGCAGCACACCAGGGATGGCAACAGTGCCCCCTTCTCTGCCCCGCCAACGGACTGCTCTGGATAAAGCTCTGGCTATTTGAAAGGCCTGCATGCCACACGGGCCGGCCGCGTCATGCCCTCCGGCAGAAACACTATCGCTTTGCACATTCCCAAAAGTGGGAAAAGAGTGACCAAAGGGCATGCTTGCATAACTCACCTACCCGCAAGAAGGCCGGCACAGACGCCTCAGCATGTCCATCTTCTCTATGTCCCACAAGACTCCCGTGGGGAGTCACTCCTCTGAAAACGGGATTGCAACTCTTCACAGGTAACCTACCTCACTGCATCCTCATGAACTGCCAAAGCCATCCCCACCATAGGCAGCTGATTCCAGGCCATCACAAACAAGACACATCTTTGGGAAGCCGAGGCCAGCGCCTGCAACCCAATGATGACAGCCCATCCCACGACATCACACAGGACCTGTCCTCATGATACCTTACCTTTCTCTCCAGGGCAGCAGCCACTACGCAGGCTTAAATGCAGCACTCGATCCTCACCCCACTCCACGATGATCCACTTAGCGCCAGCAGTGTGCTGGCAGCTTCAGGGGCAGCAGCGAGGCCTAATCCATCAGCCCCCTTCCGCCATCACCAAACTCCATCCCAACCCCGCCCACTGCTCCAGCCCCACCGGGCACTCAAGAACCTCACCACAACAAACACGACAACAGAGATTGCCACAGGCCTGGCCTGAGGCTCCAGGCTCCAACCAGGGAACCTTGCTCATTTTGGCTCCCAAAATCAACCACCGAAGCGGCATGCACAAAGCGTGATCCTGGTCAAAACACACTTCTCCAAGCTGAAAGCTCACTGGGCCCACACCAGCACACACTCCAACTCTGAAGACTAGCAGGAGAGCCTGCCCCCTTGCATTCCCTCACGGCCTTTTAGCAGGGACCGCGGATTCATAGATGACCCAGCTTATGGGCAGACACTGTCGATCCTCAGACAGGAGCCCCTCCAATGCTAGAGCCCTTAGTGGTGTTGGCATGCATGTCAGCAGGGGATGTTGGCCCTCACTCCTAACAGTCCCCTACACCCGAGAGAGGAAACGTGCTAACCTCACTTTCGATAAGGATACGGTCGAGTGTTCTCACCCATTTTGTTCAGAGTTTCCAAGGAAGGCATACAAGGGTGTCATCATCGATCCAAGCACATGCTGGGATGCTGCAGAACACAACCGGGCAGTGCGCCGGGCTCTCCAGGGGAGTCATGAGCCTGGGGTACCCCAAAAGCCTGGAGAATCCACAGCCCTCAGGCCACTCAACAAGACGAACAATCAAGCCACTCTTGCAGCCATTGGGCCCATCTCAGGAAAACCTAATATCTAATGACACATCTTGGGGTGGTTGAATACCTACCATACTGAGTTATCCGCGACCATGCTCGGGAACATGGCCCCGCCTCACTTTTTCCAGTTCTTCTTAGCACCTCCAGTCATCAGAGCACACGAAGATCTTCTTGTTTTTGCCGACGGCGAGGCTTGCCCAGCAACTGCACCTGGGAAGTGGACTGGTGTCCTCAAAGGACATGATCCATACAAATATTTTCCTGGGCTTGAGCTCTGAAACTGCTTCCCAAGGACCTCTATCACTTACCGAGAATTGACTGCATGTCTGATAGTACGACTGCAGGAAGTTAGGCACATACATTGGCCGGTGTGTGAGAGGCTGTATTTCTGTGTTCACGCGTGTGACTGTCACTGCGCACGCAGACGCTCTTGTGGGTTTCTCTGTGTGCCCCTGACTACGCGTCTTGGTCTCTGTGTGTCCCTGTAGCCCTGTGAATAGGCGTCCAACAGTAAACGCCATAGCTTATACACAACACCCTGTCTAGATCCCCAACTGAAAGGAGAAAGCCCCCTCTCAGCTTCCAGAGGCCGCATGCAAACTTTAACCCCCAGGGGCTGTTGAAATACTCCACGGACTCCCGCTCTCCCACAGCCACGCCTTCTGACCAGAGCACAAAGACTGGACGAGACCTGCCTCCCGGCCCTGGGTGTGACATCTACGTGCAACTCGAGAACCTGCCAGCTACCAGCACATCTGATGTGCACTTGGGGTCACTCCCAGCACTTTTGGAAGCAAGGGAACTCCCATGGGTGACCCGACACCGACCTACAGCATTCTACTGGCAAGATGCAGCCTGAAACAACTCAATGGGCTAAAGAACATCGAACAAAGTGCAACTTCTTGCCAACTAGGCCTAATCACTTTCCTTTGACCCGTGGGAATGCCCACCACATGAAGCAGTGGCCTTCAGCAGCCATGACCCATGTTGGAACCCCACAGCGGAAACTAGGCCACCTTCCCGGCCATGTCTCAGGCAGCTCCCATCCTGCAAGGTTCGCGGCCCTGACCCCTAAGGAACCGCTCAAACGCTCAACAGCCTCGTCCAACGTGCCCTACTCCAGCCAGCAGGGCGACGCGTCCCTACTGGAAGCCACAGACACCTTCCGAACATGGGAACAAGGAACACCAGGGAAGACAGACCGCAAGCCTGTCTGCATTGAAGGTGCTGATCCCACATGATGCATCCTGGAAATTCTCCACTGCCACAATGACACCACTGACGAACTCACAGTGATCAAAGGCATGGTCCCCGAGGAACACAGACAGACTTGAAACGGAAGACCTCTGCCATCTGAGGGGACTTGGAAGCCTGAAAGGGAACAGTGGCTGGCCTTGGCAGCACACCAGGGATGGCAACAGTGCCCCCTTCTCTGCCCCGCCAACGGACTGCTCTGGATAAAGCTCTGGCTATTCGAAAGGCCTGCATGCCACACGGGCCGGCCGCGTCATGCCCTCCGGCAGAAACACTATCGCTTTGCACATTCCCAAAAGTGGGAAAAGAGTGACCAAAGGGCATGCTTGCATAACTCACCTACCCGCAAGAAGGCCGGCACAGACGCCTCAGCATGTCCATCTTCTCTATGTCCCACAAGACTCCCGTGGGGAGTCACTCCTCTGAAAACGGGATTGCAACTCTTCACAGGTAACCTACCTCACTGCATCCTCATGAACTGCCAAAGCCATCCCCACCATAGGCAGCTGATTCCAGGCCATCACAAACAAGACACATCTTTGGGAAGCCGAGGCCAGCGCCTGCAACCAAATGATGACAGCCCATCCCACGACATCACACAGGACCTGTCCTCATGATACCTTACCTTTCTCTCCAGGGCAGCAGCCACTACGCAGGCTTAAATGCAGCACTCGATCCTCACCCCACTCCACGATGATCCACTTAGCGCCAGCAGTGTGCTGGCAGCTTCAGGGGCAGCAGCGAGGCCTAATCCATCAGCCCCCTTCTGCCATCACCAAACTCCATCCCACCCCCGCCCACTGCTCCAGCCCCACCGGGCACTCAAGAACCTCACCGCACCAAACACGACAACAGAGAGGTCCACAGGCCTTGCCTGAGGCTCCAGGCTCCAACCAGGGAAACTTGCTCACTTTGGCTTCCAAAATCAACCACCGAAGCGGCATGCACAAATCGTGATCCTGGTCAAAACACACTTCTCCAAGCTGAAAGCTCACTGGGCCCACACCAGCACACACTCCGACTCTGAAGACTAGCAGGAGAGCCTGCCCCCTTGCATTCCCTCACGGCCTTTTAGCAGGGACCGCGGATTCATAGATGACCCAGCTTATGGGCAGACACGGTCGACCCTCAGTCAGGAGCCCCTCCAATACTGGAGTCCTTGGTGGTGTTTGCGTGCATGTCGGCAGGGGACACTGGCCTTCACTCCTAACAATCCCCTACACCCGAGAGAGGAAATGTGCTAACCTCAGTTTCGATAAGGATACGGTCGAGTGTTCTCACCCATTTTGTTCAGTGTTTCCAAGGAAGGCATACAAGTGTGTCATCATCGATCCAAGCACATGCTGGGATGCTGCAGAACACAACCGGGCAGTGTGCCGGGCTCTGCAGGGAAGTCATGAGCCTGGGGTACCCCAAAAGCCTGGAGAATCCACAGCCCTCAGGCCACTCAACAAGACGAACAATCAAGCCACTCTTGCAGCCATTGGGCCCATCTCACGAAAACCTAATATCTAATGGCACATCTTGGGGTGGTTGAATACCTACCATCCTGAGTTATCCGCGACCATGCTCGGGAACATGGCCCTGCCTCACTTTTTCCAGTTCTTCTTAGCACCTCCAGTCATCAGAGCACACGAAGATCTTGTTTTTGCCGACGGCGAGGCTTCCCAGCAACTGCACCTGGGAAGTGGACTGGTGTCCTCAAAGGACATGATCCATACAAACATTTACCTGGGCTTGAGCTCTGAAACTGCTTCACAAGGACCTCTATCCCTTACCGAGAATTGACTGCATGTCTGATAGTACGACTGCAGGAAGTTAGGCACATACATTGGCCGGTGTGTAAGAGGCTGTATTTCTGTGTTCACGCGTGTGACTCTGACTGCGCACATAGACGCTCTTGTGGGTTTCTCTGTGTGCCTCTGACTACGCGTCTTGGTCTCTGTGTGTCCCTGTAGACCTGTGAAGTGGCATCCAACAGTAAACGCCATAGTTTATACACAACACCCTGTCTAGACCCGCAATTGAAAGGAGAAAGCCCCCTGTCAGCTTCCAGAGGCCGCATGCAAACTTTAACCCCCAGGGGCTGTTGAAATACTCCACGGACTCCCACTCTCCCACAGCCACGCCTTCTGACCAGAGCACAAACACTGGACGAGACCTGCCTCCCGGCCGTGGGTGTGACATCTACGTGCAACTCGAGAACCTGCCAGCTACCAGCACATCTGATGTGCACTTGGGGTCACTCCCAGCACTTTCGGAAGCAAGGGAACTCCCATGGGTGAGCTGACACCGACCTACAGATTTCTACTGGAAAGATGCAGCATGAAACCACTCAAGGGGCTAAAGAACATCGAACAAAGTGCAACTTCTTGCCAACTAGGCCTAATCACTTTCCTTTGACCCGTGGGAATGCCCACCACAGGAAGCAGTGGGCTTTAGCAGCCATGACCCATGTTGGAACCCCACATCGAAAACTAGGCCACCTTCCCGGCCCTGTCTCAGGCAGCTCCCATCCTGCAAGGTTCGCGGCCCTGACCCCTAAGGAACCGCTCAAACGCTCAACAGCCTCTTCCAACGTGCCCTACTCCAGCCAGCAGGGCGACGCGTCCCTACTGGAAGCCACAGACATCGTCCGAACACGGGAACAAGGAACACCATGGAAGACAGACCGCAAGCCTGACTGCTTTGAAGATGCTGATCCCACCTGATGCATCCTGGAAATTCTCCATTGCCACAGTCACACCACTGAGGAACTCAGAGTGATCAAAGCATGGTCCCCGAGGACCACAGACAAACTTGCAACGGAAGACCTCTGCCATGTGAGGGGACTTGGAATCCTGAAAGGGAACACTGGCTGGCCTTGGCAGCGCACCAGGGATGGCAACAGTGCCCCCTTCTCTGCCCCGCCAACGGACTGCTCTGGATAAAGCTCTGGCTATTCGAAAAGCCTGCATGCCACACGGGCCGGCCGCGTCATGCCCTCCGGCAGAAACACTATCGCTTTGCACATTCACAAAAGTGGGAAAAGAGCGACCAAAGGGCTTGTTTGCATAACTCACCTACCCCCAAGAAGGCCGGCACAGATGCCTCAGTATGTCCATCTTCTCTATGTCCCGCAAGACACCAGTGGGGAGTCACTCCTCTGGAAACGGGATTGCAACTCTTCACAGATAACCTACCTCACTGCATCCTCATGAACTGCCAAAGCCATCCCCACCATAGGCAGCTGATGCCAGGCCATCACGAACAAGACACATCCTTGGGAAGCCGAGGCCAGCGCCTGCAACCCAATGATGACAGCCCATCCCACGACATCACACAGGACCTGTCCTCATGATACCTTACCATTCTCTCCACGGCAGCAGCCACTACGCAGGCTTAAATGCAGCACTCGATCCTCACCCCACTCCACGATGATCCACTTAGCGCCAGCAGTGTGCTGGCAGCTTCAGGGGCAGCAGCGAGGCCTAATTCATCAGCCCCCTTCTGCCATCACCAAACTCCATCCCACCCCCGCCCACTGCTCCAGCCCCACCGGGCACTCAAGAACCTCACCGCACCAAACACGACAAAAGAGAGGGCCACAGGCCTGGCCTGAGGCTCCAGGCTCCAACCAGGGAACCTTGCTCATTTTGGCTCCCAAAATCAACCACCGAAGCTGCATGCACAAAGCGTGATCCTGGTCAAAACACACTTCTCCTAGCTGAAAGCTCACTGGGCCCAAACCAGCACACACTCCGACTCTGAAGACTAGCAGGAGAGCCTGCCCCCTTGCATTCCCTCACGGCCTTTTAGCAGGGACCGCAGATTCATAGATGACCCAGCTTATGGGCAGACACGGTCGACCCTCAGTCAGGAGCCCCTCCAATACTGGAGTCCTTGGTGGTGTTTGCGTGCATGTTGGCAGGGGACACTGGCCTTCACTCCTAACAGTCCCCTACACCCCAGAGAGGAAACGTGCTGAACCTCAGTTTCGATAAGGATACGGTCGAGTGTTCTCACCCATTTTGTTCAGAGTTTCCAAGGAAGGCATACAAGGGTGTCATCATCGATCCAAGCACATGCTGGGATGCTGCAGAACACAACCGGGCACTGCGCCGGGTTCTGCAGGGGAGTCATGAGCCTGGGGTACCCCAAAAGACTGGAGAATCCACAGCCCTCAGGCCACTCAACAAGACGAACAATCAAGCCACTCTTGCAGCCATTGGGCCCATCTCAGGAAAACCTAATATCGAATGGCACATCTTGGGGTGGTTGAATACCTACCATCCTGAGTTATCCGCGACCATGCTCGGGAACATGGCCCCGCCTCACTTTTTCCAGTTCTTCTTAGCACCTCCAGTCATCAGAGCACACGAAGATCTTCTTGTTTTTGCCGACGGCGAGGCTTGCCCAGCAACTGCACCTGGAAAGTGGACTGGTGTCCTCAGAGGACATGATCCATACAAACATTTACCTGGGCTTGAGCTCTGAAACTGCTTCCCAAGAACCTCTATCCCTTACCGAGAATTGACTGCATGTCTGATAGTACGACTGCAGGAAGTTAGGCACATACATTGGCCGGTGTGTGAGAGGCTGTATTTCTGTGTTCACGCGTGTGACTGTGACTGCGCACGCAGACGCTCTTGTGGGTTTCTCTGTGTGCCGCTGACTACGCGTCTTGGTCTCTGTGTGTCCCTGTAGCCCTGTGAAGAGGCGTCCAACAGTAAACGCCATAGCTTATACACAACACCCTGTCTAGATCCCCAACTGAAAGGAGAAAGCCCCCTCTCAACTTCCAGAGGCCGCATGCAAACTTTAACCCCCAGGGGCTGTTGAAATACTCCATGGACTCCCGCTCTCCCACAGCCACGCCTTCTGACCAGAGCACAAAGACTGGACGAGACCTGCCTCCCGGCCCTGGGTGTGACATCTACGTGCAACTCGAGAACCTGCCAGCTACCAGCACATCTGATGTGCACTTGGGGTCACTCCCAGCACTTTCGGAAGCAAGGGAACTCCCATGGGTGACCCGACACCGACCTACAGCATTCTACTGGCAAGATGCAGCCTGAAACAACTCAATGGGCTAAAGAACATCGAACAAAGTGCAACTTCTTGCCAACTAGGCCTAATCACTTTCCTTTGACCCGTGGGAATGCCCACCACATGAAGCAGTGGCCTTCAGCAGCCATGACCCATGTTGGAACCCCACAGCGGAAACTAGGCCACCTTCCCGGCCATGTCTCAGGCAGCTCCCATCCTGCAAGGTTCGCGGCCCTGACCCCTAAGGAACCGCTCAAACGCTCAACAGCCTCTTCCAACGTGCCCTACTCCAGCCAGCAGGGCGACGCGTCCCTACTGGAAGCCACAGACATCGTCCGAACACGGGAACAAGGAACACCATGGAAGACAGACCGCAAGCCTGACTGCTTTGAAGATGCTGATCCCACCTGATGCATCCTGGAAATTCTCCATTGCCACAGTCACACCACTGAGGAACTCAGAGTGATCAAAGCATGGTCCCCGAGGACCACAGACAAACTTGCAACGGAAGACCTCTGCCATGTGAGGGGACTTGGAATCCTGAAAGGGAACACTGGCTGGCCTTGGCAGTGCACCAGGGATGGCAACAGTGCCCCCTTCTCTGCCCCGCCAACGGACTGCTCTGGATAAAGCTCTGGCTATTCGAAAAGCCTGCATGCCACACGGGCCGGCCGCGTCATGCCCTCCGGCAGAAACACTATCGCTTTGCACATTCACAAAAGTGGGAAAAGAGCGACCAAAGGGCTTGTTTGCATAACTCACCTACCCCCAAGAAGGCCGGCACAGATGCCTCAGTATGTTCATCTTCTCTATGTCCCGCAAGACACCAGTGGGGAGTCACTCCTCTGGAAACGGGATTGCAACTCTTCACAGATAACCTACCTCACTGCATCCTCATGAACTGCCAAAGCCATCCCCACCATAGGCAGCTGATGCCAGGCCATCACGAACAAGACACATCCTTGAGAAGCCGAGGCCAGCGCCTGCAACCCAATGATGACAGCCCATCCCACGACATCACACAGGACCTGTCCTCATGATAACTTACCATTCTCTCCAGGGCAGCAGCCACTACGCAGGCTTAAATGCAGCACTCGATCCTCACCCCACTCCACGATGATCCACTTAGCGCCAACAGTGTGCTGGCAGCTTCAGGGGCAGCAGCGAGGCCTAATCCATCAGCCCCCTTCTGCCATCACCAAACTCCATCCCACCCCCGCCCACTGCTCCAGCCCCACCGGGCACTCAAGAACCTCACCGCACCAAACACAACAACAGAGAGGGCCACAGGCCTGGCCTGAGGCTCCAGGCTCCAACCAGGGAACCTTGCTCATTTTGGCTCCCAAAATCAACCACCGAAGCTGCATGCACAAAGCGTGATCCTGGTCAAAACACACTTCTCCTAGCTGAAAGCTCACTGGGCCCAAACCAGCACACACTCCGACTCTGAAGACTAGCAGGAGAGCCTGCCCCCTTGCATTCCCTCACGGCCTTTTAGCAGGACCGCAGATTCATAGATGACCCAGCTTATGGGCAGACACGGTCGACCCTCAGTCAGGAGCCCCTCCAACACTGGAGTCCTTGGTGGTGTTTGCGTGCATGTTGGCAGGGGACACTGGCCTTCACTCCTAACAGTCCCCTACACCCCAGAGAGGAAACGTGCTGAACCTCAGTTTCGATAAGGATACGGTCGAGTGTTCTCACCCATTTTGTTCAGAGTTTCCAAGGAAGGCATACAAGGGTGTCATCATCGATCCAAGCACATGCTGGGATGCTGCAGAACACAACCGGGCACTGCGCCGGGTTCTGCAGGGGAGTCATGAGCCTGGGGTACCCCAAAAGACTGGAGAATCCACAGCCCTCAGGCCACTCAACAAGACGAACAATCAAGCCACTCTTGCAGCCATTGGGCCCATCTCAGGAAAACCTAATATCGAATGGCACATCTTGGGGTGGTTGAATACCTACCATCCTGAGTTATCCGCGACCATGCTCAGGAACATGGCCCCGCCTCACTTTTTCCAGTTCTTCTTAGCACCTCCAGTCATCAGAGCACACGAAGATCTTCTTGTTTTTGCCGACGGTGAGGCTTGCCCAGCAACTGCACCTGGGAAGTGGACTGGTGTCCTCAAAGGACATGATCCATACAAACATTTTCCTGGATTTGAGCTCTGAAACTGCTTCCCAAGGACCTCTATCCCTTACCGAGAATTGACTACATGTCTGATAGTACGACTGCAGGAAGTTAGGCACATACATTGGCCGGTGTGTGAGAGGCTGTATTTCTGTGTTCATGCGTCTGACTGTGACTGCGCACGCAGACGCTCTTGTGGGTTTCTCTGTGTGCCGCTGACTACGCGTCTTGGTCTCTGTGTGTCCCTGTAGCCCTGTGAAGAGGCGTCCAACAGTAAACGCCATAGCTTATACAAAACACCCTGTCTAGATCCCCAACTGAAAGGAGAAAGCCCCCGGTCAGCTTCCAGAGGCCGCATGCAAACTTTAACCCCCAGGGGCTGTTGAAATACTCCACGGACTCCCGCTCTCCCACAGCCACGCCTTCTGACCAGAGCACAAAGACTGGACGAGACCTGCCTCCCGGCCGTGGGTGTGACATCTACGGGCAACTCGAGAACCTGCCAGCTACCAGCACATCTGATGTGCACTTGGGGTCACTCCCAGCACTTTCGGAAGCAAGGGAACTCCCATGGGTGACCCGACACCGACCTACAGCATTCTACTGGCAAGATGCAGCCTGAAACCACTCAATGGGCTAAAGAACATCGAACAAAGTGCAACTTCTTGCCAACTAGGCCTAATCACTTTCCTTTGACCCGTGGGAATGCCCACCACATGAAGCAGTGGCCTTCAGCAGCCATGACCCATGTTGGAACCCCACAGCGGAAACTAGGCCACCTTCCCGGCCATGTCTCAGGCAGCTCCCATCCTGCAAGGTTCGCGGCCCTGACCCCTAAGGAACCGCTCAAACGCTCAACAGCCTCGTCCAACGTGCCCTACTCCAGGGAGCAGGGCGACGCGTCCCTACTGGAAGCCACAGACATCTTCCGAACACGGGAACGCTGAACACCAGGGAAGACAGACCACAAGCCTGTCTGCTTTGAAGATGCTGATCCCACCTGATGCATCCTGGAAATTTTCCACTGCCACAGTGACACCACTGAGGAACTCACAGTGATCAAAGGCATGGTCCCCGAGGAACACAGACAGACTTGAAACGGAAGACCTCTGCCATCTGAGGGGACTTGGAAGCCTGAAAGGGAACAGTGGCTGGCCTTGGCAGCACACCAGGGATGGCAACAGTGCCCACTTCTCTGCCCCGCCAACGGACTGCTCTGGATAAAGCTCTGGCTATTCGAAAGGCCTGCATGCCACACGGGCCGGCCGCGTCATGCCCTCTGGCAGAAACACTATCGCTTTGCACATTCCCAAAAGTGGGAAAAGAGTGACCAAAGGGCATGCTTGCATAACTCACCTACCCCCCAGAAGGCCGGCACAGACGCCTCAGCATGTCCATCTTCTCTATGTCCCACAAGACACCCGTGGGGAGTCACTCCTCTGAAAACGGGATTGCAACTCTTCAAAGGTAACCTACCTCACTGCATCCTCATGAACTGCCAAAGCCATCCCCACCATAGGCAGCTGATTCCAGGCCATCACAAACAAGACACATCTTTGGGAAGCCGAGGCCAGCGCCTGCAACCCAATGATGACAGCCCATCTCACGACATCACACAGGACCTGTCCTCATGATACCTTAACTTTCTCTCCAGGGCAACAGCCACTACGCAGGCTTAAATGCAGCACTCGATCCTCACCCCAATCCACGATGATCCACTTAGCGCCAACAGTGTGCTGGCAGCTTCAGGGGCAGCAGCGAGGCCTAATCCATCAGCCCCCTTCCGCCATCACCAAACTCCATCCCACCCCCGCCCACTGCTCCAGCCCCACCGGGCACTCAAGAACCTCACCGCACCAAACACGACAACAGAGAGGGCCACAGGCCTGGACTGAGGCTCCGGGCTCCAACCAGTGAACCTTGCTCATTTTGGCTTCCTAAATCAACCAGCGAAGCGGTATGCACAAAGCGTGATCCTGGTCAAAACACACTTCTCCAAGCTGAAAGCTCACTGAGCCCACACCAGCACACACTCCGACTCTGAAGACTAGCAGGAGAGCCTGCCCCCTTGCATTCCCTCACGGCCTTTTAGCAGGGACCGCGGATTCATAGATGACCCAGATTATGGGCAGACACAGTCGACCCTCAGTCAGGAGCCCCTCCAATACTGGAGTCCTTGGTGGTGTTTGCGTGCATGTCGGCAGGGGACACTGGCCTTCACTCCTAACAGTCCCCTACACCCGAGAGAGGAAACGTGCTGAACCTCAGTTTCGATAAGGACACGGTAGAGTGTTCTCACCCATTTTGTTCAGAGTTTCCAATGAATGCATACAAGGGTGTCATCATCGATCCAAGCACATGCTGGGATGCTGCAGAACACAACCGGGCACTGCGCCGGGCTCTGCAGGGGAGTCATGAGCCTGGGGTACCCCAGAAGCCTGGAGAATCCACAGCCCTCAGGCCACTCAACATGACGAACAATCAAGCCACTCTTGCAGCAATTGGGCCCATCTCACGAAAACCTAATATCTAATGGCACATCTTGGGGTGGTTGAATACCTACCATCCTGAGTTATCCGCGACCATGCTCGGGAACATGGCCCAGCCTCACTTTTTCCAGTTCTTCTTAGCACCTCCAGTCATCAGAGCACACGAAGATCTTGTTTTTGCCGACGGCGAGGCTTGCCCAGCAACTGCACCTGGGAAGTGGACTGGTGTCCTCAAAGGACATGATCCATACAAATATTTTCCTGGGCTTGAGCTCTGAAACTGCTTCCCAAGGACCTCTATCCCTTACCGAGAATTGACTGCATGTCTGATAGTACGACTGCAGGAAGTTAGGCACATACATTGGCCGGTGTGTAAGAGGCTGTATTTCTGTGTTCACGCGTGTGACTGTGACTGCGCACACAGACGCTCTTGTGGGTTTCTCTGTGTGCCTCTGACTACGCGTCTTGGTCTCTGTGTGTCCCTGTAGACCTGTGAAGTGGCGTCCAACAGTAAACGCCATAGTTTATACACAACACCCTGTCTAGACCCGCAATTGAAAGGAGAAAGCCCCCTGTCAGCTTCCACAGGCCGCATGCAAACTTTAACCCCCAGGGGCTGTTGAAATACTCCACGGACTCCCGCTCTCCCACAGCCACGCCTTCTGACCAGAGCACATAGACTGGACGAGACCTGCCTCCCGGCCGTGGGTGTGACATCTACGGGCAATTCGAGAACCTGCCAGCTACCAGCACATCTGATGTGCACTTGGGGTCACTCCCAGCACTTTCGGAAGCAAGGGAACTCCCATGGGTGACCCGACACCGACCTACAGCATTCTACTGGCAAGATGCAGCCTGAAACAACTCAATGGGCTAAAGAACATCGAACAAAGTGCAACTTCTTGCCAACTAGGCCTAATCACTTTCCTTTGACCCGTGGGAATGCCCACCACATGAAGCAGTGGCCTTCAGCAGCCATGACCCATGTTGGAACCCCACAGCGGAAACTAGGCCACCTTCCCGGCCATGTCTCAGGCAGCTCCCATCCTGCAAGGTTCGCGGCCCTGACCCCTAAGGAACCGCTCAAACGCTCAACAGCCTCGTCCAACGTGCCCTACTCCAGCCAGCAGGGCGACGCGTCCCTAATGGAAGCCACAGACATCTTCCGAACACGGGAACGCTGAACACCAGGGAAGACAGACCACAAGCCTGTCTGCTTTGAAGATGCTGATCCCACCTGATGCATCCTGGAAATTCTCCACTGCCACAGTGACACCACTGAGGAACTCACAGTGATCAAAGGCATGCTCCCCGAGGAACACAGACAGACTTGAAACGGAAGACCTCTGCCATCTGAGGGGACTTGGAAGCCTGAAAGGGAACAGTGGCTGGCCGTGGCAGCACACCAGGGATGGCAACAGTGCCCACTTCTCTGCCCCGCCAACGGACTGCTCTGGATAAAGCTCTGGCTATTCAAAAGGCCTGCATGCCACACGGGCCGGCCGCGTCATGCCCTCCGGCAGAAACACTATCGCTTTGCACATTCCCAAAAGTGGGAAAAGAGCGACCAAAGGGCTTGTTTGCATAACTCACCTACCCCCAAGAAGGCCGGCACAGATGCCTCAGCATGTCCATCTTCTCTATGTCCCGCAAGACACCCGTGGGGAGTCACTCCTCTGGAAACGGGATTGCAACTCTTCACAGGTAACCTACCTCACTGCATCCTCATGAACTGCCAAAGCCATCCCCACCATAGGCAGCTGATGCCAGGCCATCACGAACAAGACACATCCTTGGGAAGCCGAGGCCAGCGCCTGCAACCCAATGATGACAGCCCATCCCACGACATCACACAGGACCTGTCCTCATGATACCTTACCTTTCTCTCCAGGGCAGCAGCCACTACGCAGGCTTAAATGCAGCACTCGATCCTCACCCCACTCCACGATGTTCCACTTAGCGCCAACAGTGTGCTGGCAGCTTCAGGGGCAGCAGCGAGGCCTAATCCATCAGCCCCCTTCTGCCATCACCAAACTCCATCCCACCCCCGCCCACTGCTCCAGCCCCACCGTGCACGCAAGAACCTCACCGCACCAAACACGACAACAGAGAGGGCCACAGGCCTGGCCTGAGGCTCCAGGCTCCAACCAGGGAACCTTGCTCATTTTGGCTCCCAAAATCAACCACCGAAGCGGCATGCACAAAGCGTGATCCTGGTCAAAACACACTTCTCCAAGCTGAAAGCTCACTGGGCCCACACCAGCACACACTCCGACTCTGAAGACTAGCAGGAGAGCCTGCCCCCTTGCATTCCCTCACGGCCTTTTAGCAGGGACCGCGGATTCATAGATGACCCAGCTTATGGGCAGACACGGTCGACCCTCAGTCAGGAGCCCCTCCAATACTGGAGTCCTTGGTGGTGTTTGCGTCCATGTCGGCAGGGGACACTGGCCTTCACTCCTAACAATCCCCTACACCCGAGAGAGAAAACATGCTAACCTCAGTTTCGATAAGGATACGGTCGAGTGTTCTCACCCATTTTGTTCAGTGTTTCCAAGGAAGGCATACAAGGGTGTCATCATTGATCCAAGCACATGCTGGGATGCTGCAGAACACAACCGGGCAGTGCGCCGGGCTCTTCAGGGGAGTCATGAGCCTGGGGTACCCCAGAAGCCTGGAGAATCCACAGCCCTCAGGCCATTCAACAAGACGAACAATCAAGCCACTCTTGCAGCCATTGGGCCCATCTCACGAAAACCTAATATCTAATGGCATATCTTGGGGTGGTTGAATACCTACCATCCTGAATTATCCGCGACCATGCTCGGGAACATGGCCCAGCCTCACTTTTTCCAGTTCTTCTTAGCACCTCCAGTCATCAGAGCACACGAAGATCTTGTTTTTGCCGACGGCGAGGCTTCCCAGCAACTGCACCTGGGAAGTGGACTGGTGTCCTCAAAGGACATGATTCATACAAATATTTTCCTGGGCTTGAGCTCTGAAACTGCTTCACAAGGACCTCTATCCCTTACCGAGAATTGACTGCATGTCTGATAGTACGACTGCAGGAAGTTAGGCACATACATTGGCCGGTGTGTAAGAGGCTGTATTTCTGTATTCACGCGTGTGACTGTGACTGCGCACACAGACGCTCTTGTGGGTTTCTCCTTGTGCCTCTGACTACGCGTCTTGGTCTCTATGTGTCCCTGTAGACCTGTGAAGTGACGTCCAACAGTTAACGCCATAGTTTATACACAACACCCTGTCTAGACCCGCAATTGAAAGGAGAAAGCCCCCTGTCAGCTTCCAGAGGCCGCATGCAAACTTTAACCCCCAGGGGCTGTTGAAATACTCCACGGACTCCCACTCTCCCACAGCCACGCCTTCTGACCAGAGCACAAAGACTGGACGAGACCTGCCTCCCGGCCGTGGGTGTGACATCTACGTGCAACTCGAGAACCTGCCAGCTACCAGCACATCTGATGTGCACTTGGGGTCACTCCCAGCACTTTCGGAAGCAAGCGAACTCCCATGGGTGAGCTGACACCGACCTACAGATTTCTACTGGAAAGATGCAGCATGAAACCACTCAAGGGTCTAAAGAACATCGAACAAAGTGCAACTTCTTGCCAACTAGGCCTAATCACTTTCCTTTGACCCGTGGGAATGCCCACCACAGGAAGCAGTGGGCTTCAGCAGCCATGACACATGCTGGAACCCCACATCGGAAACTAGGCCACCTTCCCGGCCCTGTCTCAGGCAGCTCCCATCCTGCAAGGTTCGCGGCCCTGACCCCTAAGGAACTGCTCAAACGCTCAACACCCTCGTCCAACGTGCCCTACTCCAGGCAGCAGGGCGACGCGTCCCTACTGGAAGCCACAGACATCGTCCAAACACGGGAACAAGGAACACCATGGAAGACAGACCGCAAGCCTGACTGCTTTGAAGATGCTGATCCCAACTGATGCATCCTGGAAATTCTCCATTGCCACAGTCACACCACTGAGGAACTCAGAGTGATCAAAGCATGGTCCCCGAGGACCACAGACAAACTTGCAACGGAAGACCTCTGCCATGTGAGGGGACTTGGAATCCTGAAAGGGAACACTGGCTGGCCTTGGCAGCGCACCAGGGATGGCAACAGTGCCCCCTTCTCTGCCCCGCCAACGGACTGCTCTGGATAAAGCTCTGGCTATTCGAAAGGCCTGCATGCCACACGGGCCGGCCGCGTCATGCCCTCCGGCAGAAACACTATCGCTTTGCACATTGCCAAAAGTGGGAAAAGAGCGACCAAAGGGCTTGTTTGCATAACTCACCTACCCCCAAGAAGGCCGGCACAGATGCCTCAGTATGTCCATCTTCTCTATGTCCCGCAAGACACCCGTGGGGAGTCACTCCTCTGGAAACGGGATTGCAACTCTTCACAGATAACCTACCTCACTGCATCCTCATGAACTGCCAAAGCCATCCCCACCATAGGCAGCTGATGCCAGGCCATCACGAACAAGACACATCCTTGGGAAGCCGAGGCCAGCGCCTGCAACCCAATGATGACAGCCCATCCCACGACATCACACAGGACCTGTCCTCATGATAACTTACCATTCTCTCCAGGGCAGCAGCCACTACGCAGGCTTAAATGCAGCACTCGATCCTCACCCCACTCCAAGATGATCCACTTAGCGCCAGCAGTGTGCTGGCATCTTCAGGGGCAGCAGCGAGGCCTATTCCATCAGCCCCCTTCCGCCATCACCAAACTCCATCCCACCCCCGCCCACTGCTCCAGCCCCACCGGGCACTCAAGAACCTCACCGCACCAAACACGACAACAGAGAGGGCCACAGACCTGGCCTGAGGCTCCAGGCTCCAACCAGGGAACCTTGCTCATTTTGGCTCCCAAAATCAACCACCGAAGCTGCATGCACAAAGCGTCATCCTGGTCAAAACACACTTCTCCAAGCTGAAAGCTCACTGGGCGCAAACCAGCACACATTCCGACTCTGAAGACTAGCAGGAGAGCCTGCCCCCTTGCATTCCCTCACGGCCTTTTAGCAGGCACCGCAGATTCATAGATGACCCAGCTTATGGGCAGACACGGTCGACCCTCAGTCAGGAGCCCCTCCAATACTGGAGTCCTTGGTGGTGTTTGCGTGCATGTCGGCAGGGGACACTGGCCTTCACTCCTAACAGTCCCCTACACCCGAGAGAGGAAACGTGCTGAACCTCAGTTTCGATAAGGATACGGTCGAGTGTTCTCACCCATTTTGTTCAGAGTTTCCAAGGAAGGCATACAAGGGTGTCATCATCGATCCAAGCACATGCTGGGATGCTGCAGAACACAACCGGGCACTGCGCCGGGTTCTGCAGGGGAGTCGTGAGCCTGGGGTAACCCAAAAGACTGGAGAATCCACAGCCCTCAGGCCACTCAACAAGACGAACAATCAAGCCACTCTTGCAGCCATTGGGCCCATCTCAGGAAAACCTAATATCTAATGGCACATCTTGGTGTGGTTGAATACCTACCATCCTGAGTTATCCGCGACCATGCTCGGGAACATGGCCCCGCCTCACTTTTTCCAGTTCTTCTTAGCACCTCCAGTCATCAGAGCACACGAAGATCTTCTTGTTTTTGCCGACGGTGAGGCTTGCCCAGCAACTGCACCTGGGAAGTGGACTGGTGTCCTCAAAGGACATGATCCATACAAACATTTTCCTGGGCTTGAGCTCTGAAACTGCTTCCCAAGGACCTCTATCCCTTACCGAGAATTGACTACATGTCTGATAGTACGACTGCAGGAAGTTAGGCACATACATTGGCCGGTGTGTGAGAGGCTGTATTTCTGTGTTCATGCGTCTGACTGTGACTGAGCACGCAGACGCTCTTGTGGGTTTCTCTGTGTGCCGCTGACTACGCGTCTTGGTCTCTGTGTGTCCCTGTAGCCCTGTGAAGAGGCGTCCAACAGTAAACGCCATAGCTTATACACAACACCCTGTCTAGATCCCCAACTGAAAGGAGAAAGCCCCCGGTCAGCTTCCAGAGGCCGCATGCAAACTTTAACCCCCAGGGGCTGTTGAAATACTCCACGGACTCCCGCTCTCCCGCAGCCACGCCTTCTTACCAGAGCACAAAGACTGGACGAGACCTGCCTCCCGGCCTTGGGTGTGACATCTACGTGCAACTCGAGAACCTGCCAGCTACCAGCACATCTGATGTGCACTTGGGGTCACTCCCAGCACTTTCGGAAGCAAGGGATCTCCCATGGGTGACCCGACACCGACCTACAGCATTCTACTGGCAAGATGCAGCCTGAAACAACTCAATGGGCTAAAGAATATCGAACAAAGTGCAACTTCTTGCCAACTAGGCCTAATCACTTTCCTTTGACCCGTGGGAATGCCCACCACATGAAGCAGTGGCCTTCAGCAGCCATGACCCATGTTGGAACCCCACAGCGGAAACTAGGCCACCTTCCCGGCCATGTCTCAGGCAGCTCCCATCCTGAAAGATTCGCGGCCCTGACCCCTAAGGAACCGCTCAAACGCTCAACAGCCTCGTCCAACGTGCCCTACTCCAGCCAGCAGGGCGACGCGTCCCTACTGGAAGCCACAGACATCTTCCGAACACGGGAACGCTGAACACCAGGGAAGACAGACCACAAGCCTGTCTGCTTTGAAGATGCTGATCCCACCTGATGCATCCTGGAAATTCTCCACTGCCACAGTGACACCACTGAGGAACTCACAGTGATCAAAGGCATGGTCCCCGAGGAACACAGACAGACTTGAAACGGAAGACCTCTGCCATCTGAGGGGACTTGGAAGCCTGAAAGGGAACAGTGGCTGGCCTTGGCAGCACACCAGGGATGGCAACAGTGCCCACTTCTCTGCCCCGCCAACGGACTGCTCTGGATAAAGCTCTGGCTATTCGAAAGGCCTGCATGCCACACGGGCCGGCCGCGTCATGCCCTCCGGCAGAAACACTATCGCTTTGCACATTCCCAAAAGTGGGAAAAGAGTGACCAAAGGGCATGCTTGCATAACTCACCTACCCCCAAGAAGGCCGGCACAGACGCCTCAGCATGTACATCTTCTTTATGTCCCACAAGACACCCGTGGGGAGTCACTCCTTTGAAAACGGGATTGCAACTCTTCACAGGTAACCTACCTCACTGCATCCTCATGAACTGCCAAAGCCATCCCCACCATAGGCAGCTGATTCCAGGCCATCACAAACAAGACACATCTTTGGGAAGCCGAGGCCAGCGCCTGCAACCCAATGATGACAGCCCATCTCACGACATCACACAGGACCTGTCCTCATGATCCCTTACTTTCTCTCCAGGGCAGCAGCCACTACGCAGGCTTAAATGCAGCACTCGATCCTCACCCCACTCCACGATGATCCACTTAGCGCCAACAGTGTGCTGGCTGCTTCAGGGGCAGCAGCGAGGCCTAATCCATCAGCCCCCTTCCGCCATCACCAAACTCCATCCCACCCCCGCCCACTGCTCCAGCCCCACCGGGCACTCAAGAACCTCACCGCACCAAACACGACAACAGAGAGGGCCACAGGCCTGGCCTGAGGCTCCAGGCTCCAACCAGTGAACCTTGCTCATTTTGGCTTCCTAAATCAACCAGCGAAGCGGTATGCACAAAGCGTGATCCTGGTCAAAACACACTTCTCCAAGCTGAAAGCTCACTGAGCCCACACCAGCACACACTCCGACTCTGAAGACTAGCAGGAGAGCCTGCCCCCTTGCATTCCCTCACAGCCTTTTAGCAGGGACCGCGGATTCATAGATGACCCAGCTTATGGGCAGACACGGTCGACCCTCAGTCAGGAGCCCCTCCAATACTGGAGTCCTTGGTGGTGTTTGCGTGCATGTCGGCAGGGGACACTGGCCTTCACTCCTAACAGTCCCCTACACCCGAGAGAGGAAACGTGCTGAACCTCAGTTTCGATAAGGATACGGTAGAGTGTTCTCACCCATTTTGTTCAGAGTTTCCAATGAATGAATACAAGGGTGTCATCATCGATCCAGCACATGCTGGGATGCTGCAGAACACAACCGGGCACTGCGCCGGGCTCTTCAGGGGAGTCATGAGCCTGGGGTACCCCAGAAGCCTGGAGAATCCACAGCCCTCAGGCCACTCAACAAGACGAACAATCAAGCCACTCTTGCAGCCATTGGGCCCATCTCACGAAAACCTAATATCTAATGGCACATCTTGGGGTGGTTGAATATCTACCATCCTGAGTTATCCGCGACCATGCTCGGGAACATGGCCCAGCCTCACTTTTTCCAGTTCTTCTTAGCACCTCCAGTCATCAGAGCACACGAAGATCTTGTTTTTGCCGACGGCGAGGCTTGCCCAGCAACTGCACCTGGGAAGTGGAATGGTGTCCTCAAAGGACATGATCCATACAAATATTTTCCTGGGCTTGAGCTCTGAAACTGCTTCCCAAGGACCTCTATCCCTTACCGAGAATTGACTGCATGTCTGATAGTACGACTGCAGGAAGTTAGGCACATACATTGGCCGGTGTGTAAGAGGCTGTATTTCTGTGTTCACGCGTGTGACTGTGACTGCGCACACAGACGCTCTTGTGGGTTTCTCTGTGTGCCTCTGACTACGCGTCTTGGTCTCTGTGTGTCCCTGTAGACCTGTGAAGTGGCGTCCAACAGTAAACGCCATAGTTTATACACAACACCCTGTCTAGACCCGCAATTGAAAGGAGAAAGCCCCCTGTCAGCTTCCACAGGCCGCATGCAAACTTTAACCCCCAGGGGCTGTTGAAATACTCCACGGACTCCCGCTCTCCCACAACCACGCCTTCTAACCAGAGCACATAGACTGGAGGAGACCTGCCTCCCGGCCGTGGGTGTGACATCTACGTGCAACTCGAGAACCTGCCAGCTACCAGCACATCTGATGTGCACTTGGGGTCACTCCCAGCACTTTCGGAAGCAAGGGAACTCCCATGGGTGACCTGACACCGACCTACAGCATTCTACTGGCAAGATGCAGCATGAAACCACTCAAGGGGCTAAAGAACATCGAACAAAGTGCAACTTCTTGCCAACTAGGCCTAATCACTTTCCTTTGACCCGTGGGAATGCCCACCACAGGAAGCAGTGGGCTTCAGCAGCCATGACCCATGCTGGAACCCCACATCGGAAACTAGGCCACCTTCCCGGCCCTGTCTCAGGCAGCTCCCATCCTGCAAGGTTCGCGGCCCTGACCCCTAAGGAACCGCTCAAACGCTCAACAGCCTCGTCCAACGTGCCCTACTCCAGCCAGCAGGGCGACGCGTCCCTACTGGAAGCCACAGACATCGTCCAAACACGGGAACAAGGAACACCATGGAAGACAGACCGCAAGCCTGACTGCTTTGAAGATGCTGATCCCACCTGATGCATCCTGGAAATTCTCCATTGCCACAGTCACACCACTGAGGAACTCAGAGTGATCAAAGGCATGGTCCCCGAGGACCACAGACAAACTTGCAACGGAAGACCTCTGCCATGTGAGGGGACTTGGAATCATGAAAGGGAACACTGGCTGGCCTTGGCAGCGCACCAGGGATGGCAACAGTGCCCCCTTCTCTGCCCCGCCAACGGACTGCTCTGGATAAAGCTCTGGCTATTCGAAAGGCCTGCATGCCACACGTGCCGGCCGCGTCATGCCCTCCGGCAGAAACACTATCGCTTTGCACATTGCCAAAAGTGGGAAAAGAGCGACCAAAGGGCTTGTTTGCATAACTCACCTACCCCCAAGAAGGCCGGCACAGATGCCTCAGCATGTCCATCTTCTCTATGTCCCGCAAGACACCCGTGGGGAGTCACTCCTCTGGAAACGGGATTGCAACTCTTCACAGGTAACCTACCTCACTGCATCCTCATGAACTGCCAAAGCCATCCCCACCATAGGCAGCTGATGCCAGGCCATCACGAACAAGACACATCCTTGGGAAGCCGAGGCCAGCGCCTGCAACCCAATGATGACAGCCCATCCCACGACATCACACAGGACCTGTCCTCATGATACCTTACCTTTCTCTCCAGGGCAGCAGCCACTACGCAGGCTTAAATGCAGCACTCGATCCTCACCCGACTCCACGATGATCCACTTAGCGCCAGCAGTGTGCTGGCAGCTTCAGGGGCAGCAGCGAGGCCTAATCCATCAGCCCCCTTCTGCCATCACCAAACTCCATCCCACCCCCGCCCACTGCTCCAGCCCCACCGTGCACGCAAGAACCTCACCGCACCAAACACGACAACAGAGAGGGCCACAGGCCTGGCCTGAGGCTCCAGGCTCCAACCAGGGAACCTTGCTCATTTTGGCTCCCAAAATCAACCACCGAAGCGGCATGCACAAAGCGTGATCCTGGTCAAAACACACTTCTCCGAGCTGAAAGCTCACTGGGCCCACACCAGCACACACTCCAACTCTGAAGACTAGCAGGAGAGCCTGCCCCCTTGCATTCCCTCACGTCCTTTTAGCAGGGACCGCGGATTCATAGATGACCCAGCTTATGGGCAGACACTGTCGATCCTCAGACAGGAGCCCCTCCAATGCTAGAGCCCTTAGTGGTGTTGGCATGCATGTCAGCAGGGGATATTGGACCTCACTTCTAACAGTCCCCTACACCCGAGAGAGGAAACGTGCTAACCTCACTTTCGATAAGGATACGGTCGAGTGTTCTCACCCATTTTGTTCAGAGTTTCCAAGGAAGGCATACAAGGGTGTCATCATCGATCCAAAAACATGCTGGGATGCTGCAGAACACAACCGGGCAGTGCGCCGGGCTCTCCAGGGGAGTCATGAGCCTGGGGTACCCCAAAAGCCTGGAGAATCCACAGCCCTCAGGCCACTCAACAAGACGAACAATCAAGCCACTCTTGCAGCCATTGGGCCCATCTCAGGAAAACCTAATATCTAATGGCATATCTTGGTGTGGTTGAATACCTACCATCCTGAGTTATCCGCGACCATGCTCGGGAACATGGCCCCGCCTCACTTTTTCCAGTTCTTCTTAGCACCTCCAGTCATCAGAGCACACGAAGATCTTCTTGTTTTTGCCGACGGTGAGGCTTGCCCAGCAACTGCACCTGGGAAGTGGACTGGTGTCCTCAAAGGACATGATCCATACAAACATTTTCCTGGGCTTGAGCTCTGAAACTGCTTCCCAAGGACCTCTATCCCTTACCGAGAATTGACTACATGTCTGATAGTACGACTGCAGGAAGTTAGGCACATACATTGGCCGGTGTGTGAGAGGCTGTATTTCTGTGTTCATGCGTCTGACTGTGACTGCGCACGCAGACGCTCTTGTGGGTTTCTCTGTGTGCCGCTGACTACGCGTCTTGGTCTCTGTGTGTCCCTGTAGCCCTGTGAAGAGGCGTCCAACAGTAAACGAAATAGCTTATACACAACACCCTGTCTAGATCCCCAACTGAAAGGAGAAAGCCCCCGGTCAGCTTCCAGAGGCCGCATGCAAACTTTAACCCCCAGGGGCTGTTGAAATACTCCACGGACTCCCGCTCTCCCGCAGCCATGCCTTCTGACCAGAGCACAAAGACTGGAGGAGACCTGCCTCCCGGCCGTGGGTGTGACATCTACGGGCAAATCGAGAACCTGCCAGCTACCAGCACATCTGATGTGCACTTGGGGTCACTCCCAGCACTTTCGGAAGCAAGGGAACTCCCATGGGTGACCCGACACCGACCTAGAGCATTCTACTGGCAAGATGCAGCCTGAAACAACTCAATGGGCTAAAGAACATCGAACAAAGTGCAACTTCTTGCCAACTAGGCCTAATCACTTTCCTTTGACCCGTGGGAATGCCCACGACAGGAAGCAGTGGGCTTCAGCAGCCATGACCCATGTTGGAACCCCACAGCGGAAACTAGGCCACCTTCCCGGCCATATGTCAGGCAGCTCCCATCCTGCAAGGTTCGCGGCCCTGACCCCTAAGGAACCGCTCAAATGCTCAACAGCCTCCTCCAATGTGCCCTACTCCAGCCAGCAGGGTGACGCGTCCCTACTGGAAGCCACAGACATCTTCCGAACACGGGAACACTGAACACCAGGGAAGACAAACCGCAGGCCTGTCTGCTTTGAAGATGCTGATCCCACCTGATGCATCCTGGAAATTCTCCACTGCCACAGTCACACCACTGAGGAACTCAGAGTGATCAAAGGCATGGTCCCCGAGGACCACAGACAGACTTGCAACGGAAGACCTCTGCCATGTGAGGGGACTTGGAAGCCTGAAAGGGAAGAGTGGCTGGCATTGGCAGCGCACCAGTGATGGCAACAGTGCCCCCTTCTCTGCCCCGCCAACGGACTGCTCTGGATAAAGCTCTGGCTATTCGAAAGGCCTGCATGCCACACGTGCCGGCCGCGTCATGCCGTCCGGCAGAAACACTATCGCTTTGCACATTGCCAAAAGTGGGAAAAGAGCGACCAAAGGGCTTGTTTGCATAACTCATCTACCCCCAAGAAGGCCGGCACAGATGCCTCAGCATGTCCATCTTCTCTATGTCCCGCAAGACACCCGTGGGGAGTCACTCCTCTGGAAACGGGATTGCAACTCTTCACAGGTAACCTACCTCACTGCATCCTCATGAACTGCCAAAGCCATTCCCACCATAGGCAGCTGATGCCAGGCCATCACGAACAAGACACATCCTTGGGAAGCCGAGGCCAGCGCCTGCAACCCAATGATGACAGCCCATCCCACGACATCACATAGGACCTGTCCTCATGATACCTTACCTTTCTCTCCAGGGCAGCAGCCACTACGCAGGCTTAAATGCAGCACTCGATCCTCACCCCACTCCACGATGATCCACTTAGCGCCAACAGTGTGCTGGCAGCTTCAGGGGCAGCAGCGAGGCCTAATCCATCAGCCCCCTTCCGCCATCACCAAACTCCATCCCACCCCCGCCCACTGCTCCAGCCCCACCAGGCACTCAAGAACCTAACCGCACCAAACACGACAACAGAGTGGGCCACAGGCCTGGCCTGAGTCTCCAGCCTCCAACCAGGGAAACTTGTTCATTTTGGCTTCCAAAATCAACCACCGAAGCGGCATGCACAAAGCGTGATCCTGGTCAAAACGCACTTCTCCAAGCTGAAAGCTCACTGGGCCCACACCAGCACACACTCTGACTCTGAACACTAGCAGGAGAGCCTGCCCCCTTGCATTCCCTCACGGCCTTTTAGCAGGGACCGCAGATTCATAGATGACCCAGCTTATGGGCAGACACGGTCGACCCTCAGTCAGGAGCCCCTCCAATACTGGAGTCCTTGGTGGTGTTTGCGTGCATGTCGGCACGGGACACTGGCCTTCACTCATAACAGTCCCGTACACCCGAGAGAGGAAACGTGCTAACCTCAGTTTCGATAAGGATACGGTAGAGTGTTCTCACCCATTTTGTTCAGAGTTTCCAAGGAAGGCATACAAGGGTGTCATCATCGATCCAAGCACATGCTCGGATGCTGCAGAACACAATCGGGCAGTGCGCCGGGCTCTCCAGGGGAGTCATGAGCCTGGGGTACCCCAAAAGCCTGGAGAATCTACAGCCCTCATGCCACTCAACAAGACGAACAATCAAGCCACTCTTGCAGCCATTGGGCCCATCTCAGGAAAACCTAATATCTAATGGCACATCTTGGGGTGGTTGAATACCTACCATCCTGAGTTATCCGCGACCATGCTCGGGAACATGGCCCCGCCTCACTTTTTCCAGTTCTTCTTAGCACTTCCAGTCATCAGAGCACACGAAGATCTTGTTTTTGCCGATGGCGAGACTTGCCCAGCAACTGCACCTGGGAAGTGGACTGGTGTCCTCAAAGGACATGATCCATACAAATATTTTCCTGGGCTTGAGCTCTGAAACTGCTTCCGAAGGACCTCTATCCCTTACCTAGAATTTACTGCATGTCTGATAGTACGACTGCAGGAATTTAGGCACATACATTGGCCGGTGTGTGAGAGGCTGTATTTCTGTGTTCATGCGTGTGACTGTGACTGTGACTGCGCACGCAGACGCTCTTGTGGGTTACTCTGTGTGCCTCTGACTACGCGTCTTGGTCTCTGTCTGTCCCTGTAGCCCTGTGAAGAGGCGTCCAACAGTAAACGCCATAGTTTATACACAACACCCTGTCTAGACCCCCAACTGAAAGGAGAAAGCCCCCGCTCAGCTTCCAGAGGCCGCATGCAAACTTTAAACCCCAGGGGCTGTTGAAATACTCCACGGACTCCCGCTCTCCCACAGCCACGCCTTCTGACCAGAGCACAAAGACTGGACGAGACCTGCCTCCCGGCCGTGGGTGTGACATCTACGTGCAACTCGAGAACCGGCCAGCTACCAGCACATCTGATGTGCACTTGGGGTCACTCGCAGCACTTTCGGAAGCAAGGGAACTCCCATGGGTGACCCGACACCGACCTACAGCATTCTATTGGCAAGATGCAGCCTGAAACCACTCAAGGGGCTAAAGAACATCGAACAAAGTGCAACTTCTTGCCAACTAGGCCTAATCACTTTCCTTTGACCCGTGGGAATGCCCACCACAGGAAGCAGTGGGCTTCAGCAGCCATGACCCCTGTTGGAACCCCACAGCGGAAACTGGGCCACCTTCCCGGCCATGTCTCAGGCAGCTCCCATCCTGCAAGTTTCGCGGCCCTGACCCCTAAGGAACCGCTCAAACGCTCAACAGCCTCGTCCAACGTGCCCTACTCCAGGCAGCAGGCCACGCCTCCCTACTGGAAGCCACAGACATCTTCCGAACACGGGAACACTGAACACCAGGGAAGACAGAACGCAAGCCTGTCTGCTTTGAAGATGCTGATCCCACCTGATGCATCCTGGAAATTCTCCACTGCCACAGTCACACCACTGAGGAACTCAGAGTGATCAAAGGCATGGTCCACGAGGACCACAGACAGACTTGCAACGGAAGACCTCTGCCATGTGAGGGGACTTGGAATCCTGAAAGGGAACACTGGCTGGCCTTTCTAGTGCACCAGGGATGGCAACAGTGCCCCCTTCTCTGCCCCGCCAACGGACTGCTCTGGATAAAGCTCTGGCTATTCGAAAGGCCTGCATGCCACACGGGCCGGCCGCGTCATGCCCTCCGGCAGAAACACTATCGCTTTGCACATTGCCAAAAGTGGGAAAAGAGCGACCAAAGGGCTTGTTTGCCTAACTCACCTACCCCCAAGAAGGCCGGCACAGATGCCTCAGCATGTCCATCTTCTCTATGTCCCGCAAGACACCCGTGGGGAGTCACTCCTCTGGAAACGGGATTGCAACTCTTCACAGGTAACCTAACTCACTGCATCCTCATGAACTGCCAAAGCCATCCCCACCATAGGCAGCTGATGCCAGGCCATCACGAACAAGACACATCCTTGGGAAGCCGAAGCCAGCGCCTGCAACCCAATGATGACAGCCCATCCCACGACATCACACAGGACCTGTCCTCATGATACCTTACCTTTCTCTCCAGGGCAGCAGCCACTACGCAGGCTTAAATGCAGCACTCGATCCTCACACCACTCCACGATGATCCACTTAGCGCCAACAGTGTGCTGGCAGCCTAAGGGGCAGCAGCGAGGCCTAATCCATCAGCCCCCTTCCGCCATCACCAAACTCCATCCCACCCCCGCCCACTGCTCCAGCCCCACCGGGCACTCAAGAACATCACCGCACCAAACACGACAACAGAGAGGGCCAAAGGCCTGGCCTGAGGCTCCAGGCTCCAACCAGGGAAACTTGCTCATTTTGGCTTCCAAAATCAACCACCGAAGCGGCATGCACAAACCTTGATCCTGGTCAAAACACACTTCTCCAAGCTGAAAGCTCACTGGGCCCACAACAGCACACACTCCGACTCTGAAGACTAGCAGGAGAGCCTGCCCCCTTGCATTCCCTCACGGCCTTTTAGCAGGGACCGCGGATTCATAGATGACCCAGCTTATGGGCAGACACGGTCGACCCTCAGTCAGGAGCCCCTCCAATACTGGAGTCCTTGGTGGTGTTTGCGTGCATGTCGGCAGGGGACACTGGCCTTCACTCCTAACAGTCCCCTACACCCGAGAGAGGAAACGTGCTGAACCTCAGTTTCGATACGGATACGGTAGAGTGTTCTCACCCATTTTGTTCAGAGTTTCCAATGAATGCATACAAGGGTGTCATCATCGATCCAAGCACATGCTTGGATGCTGCAGAACACAACCGGGCAGTGCGCCGGGCTCTCCAGGGGAGTCATGAGCCTGGGGTAGCCCCAAAGCCTGGAGAATCCACAGCCCTCAGGCCACTCAACAAGACGAACAATCAAGCCACTCTTGCAGCCATTGGGCCCATCTCAGGAAAACCTAATATCTAATGGCTCATCTTGGGGTGGTTGAATACCTACCATCCTGAGTTATCCGCGACCATGCTCGGGAACATGGCCCCGCCTCACTTTTTCCACTTCTTCTTAGCACCTCCAGTCATCAGAGCACACGAAGATCTTGTTTTTGCCGATGGCGAGACTTGCCCAGCAACTGCACCTGGGAAGTGGACTGGTGTACTCAAAGGACATGATCCATACAAATATTTTCCTGGGCTTGAGCTCTGAAACTGCTTCCCAAGGACCTCTATCCCTTACCGAGAATTGACTGCATGTCTGATAGTACGACTGCAGGAAGTTAGGCACATACATTGGCCGGTGTGTGAGAGGCTGTATTTCTGTGTTCACGTGTGTGACTGTGAATGCGCATGCAGACGCTCTTGTGGGTTTCTCTGTGTGCCGCTGACTACGCGTCTTCGTCTCTGTGAGTCCCTGTAGCCCTGTGAAGAGGCGTCCAACAGTAAACGCCATAGTTTATACACAACACCCTGTCTAGACCCACAACTGAAAGGAGAAAACCCCCCTGTAAGCTTCCAGAGGCCGCATTCAAACTTTAACCCCCAGGGGCTGTTGAAATACTCCACGGACTCCCGCTCTCCCACAGCCACGACTTCTGACCAGAGCACAAAGACTGGACGAGACCTGCCTCCCGGCCGTGGGTGTGACATCTACGTGCAACTCGAGAACCTGCCAGCTACCAGCAAATCTGATGTGCACTTGGGGTCACTCCCAGCACTTTCGGAAGCAAGGGAACTCCCATGGGTGACCCGACACCGACCTACAGCATTCTACTGGCAAGATGCAGCCTGAAACCACTCAAGGGGCTAAAGAACATCGAACAAAGTGCAACTTCTTGCCAACTAGGCCTAATCACTTTCCTTTGACCCGTGGGAATGCCCACCACAGGAAGCAGTGGGCTTCAGCAGCCATGACCCCTGTTGGAACACCACAGTGGAAACTGGGCCACCTTCCCGGCCATGTCTCAGGCAGCTCCCATCCTGCAAGGTTCGCGGCCCTGACCCCTAAGGAACCGCTCAAACGCTCAACAGCCTTGTCCATCGTGCCCTAATCCAGGCAGCAGGCCACGCCTCCCTACTGGAAGCCACCGACATCTTCCGAACACGGGAACACTGAACACCAGGGAAGACAGACCGCAAGCCTGTCTGCTGTGAAGATGCTGATCCCACCTGATGCATCCTGGAAATTCTCCACTGCCACAGTCACACCACTGAGGATCTCACAGTGATCAAAGACATGGTCCCCGAGGACCACAGACAGACTTGCAACGGAAGACCTCTGCCATGTGAGGGGACTTGGAAGACTGAAAGGGAAGAGGGGCTGGCCTTGGCAGCGCACCAGGGATGGCAACAGTGCCCCCTTCTCTGACCCGCTAACGGAGGGCTCTGGATAAAGCTCTGGCTGTTCGAAAGGCCTGCATGCCACACGGGCCGGCCGCGTCATGCCCTCCGGCAGAAACACTATGGCATTGCACATTGCCAAAAGTGGGAAAAGAGCGACCAAAGGGCTTGTTTGCATAACTCACCTAGCCCCAAGAAGGCCTGCAGAGATGCCTCAGCATGTCCATCTTCTCTATGTCCCGCAAGAAACCCGTGGGGAGTCACTCCTCTGGAAACGGGATTGCAACTCTTCACAGGTAACCTACCTCACTGCATCCTCATGAATTTCCAAAGCCATCCCCACCATAGGCAGGTAATGCCAGGCCATCACGAACAAGACACATCCTTGGGAAGCCGAGGCCAGCGCCTGCAACCCAATGATGACAGCCCATACCACGACATCACACAGGACCTGTCCTCATGATACCTTACCTTTCTCTCCAGGGCAGCAGCCACTATTCAGGCTTAAATGCAGCACTCGATCCTCACCCCACTCCACGATGATCCACTTACCGCCAACAGTGTGCTGGCAGCTTCAGGGGCAGCAGCGAGGCCTAATCCATCAGCTCCCTTCCACCAACACCAAAATCCATCCCACCCCCGCCCACTGCTCCAGCCCCACCGGGCACTCAAGAACCTCACCGCACCAAACACGACAACAGAGAGGGCCACAGGCCTGGCCTAAGGCTCCAGGCTCCAACCAGGGAACCTTGCTCATTTTGGCTTCCAAAATCAACCACCGAAGCGGCATGCACAAAGCGTGATCCTGGTCAAAACACACTTCTCCAAGCTGAAAGCTCACTGGGCCCACAGCAGCACACACTCCGACTCTGAAGACTAGCAGGAGAGCCTGCCCCCTTGCATTCCCTCACGGCCTTTTAGCAGGGACCGCGGATTCATAGATGACCCAGCTTATGGGCAGACACGGTCGACCCTCAGTCAGGAGCCACTCCAATACTGGAGTCCTTGGTGGTGTTTGCGTGCATGTCGGCAGGGGACACTGGCTTTCACTCCTAACAGTCCCCTACACCCGAGAGAGGAAACGTGCTGAACCTCAGTTTCGATACGGATACGGTCGAGTGTTCTCACCCATTTTGTTCAGAGTTTCCAAGGAAGGCATACAAGGGTGTCATCATCGATCTAAGCACATGCTGGGATGCTGCAGCACACAACCGGGCAGTGCGCCGGGCTCTGCAGGGGAGTCATGAGCCTGGGGTATCCCAAAAGCCTGGAGAATCCACAGCCCTCAGGCCACTCAACAAGACGAACAATCAAGCCACTCTTGCAGCCATTGGGCCCATCTCAGGAAAACCTAATATCTAATGGCACATCTTGGGGTGGTTGAATACCTACCATCCTGAGTTATCCGCGACCATGCTCGGGAACATGGCCCCGCCTCAATTTTTCCAGTTCTTCTTAGCACCTCCAGTCATCAGAGCACACGAAGATCTTGTTTTTGCCGATGGCGAGACTTGCCCAGCAACTGCACCTGGGAAGTGGACTGCTGTACTCAAAGGACATGATCCATACAAATATTTTCCTGGGCTTGAGCTCTGAAACTGCTTCCCAAGGACCTCTATCCCTTACCGAGAATTGACTGCATGTCTGATAGTACGACTGCAGGAAGTTAGGCACATACATTGGCCGGTGTGTGAGAGGCTGTATTTCTGTGTTCACGTGTGTGACTGTGAATGCGCATGCAGACGCTCTTGTGGGTTTCTCTGTGTGCCGCTGACTACGCGTCTTGGTCTCTGTGAGTTCCTGTAGCCCTGTGAAGAGGCGTCCAACAGTAAACGCCATAGTTTATACACAACACCCTGTCTAGAACCACACCTGAAAGGAGAAAGCCCCCTGTCAGCTTCCAGAGGCCGCATTCAAACTTTAACCCCCAGGGGCTGTTGAAATACTCCACGGACTCCCGCTCTCCCACAGCCACGCCTTCTGACCAGAGCACAAAGACTGGACGAGACCTGCCTCCCGGCCGTGGGTGTGACATCTACGTGCAACTCGAGAACCTGCCAGGTACCAGCACATCTGATGTGCACTTGGAGTCACTCCCAGCACTTTCGGAAGCAAGGGAACTCCCATGGGTGACCCGACACGGACCTACACCATTCTACAGGCAAGATGCAGCCTGAAACCACTCAAGGGGCTAAAGAACATTGAACAAAGTGCAACTTCTTGCCAACTAGGCCTAATCACTTTCATTTGACCCGTGGGAATGCCCACCACAGGAAGCAGTGGGCTTCAGCAGCCATGACCCCCGTTGGAACCCCACAGCGGAAACTGGGCCACCTTCCCGGCCATGTCTCAAGCAGCTCCCATCCTGCAAGGTTCGCGGCCCTGACCCCTAAAGAACCGCTCAAACGCTCAACAGCCTCCTCCAACGTGCCCTACTCCAGCCAGCAGGGTGACGCGTCCCTACTGGAAGCCACAGACATCTTCCGAACACGGGAACACTGAACACCAGGGAAGACAGACCGCAAGCCTGTCTGCTTTGAAGATGCTGATCACACCTGATGCATCCTGGAAATTCTCCACTGCCACAGTGACACCACTGAGCATCTCACAGTGATCAAAGCCGTGGTCCCCGAGGACCACAGACAGACTTGCAACGGAAGACCTCTGCCAAATGAGGGGACGTGGAAGCCTGAAAGGGAAGAGGGGCTGGCCTTGGCAGCGCACCAGGGATGGCAACAGTGCCCCCTTCTCTGCCCCGCCAACGGACTGCTCTGGATAAAGCTCTGGCTATTCGAAAGGCCTGCATGCCACACGGGCCGGCCGCGTCATGCCCTCCGGCAGAAACACTATCGCTTTGCACATTGCCAAAAGTGGGAAAAGAGCGACCCAAGGGCTTGTTTGCATAACTCACCTACCCCCAAGAAGACCGGCACAGATGCCTCAGCATGTCCATCTTCTCTATGTCCCGCAAGACACCCGTGGGGAGTCACTCCACTGGAAACGGGATTGCAACTCTTCACAGGTAACCTACCTCACTGCATCCTCATGAAATGCCAAAGCCATCCCCACCATAGGCAGCTGATGCCAGGCCATCACGAACAAGACATATCCTTGGGAAGCCGAGGTCAGCGCCTGCAACCCAATGATGACAGCCCATCCCACGACATCACACAGGACCTGTGCTCATGATACCTTACCTTTCTCTCCAGGGCAGCAGCCACTACGCAGGCTTAAATGCAGCACTCGATCCTCACCCCACTCCACGATGATCCACTTAGCGCCAACAGTGTGCTGGCAGCTTCAGGGGCAGCAGCGAGGCCTAATCCATCAGCCCCCTTCCGCCATCACCAAACTCCATCCCACCCCCGCCCACTGCTCCAGCCCCACCGGGCACTCAAATACCTCACCGCACCAAACACAACAACAGAGAGGGCCACAGGCCTGGCCTGAGTCTCCAGCCTCCAACCAGGGAAACTTGCTCATTTTGGCTTCCAAAATCAACCACCGAAGCGGCATGCACAAAGCGGGATCCTGGTCAAAACGCACTTCTCCAAGCTGAAAGCTCACTGGGCCCACACCAGCACACACTCTGACTCTGAACACTAGCAGGAGAGCCTGCCCCCTTGCATTCCCGCACGGCCTTTTAGCAGGGACCGCGGATTCATAGATGACCCAGCTTATGGGCAGACACGGTCGACCCTCAGTCAGGAGCCCCTCCAATACTGGAGTCCTTGGTGGTGTTTGCGTGCATGTCAGCAGGGGACACTGGCCTTCACTCCTAACAGTCCCCTACACCCGAGAGAGGAAACGTGCTAACCTCAGTTTCGATAAGGATACGGTAGAGTGTTCTCACCCATTTTGTTCAGAGTTTCCAAGGAAGGCATACAAGGGTGCCATCATCGATCCAAGCACATGCTGGGATGCTGCAGAACACAACCGTGCAGTGCGCCGGGCTCTGCAGGGGAGTCATGAGCCTGGGGTACCCCAAAAGCCTGGAGAATCCACAGCCCTCAGGCCAGTCAACAAGACGAACAATCAAACCACTCTTGCAGCCATTGGGCCCATCTCAGGAAAACCTAATATCTAATGGCACATCTTGGGGTGGTTGAATACCTACCATCCTGAGTTATCCGCGACCATGCTCGGGAACATGGCCGCGCCTCACTTTTTCCAGTTCTTCTTAGCACCTCCAGTCATCAGAGCACACGAAGATCTTCTTTTTGCCGATGGCGAGACTTGCCCAGCAACTGCACCTGGGAAGTGGACTGGTGTACTCAAAGGACATGATCCATACAAATATTTTCCTGGGCTTGAGCTCTGAAACTGCTTCCCAAGGACCTCTATCCCTTACCGAGAATTGACTGCATGTCTGATAGTACGACTGCAGGAAGTTAGGCACATACATTGGCCGGTGTGTGAGAGGCTGTATTTCTGTGTACACGCGTGTGACTGTGACTGTGACTGCGCACGCAGACACTCTTGTGGGTTTCTCTGTGTGCCGCTGACTACGCGTCTTGGTCTCTGTGTGTCCCTGTAGCCCTGTGAAGAGGCGTCCAACAGTAAACGCCATAGTTTATACACAACACCCTGTCTAGACCCCCAACTGAAAGGAGAAAGCCCCCTGTCAGCTTCCAGAGGCCGCATGCAAACTTTAACCCCCAGGGGCTGTTGAAATACTCCACGGACTCCCGCTCTCATACAACCACGCCTTCTGACCAGAGCAGAAAGACTGGACGAGACCTGCCTCCGGGCCGTGGGTGTGACATCTACGTGCAACTCGAGAACCTTCCAGCTACCAGCACATCTGATGTGCACTTGGGGTCACTCGCAGCACTTTCGGAAGCAAGGGAACTCCCATGGGTGACCCGACACCGACCTACAGCATTCTACTGGCAAGATGCAGCCTGAAACCACTCAAGGGGCTAAAGAACATCGAACAAAGTGCAACTTCTTGCCAACTAGGCCTAATCACTTTCCTTTGACCCGTGGTAATGCCCACCACAGGAGGCAGTGGGCTTCAGCAGCCATGACCCATGTTGGAACCCCACAGCGGAAACTAGGCCACCTTCCCGGCCATGTCTCAGGCAGCTCCCATCCTGCAAGGTTCGCGGCCCTGACCCCTAAGGAACCGCTCAAACGCTCAACAGCCTCGTCCAACGTGCCCTACTCCAGCCAGCAGGGCGACGCGTCACTACTGGAAGCCACAGACATCTTCCGAACACGGGAACACTGAACACCAGGGAAGACAGACCGCAGGCCTGTCTGCTTTGAAGATGCTGATCCCACCTGATGCATCCTGGAAATTCTCCACTGCCACAGTCACACCACTGAGGAACTCAGAATGATCAAAGGCATGGTCCCCGAGGACCACAGACAGACTTGCAACGGAAGACCTCTGCCATGTGAGGGGAATTGGAATCCTGAAAGGGAACACTGGCTGGCCTTGGCAGTGCACTAGGGATGGCAACAGTGCCCCCTTCTGTGCCCCGCCAACGGACTGCTCTGGATAAAGCTCTGGCTATTCGGAAGGCCTGCATGCCACACGGGCCGGCCGCGTCATGCCCTCCGGCAGAAACACTATCGCTTTGCACATTGCCAAAAGTGGGAAAAGAGCGACCAAAGGGCTTGTTTGCATAACTCACCTACCCGCAAGAAGGCCGGCAAAGATGCCTCAGCATGTCCATCTTCTCTATGTCCCGCAAGACACCCGTGGGGAGTCACTCCTCTGGAAACGGGATTGCAACTCTTCACAGGTAACCTACCTCACTGCATCCTCATGAACTGCCAAAGCCATCCCCACCATAGGCAGCTGATGCCAGGCCATCACGAACAAGACACATCCTTGGGAAGCCGAGGCCAGCGCCTGCAACCCAATGATGACAGCCCATCCCACGACATCACACAGGACCTGTCCTCATGATACCTTACCTTTCTCTCCAGGGCAGCCGCCACTACGCAGGCTTAAATGCAGCACTCGATCCTCACCCCACTCCACGATGATCCACTTAGCGCCAACAGTGTGCTGGCAGCTTCAGGGGCAGCAGCGAGGCCTAATCCATCAGCCCCCTTCCGCCATCACCAAACTCCATCCCACCCCCGCCCACTGCTCCAGCCCCACCGGGCACTCAAGAACCTCACCGCACCAAACACGACAACAGAGAGGGCCACAGGCCTGGCCTGAGGCTCCAGGCTCCAACCAGGGAAACTTGCTCATTTTGGCTTCCAAAATCAACCACCGAAGCAGCATGCACAAAGCTTGATCCTGGTCAAAACACACTTCTCCAAGCTGAAAGCTCACTGGGCCCACACCAGCACACACTCCGACTCTGAAGACTAGCAGGAGAGCCTGCCCCCTTGCATTCCCTCACGGCCTTTTAGCAGGGACCGCAGATTCATAGATGACCCAGCTTATGGGCAGACACGGTCGACCCTCAGTCAGGAGCCCCTCCAATACTGGAGTCCTTGGTGGTGTTTGCGTGCATGTCGGCAGGGGACACTGGCCTTCACTCCTAACAGTCCCCTACACCCGAGAGAGGAAACGTGCTAACCTCAGTTTCGATAAGGTTATGGTAGAGTGTTCTCACCCATTTTGTTCAGAGTTTCCAAGGAAGGCATACAAGGGTGCCATCATCGATCCAAGCACATGCTGGGATGCTGCAGAACACAACCGGGCAGTGCGCCAGGCTCTCCAGGGTAGTCATGAGTCTGGGGTACCCCAAAAGCCTGGAGAATCCACAGCCCTCAGGCCACTCAACAAGACGAACAATCAAGCCACTCTTGCAGCCATTGGGCCCATCTCAGGAAAACCTAATATCTAATGGCACATCTTGGGGTGGTTGAATACCTACCATCCTGAGTTATCCGTGACCATGCTCGGGAACATGGCCCCGCCTCACTTTTTCCAGTTCTTCTTAGCACCTCCAGTCATCAGAGCACACGAATATCTTGTTTTTGCCGATGGCGAGGCTTGCCCAGCAACTGCACCTGGGAAGTGTACTGGTGTACTCAAAGGACATGATTCATAGAAATATTTTCCTGGGCTTGAGCTCTGAAACTGCTTCCCAAGGACCTCTATGCCTTACCGAGAATTGACTGCATGTCTGATAGTACGACTGCAGGAAGTTAGGCACATACATTGGCCGGTGTGTGAGAGGCTGTATTTCTGTGTTCACGCGTGTGACTGTGACTGTGACTGCGCACGCAGACACTCTTGTGGGTTTCTCTGTGTGCCGCTGACTACGCGTCTTGGTCTCTGTGTGTCCCTGTAGCCCTGTGAAGAGGCGTCTAACAGTAAACGCCATAGTTTATACACAACACCCTGTCTAGACCCACAACTGAAAGGAGAAAGCCCCCTGTCAGCTTCCAGAGGCCGCATGCAAACTTTAACCCCCAGGGGCTGTTGAAATACTCCACGGACTCCCGCTCTCCCACAGCCACGCCTTCTGACCAGAGCACAAAGACTGGACGAGACCTGCCTCCCGGCCGTGGGTGTGACATCTACGTGCAACTCGAGAACCTGCCAGCTACCAGCACATCTGATGTGCACTTGGGGTCACTCGCAGCACTTTCGGAAGCAAGGGAACTCCCATGGGTGACCCGACACCGACCTACAGCATTCTACTGGCAAGATGCAGCCTGAAAACACTCAAGGGGCTAAAGAATATCGAACAAAGTGCAACTTCTTGCCAACTAGGCCTAATCACTTTCCTTTGACCCGTGGGAATGCCCACCACAGGAAGCAGTGGGCTTCAGCAGCCATGACCCCTGTTGGAACCCCACAGCGGAAACTGGGCCACCTTCCCGGCCATGTCTCAGGCAGCTCCCATCCTGCAAGGTTCGCGACCCTGACCCCTAAGGAACCGTTAAAACGCTCAACAGCCTCGTCCAACGTGCCCTACTCCTGCCAGCAGGCCACGCCTCCCTACTGGAAGCCACAGACATCTTCCGAACACGGGAATACTGAACACCAGGGAAGACAGAACGCAAGCCTGTCTGCTTTGAAGATGCTGATCCCACCTGATGCATCCTGGAAATTCTCCACTGCCACAGTCACACCACTGAGGAACTCAGAGTGATCAAAGGCATGGTCCCCGAGGACCACAGACAGACTTCCAACGGAAGACCTCTGCCATGTGAGGGGACTTTGAATCCTGAAAGGGAACACTGGCTGGCCTTGGCAGTGCACCAGGGATGGCAACAGTGCCCCCTTCTCTGCCCCGCCAACGGACTGCTCTGGATAAAGCTCTGGCTATTCGAAAGGCCTGCATGCCACACGGGCCGGCCGCGTCATGCCCTCCGGCAGAAACACTATCGCTTTGCACATTGCCAAAAGTGGGAAAAGAGCGACCCAAGGGCTTGTTTGCATAACTCGCCTACCCGCAAGAAAGCCGGCACAGATGCCTCAGCATGTCCATCTTCTCTATGTCCCGCAAGACACCCGTGGGGAGTCACTCCTCTGGAAACGGGATTGCAACTCTTCACAGGTAACCTACTTCACTGCATCCTCATGAACTACCAAAGCCATCCCCACCATAGGCAGCTGATGCCAGGCCATCACGAACAAGACACATCCTTGGGAAGCCAAGGCCAGCGCCTGCAACCCAATGATGACAGCCCATCCCACGACATCACACAGGACCTGTCCTCATGATACCTTACCTTTCTCTCCAGGGCAGCAGCCACTACGCAGGCTTAAATGCAGCACTCGATCCTCACCCCACTTCACGATGATCCACTTAGCGCCAACAGTGTGCTGGCAGCTTCAGGGGCAGCAGCGAGGCCTAATCCATCAGCCCCCTTCCGCCATCACCAAACTCCATCCCACCCCCGCCCACTGCTCCAGCCCCACCGTGCACTCAAGAACCTCACCGCAACAAACACGACAACAGAGAGGGCCACAGGCCTGGCCTGAGGCTCCAGGCTCCAACCAGGGAAACTTGCTCATTTTGGCTTCCAAAATCAACCACCGAAGCGGCATGCACAAAGCTTGATCCTGGTCAAAACACACTTCTCCAAGCTGAAAGCTCACTGGGCCCACACCAGCACACACTCCGACTCTGAAGACTAGCCACTACGCAGGCTTAAATGCAGCACTCGATCCTCACCCCACTCCACGATGATCCACTTAGCGCCAACAGTGTGCTGGCAGCTTCAGGGGCAGCAGCGAGGCCTAATCCATCAGCCCCCTTCCGCCATCACCAAACTCCATCCCACCCCCGCCCACTGCTCCAGGCCCACCAGGCACTCAAGAACCTCACTGCAACAAACACGACAACAGAGAGGGTCACAGGCCTGGCCTGAGGCTCCAGGCTCCAACCAGGGAACCTTGCTCATTTTGGCTTCCAAAATCAACCACCGAAGCGGCATGCACAAAGCTTGATCCTGGTCAAAACACACTTCTCCAAGTTGAAAGCTCACTGGGCCCACACCAGCACACACTCCGACTCTGAAGACTAGCAGGAGAGCCTGCCCCCTTGCATTCCCTCACGGCCTTTTAGCAGGGACCGCGGATTCATAGATGACCCAGCTTATGGGCAGACACGGTCGACCCTCAGTCAGGAGCCCCTCCAATACTGGAGTCCTTGGTGGTTTTTGCGTCCATGTCGGCAGGGGACACTGGCCTTCACTCCTAACAGTCCCCTACACCCGAGAGAGGAAACGTGCTGAACCTCAGTTTCGATACGGATACGGTAGAGTGTTCTCACCCATTTTGTTCAGAGTTTCCAAGGAATGCATACAAGGGTGTCATCATCGATCCAAGCACATGCTGGGATGCTGCAGAACACAACCGTGCAGTGCGCCGGTCTCTGCAGGGGAGTCATGAGCCTGGGGTACCCCAAAAGCCTGGAGAATCCACAGCCCTCAGGCCACTCAACAAGACGAACAATCAAGCCACTCTTGCAGCCATTGGGCCCATCTCAGGAAAACCTAATATCTAATGGCACATCTTGGGGTGGTTGAATACCTACCATCCTGAGTTATCCGCGACCATGCTCGGGAACATGGCCCCGCCTCAATTTTTCCAGTTCTTCTTAGCACCTCCAGTCATCAGAGCACACGAAGATCTTGTTTTTGCCCATGGCGAGACTTGCCCAGCAACTGCACCTGGGAAGTGGACTGGTGTACTCAAAGGACATGATCCATACAAATATTTTCCTGGGCTTGTGCTCTGAAACTGCTTCCCAAGGACCTCTATCCCTTACGGAGTATTGACTGTATGTCTGATAGTACGATTGCAGGAAGTTAGGCACTTACATTGGCCGGTGTGTGAGAGGCTGTATTTCTGTGTTCACTTGTCTGACTGTGAATGCGCACGCAGTCGCTCTTGTGGGTTTCTCTGTGTGCCGCTGACTACGCGTCTTCGTCTCTGTGAGTCCCTGTAGCCCTGTGAAGAGGCGTCCAACAGTAAACGCCATAGTTTATACACAACACCCTGTCTAGACCCACAACTTAAAGGAGAAAGCCCCCTGTCAGCTTCCAGAGGCCGCATTTAAAGTTTATCCCCCAGGGGCTGTTGAAATACTCCAGGGACTCCCGCTCTCCCAAAGACACGCCTTCTGACCAGAGCACAAAGACTGGACGAGACCTGCCTCCCGGCCGTGGGTGTGACATCTACGTGCAACTCGAGAACCTGCCAGCTACCAGCACATCTGATGTGCACTTGGGGTCACTCCCAGCACTTTCGGAAGCAAGGGAACTCCCATGGGTGACCTGACACCGACCTACACCATTCTATTGGCAACATGCAGCCTGAAACCACTCAAGGGGCTAAAGAACATCGAACAAAGTGCAACTTCTTGCCAACTAGGCCTAATCACTTTCCTTTGACCCGTGGGAATGCCCACCACAGGAAGCAGTGGCCTTCAGCAGCCATGACCCTTGTTGGAACCCCAGGGCGGAAACTGGGCCACCTTCCCGTCCATGTCTCAAGCAGCTCCCATCCTGCAAGGTTCGCGGCCCTGACCCCTAAGGAACGGCTCAAACGCTCAACAGCCTCGTCCAACGTGCCCTACTCCAGGCAGCAGGCCACGCCTCCCTACTGGAAGCCACAGACATCTTCCGAACACGGGAACACTGAAAACCAGGGAAGACAGACCGCAAGCCTGTCTGCTTTGAAGATGCTGATCCCACCTGATGCATCCTGGAAATTCTCCACTGCCACAGTCACCCCACTGAGGATCTCACAGTGATCAAATGCATGGTCCCCGAGGACCACAGACAGACTTGCAACGGAAGACCTCTGCCAAGTGAGGGGACTTGGAAGCCTGAAAGGGAAGAGGGGCTGGACTTGGCAGCGCACCAGGGATGGCAACAGTGCCCCCTTCTCTGACCCGCCAACGAACTGCTCTGGATAAAGCTCTGGCTGTTCGAAAGGCCTGCATGCCACACGGGCCGGCCGCGTCATGACCTCCGGCAGAAACACTATCGCTTTGCACATTGCCAAAAGTGGGAAAAGAGCGACCAAAGGGCTTGTTTGCATAACTCACCTAGCCCCAAGAAGGCCGGCACAGATGCCTCAGCATGTCCATCTTCTCTATGTCCCGCAAGACACCCGTGGGGAGTCACTCCTCTGGAAACGGGATTGCAACTCTTCACTGGTAACCTAACTCACTGCATCCTCATGAACTGCCAAAGCCATCCCCACCATAGGCAGCTGATGCCAGGCCATCACGAACAAGACACATCCTTGGGAAGCCGAGGCCAGAGCCTGCAACCCAATGATGACAGCCCATCCCACGACATCACATAGGACCTGTCCTCATGATACCTTACCTTTCTCTCCAGGGCAGCAGCCACTACGCAGGCTTAAATGCAGCACTCAATCCTCACCCCACTCCACGATGATCCACTTAGCGCCAACAGTGTGCTGGCAGCTTCAGGGGAAGCAGCGAGGCCTAATCCATCAGCCCCCTTCCGCCATCACCAAACTCCATCCCACCCCCGCCCACTGCTCTAGCCCCACCGGGCACTCAAATACCTCACCGCACCAAACACAACAACAGAGAGGGCCACAGGCCTGGCCTGAGTCTCCAGCCTCCAACCAGGGAAACTTGCTCATTTTGGCTTCCAAAATCAACCACCGAAGCGGCATGCACAAAGCGGGATCCTGGTCAAAACGCACTTCTCCAAGCTGAAAGCTCACTGGGCCCACACCAGCACACACTCTGACTCTGAACACTAGCAGGAGAGCCTGCCCCCTTGCATTCCCTCACGGCCTTTTAGCAGGGACCGCGGATTCATAGATGGCCCAGCTTATGGGCAGACACGGTCGACCCTCAGTCAGGAGCCCCTCCAATACTGGAGTCCTTGGTGGTGTTTGCGTGCATGTCGGCAGGGGACACTGGCCTTCACTCCTAAGAGTCCCCTACACCCGAGAGAGGAAACGTGCTAACCTCAGTTTCGATAAGGATACGGTAGAGTGTTCTCACCCATTTTGTTCAGAGTTTCCAAGGAAGGCATACAAGGGTGCCATCATCGATCCAAGCACATGCTGGGATGCTGCAGAACACAACCGGGCAGTGCGCCGGGCTCTGCAGGGGAGTAATGAGCCTGGGGTACCCCAAAAGCCTGGAGAATCCACAGCCCTCAGGCCACTCAACAAGACGAACAATCAAGCCACTCTTGCAGCCATTGGGCCCATCTCAGGAAAACCTAATATCTAATGGCACATTTTGGGGTGGTTGAATACCTACCATCCTGAGTTATCCGCGACCATGCTCGGGAACATGGCCCCGCCTCACCTTTTCCAGTTCTTCTTAGCACCTCCAGTCATCAGAGCACACGAAGATCTTGTTTTTGCCGATGGCGAGGCTTGCCCAGCAACTGCACCTGGGAAGTGGACTGGTGTACTCAAAGGACATGATCCATACAAATATTTTCCTGGGCTTGAGCTCTGAAACTGCTTCCCAAGGACCTCTATCCCTTACCGAGAATTGACTGCATGTCTGATAGTACGACTGCAGGAAGTTAGGCACATACATTGGCCGGTGTGTGAGAGGCTGTATTTCTGTGTTCACGCGTGTGACTGTGACTGTGACTGCGCACGCAGACACTCTTGTGGGTTTCTCTGTGTGCCGCTGACTACGCGTCTTGGTCTCTGTGTGTCCCTGTAGCCCTGTGAAGAGGCGTCCAACAGTAAACGCCATAGTTTATACACAACACCCTGTCTAGACCCACAACTGAAAGGAGAAAGCCCCCTGTCAGCTTCCAGAGGCCGCATGCAAACTTTAACCCCCAGGGGCTGTTGAAATACTCCACGAACTCCCGCTCTCCCACAGCCACGCCTTCTGACCAGAGCACAAAGACTGGACGAGACCTGCCTCCCGGCCGTGGGTGTGACATCTACGTGCAACTCGAGAACCGGCCAGCTACCAGCACATCTGATGTGCACTTGGGGTCACTCGCAGCACTTTCGGATGCAAGGGAACTCCCATGGGTGACCCGACACCGACCTACAGCATTCTACTGGCAAGATGCAGCCTGAAAACACTCAAGGGGCTAAAGAACATCGAACAAAGTGCAACTTCTTGCCAACTAGGCCTAATCACTTTCCTTTGACCCGTGGGAATGCCCACCACAGGAGGCAGTGGGCTTCAGCAGCCATGACCCATGTTGGAACCCCACAGCGGAAACTAGGCCACCTTCCCGGCCATGTCTCAGGCAGCTCCCATCCTGCAAGGTTCGCGGCCCTGACCCCTAAGGAATCGCTCCAAAGCTCAACAGCCTCGTCCAACGTGCCCTACTACAGCCAGCAGGGCGACGCGTCCCTACTGGAAGCAACAGACATCTTCCGAACACGGGAACACTGAACACCAGGGAAGACAGACCGCAGGCCTGTCTGCTTTGAAGATGCTGATCCCACCTGATGCATCCTGGAAATTCTCCACTGCCACAGTCACACCACTGAGGAACTCAGAGTGATCAAAGGCATGGTCCACGAGGACCACAGACAGACTTGCAACGGAAGACCTCTGCCAAGTGAGGGGACTTGGAATCCTGAAAGGGAACACTGGCTGGCCTTGGCAGTGCACCAGGGATGGCAACAGTGCCCCCTTCTCTGCCCCGCCAATGGACTGCTCTGGATAAAGCTCGGGCTATTCGAAAGGCCTGCATGCCACACGGGCCGGCCGCGTCATGCCCTCCGGCAGAAACACTATCGCATTGCACATTGCCAAAAGTGGGAAAAGAGCGACCAAAGGGCTTGTTTGCATAACTCACCTACCCCCAAGAAGGCCGGCACAGATGCCTCAGCATGTCCATCTTCTCTATGTCCTGCAAGACACCCGTGGGGAGTCACTCCTCTGGAAACGGGATTGCAACTCTTCACAGGTAACCTACCTCACTGCATCCTCATGAACTGCCAAAGCCATCCCCACCATAGGCAGCTGATGCCAGGCCATCACGAACAAGACACACCCTTGGGAAGCCAAGGCCAGCGCCTGCAACCCAATGATGACAGCCCATCCCACGACATCACACAGGACCTGTCCTCATGATACCTTACCTTTCTCTCCAGGGCAGCAGCCACTACGCAGGCTTAAATACAGCACTCGATCCTCACCCCACTCCACGATGATCCACTTAGCGCCAACAGTGTGCTGGCAGCTTCAGGGGCAGCAGCGAGGCCTAATCCATCAGCCCCATTCCGCCATCACCAAACTCCATCCCACCCCCGCCCACTGCTCCAGCCCCACCGGGCACTCAAGAACCTCACCGCACCAAACACGACAACAGAGAGGGCCACAGGCCTGGCCTGAGGCTCCAGGCTCCAACCAGGGAAACTTGCTCATTTTGGCTCCCAAAATCAACCACCGAAGCGGCATGCACAAAGCGTGATCCTGGTCAAAACACACTTCTCCAAGCTGAAAGCTCACTGGGCCCACACCAGCACACACTCCGACTCTGAAGACTAGCAGGAGAGCCTGTCCCCTTGCATTCCCTCACGGCCTTTTAGCAGGGACCGCGGATTCATAGATGACCCAGCTTATGGGCAGACACGGTCCACCCTGAGACAGGAGCCCCTCCAATGCTAGAGCCCTTAGTGGTGTTGGCATGCATGTCATCAGGGGATGTTGGCCCTCACTCCTAACTGTCCCCTACCCCCGAGAGGAAACGTGCTGGACCTCAGTTGCGATGAGGAGACCGTAGAGCTTTCTCACTCATTTTGTTCAGAGTTTCCAAGGAATGCATACAAGGGTGTCATCATCGATCCAAGCACATGCTGGGACGCTGCAGAACAGAAACGGGCAGGCCGTGGGGCTCTGCAGAGGAGCAATGACCCAGAAGTACTCCAACAGCCTGGGGAATCCACAGTCCTCAGGCCACTCAGCAAGACCAACAATCAATCCACTCTTGCAGCCATTGGACCCATCTGAGGAAAACCTAATATCCAATGGCGCATCTTAGTATGCGTGAATGCTACTGTCCTGAGTTATCCCCAGCCACGCTCAGCAACGTGCGCCTTCTCCACTTTTTCCAGTTCCCCTTAGCACATCCAGTCATCAGACAACACGAAGGTCTTCTTGTCTTTGCCGACGGCCAGCCTTACCCTGCAACTGCACCTGAGAAGTGGATAGAAATCATGCAGGCTTCTGAATTGCACCAGAGTCCTCAGAGAACATGATTCTTGTGTAAACTTACCTGCGTGTGAGCCCGGAACCTGCTTCCCAAGTACCACTATCCCTTACCGAAAACTGATTGCGTGTCTCACAGCACGACTGGAGGAAGTTAGGCATGCATGTTGGCCGGTGTGTGAGACGCTGTATGTGTGTATTCACGCATGTGGGCGTGTGTGACTCTGACTGCGCACGAAGATGCACTCGTGGGTTCCGGTGTGTGCCGCTGAATATGCGTCTTGGTCTCTGGGTGTCCCTGTGGCCCTCTGCAGACGCCTCCAACAGTAAACGCCATAGTTTATACACACCATCCTGGTTGGACCCCCAACTGAAAGGAGAAAGACCCCTGTCAGCTTCAAGAGGCCACATGCGAACTTTGAACCCCAGGGACTGTTGAAATAGTCCACAGATTCCCGCTCTCTCACAGCCACGCCTTCTGACCAAAGCACAAAGACTGGACGAGACCGGCTTCCCGGCCGTGGCTGTCACATCTATGTGGACCTGGACACCCTGCCACCTACCAGCACATCTGATGTGCCCTTGGGGTCACTCCCACCACTCCCGGAAGCAAGGGAACCTCCCATGGGCGGACTGACAGCGACCTGCAGTTGCCTACAGGCAAGATGCAGCCCGGCACTTCTCAAGGGGCTAAGGAACTGCAGACCAAGTGCGTCTTCTCACCAACTAGACCAAATCACCTTCCGTGACCCCGTGGAAATGCCCACAATGGGAAGTGTTGGACTTCAGCAACCATGACACAGGTTGGAACACCAGAGCAGAATTTAGGCCACCTCCTCACCCACGTATCGGCAAGTTTCCAACTGGCAGGGAACGTGGGCCTGACCACTGAGAAAATGCTCAAACGATACACAGCCTCTTCCTAAGTGCCCTCCTCCTGCATGCAGGGCGACTCGACCCTGTTGGAAGCCACAGACATCATGCGAACATGGGGACACTGAACACCAGGGAAGACAGACTGCAAGCCTGTCGGCTTTGATGATGTCCACACCACCCCATGCATCCTGGCAATTCTCCACTGCCACAGTGACACTACCGAGGAACTCACAGCGATCAAATGCACTGTTCCTGAGGACCACAGACAGACTTTCAAAGGAAGACCTCTGCCACACGAGGGGATATGGAAGCTTGAAAGGGCACAGTGGCTGTCCACGACAGCACACCTGGCATCGCAACAGTGCCCCCATCTCTGCCCCGCCCACGGACAGCTGCAGATACACCTCAGGATGTTCGAACGGCCTGCATGCCATACTGGCTGGCGGTGTCATGCCTCCCCGGGAGAAACACTTTCGCTTTGCACATTCCCAAACAAGGGAAGAAAGCAGCCAATAGGGATGTTCGCATAACTCACCTACCTCCAAGGAGCCCGGCACAGACGCCTCACAATGTCGATCTTCTCTACGTCCCGCAAGACACCGTTTCGGTGTCATTCCTCTGGCAATGGGATCACAGCTCTACACAGGTTACCTACCTCACCTCATGCACTTGAACTGCCAAAGCAACCCCCTCCATAGGCAGCTGATGCCAGCCCATCACGAACATGACTCATCCTTGGGAAGCCGAGGCCAGCACCTGCAACCCAATTATGACAGCCTATTCCACGACCTCACAAAGGACCTGTCCTCATCATCCCTTAGCTTCCTGTCCAGGCCATCAGCGACCACGCAGGTTTCAATGCAGCACTCGAAACTCACCCCACTCCACGATGTCCCACTTGGCACCAAAACTGCGCTGGGTGTTAAAGTAGAGGAGCAGACTAGGGCAGTAGTGTGCCCTAATCCATCAGCCCCTTTCCGCCGACGCCCAAACCGAGCCCAACCCCGCCCACTTCTCCAGCCTAACTAGGGACTCAAAAACCTCACTGTGCAAAACGCAAGGACAGGGAGGGCCACAGGCCTGGCCTCAGGTTCCAGGCACCGACCAGGGACGCTTGCTCATTTTGGCTTTAAAAATCAACACACGAAACGGCATGCACGAAGCGTGATCCTGGCCAAAACACACTTATCCAACTGAAGGACACTGGGCCTAGACCGGCACACACCCCGACTCTTAAGACCAGCAAGAGAGCCTGCACCCTCGCATTCTTTAACCACCTTTCAGCAGGGACCCGGGATACACAGATAAGCCAGCTTATGTGCAGACACGGTCGACCCTCAGACAGGAGCCCCTCCAATACTGGAGTCCTTGGTGGTGTTTGCGTGCATGTCGGCAGGGGACACTGGCCTTCACTCCTAACAGTCCCCTACACCTGAGAGAGGAAACGTGCTGAACCTCAGTTTCGATAAGGATACGGGAGAGTGTTCTCACCCATTTTGTTCAGAGTTTCCAAGGAATGCATACAAGGGTGTCATCATCGATCCAAGCACATGCTGGGATGCTGCAGCACACAACCGGGCAGTGCGCCGGGCTCTGCAGGGGAGTCATGAGCCTGGGGTACCCCAAAAGCCTGGAGAATCCACAGCCCTCAGGCCACTCAACAAGACGAACAATCAAGCCACTCTTGCAGCCATTGGGCCCATCTCACGAAAACCTAATATCTAATGGCACATCTTGGGGTGGTTGAATACCTACCATCCTGAGTTATCCACGACCATGCTCGGGAACATGGCTCCGCCTCTCTTTTTCCAGTTCTTCTTAGCACCTCCAGTCATCAGAGCACACGAAGATCTTCTTGTTTTTGCCGACGGCGAGGCTTGCCCAGCAACTGCACCTGGGAAGTGAACTGGTGTCCTCAAAGACATGATCCATACAAACATTTACCTGGGCTTGAGCTCTGAAACTTCTTCCCAAGGACCTCTATCCCTTACCGAGAATTGACTGCATGTCTGATAGTACGACTGCAGGAAGTTAGGCACATGCATTGGCCGGTGTGTTACAGGCTGTATTTCTGTGTTCACGCGTGTGACTGTGACTGCGCACGCAGACGCTCTTGTGGGTTACTCTGTGTGCCGCTGCCTACGCTTCTTGGTCTCTGTGTGTCCCTGTAGCCCTGTGAAGAGGCGTCCAACAGTAAACGCCATAGTTTATACACAACACCCTGTCTAGACTCCCAACTGAAAGGAGAAAGCCCCCTTTCAGCTTCCAGAGGCCGCATGCAAACTTTAAACCCCAGGGGCTGTTGAAATACTCCACGGACTCCCGCTCTCCCACAGCCACGCCTTCTGACCAGAGCACAAAGACTGGGCGAGACCTGCCTCCCGGCCGTGGGTGTGACATCTACGTGCAACTCGAGAACCTGCCAGCTACCAGCACATCTGATGTGCACTTGGGGTCACTCCCAGCACTTTCGGAAGCAAGGGAACTCCCATGGGTGACCCGACACCGACCTACAGCATTCTACTGGCAAGATGCAGCCTGAAAACACTCAATGGGCTAAAGAATATCGAACAAAGTACAACTTCTTGCCAACTAGGCCTAATCACTTTCCTTTGACCCGTGGGAATGCCCACCACAGGAGGCAGTGGGCTTCAGCAGCCATGACCCATTTTGGAGCCCCACAGCGGGAACTAGGTCACCTTCCCGGCCATGTCTCATGCAGCTCCCATCCTGCAAGGTTCGCGGCCCTGATCCCTAAGGAACCGCTCAAACGCTCAACAGCCTCGTCCAACGTGCCCTACTCCAGCCAGCAGGGCGACGCGTCCCTACTGGAAGCCACAGACATCTTCCGAACACGGGAACACTGAACACCAGGGAAGAGAGACCGCAGGCCTGTCTGCTTTGAAGATGCTGATCCCACCTGATGCATCCTGGAAATTCTCCACTGCCACAGTGACACCACTGAGGTACTCAGAGTGATCAAAGGCATGGTCCCCGAGGACCACAGACAGACTTGCAACGGAAGACCTCTGCCATGTGAGGGGACTTGGAAGCCTGAAAGGGAAGAGTGGCTGGCCTTGGCAGCGCACCAGGGATGGCAACAGTGCCCCCTTCTCTGCCCCGCCAACGAACTGCTCTGGATAAAGCTCTGGCTATTCAAAAGGCCTGCATGCCATACGGGCCGGCCGCGTCATGCCCTCCGGCAGAAACACTGTCGCTTTGCACATTCCCAAAAGTGGGAAAAGAGCGACCCAAGGGCTTGTTTGCATAACTCACCTACCCCCAAGAAGGCCGGCACAGATGCCTCAGCATGTCCATCTTCTCTATGTCCCGCAAGACACCCGTGGGGAGTCACTCCTCTGGAAACGGGATTGCAACTCTTCACAGGTAACCTACCTCACTGCATCCTCATGAACTGCCAAAGCCATCCCCACCATAGGCAGCTGATGCCAGGCCATCATGAACAAGACACATTCTTGGGAAGCCGAGGCCAACGCCTGCAACCCAATGATGACAGCCCATCCCACGACATCACACAGGACCTGTCCTCATGATACCTTACCTTTCTCTCCAGGGCAGCAGCCACTACGCAGGCTTAAATGCAGCACTCGATCCTCACCCCACTCCACGATGATCCACTTAGCACTATCAGTGTGCTGGCAGCTTCAGGGGCAGCAGCGAGGCCTGATTCATCAGCCCCCTTCCGCCATCACCAAACTCCATCCCACGCCCGCCCACTGCTCCAGCCCCACCGGGCACTGAAGAACCTCACCGCACCAAACACAACAACAGAGAGGGCCACAGGCCTGGCCTGAGGCTCCAGGCTCCAACCAGGGAACCTTGCTCATTTTGGCTTCCAAAATCAACCACCGAAGCGGCATGCACAAAGCGTGATCCTGGTAAAAACACACTTCTCCAAGCTGAAAGCTCACTGGGCCCACACCAGCACACACTCCGATTCTGAACACTAGCAGGAGAGCCTGCCCCCTTGCATTCCCTCACGGCCTTTTAGCAGGGACCGCGGATTCATAGATGACCCAGTTTATGGGCAGACACGGTCGACCCTCAGACAGGAGCCCCTCCAATACTGGAGTCCTTGGTGGTGTTTGCGTGCATGTCGGCAGGGGACACTGGCCTTCACTCCTAACAGTCCCCTACACCCAGGAGAGGAAACGTGCTGAACCTCAGTTTCGATAAGTATACGGGAGAGTGTTCTCACCCATTTTGTTCAGAGTTTCCAAGGAATGCATAAAAGGGTGTCATCATCGATCCAAGCACATGCTGGGATGCTTCAGAACACAACCGGGCAGTGCGCCGGGCTCTGCAGGGGAGTCATGAGTCTGGGGTACCCCAAAATCCTGGAGCATCCACAGCCCTCAGGCCACGCAACAAGACAAACAATCAAGCCACTCTTACAGCCATTGGGCCTATCTGAGGAAAACCTAATATCTAATGGCACATCCTGGGGTGCTTGAATACCTACCATCCTGAGTTATCCGCGACCATGCTCGGGAACATGGCCCCGCCTCACTTTTTCCAGTTATTCTTAGCACCTCCAGTCATCAGAGCACACGAAGATCTTCTTGTTTTTGCCAACGGCGAGGCTTGCCCAGCAACTGCACCTGGGAATTGGACTGGTGTCCTCAAAGGACATGATCCATACAAACATTTACGTGGGCTTGAGCTCTGAAACTGCTTCCCAAGGACCTCTATCCCTTACCGAGAATTGACTGCATGTCTGATAGTACGACTGCAGGAAGTTAGGCACATACATTGGCCGGTGTGTGAGAGGCTGTATTTCTGTGTTCACGCGTGTGACTGTGACTGCGCACGCAGACGCTCTTGTGGGTTACTCTGTGTGCCGCTGCCTACGCTTCTTGGTCTCTGTGTGTCCCTGTAGCCCTGTGAAGAGGCGTCCAACAGTAAACGCCATAGTTTATACACAACACCCTGTCTAGACTCCCAACTGAAAGGAGAAAGCCCCCTTTCAGCTTCCAGAGGCCGCATGCAAACTTTAAACCCCAGGGGCTGTTGAAATACTCCACGGACTCCCGCTCTCCCACAGCCACGCCTTCTGACCAGAGCACAAAGACTGGGCGAGACCTGCCTCCCGGCCGTGGGTGTGACATCTACGTGCAACTCGAGAACCTGCCAGCTACCAGCACATCTGATGTGCACTTGGGGTCACTCCCAGCACTTTCGGAAGCAAGGGAACTCCCATGGGTGACCCGACACCGACCTACAGCATTCTACTGGCAAGATGCAGCCTGAAAACACTCAATGGGCTAAAGAATATCGAACAAAGTACAACTTCTTGCCAACTAAGCCTAATCACTTTCCTTTGACCCGTGGGAATGCCCACCACAGGAGGCAGTGGGCTTCAGCAGCCATGACCCATTTTGGAGCCCCACAGCGGGAACTAGGTCACCTTCCCGGCCATGTCTCATGCAGCTCCCATCCTGCAAGGTTCGCGGCCCTGATCCCTAAGGAACCGCTCAAACGCTCAACAGCCTCGTCCAACGTGCCCTACTCCAGCCAGCAGGGCGACGCGTCCCTACTGGAAGCCACAGACATCTTCCGAACACGGGAACACTGAACACCAGGGAAGAGAGACCGCAGGCCTGTCTGCTTTGAAGATGCTGATCCCACCTGATGCATCCTGGAAATTCTCCACTGCCACAGTGACACCACTGAGGTACTCAGAGTGATCAAAGGCATGGTCCCCGAGGACCACAGACAGACTTGCAACGGAAGACCTCTGCCATGTGAGGGGACTTGGAAGCCTGAAAGGGAAGAGTGGCTGGCCTTGGCAGCGCACCAGGGATGGCAACAGTGCCCCCTTCTCTGCCCCGCCAACGAACTGCTCTGGATAAAGCTCTGGCTATTCAAAAGGCCTGCATGCCATACGGGCCGGCCGCGTCATGCCCTCCGGCAGAAACACTGTCGCTTTGCACATTCCCAAAAGTGGGAAAAGAGCGACCCAAGGGCTTGTTTGCATAACTCACCTACCCCCAAGAAGGCCGGCACAGATGCCTCAGCATGTCCATCTTCTCTATGTCCCGCAAGACACCCGTGGGGAGTCACTCCTCTGGAAACGGGATTGCAACTCTTCACAGGTAACCTACCTCACTGCATCCTCATGAACTGCCAAAGCCATCCCCACCATAGGCAGCTGATGCCAGGCCATCACGAACAAGACACACCCTTGGGAAGCCAAGGCCAGCGCCTGCAACCCAATGATGACAGCCCATCCCACGACATCACACAGGACCTGTCCTCATGATACCTTACCTTTCTCTCCAGGGCAGCAGCCACTACGCAGGCTTAAATACAGCACTCGATCCTCACCCCACTCCACGATGATCCACTTAGCGCCAACAGTGTGCTGGCAGCTTCAGGGGCAGCAGCGAGGCCTAATCCATCAGCCCCATTCCGCCATCACCAAACTCCATCCCACCCCCGCCCACTGCTCCAGCCCCACCGGGCACTCAAGAACCTCACCGCACCAAACACGACAACAGAGAGGGCCACAGGCCTGGCCTGAGGCTCCAGGCTCCAACCAGGGAAACTTGCTCATTTTGGCTCCCAAAATCAACCACCGAAGCGGCATGCACAAAGCGTGATCCTGGTCAAAACACACTTCTCCAAGCTGAAAGCTCACTGGGCCCACACCAGCACACACTCCGACTCTGAAGACTAGCAGGAGAGCCTGTCCCCTTGCATTCCCTCACGGCCTTTTAGCAGGGACCGCGGATTCATAGATGACCCAGCTTATGGGCAGACACGGTCCACCCTGAGACAGGAGCCCCTCCAATGCTAGAGCCCTTAGTGGTGTTGGCATGCATGTCATCAGGGGATGTTGGCCCTCACTCCTAACTGTCCCCTACCCCCGAGAGGAAACGTGCTGGACCTCAGTTGCGATGAGGAGACCGTAGAGCTTTCTCACTCATTTTGTTCAGAGTTTCCAAGGAATGCATACAAGGGTGTCATCATCGATCCAAGCACATGCTGGGACGCTGCAGAACAGAAACGGGCAGGCCGTGGGGCTCTGCAGAGGAGCAATGACCCAGAAGTACTCCAACAGCCTGGGGAATCCACAGTCCTCAGGCCACTCAGCAAGACCAACAATCAATCCACTCTTGCAGCCATTGGACCCATCTGAGGAAAACCTAATATCCAATGGCGCATCTTAGTATGCGTGAATGCTACTGTCCTGAGTTATCCCCAGCCACGCTCAGCAACGTGCGCCTTCTCCACTTTTTCCAGTTCCCCTTAGCACATCCAGTCATCAGACAACACGAAGGTCTTCTTGTCTTTGCCGACGGCCAGCCTTACCCTGCAACTGCACCTGAGAAGTGGATAGAAATCATGCAGGCTTCTGAATTGCACCAGAGTCCTCAGAGAACATGATTCTTGTGTAAACTTACCTGCGTGTGAGCCCGGAACCTGCTTCCCAAGTACCACTATCCCTTACCGAAAACTGATTGCGTGTCTCACAGCACGACTGGAGGAAGTTAGGCATGCATGTTGGCCGGTGTGTGAGACGCTGTATGTGTGTATTCACGCATGTGGGCGTGTGTGACTCTGACTGCGCACGAAGATGCACTCGTGGGTTCCGGTGTGTGCCGCTGAATATGCGTCTTGGTCTCTGGGTGTCCCTGTGGCCCTCTGCAGACGCCTCCAACAGTAAACGCCATAGTTTATACACACCATCCTGGTTGGACCCCCAACTGAAAGGAGAAAGACCCCTGTCAGCTTCAAGAGGCCACATGCGAACTTTGAACCCCAGGGACTGTTGAAATAGTCCACAGATTCCCGCTCTCTCACAGCCACGCCTTCTGACCAAAGCACAAAGACTGGACGAGACCGGCTTCCCGGCCGTGGCTGTCACATCTATGTGGACCTGGACACCCTGCCACCTACCAGCACATCTGATGTGCCCTTGGGGTCACTCCCACCACTCCCGGAAGCAAGGGAACCTCCCATGGGCGGACTGACAGCGACCTGCAGTTGCCTACAGGCAAGATGCAGCCCGGCACTTCTCAAGGGGCTAAGGAACTGCAGACCAAGTGCGTCTTCTCACCAACTAGACCAAATCACCTTCCGTGACCCCGTGGAAATGCCCACAATGGGAAGTGTTGGACTTCAGCAACCATGACACAGGTTGGAACACCAGAGCAGAATTTAGGCCACCTCCTCACCCACGTATCGGCAAGTTTCCAACTGGCAGGGAACGTGGGCCTGACCACTGAGAAAATGCTCAAACGATACACAGCCTCTTCCTAAGTGCCCTCCTCCTGCATGCAGGGCGACTCGACCCTGTTGGAAGCCACAGACATCATGCGAACATGGGGACACTGAACACCAGGGAAGACAGACTGCAAGCCTGTCGGCTTTGATGATGTCCACACCACCCCATGCATCCTGGCAATTCTCCACTGCCACAGTGACACTACCGAGGAACTCACAGCGATCAAATGCACTGTTCCTGAGGACCACAGACAGACTTTCAAAGGAAGACCTCTGCCACACGAGGGGATATGGAAGCTTGAAAGGGCACAGTGGCTGTCCACGACAGCACACCTGGCATCGCAACAGTGCCCCCATCTCTGCCCCGCCCACGGACAGCTGCAGATACACCTCAGGATGTTCGAACGGCCTGCATGCCATACTGGCTGGCGGTGTCATGCCTCCCCGGGAGAAACACTTTCGCTTTGCACATTCCCAAACAAGGGAAGAAAGCAGCCAATAGGGATGTTCGCATAACTCACCTACCTCCAAGGAGCCCGGCACAGACGCCTCACAATGTCGATCTTCTCTACGTCCCGCAAGACACCGTTTCGGTGTCATTCCTCTGGCAATGGGATCACAGCTCTACACAGGTTACCTACCTCACCTCATGCACTTGAACTGCCAAAGCAACCCCCTCCATAGGCAGCTGATGCCAGCCCATCACGAACATGACTCATCCTTGGGAAGCCGAGGCCAGCACCTGCAACCCAATTATGACAGCCTATTCCACGACCTCACAAAGGACCTGTCCTCATCATCCCTTAGCTTCCTGTCCAGGCCATCAGCGACCACGCAGGTTTCAATGCAGCACTCGAAACTCACCCCACTCCACGATGTCCCACTTGGCACCAAAACTGCGCTGGGTGTTAAAGTAGAGGAGCAGACTAGGGCAGTAGTGTGCCCTAATCCATCAGCCCCTTTCCGCCGACGCCCAAACCGAGCCCAACCCCGCCCACTTCTCCAGCCTAACTAGGGACTCAAAAACCTCACTGTGCAAAACGCAAGGACAGGGAGGGCCACAGGCCTGGCCTCAGGTTCCAGGCACCGACCAGGGACGCTTGCTCATTTTGGCTTTAAAAATCAACACACGAAACGGCATGCACGAAGCGTGATCCTGGCCAAAACACACTTATCCAACTGAAGGACACTGGGCCTAGACCGGCACACACCCCGACTCTTAAGACCAGCAAGAGAGCCTGCACCCTCGCATTCTTTAACCACCTTTCAGCAGGGACCCGGGATACACAGATAAGCCAGCTTATGTGCAGACACGGTCGACCCTCAGACAGGAGCCCCTCCAATACTGGAGTCCTTGGTGGTGTTTGCGTGCATGTCGGCAGGGGACACTGGCCTTCACTCCTAACAGTCCCCTACACCTGAGAGAGGAAACGTGCTGAACCTCAGTTTCGATAAGGATACGGGAGAGTGTTCTCACCCATTTTGTTCAGAGTTTCCAAGGAATGCATACAAGGGTGTCATCATCGATCCAAGCACATGCTGGGATGCTGCAGCACACAACCGGGCAGTGCGCCGGGCTCTGCAGGGGAGTCATGAGCCTGGGGTACCCCAAAAGCCTGGAGAATCCACAGCCCTCAGGCCACTCAACAAGACGAACAATCAAGCCACTCTTGCAGCCATTGGGCCCATCTCACGAAAACCTAATATCTAATGGCACATCTTGGGGTGGTTGAATACCTACCATCCTGAGTTATCCACGACCATGCTCGGGAACATGGCTCCGCCTCTCTTTTTCCAGTTCTTCTTAGCACCTCCAGTCATCAGAGCACACGAAGATCTTCTTGTTTTTGCCGACGGCGAGGCTTGCCCAGCAACTGCACCTGGGAAGTGAACTGGTGTCCTCAAAGACATGATCCATACAAACATTTACCTGGGCTTGAGCTCTGAAACTTCTTCCCAAGGACCTCTATCCCTTACCGAGAATTGACTGCATGTCTGATAGTACGACTGCAGGAAGTTAGGCACATGCATTGGCCGGTGTGTTACAGGCTGTATTTCTGTGTTCACGCGTGTGACTGTGACTGCGCACGCAGACGCTCTTGTGGGTTACTCTGTGTGCCGCTGCCTACGCTTCTTGGTCTCTGTGTGTCCCTGTAGCCCTGTGAAGAGGCGTCCAACAGTAAACGCCATAGTTTATACACAACACCCTGTCTAGACTCCCAACTGAAAGGAGAAAGCCCCCTTTCAGCTTCCAGAGGCCGCATGCAAACTTTAAACCCCAGGGGCTGTTGAAATACTCCACGGACTCCCGCTCTCCCACAGCCACGCCTTCTGACCAGAGCACAAAGACTGGGCGAGACCTGCCTCCCGGCCGTGGGTGTGACATCTACGTGCAACTCGAGAACCTGCCAGCTACCAGCACATCTGATGTGCACTTGGGGTCACTCCCAGCACTTTCGGAAGCAAGGGAACTCCCATGGGTGACCCGACACCGACCTACAGCATTCTACTGGCAAGATGCAGCCTGAAAACACTCAATGGGCTAAAGAATATCGAACAAAGTACAACTTCTTGCCAACTAGGCCTAATCACTTTCCTTTGACCCGTGGGAATGCCCACCACAGGAGGCAGTGGGCTTCAGCAGCCATGACCCATTTTGGAGCCCCACAGCGGGAACTAGGTCACCTTCCCGGCCATGTCTCATGCAGCTCCCATCCTGCAAGGTTCGCGGCCCTGATCCCTAAGGAACCGCTCAAACGCTCAACAGCCTCGTCCAACGTGCCCTACTCCAGCCAGCAGGGCGACGCGTCCCTACTGGAAGCCACAGACATCTTCCGAACACGGGAACACTGAACACCAGGGAAGAGAGACCGCAGGCCTGTCTGCTTTGAAGATGCTGATCCCACCTGATGCATCCTGGAAATTCTCCACTGCCACAGTGACACCACTGAGGTACTCAGAGTGATCAAAGGCATGGTCCCCGAGGACCACAGACAGACTTGCAACGGAAGACCTCTGCCATGTGAGGGGACTTGGAAGCCTGAAAGGGAAGAGTGGCTGGCCTTGGCAGCGCACCAGGGATGGCAACAGTGCCCCCTTCTCTGCCCCGCCAACGAACTGCTCTGGATAAAGCTCTGGCTATTCAAAAGGCCTGCATGCCATACGGGCCGGCCGCGTCATGCCCTCCGGCAGAAACACTGTCGCTTTGCACATTCCCAAAAGTGGGAAAAGAGCGACCCAAGGGCTTGTTTGCATAACTCACCTACCCCCAAGAAGGCCGGCACAGATGCCTCAGCATGTCCATCTTCTCTATGTCCCGCAAGACACCCGTGGGGAGTCACTCCTCTGGAAACGGGATTGCAACTCTTCACAGGTAACCTACCTCACTGCATCCTCATGAACTGCCAAAGCCATCCCCACCATAGGCAGCTGATGCCAGGCCATCATGAACAAGACACATTCTTGGGAAGCCGAGGCCAACGCCTGCAACCCAATGATGACAGCCCATCCCACGACATCACACAGGACCTGTCCTCATGATACCTTACCTTTCTCTCCAGGGCAGCAGCCACTACGCAGGCTTAAATGCAGCACTCGATCCTCACCCCACTCCACGATGATCCACTTAGCACTATCAGTGTGCTGGCAGCTTCAGGGGCAGCAGCGAGGCCTGATTCATCAGCCCCCTTCCGCCATCACCAAACTCCATCCCACGCCCGCCCACTGCTCCAGCCCCACCGGGCACTGAAGAACCTCACCGCACCAAACACAACAACAGAGAGGGCCACAGGCCTGGCCTGAGGCTCCAGGCTCCAACCAGGGAACCTTGCTCATTTTGGCTTCCAAAATCAACCACCGAAGCGGCATGCACAAAGCGTGATCCTGGTAAAAACACACTTCTCCAAGCTGAAAGCTCACTGGGCCCACACCAGCACACACTCCGATTCTGAACACTAGCAGGAGAGCCTGCCCCCTTGCATTCCCTCACGGCCTTTTAGCAGGGACCGCGGATTCATAGATGACCCAGTTTATGGGCAGACACGGTCGACCCTCAGACAGGAGCCCCTCCAATACTGGAGTCCTTGGTGGTGTTTGCGTGCATGTCGGCAGGGGACACTGGCCTTCACTCCTAACAGTCCCCTACACCCAGGAGAGGAAACGTGCTGAACCTCAGTTTCGATAAGTATACGGGAGAGTGTTCTCACCCATTTTGTTCAGAGTTTCCAAGGAATGCATAAAAGGGTGTCATCATCGATCCAAGCACATGCTGGGATGCTTCAGAACACAACCGGGCAGTGCGCCGGGCTATGCAGGGGAGTCATGAGTCTGGGGTACCCCAAAATCCTGGAGCATCCACAGCCCTCAGGCCACGCAACAAGACAAACAATCAAGCCACTCTTACAGCCATTGGGCCTATCTGAGGAAAACCTAATATCTAATGGCACATCCTGGGGTGCTTGAATACCTACCATCCTGAGTTATCCGCGACCATGCTCGGGAACATGGCCCCGCCTCACTTTTTCCAGTTATTCTTAGCACCTCCAGTCATCAGAGCACACGAAGATCTTCTTGTTTTTGCCAACGGCGAGGCTTGCCCAGCAACTGCACCTGGGAATTGGACTGGTGTCCTCAAAGGACATGATCCATACAAACATTTACGTGGGCTTGAGCTCTGAAACTGCTTCCCAAGGACCTCTATCCCTTACCGAGAATTGACTGCATGTCTGATAGTACGACTGCAGGAAGTTAGGCACATACATTGGCCGGTGTGTGAGAGGCTGTATTTCTGTGTTCACGCGTGTGACTGTGACTGCGCACGCAGACGCTCTTGAGGGTTTCTCTGTGTGCCGCTGACTACGCGTCTTGGTCTCTGTGTGTCCCTGTAGCCCAGTGAAGAGGCGTCCAACAGTAAACGCCATAGTTTATACACAACACCCTGTCTAGACCCACAACTGAAAGGAGAAAGCCCCCTTTCAGCTTCCAGAGGCCGCATGCAAACTTTAAACCCCAGGGGCTGTTGAAATACTCCACGGACTCCTGCTCTCCCACAGCCACGCCTTCTGACCAGAGCACAAAGACTGGACGAGACCTGCCTCCCGGCCGTGGGTGTGACATCTACGTGCAACTCGAGAACCTGCCAGCTACCAGCACATCTGATGTGCACTTGGGGTCACTCCCAGCACTTTCGGAAGCAAGGGAACTCCCATGGGTGACCCGACACCCACCTACAGCATTCTACTGGCAAGATGCAGCCTGAAAACACTCAATGGGCTAAAGAATATCGAACAAAGTACAACTTCTTGCCAACTAGGCCTAATCACTTTCCTTTGACCCGTGGGAATGCCCACCACAGGAGGCAGTGGGCTTCAGCAGCCATGACCCATGTTGGAGCCCCACAGCGGGAACTATGTCACCTTCCCGGCCATGTCTCAGGCAGCTCCCATCCTGCAAGGTTCGTGGCCCTGATCCCTAAGGAACCGCTCAAACGCTCAACAGCCTCGTCCAACGTGCCCTACTCCAGCCAGCAGGGCGACGCGTCCCTACTGGAAGCCACAGACATCTTCCGAACACGGGAACACTGAACACCAGGGAAGACAGACCGCAAGCCTGTCTGCTTTGAAGATGCTGATCCCACCTGATGCATTCTGGAAATTCTCCACTGCCACAGTGACACCACTGAGGAACTCAGAGTGATCAAAGGCATGGTCCCCGAGGACCACAGACAGACTTGCAACGGAAGACCTCTGCCATGTGAGGGCACTTGGAAGCCTGAAAGGGAAGAGTGGCTGGCCTTGGCAGCGCACCAGGGATGGCAACAGTGCCCCCTTCTCTGTCCCGCCAACGGACTGCTCTGGATAAAGCTCTGGCTATTCGAAAGGCCTGCATGCCACACGGGCCGGCCGCGTCATGCCCTCCGGCAGAAACATTATCGCTTTCCACATTCCCAAAAGTGGGAAAAGGGCGACCAAAGGGCTTGTTTGCATAACTCACCTACCCCCAAGAAGGCCGGTACAGATGCCTCAGCATGTCCATCTTCTCTATGTCCCGCAAGACACCCGTGGGGAGTCACTCCTCTGGAAACGGGATTGCAACTCTTCACAGGTAACCTACCTCACAGCATCCTCATGAACTGCCAAAGCCATCCCCACCATAGGCAGCTGATGCCAGGCCATCATGTACAAGACACATCCTTGGGAAGCCGATGCCAGCGCCTGCAACCCAATGATGACAGCCCATCCCACTACATCACACAGGACCTGTCCTCATGATACCTTACCTTTCTCTCCAGGGCAGCAGCCACTACGCAGGCTTAAATGCAGCACTCGATCCTCACCCCACTCCACGATGATCCACTTAGCGCCAACAGTGTGCTGGCAGCTTCAGGGGCAGCAGCGAGGCCTAATCCATCAGCCCCCTTCCGCCATCACCAAACTCCATCCCAACCCCGCCCACTGCTCCAGCCCCATCGGGCACTCAAGAACCTCACCGCACCAAACACAACAACAGAGAGGGCCACAGGCCTGGCCTGAGGCTCCAGGCTCCAACCAGGGAACCTTGCTCATTTTGGCTCCCAAAATCAACCACCGAAGCGGGATGCACAAAGCGTGATCCTGGTCAAAACACACTTCTCCAAGCTGAAAGTTCACTGGGCCCACAACAGCACACACTCCGACTCTGTAGACTAGCAGGAGAGCCTGCCCCCTTGCATTCCCTCACGGCCTTTTAGCAGGGACCGCGGATTCATAGATGACCCAGCTTATGGGCAGACACGGTCGACCCTCAGACAGAAGCCCCTCCAATACTGGAGTCCTTGGTGGTGTTTGCGTGCATGTCGGCAGGGGACACTGGCCTTCACTCCTAACAGTCCCCTACACCCGAGAGAGGAAACGTGATGAACCTCAGTTTCGATAAGGATACGGTAGAGTGTTCTCACCCATGTTGTTCAGAGTTTCCAAGGAATGCATACAAGGGTGTCATCATCGATCCAAGCACATGCTGCGATGCTGCAGAACACAACCGGGCAGTGTGCCGGGCTCTGCAGGGGAGTCATGAGCCTGGGGTACCCCAAAAGTCTGGAGAATCCACAGCCCTTAGGCCACTCAACAAGACGAACAATCAAGCCACTCTTGCAGCCATTGGGCCCATGTCAGGAAAACCTAATATCTAATGGCACATCTTGGGGTGGTTGAATACCTACCATCCTGAGTTATCTGCGACCATGCTCGGGAACATGGCCCCGCCTCACTTTTTACAGTTCTTCTTAGCACCTCCAGTCATCAGAGCACACGAAGATCTTCTTGTTTTTGCCAACGGCGAGGCTTGCCCAGCATCTGCACCTGGGAAGTGGACTGGTGTCCTCAAAGGACATGATCCATACAAACATTTACCTGGGCTTGAGCTCTGAAACTGCTTCCAAAGGACCTCTATCCCTTACCGAGAATTGACTGCATGTCTGATAGTACGACTGCAGGAAGTTAGGCACATACATTGGCCGGTGTGTGAGAGGCTGTATTTCTGTGTTCACGCGTGTGACTGTGACTGCGCACGCAGACGCTCTTGTGGGTTTCTCTGTGTGCCGCTGACTACGCGTCTTGGTCTCTGTGTGTCACTGTAGCCCTGTGAAGTGGCGTCCAACAGTAAACGCCATAGTTTATACACAACACCCTGTCTAGACCCACAACTGAAAGGAGAAAGCCCCCTGTCAGCTTCCAGAGGACGCATGCAAACTTTAACCCCCAGGGGCTGTTGAAATACTCCACGGACTCCCGCTATCCCACAGGCACGCCTTCTGACCAGAGCACAAAGACTGGACGAGACCTGCCTCCCGGCCGTGGGTGTGACATCTACGAGCATCTCGAGAACCTGCCAGCTACCAGCACATCTGATGTGCACTTGGGGTCACTCCCAGCACTTTCGGAAGCAAGGGAATGCCCATGGGTGAGCCGATACCGACCTACAGCATTCTCCTGGCAAGATGCAGCCTGAAACCACTCAAGGGGCTAAAGAACATCGAACAAAGTGCAACTTCTTGCCAACTAGGCCTAATCACTTTCCTTTGACCCATGGGAATGCCCACCACAGGAAGCAGTGGGCTTCAGCAGCCATGACCCATGTTGGAACCCCACAGCGGAAACTAGGCCACCTTCCCGGCCATGTCTCAAGCAGCTCCCATCCTGCAAGGTTCGCGGCCCTGACCCCTAAAGAACCGCTCAAACGCTGAACAGCCTCCTCCAACGTGCCCTACTCCAGCCAGCAGGGTGACGCGTCCCTACTGGAAGCCACAGACATCTTCCGAACACGGGAACACTGAACACCAGGGAAGACAGACCGCAAGCCTGTCTGCTTTGAAGATGCTGATCCCACCTGATGCATCCTGGAAATTCTCCACTGCCACAGTGACACCACTGAGGAACTCAGAGTGATCAAAGGCATGGTCCACGAGGACCACAGACAGACTTGCAACGGAAGACCCCTGCCATGTGAGGGGACTTGGAAGCCTGAAAGGGAAGAGTGGCTGGCCTTGGCAGCGCACCAGGGATGGCAACAGTGCCCCCTTCTCTGCCCCGCCAACGAACTGCTCTGGATAAAGCTCTGGCTATTCGAAAGGCCTGCATGCCATACGGGCCGGCCGCGTCATGCCCTCCGGCAGAAACACTGTCGCTTTGCACATTCCCAAAAGTGGGAAAAGAGCGACCCAAGGGCTTGTTTGCATAACTCACCTACCCCCAAGAAGGCCGGCAGAGATGCCTCAGCATGTCCATCTTCTCTATGTCCCGCAAGACACCCGTGGGGAGTCACTCCTCTGGAAACGGGATTGCAACTCTTCACAGGTAACCTACCTCACTGCATCCTCATGAACTGCCAAAGCCATCCCCACCATAGGCAGCTGATGCCAGGCCATCATGAACAAGACACATTCTTGGGAAGCCGAGGCCAACGCCTGCAACCCAATGATGACAGCCCATCCCACGACATGTCACAGGACCTGTCCTCATGATACCTTACCTTTCTCTCCAGGGCAGCAGCCACTACGCAGGCTTAAATGCAGCACTCGATCCTCACCCCACTCCACGATGATCCACTTAGCACTATCAGTGTGCTGGCAGCTTCAGGGGCAGCAGCGAGGCCTGATTCATCAGCCCCCTTCCGCCATCACCAAACTCCATCCCACGCCCGCCCACTGCTCCAGCCCCACCGGGCACTGAAGAACCTCACCGCACCAAACACAACAACAGAGAGGGCCACAGGCCTGGCCTGAGGCTCCAGGCTCCAACCAGGGAACCTTGCTCATTTTGGCTTCCAAAATCAACCACCGAAGCGGCATGCACAAAGCGTGATCCTGGTAAAAACACACTTCTCCAAGCTGAAAGTTCACTGGGCCCACAACAGCACACACTCCGACTCTGTAGATTAGCAGGAGAGCCTGCCCCCTTGCATTCCCTCACGGCCTTTTAGCAGGGACCGCGGATTCATAGATGACCCAGCTTATGGGCAGACACGGTCGACCCTCAGACAGAAGCCCCTCCAATACTGGAGTCCTTGGTGGTGTTTGCGTGCATGTCGGCAGGGGACACTGGCCTTCACTCCTAACAGTCCCCTACACCCGAGAGAGGAAACGTGATGAACCTCAGTTTCGATAAGGATACGGTAGAGTGTTCTCACCCATGTTGTTCAGAGTTTCCAAGGAATGCATACAAGGGTGTCATCATCGATCCAAGCACATGCTGCGATGCTGCAGAACACAACCGGGCAGTGTGCCGGGCTCTGCAGGGGAGTCATGAGCCTGGGGTACCCCAAAAGTCTGGAGAATCCACAGCCCTTAGGCCACTCAACAAGACGAACAATCAAGCCACTCTTGCAGCCATTGGGCCCATGTCAGGAAAACCTAATATCTAATGGCACATCTTGGGGTGGTTGAATACCTACCATCCTGAGTTATCTGCGACCATGCTCGGGAACATGGCCCCGCCTCACTTTTTACAGTTCTTCTTAGCACCTCCAGTCATCAGAGCACACGAAGATCTTCTTGTTTTTGCCAACGGCGAGGCTTGCCCAGCATCTGCACCTGGGAAGTGGACTGGTGTCCTCAAAGGACATGATCCATACAAACATTTACCTGGGCTTGAGCTCTGAAACTGCTTCCAAAGGACCTCTATCCCTTACCGAGAATTGACTGCATGTCTGATAGTACGACTGCAGGAAGTTAGGCACATACATTGGCCGGTGTGTGAGAGGCTGTATTTCTGTGTTCACGCGTGTGACTGTGACTGCGCACGCAGACGCTCTTGTGGGTTTCTCTGTGTGCCGCTGACTACGCGTCTTGGTCTCTGTGTGTCACTGTAGCCCTGTGAAGTGGCGTCCAACAGTAAACGCCATAGTTTATACACAACACCCTGTCTAGACCCACAACTGAAAGGAGAAAGCCCCCTGTCAGCTTCCAGAGGACGCATGCAAACTTTAACCCCCAGGGGCTGTTGAAATACTCCACGGACTCCCGCTATCCCACAGGCACGCCTTCTGACCAGAGCACAAAGACTGGACGAGACCTGCCTCCCGGCCGTGGGTGTGACATCTACGAGCATCTCGAGAACCTGCCAGCTACCAGCACATCTGATGTGCACTTGGGGTCACTCCCAGCACTTTCGGAAGCAAGGGAATGCCCATGGGTGAGCCGATACCGACCTACAGCATTCTCCTGGCAAGATGCAGCCTGAAACCACTCAAGGGGCTAAAGAACATCGAACAAAGTGCAACTTCTTGCCAACTAGGCCTAATCACTTTCCTTTGACCCATGGGAATGCCCACCACAGGAAGCAGTGGGCTTCAGCAGCCATGACCCATGTTGGAACCCCACAGCGGAAACTAGGCCACCTTCCCGGCCATGTCTCAAGCAGCTCCCATCCTGCAAGGTTCGCGGCCCTGACCCCTAAAGAACCGCTCAAACGCTGAACAGCCTCCTCCAACGTGCCCTACTCCAGCCAGCAGGGTGACGCGTCCCTACTGGAAGCCACAGACATCTTCCGAACACGGGAACACTGAACACCAGGGAAGACAGACCGCAAGCCTGTCTGCTTTGAAGATGCTGATCCCACCTGATGCATCCTGGAAATTCTCCACTGCCACAGTGACACCACTGAGGAACTCAGAGTGATCAAAGGCATGGTCCACGAGGACCACAGACAGACTTGCAACGGAAGACCCCTGCCATGTGAGGGGACTTGGAAGCCTGAAAGGGAAGAGTGGCTGGCCTTGGCAGCGCACCAGGGATGGCAACAGTGCCCCCTTCTCTGCCCCGCCAACGAACTGCTCTGGATAAAGCTCTGGCTATTCGAAAGGCCTGCATGCCATACGGGCCGGCCGCGTCATGCCCTCCGGCAGAAACACTGTCGCTTTGCACATTCCCAAAAGTGGGAAAAGAGCGACCCAAGGGCTTGTTTGCATAACTCACCTACCCCCAAGAAGGCCGGCAGAGATGCCTCAGCATGTCCATCTTCTCTATGTCCCGCAAGACACCCGTGGGGAGTCACTCCTCTGGAAACGGGATTGCAACTCTTCACAGGTAACCTACCTCACTGCATCCTCATGAACTGCCAAAGCCATCCCCACCATAGGCAGCTGATGCCAGGCCATCATGAACAAGACACATTCTTGGGAAGCCGAGGCCAACGCCTGCAACCCAATGATGACAGCCCATCCCACGACATGTCACAGGACCTGTCCTCATGATACCTTACCTTTCTCTCCAGGGCAGCAGCCACTACGCAGGCTTAAATGCAGCACTCGATCCTCACCCCACTCCACGATGATCCACTTAGCACTATCAGTGTGCTGGCAGCTTCAGGGGCAGCAGCGAGGCCTGATTCATCAGCCCCCTTCCGCCATCACCAAACTCCATCCCACGCCCGCCCACTGCTCCAGCCCCACCGGGCACTGAAGAACCTCACCGCACCAAACACAACAACAGAGAGGGCCACAGGCCTGGCCTGAGGCTCCAGGCTCCAACCAGGGAACCTTGCTCATTTTGGCTTCCAAAATCAACCACCGAAGCGGCATGCACAAAGCGTGATCCTGGTAAAAACACACTTCTCCAAGCTGAAAGCTCACTGGGCCCACACCAGCACACACTCCGATTCTGAACACTAGCAGGAGAGCCTGCCCCCTTGCATTCCCTCACGGCCTTTTAGCAGGGACCGCGGATTCATAGATGACCCAGTTTATGGGCAGACACGGTCGACCCTCAGACAGGAGCCCCTCCAATACTGGAGTCCTTGGTGGTGTTTGCGTGCATGTCGGCAGGGGACACTGGCCTTCACTCCTAACAGTCCCCTACACCCAGGAGAGGAAACGTGCTGAACCTCAGTTTCGATAAGTATACGGGAGAGTGTTCTCACCCATTTTGTTCAGAGTTTCCAAGGAATGCATAAAAGGGTGTCATCATCGATCCAAGCACATGCTGGGATGCTTCAGAACACAACCGGGCAGTGCGCCGGGCTATGCAGGGGAGTCATGAGTCTGGGGTACCCCAAAATCCTGGAGCATCCACAGCCCTCAGGCCACGCAACAAGACAAACAATCAAGCCACTCTTACAGCCATTGGGCCTATCTGAGGAAAACCTAATATCTAATGGCACATCCTGGGGTGCTTGAATACCTACCATCCTGAGTTATCCGCGACCATGCTCGGGAACATGGCCCCGCCTCACTTTTTCCAGTTCTTCTTAGCACCTCCAGTCATCAGAGCACACGAAGATCTTCTTGTTTTTGCCAACGGCGAGGCTTGCCCAGCAACTGCACCTGGGAATTGGACTGGTGTCCTCAAAGGACATGATCCATACAAACATTTACGTGGGCTTGAGCTCTGAAACTGCTTCCCAAGGACCTCTATCCCTTACCGAGAATTGACTGCATGTCTGATAGTACGACTGCAGGAAGTTAGGCACATACATTGGCCGGTGTGTGAGAGGCTGTATTTCTGTGTTCACGCGTGTGACTGTGACTGCGCACGCAGACGCTCTTGAGGGTTTCTCTGTGTGCCGCTGACTACGCGTCTTGGTCTCTGTGTGTCCCTGTAGCCCAGTGAAGAGGCGTCCAACAGTAAACGCCATAGTTTATACACAACACCCTGTCTAGACCCACAACTGAAAGGAGAAAGCCCCCTTTCAGCTTCCAGAGGCCGCATGCAAACTTTAAACCCCAGGGGCTGTTGAAATACTCCACGGACTCCTGCTCTCCCACAGCCACGCCTTCTGACCAGAGCACAAAGACTGGACGAGACCTGCCTCCCGGCCGTGGGTGTGACATCTACGTGCAACTCGAGAACCTGCCAGCTACCAGCACATCTGATGTGCACTTGGGGTCACTCCCAGCACTTTCGGAAGCAAGGGAACTCCCATGGGTGACCCGACACCCACCTACAGCATTCTACTGGCAAGATGCAGCCTGAAAACACTCAATGGGCTAAAGAATATCGAACAAAGTACAACTTCTTGCCAACTAGGCCTAATCACTTTCCTTTGACCCGTGGGAATGCCCACCACAGGAGGCAGTGGGCTTCAGCAGCCATGACCCATGTTGGAGCCCCACAGCGGGAACTATGTCACCTTCCCGGCCATGTCTCAGGCAGCTCCCATCCTGCAAGGTTCGTGGCCCTGATCCCTAAGGAACCGCTCAAACGCTCAACAGCCTCGTCCAACGTGCCCTACTCCAGCCAGCAGGGCGACGCGTCCCTACTGGAAGCCACAGACATCTTCCGAACACGGGAACACTGAACACCAGGGAAGACAGACCGCAAGCCTGTCTGCTTTGAAGATGCTGATCCCACCTGATGCATTCTGGAAATTCTCCACTGCCACAGTGACACCACTGAGGAACTCAGAGTGATCAAAGGCATGGTCCCCGAGGACCACAGACAGACTTGCAACGGAAGACCTCTGCCATGTGAGGGCACTTGGAAGCCTGAAAGGGAAGAGTGGCTGGCCTTGGCAGCGCACCAGGGATGGCAACAGTGCCCCCTTCTCTGTCCCGCCAACGGACTGCTCTGGATAAAGCTCTGGCTATTCGAAAGGCCTGCATGCCACACGGGCCGGCCGCGTCATGCCCTCCGGCAGAAACATTATCGCTTTGCACATTCCCAAAAGTGGGAAAAGGGCGACCAAAGGGCTTGTTTGCATAACTCACCTACCCCCAAGAAGGCCGGTACAGATGCCTCAGCATGTCCATCTTCTCTATGTCCCGCAAGACACCCGTGGGGAGTCACTCCTCTGGAAACGGGATTGCAACTCTTCACAGGTAACCTACCTCACAGCATCCTCATGAACTGCCAAAGCCATCCCCACCATAGGCAGCTGATGCCAGGCCATCATGTACAAGACACATCCTTGGGAAGCCGATGCCAGCGCCTGCAACCCAATGATGACAGCCCATCCCACTACATCACACAGGACCTGTCCTCATGATACCTTACCTTTCTCTCCAGGGCAGCAGCCACTACGCAGGCTTAAATGCAGCACTCGATCCTCACCCCACTCCACGATGATCCACTTAGCGCCAACAGTGTGCTGGCAGCTTCAGGGGCAGCAGCGAGGCCTAATCCATCAGCCCCCTTCCGCCATCACCAAACTCCATCCCAACCCCGCCCACTGCTCCAGCCCCATCGGGCACTCAAGAACCTCACCGCACCAAACACAACAACAGAGAGGGCCACAGGCCTGGCCTGAGGCTCCAGGCTCCAACCAGGGAACCTTGCTCATTTTGGCTCCCAAAATCAACCACCGAAGCGGGATGCACAAAGCGTGATCCTGGTCAAAACACACTTCTCCAAGCTGAAAGTTCACTGGGCCCACAACAGCACACACTCCGACTCTGTAGACTAGCAGGAGAGCCTGCCCCCTTGCATTCCCTCACGGCCTTTTAGCAGGGACCGCGAATTCATAGATGACCCAGCTTATGGGCAGACACGGTCGACCCTCAGACAGAAGCCCCTCCAATACTGGAGTCCTTGGTGGTGTTTGCGTGCATGTCGGCAGGGGACACTGGCCTTCACTCCTAACAGTCCCCTACACCCGAGAGAGGAAACGTGATGAACCTCAGTTTCGATAAGGATACGGTAGAGTGTTCTCACCCATGTTGTTCAGAGTTTCCAAGGAATGCATACAAGGGTGTCATCATCGATCCAAGCACATGCTGCGATGCTGCAGAACACAACCGGGCAGTGTGCCGGGCTCTGCAGGGGAGTCATGAGCCTGGGGTACCCCAAAAGTCTGGAGAATCCACAGCCCTTAGGCCACTCAACAAGACGAACAATCAAGCCACTCTTGCAGCCATTGGGCCCATGTCAGGAAAACCTAATATCTAATGGCACATCTTGGGGTGGTTGAATACCTACCATCCTGAGTTATCTGCGACCATGCTCGGGAACATGGCCCCGCCTCACTTTTTACAGTTCTTCTTAGCACCTCCAGTCATCAGAGCACACGAAGATCTTCTTGTTTTTGCCAACGGCGAGGCTTGCCCAGCATCTGCACCTGGGAAGTGGACTGGTGTCCTCAAAGGACATGATCCATACAAACATTTACCTGGGCTTGAGCTCTGAAACTGCTTCCAAAGGACCTCTATCCCTTACCGAGAATTGACTGCATGTCTGATAGTACGACTGCAGGAAGTTAGGCACATACATTGGCCGGTGTGTGAGAGGCTGTATTTCTGTGTTCACGCGTGTGACTGTGACTGCGCACGCAGACGCTCTTGTGGGTTTCTCTGTGTGCCGCTGACTACGCGTCTTGGTCTCTGTGTGTCACTGTAGCCCTGTGAAGTGGCGTCCAACAGTAAACGCCATAGTTTATACACAACACCCTGTCTAGACCCACAACTGAAAGGAGAAAGCCCCCTGTCAGCTTCCAGAGGACGCATGCAAACTTTAACCCCCAGGGGCTGTTGAAATACTCCACGGACTCCCGCTATCCCACAGGCACGCCTTCTGACCAGAGCACAAAGACTGGACGAGACCTGCCTCCCGACCGTGGGTGTGACATCTACGAGCATCTCGAGAACCTGCCAGCTACCAGCACATCTGATGTGCACTTGGGGTCACTCCCAGCACTTTCGGAAGCAAGGGAATGCCCATGGGTGAGCCGACACCGACCTACAGCATTCTCCTGGCAAGATGCAGCCTGAAACCACTCAAGGGGCTAAAGAACATCGAACAAAGTGCAACTTCTTGCCAACTAGGCCTAATCACTTTCCTTTGACCCATGGGAATGCCCACCACAGGAAGCAGTGGGCTTCAGCAGCCATGACCCATGTTGGAACCCCACAGCGGAAACTAGGCCACCTTCCCGGCCATGTCTCAAGCAGCTCCCATCCTGCAAGGTTCGCGGCCCTGACCCCTAAAGAACCGCTCAAACGCTGAACAGCCTCCTCCAACGTGCCCTACTCCAGCCAGCAGGGTGACGCGTCCCTACTGGAAGCCACAGACATCTTCCGAACACGGGAACACTGAACACCAGGGAAGACAGACCGCAAGCCTGTCTGCTTTGAAGATGCTGATCCCACCTGATGCATCCTGGAAATTCTCCACTGCCACAGTGACACCACTGAGGAACTCAGAGTGATCAAAGGCATGGTCCACGAGGACCACAGACAGACTTGCAACGGAAGACCCCTGCCATGTGAGGGGACTTGGAAGCCTGAAAGGGAAGAGTGGCTGGCCTTGGCAGCGCACCAGGGATGGCAACAGTGCCCCCTTCTCTGCCCCGCCAACGAACTGCTCTGGATAAAGCTCTGGCTATTCGAAAGGCCTGCATGCCATACGGGCCGGCCGCGTCATGCCCTCCGGCAGAAACACTGTCGCTTTGCACATTCCCAAAAGTGGGAAAAGAGCGACCCAAGGGCTTGTTTGCATAACTCACCTACCCCCAAGAAGGCCGGCAGAGATGCCTCAGCATGTCCATCTTCTCTATGTCCCGCAAGACACCCGTGGGGAGTCACTCCTCTGGAAACGGGATTGCAACTCTTCACAGGTAACCTACCTCACTGCATCCTCATGAACTGCCAAAGCCATCCCCACCATAGGCAGCTGATGCCAGGCCATCATGAACAAGACACATTCTTGGGAAGCCGAGGCCAACGCCTGCAACCCAATGATGACAGCCCATCCCACGACATGTCACAGGACCTGTCCTCATGATACCTTACCTTTCTCTCCAGGGCAGCAGCCACTACGCAGGCTTAAATGCAGCACTCGATCCTCACCCCACTCCACGATGATCCACTTAGCACTATCAGTGTGCTGGCAGCTTCAGGGGCAGCAGCGAGGCCTGATTCATCAGCCCCCTTCCGCCATCACCAAACTCCATCCCACGCCCGCCCACTGCTCCAGCCCCACCGGGCACTGAAGAACCTCACCGCACCAAACACAACAACAGAGAGGGCCACAGGCCTGGCCTGAGGCTCCAGGCTCCAACCAGGGAACCTTGCTCATTTTGGCTTCCAAAATCAACCACCGAAGCGGCATGCACAAAGCGTGATCCTGGTAAAAACACACTTCTCCAAGCTGAAAGCTCACTGGGCCCACACCAGCACACACTCCGATTCTGAAGACTAGCAGGAGAGCCTGCCCCCTTGCATTCCCTCACGGCCTTTTAGCAGGGACCGCGGATTCATAGATGACCCAGTTTATGGGCAGACACGGTCGACCCTCAGACAGGAGCCCCTCCAATACTGGAGTCCGTGGTGGTGTTGGCGTGCATGTCGGCAGGGGACACTGGCCTTCACTCCTAACAGTCCCCTACACCCAGGAGAGGAAACGTGCTGAACCTCAGTTTCGATAAGGATACGGGAGAGTGTTCTCACCCATTTTGTTCAGAGTTTCCAAGGAATGCATATAAGGGTGTCATCATCGATCCAAGCACATGCTGGGATGCTTCAGAACACAACCGGGCAGTGCGCCGGGCTATGCAGGGGAGTCATGAGTCTGGGGTACCCCAAAAGCCTGGAGAATCCACAGCCCTCAGGCCACTCAACAAGACGAACAATCAAGCCACTCTTGCAGCCATTGGGCCCATCTCAGGAAAACCTAATATCTAATGGCACATCTTGGGGTGGTTGAATACCTACCATCCTGAGTTATCCGTGACCATGCTCGGGAACATGGCCCCGCCTCACTTTTTCCAGTTCTTCTTAGCACCTCCAGTCATCAGAGCACACGAATATCTTGTTTTTGCCGATGGCGAGGCTTGCCCAGCAACTGCACCTGGGAAGTGTACTGGTGTACTCAAAGGACATGATTCATACAAATATTTTCCTGGGCTTGAGCTCTGAAACTGCTTCCCAAGGACCTCTATGCCTTACCGAGAATTGACTGCATGTCTGATAGTACGACTGCAGGAAGTTAGGCACATACATTGGCCGGTGTGTGAGAGGCTGTATTTCTGTGTTCACGCGTGTGACTGTGACTGTGACTGCGCACGCAGACACTCTTGTGGGTTTCTCTGTGTGCCGCTGACTACGCGTCTTGGTCTCTGTGTGTCCCTGTAGCCCTGTGAAGAGGCGTCCAACAGTAAACGCCATAGTTTATACACAACACCCTGTCTAGACCCACAACTGAAAGGAGAAAGCCCCCTGTCAGCTTCCAGAGGCCGCATGCAAACTTTAACCCCCAGGGGCTGTTGAAATACTCCACGGACTCCCGCTCTCCCACAGCCACGCCTTCTGACCAGAGCACAAAGACTGGACGAGACCTGCCTCCCGGCCGTGGGTGTGACATCTACGTGCAACTCGAGAACCTGCCAGCTACCAGCACATCTGATGTGCACTTGGGGTCACTCGCAGCACTTTCGGAAGCAAGGGAACTCCCATGGGTGACCCGACACCGACCTACAGCATTCTACTGGCAAGATGCAGCCTGAAAACACTCAAGGGGCTAAAGAATATCGAACAAAGTGCAACTTCTTGCCAACTAGGCCTAATCACTTTCCTTTGACCCGTGGGAATGCCCACCACAGGAAGCAGTGGGCTTCAGCAGCCATGACCCCTGTTGGAACCCCACAGCGGAAACTGGGCCACCTTCCCGGCCATGTCTCAGGCAGCTCCCATCCTGCAAGGTTCGCGGCCCTGACCCCTAAGGAACCGTTAAAACGCTCAACAGCCTCGTCCAACGTGCCCTACTCCTGCCAGCAGGCCACGCCTCCCTACTGGAAGCCACAGACATCTTCCGAACACGGGAATACTGAACACCAGGGAAGACAGAACGCAAGCCTGTCTGCTTTGAAGATGCTGATCCCACCTGATGCATCCTGGAAATTCTCCACTGCCACAGTCACACCACTGAGGAACTCAGAGTGATCAAAGGCATGGTCCCCGAGGACCACAGACAGACTTGCAACGGAAGACCTCTGCCATGTGAGGGGACTTTGAATCCTGAAAGGGAACACTGGCTGGCCTTGGCAGTGCACCAGGGATGGCAACAGTGCCCCCTTCTCTGCCCCGCCAACGGACTGCTCTGGATAAAGCTCTGGCTATTCGAAAGGCCTGCATGCCACACGGGCCGGCCGCGTCATGCCCTCCGGCAGAAACACTATCGCTTTGCACATTGCCAAAAGTGGGAAAAGAGCGACCAAAGGGCTTGTTTGCATAACTCGCCTACCCGCAAGAAAGCCGGCACAGATGCCTCAGCATGTCCATCTTCTCTATGTCCCGCAAGACACCCGTGGGGAGTCACTCCTCTGGAAACGGGATTGCAACTCTTCACAGGTAACCTACTTCACTGCATCCTCATGAACTACCAAAGCCATCCCCACCATAGGCAGCTGATGCCAGGCCATCACGAACAAGACACATCCTTGGGAAGCCAAGGCCAGCGCCTGCAACCCAATGATGACAGCCCATCCCACGACATCACACAGGACCTGTCCTCATGATACCTTACCTTTCTCTCCAGGGCAGCAGCCACTACGCAGGCTTAAATGCAGCACTCGATCCTCACCCCACTCCACGATGATCCACTTAGCGCCAACAGTGTGCTGGCAGCTTCAGGGGCAGCAGCGAGGCCTAATCCATCAGCCCCCTTCCGCCATCACCAAACTCCATCCCACCCCCGCCCACTGCTCCAGGCCCACCAGGCACTCAAGAACCTCACCGCAACAAACACGACAACAGAGAGGGTCACAGGCCTGGCCTGAGGCTCCAGGCTCCAACCAGGGAACCTTGCTCATTTTGGCTTCCAAAATCAACCACCGAAGCGGCATGCACAAAGCTTGATCCTGGTCAAAACACACTTCTCCAAGTTGAAAGCTCACTGGGCCCACACCAGCACACACTCCGACTCTGAAGACTAGCAGGAGAGCCTGCCCCCTTGCATTCCCTCACGGCCTTTTAGCAGGGACCGCGGATTCATAGATGACCCAGCTTATGGGCAGACACGGTCGACCCTCAGTCAGGAGCCCCTCCAATACTGGAGTCCTTGGTGGTTTTTGCGTCCATGTCGGCAGGGGACACTGGCCTTCACTCCTAACAGTCCCCTACACCCGAGAGAGGAAACGTGCTGAACCTCAGTTTCGATACGGATACGGTAGAGTGTTCTCACCCATTTTGTTCAGAGTTTCCAAGGAATGCATACAAGGGTGTCATCATCGATCCAAGCACATGCTGGGATGCTGCAGAACACAACCGTGCAGTGCGCCGGTCTCTGCAGGGGAGTCATGAGCCTGGGGTACCCCAAAAGCCTGGAGAATCCACAGCCCTCAGGCCACTCAACAAGACGAACAATCAAGCCACTCTTGCAGCCATTGGGCCCATCTCAGGAAAACCTAATATCTAATGGCACATCTTGGGGTGGTTGAATACCTACCATCCTGAGTTATCCGCGACCATGCTCGGGAACATGGCCCCGCCTCAATTTTTCCAGTTCTTCTTAGCACCTCCAGTCATCAGAGCACACGAAGATCTTGTTTTTGCCCATGGCGAGACTTGCCCAGCAACTGCACCTGGGAAGTGGACTGGTGTACTCAAAGGACATGATCCATACAAATATTTTCCTGGGCTTGTGCTCTGAAACTGCTTCCCAAGGACCTCTATCCCTTACGGAGTATTGACTGTATGTCTGATAGTACGATTGCAGGAAGTTAGGCACTTACATTGGCCGGTGTGTGAGAGGCTGTATTTCTGTGTTCACTTGTCTGACTGTGAATGCGCACGCAGTCGCTCTTGTGGGTTTCTCTGTGTGCCGCTGACTACGCGTCTTCGTCTCTGTGAGTCCCTGTAGCCCTGTGAAGAGGCGTCCAACAGTAAACGCCATAGTTTATACACAACACCCTGTCTAGACCCACAACTTAAAGGAGAAAGCCCCCTGTCAGCTTCCAGAGGCCGCATTTAAAATTTATCCCCCAGGGGCTGTTGAAATACTCCAGGGACTCCCGCTCTCCCAAAGACACGCCTTCTGACCAGAGCACAAAGACTGGACGAGACCTGCCTCCCGGCCGTGGGTGTGACATCTACGTGCAACTCGAGAACCTGCCAGCTACCAGCACATCTGATGTGCACTTGGGGTCACTCCCAGCACTTTCGGAAGCAAGGGAACTCCCATGGGTGACCTGACACCGACCTACACCATTCTATTGGCAACATGCAGCCTGAAACCACTCAAGGGGCTAAAGAACATCGAACAAAGTGCAACTTCTTGCCAACTAGGCCTAATCACTTTCCTTTGACCCGTGGGAATGCCCACCACAGGAAGCAGTGGCCTTCAGCAGCCATGACCCTTGTTGGAACCCCAGGGCGGAAACTGGGCCACCTTCCCGTCCATGTCTCAAGCAGCTCCCATCCTGCAAGGTTCGCGGCCCTGACCCCTAAGGAACGGCTCAAACGCTCAACAGCCTCGTCCAACGTGCCCTACTCCAGGCAGCAGGCCACGCCTCCCTACTGGAAGCCACAGACATCTTCCGAACACGGGAACACTGAAAACCAGGGAAGACAGACCGCAAGCCTGTCTGCTTTGAAGATGCTGATCCCACCTGATGCATCCTGGAAATTCTCCACTGCCACAGTCACCCCACTGAGGATCTCACAGTGATCAAAGGCATGGTCCCCGAGGACCACAGACAGACTTGCAACGGAAGACCTCTGCCAAGTGAGGGGACTTGGAAGCCTGAAAGGGAAGAGGGGCTGGACTTGGCAGCGCACCAGGGATGGCAACAGTGCCCCCTTCTCTGACCCGCCAACGAACTGCTCTGGATAAAGCTCTGGCTGTTCGAAAGGCCTGCATGCCACACGGGCCGGCCGCGTCATGACCTCCGGCAGAAACACTATCGCTTTGCACATTGCCAAAAGTGGGAAAAGAGCGACCAAAGGGCTTGTTTGCATAACTCACCTAGCCCCAAGAAGGCCGGCACAGATGCCTCAGCATGTCCATCTTCTCTATGTCCCGCAAGACACCCGTGGGGAGTCACTCCTCTGGAAACGGGATTGCAACTCTTCACTGGTAACCTAACTCACTGCATCCTCATGAACTGCCAAAGCCATCCCCACCATAGGCAGCTGATGCCAGGCCATCACGAACAAGACACATCCTTGGGAAGCCGAGGCCAGAGCCTGCAACCCAATGATGACAGCCCATCCCACGACATCACACAGGACCTGTCCTCATGATACCTTACCTTTCTCTCCAGGGCAGCAGCCACTACGCAGGCTTAAATGCAGCACTCAATCCTCACCCCACTCCACGATGATCCACTTAGCGCCAACAGTGTGCTGGCAGCTTCAGGGGAAGCAGCGAGGCCTAATCCATCAGCCCCCTTCCGCCATCACCAAACTCCATCCCACCCCCGCCCACTGCTCTAGCCCCACCGGGCACTCAAATACCTCACCGCACCAAACACAACAACAGAGAGGGCCACAGGCCTGGCCTGAGTCTCCAGCCTCCAACCAGGGAAACTTGCTCATTTTGGCTTCCAAAATCAACCACCGAAGCGGCATGCACAAAGCGGGATCCTGGTCAAAACGCACTTCTCCAAGCTGAAAGCTCACTGGGCCCACACCAGCACACACTCTGACTCTGAACACTAGCAGGAGAGCCTGCCCCCTTGCATTCCCTCACGGCCTTTTAGCAGGGACCGCGGATTCATAGATGGCCCAGCTTATGGGCAGACACGGTCGACCCTCAGTCAGGAGCCCCTCCAATACTGGAGTCCTTGGTGGTGTTTGCGTGCATGTCGGCAGGGGACACTGGCCTTCACTCCTAAGAGTCCCCTACACCCGAGAGAGGAAACGTGCTAACCTCAGTTTCGATAAGGATACGGTAGAGTGTTCTCACCCATTTTGTTCAGAGTTTCCAAGGAAGGCATACAAGGGTGCCATCATCGATCCAAGCACATGCTGGGATGCTGCAGAACACAACCAGGCAGTGCGCCGGGCTCTGCAGGGGAGTAATGAGCCTGGGGTACCCCAAAAGCCTGGAGAATCCACAGCCCTCAGGCCACTCAACAAGACGAACAATCAAGCCACTCTTGCAGCCATTGGGCCCATCTCAGGAAAACCTAATATCTAATGGCACATTTTGGGGTGGTTGAATACCTACCATCCTGAGTTATCCGCGACCATGCTCGGGAACATGGCCCCGCCTCACCTTTTCCAGTTCTTCTTAGCACCTCCAGTCATCAGAGCACACGAAGATCTTGTTTTTGCCGATGGCGAGGCTTGCCCAGCAACTGCACCTGGGAAGTGGACTGGTGTACTCAAAGGACATGATCCATACAAATATTTTCCTGGGCTTGAGCTCTGAAACTGCTTCCCAAGGACCTCTATCCCTTACCGAGAATTGACTGCATGTCTGATAGTACGACTGCAGGAAGTTAGGCACATACATTGGCCGGTGTGTGAGAGGCTGTATTTCTGTGTTCACGCGTGTGACTGTGACTGTGACTGCGCACGCAGACACTCTTGTGGGTTTCTCTGTGTGCCGCTGACTACGCGTCTTGGTCTCTGTGTGTCCCTGTAGCCCTGTGAAGAGGCGTCCAACAGTAAACGCCATAGTTTATACACAACACCCTGTCTAGACCCACAACTGAAAGGAGAAAGCCCCCTGTCAGCTTCCAGAGGCCGCATGCAAACTTTAACCCCCAGGGGCTGTTGAAATACTCCACGAACTCCCGCTCTCCCACAGCCACGCCTTCTGACCAGAGCACAAAGACTGGACGAGACCTGCCTCCCGGCCGTGGGTGTGACATCTACGTGCAACTCGAGAACCGGCCAGCTACCAGCACATCTGATGTGCACTTGGGGTCACTCGCAGCACTTTCGGATGCAAGGGAACTCCCATGGGTGACCCGACACCGACCTACAGCATTCTACTGGCAAGATGCAGCCTGAAACCACTCAAGGGGCTAAAGAACATCGAACAAAGTGCAACTTCTTGCCAACTAGGCCTAATCACTTTCCTTTGACCCGTGGGAATGCCCACCACAGGAGGCAGTGGGCTTCAGCAGCCATGACCCATGTTGGAACCCCACAGCGGAAACTAGGCCACCTTCCCGGCCATGTCTCAGGCAGCTCCCATCCTGCAAGTTTCGCGGCCCTGACCCCTAAGGAATCGCTCCAACGCTCAACAGCCTCGTCCAACGTGCCCTACTACAGCCAGCAGGGCGACGCGTCCCTACTGGAAGCAACAGACATCTTCCGAACACGGGAACACTGAACACCAGGGAAGACAGACCGCAGGCCTGTCTGCTTTGAAGATGCTGATCCCACCTGATGCATCCTGGAAATTCTCCACTGCCACAGTCACACCACTGAGGAACTCAGAGTGATCAAAGGCATGGTCCACGAGGACCACAGACAGACTTGCAACGGAAGACCTCTGCCAAGTGAGGGGACTTGGAATCCTGAAAGGGAACACTGGCTGGCCTTGGCAGTGCACCAGGGATGGCAACAGTGCCCCCTTCTCTGCCCCGCCAATGGACTGCTCTGGATAAAGCTCTGGCTATTCGAAAGGCCTGCATGCCACACGGGCCGGCCGCGTCATGCCCTCCGGCAGAAACACTATCGCATTGCACATTGCCAAAAGTGGGAAAAGAGCGACCAAAGGGCTTGTTTGCATAACTCACCTACCCCCAAGAAGGCCGGCACAGATGCCTCAGCATGTCCATCTTCTCTATGTCCTGCAAGACACCCGTGGGGAGTCACTCCTCTGGAAACGGGATTGCAACTCTTCACAGGTAACCTACCTCACTGCATCCTCATGAACTGCCAAAGCCATCCCCACCATAGGCAGCTGATGCCAGGCCATCACGAACAAGACACACCCTTGGGAAGCCAAGGCCAGCGCCTGCAACCCAATGATGACAGCCCATCCCACGACATCACACAGGACCTGTCCTCATGATACCTTACCTTTCTCTCCAGGGCAGCAGCCACTACGCAGGCTTAAATACAGCACTCGATCCTCACCCCACTCCACGATGATCCACTTAGCGCCAACAGTGTGCTGGCAGCTTCAGGGGCAGCAGCGAGGCCTAATCCATCAGCCCCATTCCGCCATCACCAAACTCCATCCCACCCCCGCCCACTGCTCCAGCCCCACCGGGCACTCAAGAACCTCACCGCACCAAACACGACAACAGAGAGGGCCACAGGCCTGGCCTGAGGCTCCAGGCTCCAACCAGGGAAACTTGCTCATTTTGGCTCCCAAAATCAACCACCGAAGCGGCATGCACAAAGCGTGATCCTGGTCAAAACACACTTCTCCAAGCTGAAAGCTCACTGGGCCCACACCAGCACACACTCCGACTCTGAAGACTAGCAGGAGAGCCTGTCCCCTTGCATTCCCTCACGGCCTTTTAGCAGGGACCGCGGATTCATAGATGACCCAGCTTATGGGCAGACACGGTCCACCCTGAGACAGGAGCCCCTCCAATGCTAGAGCCCTTAGTGGTGTTGGCATGCATGTCATCAGGGGATGTTGGCCCTCACTCCTAACTGTCCCCTACCCCCGAGAGGAAACGTGCTGGACCTCAGTTGCGATGAGGAGACCGTAGAGCTTTCTCACTCATTTTGTTCAGAGTTTCCAAGGAATGCATACAAGGGTGTCATCATCGATCCAAGCACATGCTGGGACGCTGCAGAACAGAAACGGGCAGGCCGTGGGGCTCTGCAGAGGAGCAATGACCCAGAAGTACTCCAACAGCCTGGGGAATCCACAGTCCTCAGGCCACTCAGCAAGACCAACAATCAATCCACTCTTGCAGCCATTGGACCCATCTGAGGAAAACCTAATATCCAATGGCACATCTTAGTATGCGTGAATGCTACTGTCCTGAGTTATCCCCAGCCACGCTCAGCAACGTGCGCCTGCTCCACTTTTTCCAGTTCCCCTTAGCACATCCAGTCATCAGACAACACGAAGGTCTTCTTGTCTTTGCCGACGGCCAGCCTTACCCTGCAACTGCACCTGAGAAGTGGATAGAAATCATGCAGGCTTCTGAATTGCACCAGAGTCCTCAGAGAACATGATTCTTGTGTAAACTTACCTGCGTGTGAGCCCGGAACCTGCTTCCCAAGTACCACTATCCCTTACCGAAAACTGATTGCGTGTCTCACAGCACGATTGGAGGAAGTTAGGCATGCATGTTGGCCGGTGTGTGAGACGCTGTATGTGTGTATTCACGCATGTGGGCGTGTGTGACTCTGACTGCGCACGAAGATGCACTCGTGGGTTCCGGTGTGTGCCGCTGAATATGCGTCTTGGTCTCTGGGTGTCCCTGTGGCCCTCTGCAGACGCCTCCAACAGTAAACGCCATAGTTTATACACACCATCCTGGTTGGACCCCCAACTGAAAGGAGAAAGACCCCTGTCAGCTTCAAGAGGCCACATGCGAACTTTGAACCCCAGGGACTGTTGAAATAGTCCACAGATTCCCGCTCTCTCACAGCCACGCCTTCTGACCAAAGCACAAAGACTGGACGAGACCGGCTTCCCGGCCGTGGCTGTCACATCTATGTGGACCTGGACACCCTGCCACCTACCAGCACATCTGATGTGCCCTTGGGGTCACTCCCACCACTCCCGGAAGCAAGGGAACCTCCCATGGGCGGACTGACAGCGACCTGCAGTTGCCTACAGGCAAGATGCAGCCCGGCACTTCTCAAGGGGCTAAGGAACTGCAGACCAAGTGCGTCTTCTCACCAACTAGACCAAATCACCTTCCGTGACCCCGTGGAAATGCCCACAATGGGAAGTGTTGGACTTCAGCAACCATGACACAGGTTGGAACACCAGAGCAGAATTTAGGCCACCTCCTCACCCACGTATCGGCAAGTTTCCAACTGGCAGGGAACGTGGGCCTGACCACTGAGAAAATGCTCAAACGATACACAGCCTCTTCCTAAGTGCCCTCCTCCTGCATGCAGGGCGACTCGACCCTGTTGGAAGCCACAGACATCATGCGAACATGGGGACACTGAACACCAGGGAAGACAGACTGCAAGCCTGTCGGCTTTGATGATGTCCACACCACCCCATGCATCCTGGCAATTCTCCACTGCCACAGTGACACTACCGAGGAACTCACAGCGATCAAATGCACTGTTCCTGAGGACCACAGACAGACTTTCAAAGGAAGACCTCTGCCACACGAGGGGATATGGAAGCTTGAAAGGGCACAGTGGCTGTCCACGACAGCACACCTGGCATCGCAACAGTGCCCCCATCTCTGCCCCGCCCACGGACAGCTGCAGATACACCTCAGGATGTTCGAACGGCCTGCATGCCAAACTGGCTGGCGGTGTCATGCCTCCCCGGGAGAAACACTTTCGCTTTGCACATTCCCAAACAAGGGAAGAAAGCAGCCAATAGGGATGTTCGCATAACTCACCTACCTCCAAGGAGCCCGGCACAGACGCCTCACAATGTCGATCTTCTCTACGTCCCGCAAGACACCGTTTCGGTGTCATTCCTCTGGCAATGGGATCACAGCTCTACACAGGTTACCTACCTCACCTCATGCACTTGAACTGCCAAAGCAACCCCCTCCATAGGCAGCTGATGCCAGCCCATCACGAACATGACTCATCCTTGGGAAGCCGAGGCCAGCACCTGCAACCCAATTATGACAGCCTATTCCACGACCTCACAAAGGACCTGTCCTCATCATCCCTTAGCTTCCTGTCCAGGCCATCAGCGACCACGCAGGTTTCAATGCAGCACTCGAAACTCACCCCACTCCACGATGTCCCACTTGGCACCAAAACTGCGCTGGGTGTTAAAGTAGAGGAGCAGACTAGGGCAGTAGTGTGCCCTAATCCATCAGCCCCTTTCCGCCGACGCCCAAACCGAGCCCAACCCCGCCCACTTCTCCAGCCTAACTAGGGACTCAAAAACCTCACTGTGCAAAACGCAAGGACAGGGAGGGCCACAGGCCTGGCCTCAGGTTCCAGGCACCGACCAGGGACGCTTGCTCATTTTGGCTTTAAAAATCAACACACGAAACGGCATGCACGAAGCGTGATCCTGGCCAAAACACACTTATCCAACTGAAGGACACTGGGCCTAGACCGGCACACACCCCGACTCTTAAGACCAGCAAGAGAGCCTGCACCCTCGCATTCTTTAACCACCTTTCAGCAGGGACCCGGGATACACAGATAAGCCAGCTTATGTGCAGACACGGTCGACCCTCAGACAGGAGCCCCTCCAATACTGGAGTCCTTGGTGGTGTTTGCGTGCATGTCGGCAGGGGACACTGGCCTTCACTCCTAACAGTCCCCTACACCCGAGAGAGGAAACGTGCTGAACCTCAGTTTCGATAAGGATACGGGAGAGGGTTCTCACCCATTTTGTTCAGAGTTTCCAAGGAATGCATACAAGGGTGTCATCATCGATCCAAGCACATGCTGGGATGCTGCAGAACACAACCGGGCAGTGCGCCGGACTCTGCAGGGGAGTCATGAGCCTGGGGTACCCCAAAATCCTGGAGCATCCACAGCCCTCAGGCCACTCAACAAGACGAACAATCAAGCCACTCTTACAGCCATTGGGCCAATCTGAGGAAAACCTAATATCTAATGGCACATCCTGGGGTGCTTGAATACCTACCATCCTGAGTTATCCGTGACCATGCTCTGGAACATGGCCCCGCCTCACTTTTTCCAGTTCTTCTTAGCACCTCCAGTCATCAGAGCACACGAAGATCTTCTTGTTTTTGCCGACGGCGAGGCTTGCCCAGCAACTGCACCTGGGAAGTGGACTGGTGTCCTCAAAGGACATGATCCATACAAACACTTACCTGGGCTTCAGCTCTGAAACTGCTTCCCAAGGACCTCTATCCCTTACCGAGAATTGACTGCATGTCTGATAGTACGACTGCAGGAAGTTAGGCACATACATTGGCCGGTGTGTGAGAGGCTCTATTTCTGTTTTCACGCGTGTCACTGTGACTGTGCACGCAGACGCTCTTGTGGGTTTCTCTGTGTGCTGCTGACTACGCGTCTTGGTCTCTGTGTGTCCCTGTAGCCCTGTGAAGAGGCGTCCAACAGTAAACGCAATAGTTTATACACAACACCCTGTCTAGACCCACAACTGAATGGAGAAAGCCCCCTGTCAGCTTCCAGAGGCCGCATGCAAACTTTCACCCCCAGGGGCTATTGAAATACTCCACGGACTCCCGCTCTCCCACAGCCACGCCTTCTGACCAGAGCACAAAGACTGGACGAGACCTGCCTCCCGGCCATGGGTGTGACATCTACGAGCATCTCGAGAACCTGCCAGCTACCAGCGCATCTGATGGGCACTTGGGGTCACTCCCAGCACTTTCGGAAGCAAGGGAACGCCCATGGGTGAGCCGACACAGACCTACAGCATTCTACTGGCAAGATGCAGCCTGAAACCACACAAGGTGCTAAAGAACATCGAACAAAGTGCAACTTCTTGCCAACTAGGCCTAATCACTTTCCTTTGACCCATGGGAATGCCCACCACAGGAAGCAGTGGGCTTCAGCAGCCATGACCCATGTGGGAACCCCACAGCGGAAACTAGGCCACCTTCCCGGCCATGTCTCAGGCAGCTCCCATCCTGCAAGGTTCGCGGCCCTGACCCCTTAGGAACCGCTCAAACGCTCAACAGCCTCGTCCAACGTGCCCTACTCCAGCCAGCAGGGCGACACGTCCCTACTGGAAGCCACAGACATCGTCCGAACACGGGAACACTGAACACCAGGGAAGACAGACCGCAGGCCTGTCTGCTTTGAAGATGCTGATCCCACCTGATGCATCCTGGAAATTCTCCACTGCCACAGTGACACCACTGAGGAACTCAGAGTGATCAAAGGCATGGTCCCCGAGGACCACAGACAGACTTGCAACGGAAGACCTCTGCCATGTGAGGGCACTTGGAAGCCTGAAAGGGAAGAGTGGCTGGCCTTGGCAGCGCACCAGGGATGGCAAAAGTGCCCCCTCTTTCTTCCCCGCCAACGGACTGCTCTGGATAAAGCTCTGGCTATTCGAAAGGCCTGCATGCCACACGGGACGGCCGCGTCATGCCCTCCGGCAGAAACACTATTGTTTGCACATTCCCAAAAGTGGGAAAAGAGCGACCAAAGGGCTTGTTTGCATAACTCACCTAGCCCGAAGAAGGCCGGCACAGATGCCTCAGCATGTCCATCTTCTCTATGTCCCGCAAGACACCCGTGGGGAGTCACTCCTCTGGAAACGGGATTGCAGCTCTTCACAGGTAACCTACCTCACTGCATCCTCATGAACTGCCAAAGCCATCCCCACCATAGGCATCTGATGCCAGGCCATCACGAACAAGACACATCCTTGGGAAGCCGAGGCCAGCACCTGCAACCCAATGATGACAGCCCATCCCACGACATCACACAGGACCTGTCCTCATGATACCTTACCTTTCTCTCCAGGGCAAGAGCCACTATGCAGGCTTAAACGCAGCACTCGATCCTCACCCCACTCCACGATGATCCACTTAGCGCCAACAGTGTGCTGGCAGCTTCAGGGGCAGCAGCGAGGCCTAATTCATCAGCCCCCTTCCGCCATCACCAAACTCCATCCCACCCCCGCCAACTGCTCCAGACACACCGGGCACTCAAGAACCTCACCGCACCAAACACGACAACAGAGAGGGCCACAGGCCTGGCCTGAGGCTCCAGGCTCCAACCAGGGAACCTTGCTCATTTTGGCTTCCAAAATCAACCACCGAAGCGGCATGCACAAAGCGTGATACTGGTCAAAACACACTTCTCCAAGCTGAAAGCTCACTGGGCCCACACCAGCACACACTCCGACTCTGAAGACTAGCAGGAGAGCCTGCCCCCTTGCATTCCCTCACGGCCTTTTAGCAGGGACCGCAGATTCATAGATGACCCAGCTTATAGGCAGACACGGTCGACCCTCAGTCAGGAGCCCCTCCAATACTGGAGTCCTTGGTGGTGTTTGCGTGCATGTCTGCAGGGGACACTGGCCTTCACTCCTAACAGTCCCCTACACCCGAGAGAGGAAACGTGCTGAACCTCAGTTTCGATAAGGATACGGGAGAGTGTTCTCACCCATTTTGTTCAGAGTTTCCAAGGAATGCATACAAGGGTGTCATCATCGATCCAAGCACATGCTGGGATGCTGCAGCACACAACCGGGCAGTGCGCCGGGCTCTGCAGGGGAGTCATGAGCCTGGGGTACCCCAAAAGCCTGGAGAATCCACAGCCCTCAGGCCACTCAACAAGACGAACAATCAAGCCACTCTTGCAGCCATTGGGCCCATCTCACGAAAACCTAATATCTAATGGCACATCTTGGGGTGGTTGAATACCTACCATCCTGAGTTATCCACGACCATGCTCGGGAACATGGCTCCGCCTCTCTTTTTCCAGTTCTTCTTAGCACCTCCAGTCATCAGAGCACACGAAGATCTTCTTGTTTTTGCCGACGGCGAGGCTTGCCCAGCAACTGCACCTGGGAAGTGAACTGGGGTCCTCAAAGACATGATCCATACAAACATTTACCTGGGCTTGAGCTCTGAAACTTCTTCCCAAGGACCTCTATCCCTTACCGAGAATTGACTGCATGTCTGATAGTACGACTGCAGGAAGTTAGGCACATGCATTGGCCGGTGTGTTACAGGCTGTATTTCTGTGTTCACGCGTGTGACTGTGACTGCGCACGCAGACGCTCTTGTGGGTTACTCTGTGTGCCGCTGCCTACGCTTCTTGGTCTCTGTGTGTCCCTGTAGCCCTGTGAAGAGGCGTCCAACAGTAAACGCCATAGTTTATACACAACACCCTGTCTAGACTCCCAACTGAAAGGAGAAAGCCCCCTTTCAGCTTCCAGAGGCCGCATGCAAACTTTAAACCCCAGGGGCTGTTGAAATACTCCACGGACTCCCGCTCTCCCACAGCCACGCCTTCTGACCAGAGCACAAAGACTGGGCGAGACCTGCCTCCCGGCCGTGGGTGTGACATCTACGTGCAACTCGAGAACCTGCCAGCTACCAGCACATCTGATGTGCACTTGGGGTCACTCCCAGCACTTTCGGAAGCAAGGGAACTCCCATGGGTGACCCGACACCGACCTACAGCATTCTACTGGCAAGATGCAGCCTGAAAACACTCAATGGGCTAAAGAATATCGAACAAAGTACAACTTCTTGCCAACTAGGCCTAATCACTTTCCTTTGACCCGTGGGAATGCCCACCACAGGAGGCAGTGGGCTTCAGCAGCCATGACCCATTTTGGAGCCCCACAGCGGGAACTAGGTCACCTTCCCGGCCATGTCTCATGCAGCTCCCATCCTGCAAGGTTCGCGGCCCTGACCCCTAAAGAACCGCTCAAACGCTCAACAGCCTCCTCCAACGTGCCCTACTCCAGCCAGCAGGGTGACGCGTCCCTACTGGAAGCCACAGACATCTTCCGAACACGGGAACACTGAACACCAGGGAAGACAGACCGCAAGCCTGTCTGCTTTGAAGATGCTGATCCCACCTGATGCATCCTGGAAATTCTCCACTGCCACAGTGACACCACTGAGGAACTCAGAGTGATCAAAGGCATGGTCCACGAGGACCACAGACAGACTTGCAACGGAAGACCCCTGCCATGTGAGGGGACTTGGAAGCCTGAAAGGGAAGAGTGGCTGGCCTTGGCAGCGCACCAGGGATGGCAACAGTGCCCCCTTCTCTGCCCCGCCAACGAACTGCTCTGGATAAAGCTCTGGCTATTCGAAAGGCCTGCATGCCATACGGGCCGGCCGCGTCATGCCCTCCGGCAGAAACACTGTCGCTTTGCACATTCCCAAAAGTGGGAAAAGAGCGACCCAAGGGCTTGTTTGCATAACTCACCTACCCCCAAGAAGGCCGGCACAGATGCCTCAGCATGTCCATCTCCTCTATGTCCCGCAAGACACCCGTGGGGAGTCACTCCTCTGGAAACGGGATTGCAACTCTTCACAGGTAACCTACCTCACTGCATCCTCATGAACTGCCAAAGCCATCCCCACCATAGGCAGCTGATGCCAGGCCATCATGAACAAGACACATTCTTGGGAAGCCGAGGCCAACGCCTGCAACCCAATGATGACAGCCCATCCCACGACATCACACAGGACCTGTCCTCATGATACCTTACCTTTCTCTCCAGGGCAGCAGCCACTACGCAGGCTTAAATGCAGCACTCGATCCTCACCCCACTCCACGATGATCCACTTAGCACTATCAGTGTGCTGGCAGCTTCAGGGGCAGCAGCGAGGCCTGATTCATCAGCCCCCTTCCGCCATCACCAAACTCCATCCCACGCCCGCCCACTGCTCCAGCCCCACCGGGCACTGAAGAACCTCACCGCACCAAACACAACAACAGAGAGGGCCACAGGCCTGGCCTGAGGCTCCAGGCTCCAACCAGGGAACCTTGCTCATTTTGGCTTCCAAAATCAACCACCGAAGCGGCATGCACAATGCGTGATCCTGGTCAAAACACACTTCTCCAAGCTAAAAGCTCACTGGGCCCACACCAGCACACACTCCGATTCTGAAGACTAGCAGGAGAGCCTGCCCCCTTGCATTCCCTCACGGCCTTTTAGCAGGGACCGCGGATTCATAGATGACCCAGTTTATGGGCAGACACGGTCGACCCTCAGACAGGAGCCCCTCCAATACTGGAGTCCTTGGTGGTGTTTGCGTGCATGTCGGCAGGGGACACTGGCCTTCACTCCTAACAGTCCCCTACACCCAGGAGAGGAAACGTGCTGAACCTCAGTTTCGATAAGTATACGGGAGAGTGTTCTCACCCATTTTGTTCAGAGTTTCCAAGGAATGCATAAAAGGGTGTCATCATCGATCCAAGCACATGCTGGGATGCTTCAGAACACAACCGGGCAGTGCGCCGGGCTATGCAGGGGAGTCATGAGTCTGGGGTACCCCAAAATCCTGGAGCATCCACAGCCCTCAGGCCACGCAACAAGACAAACAATCAAGCCACTCTTACAGCCATTGGGCCTATCTGAGGAAAACCTAATATCTAATGGCACATCCTGGGGTGCTTGAATACCTACCATCCTGAGTTATCCGCGACCATGCTCGGGAACATGGCCCCGCCTCACTTTTTCCAGTTCTTCTTAGCACCTCCAGTCATCAGAGCACACGAAGATCTTCTTGTTTTTGCCAACGGCGAGGCTTGCCCAGCAACTGCACCTGGGAATTGGACTGGTGTCCTCAAAGGACATGATCCATACAAACATTTACGTGGGCTTGAGCTCTGAAACTGCTTCCCAAGGACCTCTATCCCTTACCGAGAATTGACTGCATGTCTGATAGTACGACTGCAGGAAGTTAGGCACATACATTGGCCGGTGTGTGAGAGGCTGTATTTCTGTGTTCACGCGTGTGACTGTGACTGCGCACGCAGACGCTCTTGAGGGTTTCTCTGTGTGCCGCTGACTACGCGTCTTGGTCTCTGTGTGTCCCTGTAGCCCTGTGAAGAGGCGTCCAACAGTAAACGCCATAGTTTATACACAACACCCTGTCTAGACCCACAACTGAAAGGAGAAAGCCCCCTTTCAGCTTCCAGAGGCCGCATGCAAACTTTAAACCCCAGGGGCTGTTGAAATACTCCACGGACTCCTGCTCTCCCACAGCCACGCCTTCTGACCAGAGCACAAAGACTGGACGAGACCTGCCTCCCGGCCGTGGGTGTGACATCTACGTGCAACTCGAGAACCTGCCAGCTACCAGCACATCTGATGTGCACTTGGGGTCACTCCCAGCACTTTCGGAAGCAAGGGAACTCCCATGGGTGACCCGACACCCACCTACAGCATTCTACTGGCAAGATGCAGCCTGAAAACACTCAATGGGCTAAAGAATATCGAACAAAGTACAACTTCTTGCCAACTAGGCCTAATCACTTTCCTTTGACCCGTGGGAATGCCCACCACAGGAGGCAGTGGGCTTCAGCAGCCATGACCCATGTTGGAGCCCCACAGCGGGAACTATGTCACCTTCCCGGCCATGTCTCAGGCAGCTCCCATCCTGCAAGGTTCGTGGCCCTGATCCCTAAGGAACCGCTCAAACGCTCAACAGCCTCGTCCAACGTGCCCTACTCCAGCCAGCAGGGCGACGCGTCCCTACTGGAAGCCACAGACATCTTCCGAACACGGGAACACTGAACACCAGGGAAGACAGACCGCAAGCCTGTCTGCTTTGAAGATGCTGATCCCACCTGATGCATTCTGGAAATTCTCCACTGCCACAGTGACACCACTGAGGAACTCAGAGTGATCAAAGGCATGGTCCCCGAGGACCACAGACAGACTTGCAACGGAAGACCTCTGCCATGTGAGGGGACTTGGAAGCCTGAAAGGGAAGAGTGGCTGGCCTTGGCAGCGCACCAGGGATGGCAACAGTGCCCCCTTCTCTGTCCCGCCAACGGACTGCTCTGGATAAAGCTCTGGCTATTCGAAAGGCCTGCATGCCACACGGGCCGGCCGCGTCATGCCCTCCGGCAGAAACATTATCGCTTTGCACATTCCCAAAAGTGGGAAAAGGGCGACCAAAGGGCTTGTTTGCATAACTCACCTACCCCCAAGAAGGCCGGTACAGATGCCTCAGCATGTCCATCTTCTCTATGTCCCGCAAGACACCCGTGGGGAGTCACTCCTCTGGAAACGGGATTGCAACTCTTCACAGGTAACCTACCTCACAGCATCCTCATGAACTGCCAAAGCCTTCCCCACCATAGGCAGCTGATGCCAGGCCATCATGTACAAGACACATCCTTGGGAAGCCGATGCCAGCGCCTGCAACCCAATGATGACAGCCCATCCCACTACATCACACAGGACCTGTCCTCATGATACCTTACCTTTCTCTCCAGGGCAGCAGCCACTACGCAGGCTTAAATGCAGCACTCGATCCTCACCCCACTCCACGATGATCCACTTAGCGCCAACAGTGTGCTGGCAGCTTCAGGGGCAGCAGCGAGGCCTAATCCATCAGCCCCCTTCCGCCATCACCAAACTCCATCCCAACCCCGCCCACTGCTCCAGCCCCATCGGGCACTCAAGAACCTCACCGCACCAAACACAACAACAGAGAGGGCCACAGGCCTGGCCTGAGGCTCCAGGCTCCAACCAGGGAACCTTGCTCATTTTGGCTCCCAAAATCAACCACCGAAGCGGGATGCACAAAGCGTGATCCTGGTCAAAACACACTTCTCCAAGCTGAAAGTTCACTGGGCCCACAACAGCACACACTCCGACTCTGTAGATTAGCAGGAGAGCCTGCCCCCTTGCATTCCCTCACGGCCTTTTAGCAGGGACCGCGGATTCATAGATGACCCAGCTTATGGGCAGACACGGTCGACCCTCAGACAGAAGCCCCTCCAATACTGGAGTCCTTGGTGGTGTTTGCGTGCATGTCGGCAGGGGACACTGGCCTTCACTCCTAACAGTCCCCTACACCCGAGAGAGGAAACGTGATGAACCTCAGTTTCGATAAGGATACGGTAGAGTGTTCTCACCCATGTTGTTCAGAGTTTCCAAGGAATGCATACAAGGGTGTCATCATCGATCCAAGCACATGCTGCGATGCTGCAGAACACAACCGGGCAGTGTGCCGGGCTCTGCAGGGGAGTCATGAGCCTGGGGTACCCCAAAAGTCTGGAGAATCCACAGCCCTTAGGCCACTCAACAAGACGAACAATCAAGCCACTCTTGCAGCCATTGGGCCCATGTCAGGAAAACCTAATATCTAATGGCACATCTTGGGGTGGTTGAATACCTACCATCCTGAGTTATCTGCGACCATGCTCGGGAACATGGCCCCGCCTCACTTTTTACAGTTCTTCTTAGCACCTCCAGTCATCAGAGCACACGAAGATCTTCTTGTTTTTGCCAACGGCGAGGCTTGCCCAGCATCTGCACCTGGGAAGTGGACTGGTGTCCTCAAAGGACATGATCCATACAAACATTTACCTGGGCTTGAGCTCTGAAACTGCTTCCAAAGGACCTCTATCCCTTACCGAGAATTGACTGCATGTCTGATAGTACGACTGCAGGAAGTTAGGCACATACATTGGCCGGTGTGTGAGAGGCTGTATTTCTGTGTTCACGCGTGTGACTGTGACTGCGCACGCAGACGCTCTTGTGGGTTTCTCTGTGTGCCGCTGACTACGCGTCTTGGTCTCTGTGTGTCACTGTAGCCCTGTGAAGTGGCGTCCAACAGTAAACGCCATAGTTTATACACAACACCCTGTCTAGACCCACAACTGAAAGGAGAAAGCCCCCTGTCAGCTTCCAGAGGACGCATGCAAACTTTAACCCCCAGGGGCTTTTGAAATACTCCACGGACTCCCGCTATCCCACAGGCACGCCTTCTGACCAGAGCACAAAGACTGGACGAGACCTGCCTCCCGGCCGTGGGTGTGACATCTACGAGCATCTCGAGAACCTGCCAGCTACCAGCACATCTGATGTGCACTTGGGGTCACTCCCAGCACTTTCGGAAGCAAGGGAATGCCCATGGGTGAGCCGACACCGACCTACAGCATTCTCCTGGCAAGATGCAGCCTGAAACCACTCAAGGGGCTAAAGAACATCGAACAAAGTGCAACTTCTTGCCAACTAGGCCTAATCACTTTCCTTTGACCCATGGGAATGCCCACCACAGGAAGCAGTGGGCTTCAGCAGCCATGACCCATGTTGGAACCCCACAGCGGAAACTAGGCCACCTTCCCGGCCATGTCTCAAGCAGCTCCCATCCTGCAAGGTTCGCGGCCCTGACCCCTAAAGAACCGCTCAAACGCTGAACAGCCTCCTCCAACGTGCCCTACTCCAGCCAGCAGGGTGACGCGTCCCTACTGGAAGCCACAGACATCTTCCGAACACGGGAACACTGAACACCAGGGAAGACAGACCGCAAGCCTGTCTGCTTTGAAGATGCTGATCCCACCTGATGCATCCTGGAAATTCTCCACTGCCACAGTGACACCACTGAGGAACTCAGAGTGATCAAAGGCATGGTCCACGAGGACCACAGACAGACTTGCAACGGAAGACCCCTGCCATGTGAGGGGACTTGGAAGCCTGAAAGGGAAGAGTGGCTGGCCTTGGCAGCGCACCAGGGATGGCAACAGTGCCCCCTTCTCTGCCCCGCCAACGAACTGCTCTGGATAAAGCTCTGGCTATTCGAAAGGCCTGCATGCCATACGGGCCGGCCGCGTCATGCCCTCCGGCAGAAACACTGTCGCTTTGCACATTCCCAAAAGTGGGAAAAGAGCGACCCAAGGGCTTGTTTGCATAACTCACCTACCCCCAAGAAGGCCGGCACAGATGCCTCAGCATGTCCATCTTCTCTATGTCCCGCAAGACACCCGTGGGGAGTCACTCCTCTGGAAACGGGATTGCAACTCTTCACAGGTAACCTACCTCACTGCATCCTCATGAACTGCCAAAGCCATCCCCACCATAGGCAGCTGATGCCAGGCCATCATGAACAAGACACATTCTTGGGAAGCCGAGGCCAACGCCTGCAACCCAATGATGACAGCCCATCCCACGACATGTCACAGGACCTGTCCTCATGATACCTTACCTTTCTCTCCAGGGCAGCAGCCACTACGCAGGCTTAAATGCAGCACTCGATCCTCACCCCACTCCACGATGATCCACTTAGCACTATCAGTGTGCTGGCAGCTTCAGGGGCAGCAGCGAGGCCTGATTCATCAGCCCCCTTCCGCCATCACCAAACTCCATCCCACGCCCGCCCACTGCTCCAGCCCCACCGGGCACTGAAGAACCTCACCGCACCAAACACAACAACAGAGAGGGCCACAGGCCTGGCCTGAGGCTCCAGGCTCCAACCAGGGAACCTTGCTCATTTTGGCTTCCAAAATCAACCACCGAAGCGGCATGCACAAAGCGTGATCCTGGTAAAAACACACTTCTCCAAGCTGAAAGCTCACTGGGCCCACACCAGCACACACTCCGATTCTGAAGACTAGCAGGAGAGCCTGCCCCCTTGCATTCCCTCACGGCCTTTTAGCAGGGACCGCGGATTCATAGATGACCCAGTTTATGGGCAGACACGGTCGACCCACAGACAGGAGCCCCTCCAATACTGGAGTCCGTGGTGGTGTTTGCGTGCATGTCGGCAGGGGACACTGGCCTTCACTCCTAACAGTCCCCTACACCCAGGAGAGGAAACGTGCTGAACCTCAGTTTCGATAAGTATACGGGAGAGTGTTCTCACCCATTTTGTTCAGAGTTTCCAAGGAATGCATAAAAGGGTGTCATCATCGATCCAAGCACATGCTGGGATGCTTCAGAACACAACCGGGCAGTGCGCCGGGCTATGCAGGGGAGTCATGAGTCTGGGGTACCCCAAAATCCTGGAGCATCCACAGCCCTCAGGCCACTCAACAAGACAAACAATCAAGCCACTCTTACAGCCATTGGGCCTATCTGAGGAAAACCTAATATCTAATGGCACATCCTGGGGTGCTTGAATACCTACCATCCTGAGTTATCCGCGACCATGCTCGGGAACATGGCCCCGCCTCACTTTTTCCAGTTCTTCTTAGCACCTCCAGTCATCAGAGCACACGAAGATCTTCTTGTTTTTGCCGACGGCGAGGCTTGCCCAGCAACTGCACCTGGGAAGTGGACTAGTGTCCTCAAAGGACATGATCCATACAAACATTTACGTGGGCTTGAGCTCTGAAACTGCTTCCCAAGGACCTCTATCCCTTACCGAGAATTGACTGCATGTCTGATAGTACGACTGCAGGAAGTTAGGCACATACATTGGCCGGTGTGTGAGAGGCTGTATTTCTGTGTTCACGCGTGTGACTGTGACTGCGCACGCAGACGCTCTTGAGGGTTTCTCTGTGTGCCGCTGACTACGCGTCTTGGTCTCTGTGTGTCCCTGTAGCCCTGTGAAGAGGCGTCCAACAGTAAACGCCCTAGTTTATACACAACACCCTGTCTAGACCCACAACTGAAAGGAGAAAGCCCCCTTTCAGCTTCCAGAGGCCGCATGCAAACTTTAAACCCCAGGGGCTGTTGAAATACTCCACGGACTCCTGCTCTCCCACAGCCACGCCTTCTGACCAGAGCACAAAGACTGGACGAGACCTGCCTCCCGGCCGTGGGTGTGACATCTACGTGCAACTCGAGAACCTGCCAGCTACCAGCACATCTGATGTGCACTTGGGGTCACTCCCAGCACTTTCGGAAGCAAGGGAACTCCCATGGGTGATCCGACACCGACCTACAGCATTCTACTGGCAAGATGCAGCCTGAAAACACTCAATGGGCTAAAGAATATCGAACAAAGTACAACTTCTTGCCAACTAGGCCTAATCACTTTCCTTTGACCCGTGGGAATGCCCACCACAGGAGGCAGTGGGCTTCAGCAGCCATGACCCATGTTGGAGCCCCACAGCGGGAACTATGTCACCTTCCCGGCCATGTCTCAGGCAGCTCCCATCCTGCAAGGTTCGCGGCCCTGATCCCTAAGGAACCGCTCAAATGCTCAACAGCCTCGTCCAACGTGCCCTACTCCAGCGAGCAGGGCGACGCTTCCCTACTGGAAGCCACAGACATCTTCCGAACACGGGAACACTGAACACCAGGGAAGAGAGACCGCAAGCCTGTCTGCTTTGAAGATGCTGATCCCACCTGATGCATTCTGGAAATTCTCCACTGCCACAGTGACACCACTGAGGAACTCAGAGTGATCAAAGGCATGGTCCCCGAGGACCACAGACAGACTTGCAACGGAAGACCTCTGCCATGTGAGGGGACTTGGAAGCCTGAAAGGGAAGAGTGGCTGGCCTTGGCAGCGCACCAGGGATGGCAACAGTGCCCCCTTCTCTGTCCCGCCAACGGACTGCTCTGAATAAAGCTCTGGCTATTCGAAAGGCCTGCATGCCACACGGGCCGGCCGCGTCATGCCCTCCGGCAGAAACATTATCGCTTTGCACATTCCCAAAAGTGGGAAAAGGGCGACCAAAGGGCTTGTTTGCATAACTCACCTACCCCCAAGAAGGCCGGTACAGATGCCTCAGCATGTCCATCTTCTCTATGTCCCGCAAGACACCCGTGGGGAGTCACTCCTCTGGAAACGGGATTGCAACTCTTCACAGGTAACCTACCTCACTGCATCCTCATGAACTGCCAAAGCCATCCCCACCATAGGCAGCTGATGCCAGGCCATCATGAACAAGACACATTCTTGGGAAGCCGAGGCCAACGCCTGCAACCCAATGATGACAGCCCATCCCACGACATGTCACAGGACCTGTCCTCATGATACCTTACCTTTCTCTCCAGGGCAGCAGCCACTACGCAGGCTTAAATGCAGCACTCGATCCTCACCCCACTCCACGATGATCCACTTAGCACTATCAGTGTGCTGGCAGCTTCAGGGGCAGCAGCGAGGCCTGATTCATCAGCCCCCTTCCGCCATCACCAAACTCCATCCCACGCCCGCCCACTGCTCCAGCCCCACCGGGCACTGAAGAACCTCACCGCACCAAACACAACAACAGAGAGGGCCACAGGCCTGGCCTGAGGCTCCAGGCTCCAACCAGGGAACCTTGCTCATTTTGGCTTCCAAAATCAACCACCGAAGCGGCATGCACAAAGCGTGATCCTGGTAAAAACACACTTCTCCAAGCTGAAAGCTCACTGGGCCCACACCAGCACACACTCCGATTCTGAAGACTAGCAGGAGAGCCTGCCCCCTTGCATTCCCTCACGGCCTTTTAGCAGGGACCGCGGATTCATAGATGACCCAGTTTATGGGCAGACACGGTCGACCCACAGACAGGAGCCCCTCCAATACTGGAGTCCGTGGTGGTGTTTGCGTGCATGTCGGCAGGGGACACTGGCCTTCACTCCTAACAGTCCCCTACACCCAGGAGAGGAAACGTGCTGAACCTCAGTTTCGATAAGTATACGGGAGAGTGTTCTCACCCATTTTGTTCAGAGTTTCCAAGGAATGCATAAAAGGGTGTCATCATCGATCCAAGCACATGCTGGGATGCTTCAGAACACAACCGGGCAGTGCGCCGGGCTATGCAGGGGAGTCATGAGTCTGGGGTACCCCAAAATCCTGGAGCATCCACAGCCCTCAGGCCACTCAACAAGACAAACAATCAAGCCACTCTTACAGCCATTGGGCCTATCTGAGGAAAACCTAATATCTAATGGCACATCCTGGGGTGCTTGAATACCTACCATCCTGAGTTATCCGCGACCATGCTCGGGAACATGGCCCCGCCTCACTTTTTCCAGTTCTTCTTAGCACCTCCAGTCATCAGAGCACACGAAGATCTTCTTGTTTTTGCCGACGGCGAGGCTTGCCCAGCAACTGCACCTGGGAAGTGGACTAGTGTCCTCAAAGGACATGATCCATACAAACATTTACGTGGGCTTGAGCTCTGAAACTGCTTCCCAAGGACCTCTATCCCTTACCGAGAATTGACTGCATGTCTGATAGTACGACTGCAGGAAGTTAGGCACATACATTGGCCGGTGTGTGAGAGGCTGTATTTCTGTGTTCACGCGTGTGACTGTGACTGCGCACGCAGACGCTCTTGAGGGTTTCTCTGTGTGCCGCTGACTACGCGTCTTGGTCTCTGTGTGTCCCTGTAGCCCTGTGAAGAGGCGTCCAACAGTAAACGCCCTAGTTTATACACAACACCCTGTCTAGACCCACAACTGAAAGGAGAAAGCCCCCTTTCAGCTTCCAGAGGCCGCATGCAAACTTTAAACCCCAGGGGCTGTTGAAATACTCCACGGACTCCCGCTCTCCCACAGCCACGCCTTCTGACCAGAGCACAAAGACTGGACGAGACCTGCCTCCCGGCCGTGGGTGTGACATCTACGTGCAACTCGAGAACCTGCCAGCTACCAGCACATCTGATGTGCACTTGGGGTCACTCCCAGCACTTTCGGAAGCAAGGGAACTCCCATGGGTGATCCGACACCGACCTACAGCATTCTACTGGCAAGATGCAGCCTGAAAACACTCAATGGGCTAAAGAATATCGAACAAAGTACAACTTCTTGCCAACTAGGCCTAATCACTTTCCTTTGACCCGTGGGAATGCCCACCACAGGAGGCAGTGGGCTTCAGCAGCCATGACCCATGTTGGAGCCCCACAGCGGGAACTATGTCACCTTCCCGGCCATGTCTCAGGCAGCTCCCATCCTGCAAGGTTCGCGGCCCTGATCCCTAAGGAACCGCTCAAATGCTCAACAGCCTCGTCCAACGTGCCCTACTCCAGCGAGCAGGGCGACGCTTCCCTACTGGAAGCCACAGACATCTTCCGAACACGGGAACACTGAACACCAGGGAAGAGAGACCGCAAGCCTGTCTGCTTTGAAGATGCTGATCCCACCTGATGCATTCTGGAAATTCTCCACTGCCACAGTGACACCACTGAGGAACTCAGAGTGATCAAAGGCATGGTCCCCGAGGACCACAGACAGACTTGCAACGGAAGACCTCTGCCATGTGAGGGGACTTGGAAGCCTGAAAGGGAAGAGTGGCTGGCCTTGGCAGCGCACCAGGGATGGCAACAGTGCCCCCTTCTCTGTCCCGCCAACGGACTGCTCTGAATAAAGCTCTGGCTATTCGAAAGGCCTGCATGCCACACGGGCCGGCCGCGTCATGCCCTCCGGCAGAAACATTATCGCTTTGCACATTCCCAAAAGTGGGAAAAGGGCGACCAAAGGGCTTGTTTGCATAACTCACCTACCCCCAAGAAGGCCGGTACAGATGCCTCAGCATGTCCATCTTCTCTATGTCCCGCAAGACACCCGTGGGGAGTCACTCCTCTGGAAACGGGATTGCAACTCTTCACAGGTAACCTACCTCACAGCATCCTCATGAACTGCCAAAGCCATCCCCACCATAGGCAGCTGATGCCAGGCCATCATGTACAAGACACATCCTTGGGAAGCCGAGGCCAGCGCCTGCAACCCAATGATGACAGCCCATCCCACTACATCACACAGGACCTGTCCTCATGATACCTTACCTTTCTCTCCAGGGCAGCAGCCACTACGCAGGCTTAAATGCAGCACTCGATCCTCACCCCACTCCACGATGTTCCACTTAGCGCCAACAGTGTGCTGGCAGCTTCAGGGGCAGCAGCGAGGCCTAATCCATCAGCCCCCTTCCGCCATCACCAAACTCCATCCCAACCCCGCCCACTGCTCCAGCCCCATCGGGCACTCAAGAACCTCACCGCACCAAACACAACAACAGAGAGGGCCTCAGGCCTGGCCTGAGGCTCCAGGCTCCAACCAGGGAACCTTGCTCATTTTGGCTCCCAAAATCAACCACCGAAGCGGGATGCACAAAGCGTGATCCTGGTCAAAACACACTTCTCCAAGCTGAAAGTTCACTGGGCCCACAACAGCACACACTCCGACTCTGTAGACTAGCAGGAGAGCCTGCCCCCTTGCATTCCCTCACGGCCTTTTAGCAGGGACCGCGGATTCATAGATGACCCAGCTTATGGGCAGACACGGTCGACCCTCAGACAGAAGCCCCTCCAATACTGGAGTCCTTGGTGGTGTTTGCGTGCATGTCGGCAGGGGACACTGGCCTTCACTCCTAACAGTCCCCTACACCCGAGAGAGGAAACGTGATGAACCTCAGTTTCGATAAGGATACGGTAGAGTGTTCTCACCCATGTTGTTCAGAGTTTCCAAGGAATGCATACAAGGGTGTCATCATCGATCCAAGCACATGCTGCGATGCTGCAGAACACAACCGGGCAGTGCGCCGGGCTCTGCAGGGGAGTCATGAGCCTGGGGTACCCCAAAAGTCTGGAGAATCCACAGCCCTTAGGCCACTCAACAAGACGAACAATCAAGCCACTCTTGCAGCCATTGGGCCCATGTCAGGAAAACCTAATATCTAATGGCACATCTTGGGGTGGTTGAATACCTACCATCCTGAGTTATCTGCGACCATGCTCGGGAACATGGCCCCGCCTCACTTTTTACAGTTCTTCTTAGCACCTCCAGTCATCAGAGCACACGAAGATCTTCTTGTTTTTGCCAACGGCGAGGCTTGCCCAGCATCTGCACCTGGGAAGTGGACTGGTGTCCTCAAAGGACATGATCCATACAAACATTTACCTGGGCTTGAGCTCTGAAACTGCTTCCAAAGGACCTCTATCCCTTACCGAGAATTGACTGCATGTCTGATAGTACGACTGCAGGAAGTTAGGCACATACATTGGCCGGTGTGTGAGAGGCTGTATTTCTGTGTTCACGCGTGTGACTGTGACTGCGCACGCAGACGCTCTTGTGGGTTTCTCTGTGTGCCGCTGACTACGCGTCTTGGTCTCTGTGTGTCACTGTAGCCCTGTGAAGTGGCGTCCAACAGTAAACGCCATAGTTTATACACAACACCCTGTCTAGACCCACAACTGAAAGGAGAAAGCCCCCTGTCAGCTTCCAGAGGACGCATGCAAACTTTAACCCCCAGGGGCTGTTGAAATACTCCACGGACTCCCGCTCTCCCACAGCCACGCCTTCTGACCACAGCACAAAGACTGGACGAGACCTGCCTCCCGGCCGTGGGTGTGACATCTACGAGCATCTCGAGAACCTGCCAGCTACCAGCACATCTGATGTGCACTTGGGGTCACTCCCAGCATTTTCGGAAGCAAGGGAATGCCCATGGGTGAGCCGACACCGACCTACAGCATTCTCCTGGCAAGATGCAGCCTGAAACCACTCAAGGGGCTAAAGAACATCGAACAAAGTGCAACTTCTTGCCAACTAGGCCTAATCACTTTCCTTTGACCCATGGGAATGCCCACCACAGGAAGCAGTGGGCTTCAGCAGCCATGACCCATGTTGGAACCCCACAGCGGAAACTAGGCCACCTTCCCGGCCATGTCTCAAGCAGCTCCCATCCTGCAAGGTTCGCGGCCCTGACCCCTAAAGAACCGCTCAAACGCTCAACAGCCTCCTCCAACGTGCCCTACTCCAGCCAGCAGGGTGACGCGTCCCTACTGGAAGCCACAGACATCTTCCGAACACGGGAACACTGAACACCAGGGAAGACAGACCGCAAGCCTGTCTGCTTTGAAGATGCTGATCCCACCTGATGCATCCTGGAAATTCTCCACTGCCACAGTGACACCACTGAGGAACTCAGAGTGATCAAAGGCATGGTCCACGAGGACCACAGACAGACTTGCAACGGAAGACCCCTGCCATGTGAGGGGACTTGGAAGCCTGAAAGGGAAGAGTGGCTGGCCTTGGCAGCGCACCAGGGATGGCAACAGTGCCCCCTTCTCTGCCCCGCCAACGAACTGCTCTGGATAAAGCTCTGGCTATTCGAAAGGCCTGCATGCCATACGGGCCGGCCGCGTCATGCCCTCCGGCAGAAACACTGTCGCTTTGCACATTCCCAAAAGTGGGAAAAGAGCGACCCAAGGGCTTGTTTGCATAACTCACCTACCCCCAAGAAGGCCGGCACAGATGCCTCAGCATGTCCATCTTCTCTATGTCCCGCAAGACACCCGTGGGGAGTCACTCCTCTGGAAACGGGATTGCAACTCTTCACAGGTAACCTACCTCACTGCATCCTCATGAACTGCCAAAGCCATCCCCACCATAGGCAGCTGATGCCAGGCCATCATGAACAAGACACATTCTTGGGAAGCCGAGGCCAACGCCTGCAACCCAATGATGACAGCCCATCCCACGACATCACACAGGACCTGTCCTCATGATACCTTACCTTTCTCTCCAGGGCAGCAGCCACTACGCAGGCTTAAATGCAGCACTCGATCCTCACCCCACTCCACGATGATCCACTTAGCACTATCAGTGTGCTGGCAGCTTCAGGGGCAGCAGCGAGGCCTGATTCATCAGCCCCCTTCCGCCATCACCAAACTCCATCCCACGCCCGCCCACTGCTCCAGCCCCACCGGGCACTGAAGAACCTCACCGCACCAAACACAACAACAGAGAGGGCCACAGGCCTGGCCTGAGGCTCCAGGCTCCAACCAGGGAACCTTGCTCATTTTGGCTTCCAAAATCAACCACCGAAGCGGCATGCACAAAGCGTGATCCTGGTAAAAACACACTTCTCCAAGCTGAAAGCTTACTGGGCCCACACCAGCACACACTCCGATTCTGAAGACTAGCAGGAGAGCCTGCCCCCTTGCATTCCCTCACGGCCTTTTAGCAGGGACCGCGGATTCATAGATGACCCAGTTTATGGGCAGACACGGTCGACCCTCAGACAGGAGCCCCTCCAATACTGGAGTCCGTGGTGGTGTTTGCGTGCATGTCGGCAGGGGACACTGGCCTTCACTCCTAACAGTCCCCTACACCCAGGAGAGGAAACGTGCTGAACCTCAGTTTCGATAAGTATACGGGAGAGTGTTCTCACCCATTTTGTTCAGAGTTTCCAAGGAATGCATAAAAGGGTGTCATCATCGATCCAAGCACATGCTGGGATGCTTCAGAACACAACCGGGCAGTGCGCCGGGCTATGCAGGGGAGTCATGAGTCTGGGGTACCCCAAAATCCTGGAGCATCCACAGCCCTCAGGCCACTCAACAAGACAAACAATCAAGCCACTCTTACAGCCATTGGGCCTATCTGAGGAAAACCTAATATCTAATGGCACATCCTGGGGTGCTTGAATACCTACCATCCTGAGTTATCCGCGACCATGCTCGGGAACATGGCCCCGCCTCACTTTTTCCAGTTCTTCTTAGCACCTCCAGTCATCAGAGCACACGAAGATCTTCTTGTTTTTGCCGACGGCGAGGCTTGCCCAGCAACTGCACCTGGGAAGTGGACTGGTGTCCTCAAAGGACATGATCCATACAAACATTTACGTGGGCTTGAGCTCTGAAACTGCTTCCCAAGGACCTCTATCCCTTACCGAGAATTGACTGCATGTCTGATAGTACGACTGCAGGAAGTTAGGCACATACATTGGCCGGTGTGTGAGAGGCTGTATTTCTGTGTTCACGCGTGTGACTGTGACTGCGCACGCAGACGCTCTTGAGGGTTTCTCTGTGTGCCGCTGACTACGCGTCTTGGTCTCTGTGTGTCCCTGTAGCCCTGTGAAGAGGCGTCCAACAGTAAACGCCCTAGTTTATACACAACACCCTGTCTAGACCCACAACTGAAAGGAGAAAGCCCCCTTTCAGCTTCCAGAGGCCGCATGCAAACTTTAAACCCCAGGGGCTGTTGAAATACTCCACGGACTCCCGCTCTCCCACAGCCACGCCTTCTGACCAGAGCACAAAGACTGGACGAGACCTGCCTCCCGGCCGTGGGTGTGACATCTACGTGCAACTCGAGAACCTGCCAGCTACCAGCACATCTGATGTGCACTTGGGGTCACTCCCAGCACTTTCGGAAGCAAGGGAACTCCCATGGGTGATCCGACACCGACCTACAGCATTCTACTGGCAAGATGCAGCCTGAAAACACTCAATGGGCTAAAGAATATCGAACAAAGTACAACTTCTTGCCAACTAGGCCTAATCACTTTCCTTTGACCCGTGGGAATGCCCACCACAGGAGGCAGTGGGCTTCAGCAGCCATGACCCATGTTGGAGCCCCACAGCGGGAACTATGTCACCTTCCCGGCCATGTCTCAGGCAGCTCCCATCCTGCAAGGTTCGCGGCCCTGATCCCTAAGGAACCGCTCAAATGCTCAACAGCCTCGTCCAACGTGCCCTACTCCAGCGAGCAGGGCGACGCTTCCCTACTGGAAGCCACAGACATCTTCCGAACACGGGAACACTGAACACCAGGGAAGAGAGACCGCAAGCCTGTCTGCTTTGAAGATGCTGATCCCACCTGATGCATTCTGGAAATTCTCCACTGCCACAGTGACACCACTGAGGAACTCAGAGTGATCAAAGGCATGGTCCCCGAGGACCACAGACAGACTTGCAACGGAAGACCTCTGCCATGTGAGGGGACTTGGAAGCCTGAAAGGGAAGAGTGGCTGGCCTTGGCAGCGCACCAGGGATGGCAACAGTGCCCCCTTCTCTGTCCCGCCAACGGACTGCTCTGAATAAAGCTCTGGCTATTCGAAAGGCCTGCATGCCACACGGGCCGGCCGCGTCATGCCCTCCGGCAGAAACATTATCGCTTTGCACATTCCCAAAAGTGGGAAAAGGGCGACCAAAGGGCTTGTTTGCATAACTCACCTACCCCCAAGAAGGCCGGTACAGATGCCTCAGCATGTCCATCTTCTCTATGTCCCGCAAGACACCCGTGGGGAGTCACTCCTCTGGAAACGGGATTGCAACTCTTCACAGGTAACCTACCTCACAGCATCCTCATGAACTGCCAAAGCCATCCCCACCATAGGCAGCTGATGCCAGGCCATCATGTACAAGACACATCCTTGGGAAGCCGAGGCCAGCGCCTGCAACCCAATGATGACAGCCCATCCCACTACATCACACAGGACCTGTCCTCATGATACCTTACCTTTCTCTCCAGGGCAGCAGCCACTACGCAGGCTTAAATGCAGCACTCGATCCTCACCCCACTCCACGATGTTCCACTTAGCGCCAACAGTGTGCTGGCAGCTTCAGGGGCAGCAGCGAGGCCTAATCCATCAGCCCCCTTCCGCCATCACCAAACTCCATCCCAACCCCGCCCACTGCTCCAGCCCCATCGGGCACTCAAGAACCTCACCGCACCAAACACAACAACAGAGAGGGCCTCAGGCCTGGCCTGAGGCTCCAGGCTCCAACCAGGGAACCTTGCTCATTTTGGCTCCCAAAATCAACCACCGAAGCGGGATGCACAAAGCGTGATCCTGGTCAAAACACACTTCTCCAAGCTGAAAGTTCACTGGGCCCACAACAGCACACACTCCGACTCTGTAGACTAGCAGGAGAGCCTGCCCCCTTGCATTCCCTCACGGCCTTTTAGCAGGGACCGCGGATTCATAGATGACCCAGCTTATGGGCAGACACGGTCGACCCTCAGACAGAAGCCCCTCCAATACTGGAGTCCTTGGTGGTGTTTGCGTGCATGTCGGCAGGGGACACTGGCCTTCACTCCTAACAGTCCCCTACACCCGAGAGAGGAAACGTGATGAACCTCAGTTTCAATAAGGATACGGTAGAGTGTTCTCACCCATGTTGTTCAGAGTTTCCAAGGAATGCATACAAGGGTGTCATCATCGATCCAAGCACATGCTGCGATGCTGCAGAACACAACCGGGCAGTGCGCCGGGCTCTGCAGGGGAGTCATGAGCCTGGGGTACCCCAAAAGTCTGGAGAATCCACAGCCCTTAGGCCACTCAACAAGACGAACAATCAAGCCACTCTTGCAGCCATTGGGCCCATGTCAGGAAAACCTAATATCTAATGGCACATCTTGGGGTGGTTGAATACCTACCATCCTGAGTTATCTGCGACCATGCTCGGGAACATGGCCCCGCCTCACTTTTTACAGTTCTTCTTAGCACCTCCAGTCATCAGAGCACACGAAGATCTTCTTGTTTTTGCCAACGGCGAGGCTTGCCCAGCATCTGCACCTGGGAAGTGGACTGGTGTCCTCAAAGGACATGATCCATACAAACATTTACCTGGGCTTGAGCTCTGAAACTGCTTCCAAAGGACCTCTATCCCTTACCGAGAATTGACTGCATGTCTGATAGTACGACTGCAGGAAGTTAGGCACATACATTGGCCGGTGTGTGAGAGGCTGTATTTCTGTGTTCACGCGTGTGACTGTGACTGCGCACGCAGACGCTCTTGTGGGTTTCTCTGTGTGCCGCTGACTACGCGTCTTGGTCTCTGTGTGTCACTGTAGCCCTGTGAAGTGGCGTCCAACAGTAAACGCCATAGTTTATACACAACACCCTGTCTAGACCCACAACTGAAAGGAGAAAGCCCCCTGTCAGCTTCCAGAGGACGCATGCAAACTTTAACCCCCAGGGGCTGTTGAAATACTCCACGGACTCCCGCTCTCCCACAGCCACGCCTTCTGACCACAGCACAAAGACTGGACGAGACCTGCCTCCCGGCCGTGGGTGTGACATCTACGAGCATCTCGAGAACCTGCCAGCTACCAGCACATCTGATGTGCACTTGGGGTCACTCCCAGCATTTTCGGAAGCAAGGGAATGCCCATGGGTGAGCCGACACCGACCTACAGCATTCTCCTGGCAAGATGCAGCCTGAAACCACTCAAGGGGCTAAAGAACATCGAACAAAGTGCAACTTCTTGCCAACTAGGCCTAATCACTTTCCTTTGACCCATGGGAATGCCCACCACAGGAAGCAGTGGGCTTCAGCAGCCATGACCCATGTTGGAACCCCACAGCGGAAACTAGGCCACCTTCCCGGCCATGTCTCAAGCAGCTCCCATCCTGCAAGGTTCGCGGCCCTGACCCCTAAAGAACCGCTCAAACGCTCAACAGCCTCCTCCAACGTGCCCTACTCCAGCCAGCAGGGTGACGCGTCCCTACTGGAAGCCACAGACATCTTCCGAACACGGGAACACTGAACACCAGGGAAGACAGACCGCAAGCCTGTCTGCTTTGAAGATGCTGATCCCACCTGATGCATCCTGGAAATTCTCCACTGCCACAGTGACACCACTGAGGAACTCAGAGTGATCAAAGGCATGGTCCACGAGGACCACAGACAGACTTGCAACGGAAGACCCCTGCCATGTGAGGGGACTTGGAAGCCTGAAAGGGAAGAGTGGCTGGCCTTGGCAGCGCACCAGGGATGGCAACAGTGCCCCCTTCTCTGCCCCGCCAACGAACTGCTCTGGATAAAGCTCTGGCTATTCGAAAGGCCTGCATGCCATACGGGCCGGCCGCGTCATGCCCTCCGGCAGAAACACTGTCGCTTTGCACATTCCCAAAAGTGGGAAAAGAGCGACCCAAGGGCTTGTTTGCATAACTCACCTACCCCCAAGAAGGCCGGCACAGATGCCTCAGCATGTCCATCTTCTCTATGTCCCGCAAGACACCCGTGGGGAGTCACTCCTCTGGAAACGGGATTGCAACTCTTCACAGGTAACCTACCTCACTGCATCCTCATGAACTGCCAAAGCCATCCCCACCATAGGCAGCTGATGCCAGGCCATCATGAACAAGACACATTCTTGGGAAGCCGAGGCCAACGCCTGCAACCCAATGATGACAGCCCATCCCACGACATCACACAGGACCTGTCCTCATGATACCTTACCTTTCTCTCCAGGGCAGCAGCCACTACGCAGGCTTAAATGCAGCACTCGATCCTCACCCCACTCCACGATGATCCACTTAGCACTATCAGTGTGCTGGCAGCTTCAGGGGCAGCAGCGAGGCCTGATTCATCAGCCCCCTTCCGCCATCACCAAACTCCATCCCACGCCCGCCCACTGCTCCAGCCCCACCGGGCACTGAAGAACCTCACCGCACCAAACACAACAACAGAGAGGGCCACAGGCCTGGCCTGAGGCTCCAGGCTCCAACCAGGGAACCTTGCTCATTTTGGCTTCCAAAATCAACCACCGAAGCGGCATGCACAAAGCGTGATCCTGGTAAAAACACACTTCTCCAAGCTGAAAGCTCACTGGGCCCACACCAGCACACACTCCGATTCTGAAGACTAGCAGGAGAGCCTGCCCCCTTGCATTCCCTCACGGCCTTTTAGCAGGGACCGCGGATTCATAGATGACCCAGTTTATGGGCAGACACGGTCGACCCTCAGACAGGAGCCCCTCCAATACTGGAGTCCGTGGTGGTGTTTGCGTGCATGTCGGCAGGGGACACTGGCCTTCACTCCTAACAGTCCCCTACACCCAGGAGAGGAAACGTGCTGAACCTCAGTTTCGATAAGTATACGGGAGAGTGTTCTCACCCATTTTGTTCAGAGTTTCCAAGGAATGCATAAAAGGGTGTCATCATCGATCCAAGCACATGCTGGGATGCTTCAGAACACAACCGGGCAGTGCGCCGGGCTATGCAGGGGAGTCATGAGTCTGGGGTACCCCAAAATCCTGGAGCATCCACAGCCCTCAGGCCACTCAACAAGACAAACAATCAAGCCACTCTTACAGCCATTGGGCCTATCTGAGGAAAACCTAATATCTAATGGCACATCCTGGGGTGCTTGAATACCTACCATCCTGAGTTATCCGCGACCATGCTCGGGAACATGGCCCCGCCTCACTTTTTCCAGTTCTTCTTAGCACCTCCAGTCATCAGAGCACACGAAGATCTTCTTGTTTTTGCCGACGGCGAGGCTTGCCCAGCAACTGCACCTGGGAAGTGGACTGGTGTCCTCAAAGGACATGATCCATACAAACATTTACGTGGGCTTGAGCTCTGAAACTGCTTCCCAAGGACCTCTATCCCTTACCGAGAATTGACTGCATGTCTGATAGTACGACTGCAGGAAGTTAGGCACATACATTGGCCGGTGTGTGAGAGGCTGTATTTCTGTGTTCACGCGTGTGACTGTGACTGCGCACGCAGACGCTCTTGAGGGTTTCTCTGTGTGCCGCTGACTACGCGTCTTGGTCTCTGTGTGTCCCTGTAGCCCTGTGAAGAGGCGTCCAACAGTAAACGCCCTAGTTTATACACAACACCCTGTCTAGACCCACAACTGAAAGGAGAAAGCCCCCTTTCAGCTTCCAGAGGCCGCATGCAAACTTTAAACCCCAGGGGCTGTTGAAATACTCCACGGACTCCCGCTCTCCCACAGCCACGCCTTCTGACCAGAGCACAAAGACTGGACGAGACCTGCCTCCCGGCCGTGGGTGTGACATCTACGTGCAACTCGAGAACCTGCCAGCTACCAGCACATCTGATGTGCACTTGGGGTCACTCCCAGCACTTTCGGAAGCAAGGGAACTCCCATGGGTGATCCGACACCGACCTACAGCATTCTACTGGCAAGATGCAGCCTGAAAACACTCAATGGGCTAAAGAATATCGAACAAAGTACAACTTCTTGCCAACTAGGCCTAATCACTTTCCTTTGACCCGTGGGAATGCCCACCACAGGAGGCAGTGGGCTTCAGCAGCCATGACCCATGTTGGAGCCCCACAGCGGGAACTATGTCACCTTCCCGGCCATGTCTCAGGCAGCTCCCATCCTGCAAGGTTCGCGGCCCTGATCCCTAAGGAACCGCTCAAATGCTCAACAGCCTCGTCCAACGTGCCCTACTCCAGCGAGCAGGGCGACGCTTCCCTACTGGAAGCCACAGACATCTTCCGAACACGGGAACACTGAACACCAGGGAAGAGAGACCGCAAGCCTGTCTGCTTTGAAGATGCTGATCCCACCTGATGCATTCTGGAAATTCTCCACTGCCACAGTGACACCACTGAGGAACTCAGAGTGATCAAAGGCATGGTCCCCGAGGACCACAGACAGACTTGCAACGGAAGACCTCTGCCATGTGAGGGGACTTGGAAGCCTGAAAGGGAAGAGTGGCTGGCCTTGGCAGCGCACCAGGGATGGCAACAGTGCCCCCTTCTCTGTCCCGCCAACGGACTGCTCTGAATAAAGCTCTGGCTATTCGAAAGGCCTGCATGCCACACGGGCCGGCCGCGTCATGCCCTCCGGCAGAAACATTATCGCTTTGCACATTCCCAAAAGTGGGAAAAGGGCGACCAAAGGGCTTGTTTGCATAACTCACCTACCCCCAAGAAGGCCGGTACAGATGCCTCAGCATGTCCATCTTCTCTATGTCCCGCAAGACACCCGTGGGGAGTCACTCCTCTGGAAACGGGATTGCAACTCTTCACAGGTAACCTACCTCACAGCATCCTCATGAACTGCCAAAGCCATCCCCACCATAGGCAGCTGATGCCAGGCCATCATGTACAAGACACATCCTTGGGAAGCCGAGGCCAGCGCCTGCAACCCAATGATGACAGCCCATCCCACTACATCACACAGGACCTGTCCTCATGATACCTTACCTTGCTCTCCAGGGCAGCAGCCACTACGCAGGCTTAAATGCAGCACTCGATCCTCACCCCACTCCACGATGTTCCACTTAGCGCCAACAGTGTGCTGGCAGCTTCAGGGGCAGCAGCGAGGCCTAATCCATCAGCCCCCTTCCGCCATCACCAAACTCCATCCCAACCCCGCCCACTGCTCCAGCCCCATCGGGCACTCAAGAACCTCACCGCACCAAACACAACAACAGAGAGGGCCACAGGCCTGGCCTGAGGCTCCAGGCTCCAACCAGGGAACCTTGCTCATTTTGGCTCCCAAAATCAACCACCGAAGCGGGATGCACAAAGCGTGATCCTGGTCAAAACACACTTCTCCAGGCTGAAAGTTCACTGGGCCCACAACAGCACACACTCCGACTCTGTAGACTAGCAGGAGAGCCTGCCCCCTTGCATTCCCTCACGGCCTTTTAGCAGGGACCGCGGATTCATAGATGACCCAGCTTATGGGCAGACACGGTCGACCCTCAGACAGAAGCCCCTCCAATACTGGAGTCCTTGGTGGTGTTTGCGTGCATGTCGGCAGGGGACACTGGCCTTCACTCCTAACAGTCCCCTACACCCGAGAGAGGAAACGTGATGAACCTCAGTTTCGATAAGGATACGGTAGAGTGTTCTCACCCATGTTGTTCAGAGTTTCCAAGGAATGCATACAAGGGTGTCATCATCGATCCAAGCACATGCTGCGATGCTGCAGAACACAACCGGGCAGTGCGCCGGGCTCTGCAGGGGAGTCATGAGCCTGGGGTACCCCAAAAGTCTGGAGAATCCACAGCCCTTAGGCCACTCAACAAGACGAACAATCAAGCCACTCTTGCAGCCATTGGGCCCATGTCAGGAAAACCTAATATCTAATGGCACATCTTGGGGTGGTTGAATACCTACCATCCTGAGTTATCTGCGACCATGCTCGGGAACATGGCCCCGCCTCACTTTTTACAGTTCTTCTTAGCACCTCCAGTCATCAGAGCACACGAAGATCTTCTTGTTTTTGCCAACGGCGAGGCTTGCCCAGCATCTGCACCTGGGAAGTGGACTGGTGTCCTCAAAGGACATGATCCATACAAACATTTACCTGGGCTTGAGCTCTGAAACTGCTTCCCAAGGACCTCTATCCCTTACCGAGAATTGACTGCATGTCTGATAGTACGACTGCAGGAAGTTAGGCACATACATTGGCCGGTGTGTGAGAGGCTGTATTTCTGTGTTCACGCGTGTGACTGTGACTGCGCACGCAGACGCTCTTGTGGGTTTCTCTGTGTGCCGCTGACTACGCGTCTTGGTCTCTGTGTGTCACTGTAGCCCTGTGAAGTGGCGTCCAACAGTAAACGCCATAGTTTATACACAACACCCTGTCTAGACCCACAACTGAAAGGAGAAAGCCCCCTGTCAGCTTCCAGAGGACGCATGCAAACTTTAACCCCCAGGGGCTGTTGAAATACTCCACGGACTCCCGCTCTCCCACAGGCACGCCTTCTGACCAGAGCACAAAGACTGGACGAGACCTGCCTCCCGGCCGTGGGTGTGACATCTACGAGCATCTCGAGAACCTGCCAGCAACCAGCACATCTGATGTGCACTTGGGGTCACTCCCAGCATTTTCGGAAGCAAGGGAATGCCCATGGGTGAGCCGACACCGACCTACAGCATTCTCCTGGCAAGATGCAGCCTGAAACCACTCAAGGGGCTAAAGAACATCGAACAAAGTGCAACTTCTTGCCAACTAGGCCTAATCACTTTCCTTTGACCCGTGGGAATGCCCACCACAGGAGGCAGTGGGCTTCAGCAGCCATGACCCATGTTGGAGCCCCACAGCGGGAACTAGGTCACCTTCCCGGCCATGTCTCAGGCAGCTCCCATCCTGCAAGGTTCGCGGCCCTGATCCCTAAGGAACCGCTCAAACGCTCAACAGCCTCGTCCAACGTGCCCTACTCCAGCCAGCAGGGCGACGTGTCCCTACTGGAAGCCACAGACATCTTCCGAACACGGGAACACTGAACACCAGGGAAGAGACACCGCAAGCCTGTCTGCTTTGAAGATGCTGATCCCACCTGATGCATTCTGGAAATTCTCCACTGCCACAGTGAAACCACTGAGGAACTCAGAGTGATCAAAGGCATGGTCCCCGAGGACCACAGACAGACTTGCAACGGAAGACCTCTGCCATGTGAGGGCACTTGGAAGCCTGAAAGGGAAGAGTGGCTGGCCTTGGCAGCGCACCAGGGATGGCAACAGTGCCCCCTTCTCTGTCCCGCCAACGGACTGCTCTGGATAAAGCTCTGGCTATTCGAAAGGCCTGCATGCCACACGGGCCGGCCGCGTCATGCCCTCCGGCAGAAACATTATCGCTTTGCACATTCCCAAAAGTGGGAAAAGGGCGACCAAAGGGCTTGTTTGCATAACTCACCTACCCCCAAGAAGGCCGGTACAGATGCCTCAGCATGTCCATCTTCTCTATGTCCCGCAAGACACCCGTGGGGAGTCACTCCTCTGGAAACGGGATTGCAACTCTTCACAGGTAACCTACCTCACAGCATCCTCATGAACTGCCAAAGCCATCCCCACCATAGGCAGCTGATGCCAGGCCATCATGTACAAGACACATCCTTGGGAAGCCGAGGCCAGCGCCTGCAACCCAATGATGACAGCCCATCCCACTACATCACACAGGACCTGTCCTCATGATACCTTACCTTTCTCTCCAGGGCAGCAGCCACTACGCAGGCTTAAATGCAGCACTCGATCCTCACCCCACTCCACGATGATCCACTTAGCGCCAACAGTGTGCTGGCAGCTTCAGGGGCAGCAGCGAGGCCTAATCCATCAGCCCCCTTCCGCCATCACCAAACTCCATCCCAACCCCGCCCACTGCTCCAGCCCCATCGGGCACTCAAGAACCTCACCGCACCAAACACAACAACAGAGAGGGCCTCAGGCCTGGCCTGAGGCTCCAGGCTCCAACCAGGGAACCTTGCTCATTTTGGCTCCCAAAATCAACCACCGAAGCGGGATGCACAAAGCGTGATCCTGGTCAAAACACACTTCTCCAAGCTGAAAGTTCACTGGGCCCACAACAGCACACACTCCGACTCTGTAGACTAGCAGGAGAGCCTGCCCCCTTGCATTCCCTCACGGCCTTTTAGCAGGGACCGCGGATTCATAGATGACCCAGCTTATGGGCAGACACGGTCGACCCTCAGACAGAAGCCCCTCCAATACTGGAGTCCTTGGTGGTGTTTGCGTGCATGTCGGCAGGGGACACTGGCCTTCACTCCTAACAGTCCCCTACACCCGAGAGAGGAAACGTGATGAACCTCAGTTTCGATAAGGATACGGTAGAGTGTTCTCACCCATGTTGTTCAGAGTTTCCAAGGAATGCATACAAGGGTGTCATCATCGATCCAAGCACATGCTGCGATGCTGCAGAACACAACCGGGCAGTGCGCCAGGCTCTGCAGGGGAGTCATTAGCCTGGGGTACCCCAAAAGTCTGGAGAATCCACAGCCCTTAGGCCACTCAACAAGACGAACAATCAAGCCACTCTTGCAGCCATTGGGCCCATGTCAGGAAAACCTAATATCTAATGGCACATCTTGGGGTGGTTGAATACCTACCATCCTGAGTTATCTGCGACCATGCTCGGGAACATGGCCCCGCCTCACTTTTTACAGTTCTTCTTAGCACCTCCAGTCATCAGAGCACACGAAGATCTTCTTGTTTTTGCCAACGGCGAGGCTTGCCCAGCATCTGCACCTGGGAAGTGGACTGGTGTCCTCAAAGGACATGATCCATACAAACATTTACCTGGGCTTGAGCTCTGAAACTGCTTCCAAAGGACCTCTATCCCTTACCGAGAATTGACTGCATGTCTGATAGTACGACTGCAGGAAGTTAGGCACATACATTGGCCGGTGTGTGAGAGGCTGTATTTCTGTGTTCACGCGTGTGACTGTGACTGCGCACGCAGACGCTCTTGTGGGTTTCTCTGTGTGCCGCTGACTACGCGTCTTGGTCTCTGTGTGTCACTGTAGCCCTGTGAAGTGGCGTCCAACAGTAAACGCCATAGTTTATACACAACACCCTGTCTAGACCCACAACTGAAAGGAGAAAGCCCCCTGTCAGCTTCCAGAGGACGCATGCAAACTTTAACCCCCAGGGGCTGTTGAAATACTCCACGGACTCCCGCTCTCCCACAGGCACGCCTTCTGACCAGAGCACAAAGACTGGACGAGACCTGCCTCCCGGCCGTGGGTGTGACATCTACGAGCATCTCGAGAACCTGCCAGCTACCAGCACATCTGATGTGCACTTGGGGTCACTCCCAGCATTTTCGGAAGCAAGGGAATGCCCATGGGTGAGCCGACACCGACCTACAGCATTCTCCTGGCAAGATGCAGCCTGAAACCACTCAAGGGGCTAAAGAACATCGAACAAAGTGCAACTTCTTGCCAACTAGGCCTAATCACTTTCCTTTGACCCATGGGAATGCCCACCACAGGAAGCAGAGGGCTTCAGCAGCCATGACCCATGTTGGAACCCCACAGCGGAAACTAGGCCACCTTCCCGGCCATGTCTCAAGCAGCTCCCATCCTGCAAGGTTCGCGGCCCTGACCCCTAAAGAACCGCTCAAACGCTCAACAGCCTCCTCCAACGTGCCCTACTCCAGCCAGCAGGGTGACGCGTCCCTACTGGAAGCCACAGACATCTTCCGAACACGGGAACACTGAACACCAGGGAAGACAGACGGCAAGCCTGTCTGCTTTGAAGATGCTGATCCCACCTGATGCATCCTGGAAATTCTCCACTGCCACAGTGACACCACTGAGGAACTCAGAGTGATCAAAGGCATGGTCCACGAGGACCACAGACAGACTTGCAACGGAAGACCCCTGCCATGTGAGGGGACTTGGAAGCCTGAAAGGGAAGAGTGGCTGGCCTTGGCAGCGCACCAGGGATGGCAACAGTGCCCCCTTCTCTGCCCCGCCAACGAACTGCTCTGGATAAAGCTCTGGCTATTCGAAAGGCCTGCATGCCATACCGGCCGGCCGCGTCATGCCCTCCGGCAGAAACACTGTCGCTTTGCACATTCCCAAAAGTGGGAAAAGAGCGACCCAAGGGCTTGTTTGCATAACTCACCTACCCCCAAGAAGGCCGGCACAGATGCCTCAGCATGTCCATCTTCTCTATGTCCCGCAAGACACCCGTGGGGAGTCACTCCTCTGGAAACGGGATTGCAACTCTTCACAGGTAACCTACCTCACTGCATCCTCATGAACTGCCAAAGCCATCCCCACCATAGGCAGCTGATGCCAGGCCATCATGAACAAGACACATTCTTGGGAAGCCGAGGCCAACGCCTGCAACCCAATGATGACAGCCCATCCCACGACATCACACAGGACCTGTCCTCATGATACCTTACCTTTCTCTCCAGGGCAGCAGCCACTACGCAGGCTTAAATGCAGCACTCGATCCTCACCCCACTCCACGATGATCCACTTAGCACTATCAGTGTGCTGGCAGCTTCAGGGGCAGCAGCGAGGCCTGATTCATCAGCCCCCTTCCGCCATCACCAAACTCCATCCCACGCCCGCCCACTGCTCCAGCCCCACCGGGCACTGAAGAACCTCACCGCACCAAACACAACAACAGAGAGGGCCACAGGCCTGGCCTGAGGCTCCAGGCTCCAACCAGGGAACCTTGCTCATTTTGGCTTCCAAAATCAACCACCGAAGCGGCATGCACAAAGCGTGATCCTGGTAAAAACACACTTCTCCAAGCTGAAAGCTCACTGGGCCCACACCAGCACACACTCCGATTCTGAAGACTAGCAGGAGAGCCTGCCCCCTTGCATTCCCTCACGGCCTTTTAGCAGGGACCGCGGATTCATAGATGACCCAGTTTATGGGCAGACACGGTCGACCCTCAGACAGGAGCCCCTCCAATACTGGAGTCCGTGGTGGTGTTTGCGTGCATGTCGGCAGGGGACACTGGCCTTCACTCCTAACAGTCCCCTACACCCAGGAGAGGAAACGTGCTGAACCTCAGTTTCGATAAGTATACGGGAGAGTGTTCTCACCCATTTTGTTCAGAGTTTCCAAGGAATGCATAAAAGGGTGTCATCATCGATCCAAGCACATGCTGGGATGCTTCAGAACACAACCGGGCAGTGCGCCGGGCTATGCAGGGGAGTCATGAGTCTGGGGTACCCCAAAATCCTGGAGCATCCACAGCCCTCAGGCCACTCAACAAGACAAACAATCAAGCCACTCTTACAGCCATTGGGCCTATCTGAGGAAAACCTAATATCTAATGGCACATCCTGGGGTGCTTGAATACCTACCATCCTGAGTTATCCGCGACCATGCTCGGGAACATGGCCCCGCCTCACTTTTTCCAGTTCTTCTTAGCACCTCCAGTCATCAGAGCACACGAAGATCTTCTTGTTTTTGCCGACGGCGAGGCTTGCCCAGCAACTGCACCTGGGAAGTGGACTGGTGTCCTCAAAGGACATGATCCATACAAACATTTACGTGGGCTTGAGCTCTGAAACTGCTTCCCAAGGACCTCTATCCCTTACCGAGAATTGACTGCATGTCTGATAGTACGACTGCAGGAAGTTAGGCACATACATTGGCCGGTGTGTGAGAGGCTGTATTTCTGTGTTCACGCGTGTGACTGTGACTGCGCACGCAGACGCTCTTGAGGGTTTCTCTGTGTGCCGCTGACTACGCGTCTTGGTCTCTGTGTGTCCCTGTAGCCCTGTGAAGAGGCGTCCAACAGTAAACGCCCTAGTTTATACACAACACCCTGTCTAGACCCACAACTGAAAGGAGAAAGCCCCCTTTCAGCTTCCAGAGGCCGCATGCAAACTTTAAACCCCAGGGGCTGTTGAAATACTCCACGGACTCCCGCTCTCCCACAGCCACGCCTTCTGACCAGAGCACAAAGACTGGACGAGACCTGCCTCCCGGCCGTGGGTGTGACATCTACGTGCAACTCGAGAACCTGCCAGCTACCAGCACATCTGATGTGCACTTGGGGTCACTCCCAGCACTTTCGGAAGCAAGGGAACTCCCATGGGTGATCCGACACCGACCTACAGCATTCTACTGGCAAGATGCAGCCTGAAAACACTCAATGGGCTAAAGAATATCGAACAAAGTACAACTTCTTGCCAACTAGGCCTAATCACTTTCCTTTGACCCGTGGGAATGCCCACCACAGGAGGCAGTGGGCTTCAGCAGCCATGACCCATGTTGGAGCCCCACAGCGGGAACTATGTCACCTTCCCGGCCATGTCTCAGGCAGCTCCCATCCTGCAAGGTTCGCGGCCCTGATCCCTAAGGAACCGCTCAAATGCTCAACAGCCTCGTCCAACGTGCCCTACTCCAGCGAGCAGGGCGACGCTTCCCTACTGGAAGCCACAGACATCTTCCGAACACGGGAACACTGAACACCAGGGAAGAGAGACCGCAAGCCTGTCTGCTTTGAAGATGCTGATCCCACCTGATGCATTCTGGAAATTCTCCACTGCCACAGTGACACCACTGAGGAACTCAGAGTGATCAAAGGCATGGTCCCCGAGGACCACAGACAGACTTGCAACGGAAGACCTCTGCCATGTGAGGGGACTTGGAAGCCTGAAAGGGAAGAGTGGCTGGCCTTGGCAGCGCACCAGGGATGGCAACAGTGCCCCCTTCTCTGTCCCGCCAACGGACTGCTCTGAATAAAGCTCTGGCTATTCGAAAGGCCTGCATGCCACACGGGCCGGCCGCGTCATGCCCTCCGGCAGAAACATTATCGCTTTGCACATTCCCAAAAGTGGGAAAAGGGCGACCAAAGGGCTTGTTTGCATAACTCACCTACCCCCAAGAAGGCCGGTACAGATGCCTCAGCATGTCCATCTTCTCTATGTCCCGCAAGACACCCGTGGGGAGTCACTCCTCTGGAAACGGGATTGCAACTCTTCACAGGTAACCTACCTCACAGCATCCTCATGAACTGCCAAAGCCATCCCCACCATAGGCAGCTGATGCCAGGCCATCATGTACAAGACACATCCTTGGGAAGCCGAGGCCAGCGCCTGCAACCCAATGATGACAGCCCATCCCACTACATCACACAGGACCTGTCCTCATGATACCTTACCTTTCTCTCCAGGGCAGCAGCCACTACGCAGGCTTAAATGCAGCACTCGATCCTCACCCCACTCCACGATGTTCCACTTAGCGCCAACAGTGTGCTGGCAGCTTCAGGGGCAGCAGCGAGGCCTAATCCATCAGCCCCCTTCCGCCATCACCAAACTCCATCCCAACCCCGCCCACTGCTCCAGCCCCATCGGGCACTCAAGAACCTCACCGCACCAAACACAACAACAGAGAGGGCCACAGGCCTGGCCTGAGGCTCCAGGCTCCAACCAGGGAACCTTGCTCATTTTGGCTCCCAAAATCAACCACCGAAGCGGGATGCACAAAGCGTGATCCTGGTCAAAACACACTTCTCCAGGCTGAAAGTTCACTGGGCCCACAACAGCACACACTCCGACTCTGTAGACTAGCAGGAGAGCCTGCCCCCTTGCATTCCCTCACGGCCTTTTAGCAGGGACCGCGGATTCATAGATGACCCAGCTTATGGGCAGACACGGTCGACCCTCAGACAGAAGCCCCTCCAATACTGGAGTCCTTGGTGGTGTTTGCGTGCATGTCGGCAGGGGACACTGGCCTTCACTCCTAACAGTCCCCTACACCCGAGAGAGGAAACGTGATGAACCTCAGTTTCGATAAGGATACGGTAGAGTGTTCTCACCCATGTTGTTCAGAGTTTCCAAGGAATGCATACAAGGGTGTCATCATCGATCCAAGCACATGCTGCGATGCTGCAGAACACAACCGGGCAGTGCGCCGGGCTCTGCAGGGGAGTCATGAGCCTGGGGTACCCCAAAAGTCTGGAGAATCCACAGCCCTTAGGCCACTCAACAAGACGAACAATCAAGCCACTCTTGCAGCCATTGGGCCCATGTCAGGAAAACCTAATATCTAATGGCACATCTTGGGGTGGTTGAATACCTACCATCCTGAGTTATCTGCGACCATGCTCGGGAACATGGCCCCGCCTCACTTTTTACAGTTCTTCTTAGCACCTCCAGTCATCAGAGCACACGAAGATCTTCTTGTTTTTGCCAACGGCGAGGCTTGCCCAGCATCTGCACCTGGGAAGTGGACTGGTGTCCTCAAAGGACATGATCCATACAAACATTTACCTGGGCTTGAGCTCTGAAACTGCTTCCCAAGGACCTCTATCCCTTACCGAGAATTGACTGCATGTCTGATAGTACGACTGCAGGAAGTTAGGCACATACATTGGCCGGTGTGTGAGAGGCTGTATTTCTGTGTTCACGCGTGTGACTGTGACTGCGCACGCAGACGCTCTTGTGGGTTTCTCTGTGTGCCGCTGACTACGCGTCTTGGTCTCTGTGTGTCACTGTAGCCCTGTGAAGTGGCGTCCAACAGTAAACGCCATAGTTTATACACAACACCCTGTCTAGACCCACAACTGAAAGGAGAAAGCCCCCTGTCAGCTTCCAGAGGACGCATGCAAACTTTAACCCCCAGGGGCTGTTGAAATACTCCACGGACTCCCGCTCTCCCACAGGCACGCCTTCTGACCAGAGCACAAAGACTGGACGAGACCTGCCTCCCGGCCGTGGGTGTGACATCTACGAGCATCTCGAGAACCTGCCAGCAACCAGCACATCTGATGTGCACTTGGGGTCACTCCCAGCATTTTCGGAAGCAAGGGAATGCCCATGGGTGAGCCGACACCGACCTACAGCATTCTCCTGGCAAGATGCAGCCTGAAACCACTCAAGGGGCTAAAGAACATCGAACAAAGTGCAACTTCTTGCCAACTAGGCCTAATCACTTTCCTTTGACCCGTGGGAATGCCCACCACAGGAGGCAGTGGGCTTCAGCAGCCATGACCCATGTTGGAGCCCCACAGCGGGAACTAGGTCACCTTCCCGGCCATGTCTCAGGCAGCTCCCATCCTGCAAGGTTCGCGGCCCTGATCCCTAAGGAACCGCTCAAACGCTCAACAGCCTCGTCCAACGTGCCCTACTCCAGCCAGCAGGGCGACGCGTCCCTAGTGGAAGCCACAGACATCTTCCGAACACGGGAACACTGAACACCAGGGAAGAGAGACCGCAAGCCTGTCTGCTTTGAAGATGCTGATCCCACCTGATGCATTCTGGAAATTCTCCACTGCCACAGTGAAACCACTGAGGAACTCAGAGTGATCAAAGGCATGGTCCCCGAGGACCACAGACAGACTTGCAACGGAAGACCTCTGCCATGTGAGGGCACTTGGAAGCCTGAAAGGGAAGAGTGGCTGGCCTTGGCAGCGCACCAGGGATGGCAACAGTGCCCCCTTCTCTGTCCCGCCAACGGACTGCTCTGGATAAAGCTCTGGCTATTCGAAAGGCCTGCATGCCACACGGGCCGGCCGCGTCATGCCCTCCGGCAGAAACATTATCGCTTTGCACATTCCCAAAAGTGGGAAAAGGGCGACCAAAGGGCTTGTTTGCATAACTCACCTACCCCCAAGAAGGCCGGTACAGATGCCTCAGCATGTCCATCTTCTCTATGTCCCGCAAGACACCCGTGGGGAGTCACTCCTCTGGAAACGGGATTGCAACTCTTCACAGGTAACCTACCTCACAGCATCCTCATGAACTGCCAAAGCCATCCCCACCATAGGCAGCTGATGCCAGGCCATCATGTACAAGACACATCCTTGGGAAGCCGAGGCCAGCGCCTGCAACCCAATGATGACAGCCCATCCCACTACATCACACAGGACCTGTCCTCATGATACCTTACCTTTCTCTCCAGGGCAGCAGCCACTACGCAGGCTTAAATGCAGCACTCGATCCTCACCCCACTCCACGATGATCCACTTAGCGCCAACAGTGTGCTGGCAGCTTCAGGGGCAGCAGCGAGGCCTAATCCATCAGCCCCCTTCCGCCATCACCAAACTCCATCCCAACCCCGCCCACTGCTCCAGCCCCATCGGGCACTCAAGAACCTCACCGCACCAAACACAACAACAGAGAGGGCCTCAGGCCTGGCCTGAGGCTCCAGGCTCCAACCAGGGAACCTTGCTCATTTTGGCTCCCAAAATCAACCACCGAAGCGGGATGCACAAAGCGTGATCCTGGTCAAAACACACTTCTCCAAGCTGAAAGTTCACTGGGCCCACAACAGCACACACTCCGACTCTGTAGACTAGCAGGAGAGCCTGCCCCCTTGCATTCCCTCACGGCCTTTTAGCAGGGACCGCGGATTCATAGATGACCCAGCTTATGGGCAGACACGGTCGACCCTCAGACAGAAGCCCCTCCAATACTGGAGTCCTTGGTGGTGTTTGCGTGCATGTCGGCAGGGGACACTGGCCTTCACTCCTAACAGTCCCCTACACCCGAGAGAGGAAACGTGATGAACCTCAGTTTCGATAAGGATACGGTAGAGTGTTCTCACCCATGTTGTTCAGAGTTTCCAAGGAATGCATACAAGGGTGTCATCATCGATCCAAGCACATGCTGCGATGCTGCAGAACACAACCGGGCAGTGCGCCGGGCTCTGCAGGGGAGTCATGAGCCTGGGGTACCCCAAAAGTCTGGAGAATCCACAGCCCTTAGGCCACTCAACAAGACGAACAATCAAGCCACTCTTGCAGCCATTGGGCCCATGTCAGGAAAACCTAATATCTAATGGCACATCTTGGGGTGGTTGAATACCTACCATCCTGAGTTATCTGCGACCATGCTCGGGAACATGGCCCCGCCTCACTTTTTACAGTTCTTCTTAGCACCTCCAGTCATCAGAGCACACGAA